>NW_026087742.1:98202572-98856822 GCF_022539395.1 Myiozetetes cayanensis
CTTACCTTGCTTATAGATTTTGCAGTTTCACTGTTTGTTTTTAATCTTGAATTTGTGATTATATGACTCTGGATTTGGCAGTAGTCATATGTTTGGAAAGCAAAATGCCCATTATTCTATGGCAGTAAATGCTACCAGCAGTACTAGCAGTTGCACCAGCCATGTAGAACAAGCCAGGCATGTGTTACCAGGCCGAGCTGTGTGTATTTCATTTTGTGCTCTGTGCTGGACTGAAATAGAGCAATAGAGAACTGGAGAAGAAATCTGGAAGTGGCCTGTATTTAAGCAGTTTAGTAGAGGCAGGATTCTTCATATTTACCTGAATACCTGAATGATAAGGCTGACTTTGCCTTGCTCTAAGTGAGGCTATCACAAGTGTTAGACCTTTATGCCACAAAAACAAAAAAAAAAAAATTGAAGGTTACTATAGCACTATCTTTAAAGCCTTACCCACTCAAGAATCACAGAATATGCTGAGTTGGAAGGGATGCATCAGGATCATTGAGTCCAACTCCTGGCCCTGTACAGGACACTCCAAGAATAACACCACGTGCTTGGGAGTGTTGTCCAAATGACGAAAGACGAGGGCTCTCTGTTTAACACTGCAATACATAGCAGGTTGCACACCTATAGCAGAGAAAAGACAAGAGTCAGTTGTTTTGAGTGTACGATGTGCCTGATAAGTCAAAATGTAGTACATGTTGAGTTCAGGTAAAAATGATCAAATTTCATATGCTTTTCTTATTGATGTTAGGTTGTGGATTATATGAAAACTGCAATTTAAAGACATCTGCCTTTCTTGATTTTTTTTTTTAACTTGTTGACAACCTCTGATGATGTTAACCAAAATGTTAATTTTTATCTTTGAAGAAACTTTTTTTTTTTCCAGGGAGAGATCAGATAGTTTTCTCGTGAAGTTGGCTATCTGCTTAGGTTTTTACTTTGCATAATGTGTTGTACATTATCTCTCATGTTTACAAGGAGGGCCTTCTACTCTGTCAGGGCACACAGAGAAAAGGGACAGAGAAGAACTGCACGTGGTGGATGATCTGTACTTCACTGTTCTACTTTGAAGGCAAGGTGAGTATTGTCTACATTGTGTAACAGGGGAGGAGCAGCAGAGGTAGGGAGAGAGAAATTGGAGAAAGTAAGTTAATGAATGTTTTATTGAATAAGGGCTTATTTGCCATGAGTGAATTGAAGTAATTGGTCAAGACTAGCTGATCTTTATGTGAAGATGAACTTGTGTTGTTGCCTGGATGGGAGTTTATTTGCTTCATAAGGCTGGTTGAATTAATTGCTTAGATGTGCTGTAATCTGCATGACTGCTATTTGAAAAAAAAGATTTCACTCCAGCATTGGAACAGAAAGAACTTTTTTTTTTCTAAAGTCTTGAGTTCTTCAAAGTCTTTCTTTCTCCAAGGGGTTTCTGGTGGCTGAGCCTGAACTAACTCAACACATGAAATAACAAGGTGGTTCCTGATTAGATAGCACCAGGTAAAAGACACTGTAATCAGAATGGTGCCTTTTCTCAGGGTAAAGCTCATCCCCTGAATTGGGTCACTGGTGAGTCTGTGACTTTTTTTTTTTGCCCTTTGAATGCAGATAACTTGAATGCAAAATCTATAATATTTGGGAAATGTGCTTATGTTTCAATCTGGCTTAAAAAAATCCAAAAACCCCAGAAAGCATTTCTGCCGGTATAGATACCTAGACTGGCCTGGCAGAAGTGATTGGAGCATGTTGTCTTGGGTGGCAAGGTGGAAGGGGAGGAGGGAAGGTGGAACTTCTGGTGTCTGCTCAGCTCAGTTACATTGCACCACATTTGGTGGTGTGTGCTGCTGTGGGAGAACATGGAGATGGAAACCTCTCTTCAGTTGCCTCTGGGAACTGAAAAGTGGGGAGGCTATGTGAGAACTCCACACGAGAGCAAATCTGGGAAGAGGAGAGTATCCTGATAAAGATGAGTTGGAATGAGGAGAAGCTGCTTCAGCCCTTCAGAAATTCCTCTGATCTTTCCTGGCTTCTGTGGTTTCCCTGTCTTTTCCTGCCTTTGAACCTTGTTTTGCTGCCTTCAAGTGACTTGGCTTTGCTCGGGCACCTGTGAAACCAGGTGAAGGTTCTCTGTGCTAAATGCAGCTTTTGTGTATCGTGCAGGAGCTCCTGGTGGTCTAGTGGTTAAGGCGCGGCACTGTCACCGCCGAGACCCGGGTTCGATTCCCGGTCAGGGCCACTCCCGGGCAGATGGAGCTGTTAGCCCTTAAAGGCAACCCACCTACGTCCTAAGGACCTTGTTGCCACCGTCCAAGCTCGCTTGGCCCCGGCAGATGAACCTTAGGATTAAAGGGTGGGCTCAGTTCCGCGCACACTGTGTCTCACCTAAAAAATCCAATGCGCAGGCTGGAAGGTGGAAAGACCTTCCCCGGATCTTCACTTGCGAAGACTGGCCATTAAATAACAGTGTAACTTGAATCGAAGCCAAAGCTTCTTTTGCAATCTTAACTGTTGCTCTGATTTTATCTGGTAGGACCTGCTGTCCCAGGTGCTGGTTCTCTCTCTGATCAGCCACAACTGGCCCCACACATCCCAAGCGGAGTTAATGAAGCGCCTTCAGTGCAGTGCTGCAGTAGCTACTGCTGTCAGGCCGGTTGAGCAAAAGAAACCTGCTGTACATTTTTAGGTCTGCTTCCCGATGCTGATGGAGTGCTTCTACACGTGACGGTGCCCAGGCTTGGCAGGCTGTTCAGCAGGGATGTAAAATTTGCATTACATTTCCAGATGACATAATCTATTCTTCAAACTGGCAAACTTAGTCCAGCAACTGTTTTGAATAATTTGCTGAAAAACCAGCATTAATAATGACAAAGGAGTTGCATGTTTGGGGGTACAGGCGGGTGTAAATGCACCACTGTGCACACATGCCCACTCAGCTTACCATACAGCTCCTATAAAATATGTATTGAGAGTCTTTGCTATATATATCTAACAGTCATTTTGAAGGCAAAGACCATGTCTTTCCATTCTCAAGTTAGACTTTCATAACTTATGTCTGTTGCGTGGAAAGTTATGGTTGTTCCACAGTAGAAGAAAAAAAAATACTACTTTATCTCTGAGTAAGGTATTTCTACAGTTCAGTGCATGTTGACTTGTTTAGTATGTTCTGGCATTTATCAACAAGCACAGAAAACACAAATACTTAGTGATAATGATGGTGATCAACTAGATGGAAAACTTACCCGTGTAATCATCAGGCACTGACTCTGCCTGGACTCGATGTGAAGATCAGATCACATAGTTCATCTGTCACCTGGTAAAACAAAATCTTATTCCAGTTCTAACTGCTTGGTTGTTGTGTATTTCTTTAATGTCAGGATTGTGAGGTGGGCAAAAAAAACACAATTAAAGACAATTTTTTCCATTTATTTTTCCTCTTAGAAAGAACTGGGTGTTTTGCATCTGGTTTTCTGTAAGTTAATGAATACTGACTTCCAAATGAGTATTCCAAATTAGCAATTGGTTTTGAAATTTAGGACCACCTTTGGCATTACACTATAACAGTTAGATACTGAATGTTAGTTAAGAATTTTCCAAAGAATGTGCTATTTCCCTGTGGAATTGTTTTGTGCTTTTCTAGTGCATAATAAAAAATACTTACACACACTTAAATTAAAAATGCACTTTTTACATTTTGGTTTTGAAACTGTCTGCCTTCCTCTGCTCCATGTCCCTGTAGTGATTTTAATTGATAGGAATGTCCCTTGGTAGAGACAAAAGAGTGGATCACCTGCAGTCTGTTCAGCTTTCTTCTGGATTTAGCCAGGAGTCTGCACCCTTGGATGGGAACTCCATAAGCATTACTGATAGACTTTTCTCTACTTTCTTTTTATTTTTGCTTATACAGTTCAGAAAATCAGGAGAAATGTTTTGCTGAGAATGTTAGACTTTTGGGAGGAGATTTTCATTTATGTTGCTGGGTTATAACTTCTTAACCAAGAAACCCTTGTGGACTTGTGACTTGTGGAAAACCCATTAGCATTCAATGGCAGGATCTAAACCACGAGTGTTTTGTTCATCCACTGGGTAAGGAATGGACTTCATAGTGTTTTGTAAAGAACTACTTTGTTTCCATTATAATGGGTAATATATGATAAAATCCAGTGAGACAATCCACACACACCAAAAGGAAAAACTTTTGCATGCTGGCAAATTATAATATTTGGGAACTGATGAAAAGAAGGGGACTTTCTTAGAGATACACAAAACTAAATTTTCAGGTGAGGTAAAGCATTGGATTTGATATTTATGCTTTTTTTTTAATCAAAACCTTTGGACTTTCACAGCAGTGATTAAAAAAAGAAGAAAAGTCAAAACAGACCTGAGAGAGAAGTTTTATGGAACAGTGTATACATCAAAAATGAAGCCCTGTTCAGTAGTTGTCCTCTTTGCCAGCCTTAAATACCATCAAGAGTAAGATCTTTCTGGAACTTTATAGTCTGATAGAGCATAAAATGTGTTAGAATATGCATTTTTATTGCATGTAGTTTAACTTCTAGCTGGTGAAAAGAGGCAGAAAGGTTTAAAGCTTAGTCTGTGACAAATTTCAACTATGTTTGGCCTTAATATAAATTTGTGGATAAGGCATCATGAGGAATATCTTTAACATACTTGCATTTTGGGAGATGTTCTACTTTATTTGTTGATGTAACATATTGCTACTGCAAAGAAAACATAAGCCTAACAGCTTTCTTATGCTTCATTGGGAAAAGTGTCCTCTCATCCATTTTCCATGGGCTGCACTGCCTAGCACTTAATTCTTAATACAAACTGTAACTTAGAAGGATATTCAGATTCTAGCAGTATATGTTGGTAAAAACAAAATTGAATTTTATCACCATTTTTGCACTTAGAGAAGATAAACAGTAAATAAAGTGATGAGAATCTGGAAGACATGGCTGATGAGTATTTGTTGGTAAATGAAATTATGATGACTTATGTTTAGATTTCTCCAGGTTTTTTTCAGTAGTTAAATGTTCTATTATGTACAGGAACTGTAGAATAAAAAAAATATAAAAGGCAAGAGATAAGCCACCCACTCTGGAGTGTACCTATATTTGGTATTTGGTATGTAAAAGTGAACTGCTGTTACCTAGCTTCACATACATTAACTTGCCTTCTGTGTGAGTTTATAAGCATTGTTTCTGGAACTGTCCATAGACCATGCAGGATACTTGAACAAATAATTCCAAAAACTAAAAAGGCCAAGTGAGATTTGATAGCTGGTGAGGCAAGTGTGTAGGTGACCTCTAGAGCCCGTTTGTAATGACATGATATATTCTAAAATTTCATTGACCTTCTAAGCTTCAGAAGAGTCCAGATAACTTTGTTATCACAAAAAAAAGCATCCTTAGGTATGAAAATTTACACCACATTCCTGAGGCTATTGAGTGTTCCAGACCAGTTCATGTTGGCTAATACAGAATACCAGATGTCCCTGATGAGCAGATCTGGGAAACCAGATTTGGCAGTAGCTAGTAGAAAATATCATTAGGCACAGTGGTGTTGCAGAATTTCTGCTTTTCTTTGGATTTTGTGCATTTCATATCCTCTCTGAAGACTGGAGGTCCGAGCCAACATCTGTTGCTCCTGGCTACTGGCATTAGGATATTCCAGGAAGAAAGAATTCAGTTGCAAATACAATAAGGAAAATGGAGTGGTGAAGAATATAATATCTGACTGTTAAGTAGTTGTAATTAGCTGGGGCATCTGCATAGGAAAGGGACTCCTTGGTTTCCAGACCCTTTCCATGGGTTTAGCCAGGGCTTTTATTATCTCATTCTAACAGGCGTGCAGAGCAGAGATGAGACTTAGGGCTCCCAACAGTTTCTGCAGCTTCTCTCCAACACTGTCTCATTCCTTAACAATTCTCAAGTTGTTCTTACATAAAAAGGTGCCTAGACTATATTCCCCCCTCCCTTACTCAACTTTGCCTCTGACTAGTTCCACTTTGTAGCATATATCCACATGTTCCAGAGAAAACCATAGGTTATTTTACTTGTTCTTTTCCCACCCAGAATACACATTTCTGCAAATACTTTTATTAGAGGGTAGTCACAAATTTTCATTTTGTTATAAAATAAAGCCTGTTAAAGTGTTCCAAATCCACAAGACTCCAAAGAACATGTATTTTGACAGCTTCTACCAAAATGACTTAAGAAGACTTGCTACTGGCAACTATAGTTTTCTCAAAATAGACCTCCACTGCAGTACAATATTATGCTGGAATAGTAGGTTATGGTGCAGTTGACTTTTTTCCTCCCTTCCTTTTGCTGTTCTTCATTGATGCCAAAGTCGATACAGCTAAATAACCTTAGTTCTTATGCAAATAAATATAAAAATTATTAAAATGCATTCTAAGCTTGAAAATGAAAGCCTTTTATGCCAGACGTATCCAAATACAAGCCTTTAAAATTACTGGTTTTTTTCCCTGTGGAAGGTGCTGTTACATGTGATGGCTTTCCAGAGCTAAAATTAACATTAGGATAGGCTTAAAAAATTAGCTGAAAGCTATTTTTGTGCCGTCCTTGGAAGTTGAATACTTGCTGTTTTGTGCTGAGTAGTGGAAAAAAATAAATCACTTTCATGATCTGGGATATTTCTATGGCATGTTCCACCACAGCAAGTGGTAGTGTGAAGGTCGGGAATGCTTTCTTTATGGTTCTCTGTTGTTTTCCGCGGAGGAAGGATCATAGGTAGTGCTGTGGCGGCTCTGTTCGGGTGGTCTCCATTTCACCCTCCTATGGCTGTGCCGTACGCTTGTCAAACCAGAAGAGGGAGCACAAATGAAGACCTTGTTTCTAAGGTGCAACTGTTAGCTCCATGAGTCAGATCAGGGGCCATGGAAATGCTGAGGTCACACATGTTAAGTCAGAGTGCCTTACTCTGTTAGACTGCGTGTGCATAAAGAGTGGGAAATATGAGCCTAGTGTTGGCTCGTAAAGGGAGGAAAGGGGCTCAGTGGAAAAAGTGAAAAGACTAGGAAAATCTGTGCCTGGCATGAGGACTTCTAGAGCAAAAGCAAATTATGATTTTCTCTTTGAAGTTAAGTCCAGTGTATTTGGTTTGTAAGATCAATGGTGCTTTTCATGAATCAAGAATGAATTTGTGTGTTGTTGTGCAGACCAGATATGTTGGATGGGTGAGACTTATGCTTTCTAGAGCTTATTCAAATGTGGTGTTTTTTAAAATGTAACTATTGTGTCTTATTCTAGGTCCTGTAGCATATTCATAAAGTCTTAATTGTTTTTTATAAGCATGCTGATTTGTAGGGTTGCTTGTTTTCAAATATATATCAATTCATTTGTACTTTTAAAAATGATGTATTTTTTAATGATAATATGCAAACATTGTGTGATGACCATAGGTAGTGAAACTTATCACTAATGGCAAATATGTAAGGACACTGAGGTGTTGAGTAAACTTTGCAAATTCATCACCTTGACGTAGTTAATAGATGCTTTGGTCGCAAAGGCCTGTTGACAGATATGTAACTGCTTTCTACTCAAATTAGGAGACTTTCAAGAGTACAGTCTTCTCCTGAGTGTTTTCTGAGACTTAACTTTGGCTGCATTAGCTTATTTGAGGAGTGTGATACAGCTGAATGATATTTTTACAAGAATAATTAAAAAAGCAAACCTGCAATCTTATTAGCTTCTTGCATTCTTTGGTTGTTTTTGTTTGTTTGTTTGCTTTGTTTTTAAGTTTATTGTTGGGATAGAACTGCAAATTTCACGTCTGCATCTATTTGCTTTATTACCTTAGATGTGCCATTTCCAGTGTTATGCTCATAGACTTAACAAGCCTAATCCGGGACACTAAAGCAGAACTGTCATTTTGAAGCTATTCAGCTGAAGTGTCTTTGAAATCAGTGTAGAAAGCTCCAAGACTATTTTTGTTCCCTTTTTAATTTTTAGAGAAGATTGTATTGTATTATGCAGTTAGGGGTCCCTAGAAGAGATGCTACAGAAGGGTGACCTCCCACAAGTCTACTAGAGGTTAGACCCCAAATGGTTTATATTTAGGAACTATACCAGTCTGAAGGCATGCTGGAGATGACTTAAGAAAACCCTCTTCTTGAGACAGTTTTTTCCTAAACTGCATAATACTGAATTTGGAGAAAGTATTTTAGTGCCTAAGTGAGGAAAGACAGTCCACTAGAACTATAGTCTGTGCCAACACTGCATGATAAAACAGAAAGGCACCATTAAATTAGGAGTGCTAGCATAATTCCTCTGTCTTCGTACAGCTTGTTTACTGTCACTCACGGAAAATTCCAGGACTATGGAGTATTCATATGTGCTGTGCCCTATAAAGGATCCTATGAAAGCTTCATTCCCAGAGTGTATCTTCTCTTCCTGGCTACTTGGGTTGCTCTGTTAGAGATCAAGGAGGAGACAATTGAAACCCTTTCTGTTTGTTTATATTCTCTTGAAGAAGGCTGAGGCTATCAAAGATCTGTGTTGAGCTGCCACTTCTCCCTCAGGATTCCTGTATCCCGTGGTCCTCATCCTTATAAGTTCTTTGAGATTCACATGTCAGGAAGCATTTGCTGCATCTGATCATCCCTATAGCAAGATAGTTCTTGGCTAATGACAGCAAATGGTGGTGACACAGGTTAATTTCACATCCTTTAGCAAGCATTATAAATCAGATTATTGTCACACTGGCTGTGCTTGTGCTATATATTATGTTTTAGAACAATGGAATGATCATAAATCCCAGAATATGCTGAGTTGGGAGAGACCCATGAGGATCATCAAATCTAACTCCTGGCCCTGCGCTGTACACCCCAAGAATCCTGCCATGTGCCTGAGAGTATTGTTCAAATGCTTCTTGAACTCAGACAGGCTTTGTGCTGTGACCACTTCCCTGAGGAGCCTATTCCAGTGCTAAACCACCCTTTGGGTGAAAAACTTTTTCCTGATGTCTAACTTAAACCTCCTCTGACACAGCTTCATGCCATTTTCTTGAGCCCTGTCACTGAGAGTGAAGAGTGAAGAGATCAGTACCTGCCGCTCCACTTCCTCTCGTGAGGATGGTGAAGATCACAATGAGGTCTCCCCTCAGTCTCCTCTTGCCCAGGATGAACAGACCAAGTATCCTCAGCTGCTCCTTACAAGGCTTCTCCTCCAGACACTTCACCATCCTCATGGTTCTGCTTTGGACACTCTCTAATGGCTCAATATCATTCCTATATTGTGGTGCCCAAACCTGCACACAGTATCCAAGGTGAGGCTGTACCAGTGCAGAGCAGAGCAGGACAATCCCCTGCCTTGGCTGGCTGGCCATGCTTTGCCCAGGACACAGTTGGCCCTCCTGGTTGCCAGGGCACTGCTGACTCATATTCAATTTGCCATTGACCAGGACCCCCAGGTTACTTTCCTTGGCACTGCCTTCCAGCATCTCATGCCCCAGTCTATACAGACAACCAGGGTTGACCCATCCCAGGTACAGAATCTGTCACTTGCCCTTGTTGAACTTCATATGGTTGGTGATTGCCTGTTGTTAATGTCTCTTTGCAGGGCCTCCCTGCCCTAGTTTGGGTAGGAAGGGACTGTTAAAACCCCCTTGCAGTGAGCAGGGACATCTTTAGCTAGATCAGGTTGCTCAGAGCTCTGTCCAACCTGACAATGGACGTTTCCTTGAATTTTATCTTAGAAGACTGCTTTCAAGGTTACGGAACATGATGGTATCTTCAAAGTACTATCTTCTAAGTAACTTTAGATAGGTAATAACATGTTTTGTTTATGACAATTTATAGCTGTCAAGGTTTGTTGGATTAGAAGGGATAATCAATGAGCTGCCAGCTTTAGAGTGAGCTTTGGCTCCCATCAGCTCACAATAAAGTTGCAACTCCAAACGCTTCTTGAGGGATCTTGGTGAAGAAGAGAGTTGCCAGTCATCTTGTTCTTGAGGCATGCAAGTAAGGAGTAGTAGGTTCTGTGAATGATGCAGCTGTTCTGTCAGCTCTGGGTATAGGAGCAAATCCTGTGAACTTTTACTGTCTCTGCTTGAAAATATATTGAATTGAAAGAGTTCTGAAAGCTGAAAAAACTGCTGACTAAACTATAAACTGGGAACCTACTACCTGAGCAGGGAAAAAAGTGCACCTGGGCACTGTGTTCATGCTCTTTTCTGTCTTGATTTACTCCATTTGCTGCTGCTTTTTTATTATGCTGTATATTTGATAAAACAAGTTCTAACAGGATGATGTGTTCCTGGAGCAAGTTAAGAGTTTCTAAGTAGTTGCTGGATGTTGTCTTCCTGTTGCAGCTGAAGAAGGCACCAGTGCTTGTCTGGCTGCAGATTCTTCGAGGTTGTTGGGCCCTTATAATCAGTGCCAGAGTTGGCTTGTGTGCTGTTTTCCTTTGACCTCCACAGGGCAAAATGATCTGGGTAATTCTATGCCATTTGAAAAATAATTATTTTCTTTCTGAATTACTACAGTGAACCAGCAGACTTGGAGGGATTTTCTAGAAAATGAGGATGCAGAAAGATGTGGTGAGATTTTGTAGATCTCATTTAGATCTGCTTTGCAGAGACAGATCTGGTATGATCTTCAGGGAAGGAATGAGTTGTTCTCCTCAGCTGTTGCAGCTTGAAGCTGAAGAGCTTTTATCTGTAGTCCTGCTGTAGGCATATAAAGCAGCACTAGTATTTTAATTATTTTCCTGGGAATCTGCAGCATTGCTTTACTTTCATTCTCATCTTCACACAAGAACAGCCAAGCTTATGTGCTCTCAATTTAAATTCTGTGTTTTCTCCAGATCTGAGTTGAAAGTAGAATGTGTGCCTTAAGCATCCATTCTTAGCTTCTCAATCTTATTTTGTAGAATTAATACCACTTGGTTAAAAATGATTCAGCCCCTGCTTGGGAAAATATCTTCATACTCTAAAGAAGTCCAGGAGTCCACTGAAGATCTTGCTGAGAGAACAAGAGGGGAAGAGTACTGAGGCCAATAGAAAAGGCATTAATGTAGTCCACACAGAAAATCCTGTGGTTTACCTGCATCAGTATTCAAAGCACAACTTGAGGTGGATTTTGGTTGTGTGTGGTTGTTTTTTGTTGTTTTTGTTTTTGTTTTTGTTTTTAATCCTGAATATATCTAGTAGGCACATCAGTTATAAGCAGGTAAAGCTTATATAAGCTATAAGCTATAAGCAGGTAGAAATTGGAGTTTAAGACTGAAGTAGTAGGAGAGCTGAGGAGGAAACAGCAAAGCAAGTGGAAATGATGAGGAGATAGGGGAAAATAGCCAGTGGGAAGAAAAATGAAATCACTTATCCTTAGAAAGAGTGCACCTGTTCTTGTCCCACTTGTACTTACTGGTAGCAGCTTCTAAAACTAACTGCTATAAATCACCTAAACTGTGAAGGTTATGAAAAATTGTCCCAGCTTTTACAAACCTTTCTTCTGAAATGTTGCCTCAGAAGCATTCCTAGGCAGAGAACTGGTGAGATATGCTTGTTTGTACACATTTTTACTACCACTTTAAAAAGAAATGTTGGCAAAGCCTGAAAGAAGACTAATTACAGCTTTGCAGTGGAGGTCTTAATATGGTTGTGGATGACATTGCCTTTTGTTTGTGGAGCAAAAAATAGAAGTTAGGGTGAAACTGTGAAGCAGGAAGCAGGGACTGCATTGTTAAAATGACTCTTAAATTATTACTTCAAGAATGTCACTTGCTGGTGATTCAGGATACAGTGATGACAGGGGAGGGTTATTCCAGATGGATGCAAATGATTAAACAGCATGCAGAAGAAATGAGAGAAATAAATGCATGTTTGGGAGAGAAATAGCAGGGACAGAATGAGTGTTTAAAGAGAACAAGATAAAAACCAACCCATTCCTCAGTTTTGAGGCCAAATCAGCACTCCCTTGACTCATTAAATTGTTCTTTTAAATCTAGAAATTGGCTTTCTAAAATGTCACCTCATCAAACAGCAAAGGGATCTTAAGGAGAGGGGGGTCAAGGCCAACAAATTATAAGCAGAAGCTCTTGGTATTTTAGTTCTGCCCATTCAGTGTAGCTTTAAGTTGGAGACTTAATAAATTGTCCTTGTGATTGCTGACATTTGTATATATGCTGTATTTCCATTCTTGTTTAGCATCAGGCAGGATGGTCATTTAATCTAAGTGTGTACAGAATCACTGAATGGTTGAGGCTAGAAGGGTATGGAGGTCATACCTTTGGAGGTCATCAGGTCCAATCCCCTTTTCAGAGGGTCTCTGGTTGAGTTTAGAATATCTCCAAGGGTAGAGACTCTGCAACCTCTGTGTGCAACTTGAGACAGCGTTGAACCCCCCTCATTGCAATAAAATATTTTCTTTGTTAAAATGAAATTTTCTGTATTTAAATTTGTGCCCATTGGTCCTTGTCTTGTCACTGGGCACCACTGAGTAAAGCTTGCCTATGTCTTCTTTACCTCCCCAGCAGGTATTTATACATGTGGATATGCTCCCTTGAGCCTTCTCCTTTCCAGGCCAAGCAGTTATGGCTCTCTCAGTCTTTATTTGTTTGTCAGATGCTCTTAATCATCTTTATGTCCCTTTGCTGGACTTGTTCCAGTATGCCCATATCTCTCTTGCTTTGGGGAGACAAGAGCTGGACCCAGTAGTCTATGTGTACCTCACTGGGGCCGAACACAATACCCTCCCTCAGCCTGCTGGTATCACTCTTCCTAATTTAGCTGGAATGTGAACAATTCTGTAAACTGAACTATTTTATGAGGCACTTGAGAGCTTTCAACTTGGAGTTGTTGTGCCATCAGCCAGGGGGTGCTGTGTGAGACAGTGGTTTCCCTTGGGTTGCTCTGCTGCTCTCTCTCACATATTGACTCTTTGGGTAGCTGAGAGAAAGCAGCAACTTGTGGTTTCAGCTTATGCATGTGCTCATCTGCCAACAGGGAAACAGCAATACTTGGATCTCTTCTTTGGAAGATGGTTCTAGAGGGTTTGAAGTGGAGGGATGTCAGGAATCTGAGGGAGGTGAAGCACAGGTAAATGTGCTGTGAAGGGAAGGACTTGCCTGACTTAGGTTTTTAAAAATTCTAATGGCCTGTTAGCTTATTTTGAATGTAGAAATTGGCTTTAAAAAATGTCACTTCATCAAACAGCAAAGGGACTTTAAGAGAGGGGGGTCAAGGCCATCAAATTATAAGCAGAAGCTCTCACTATTTTAGTTCTGCCCATTCAGTGTAGCTTTGAGCAGTTTTGGCCAGCCTGCCTGTGAGCATGTTTTTACTTGTTTTGGAGTACTTGAAAAGACTTGAATAATGCTTATTCATTTGTGATTTATACAGTATCAAGGCTTGCATCCAAAGACACATCTTGTGAGTGTCCCTTGGGCCAGACTGGTCCATTAACTTGTAGTATATTTGCTATAGGCTTCCATATTTCTTTTCTTTTCTTTTTTTTTTTTTTTCTTTTTTTTTTTTTTAAAATTTTTATTCATAGCTGGAATGCTTTTTCTCTTACTTCCATCTTCACTGGGACTTAGGAGTGTGTTTTAGTCTTTATTTTGATTTTTGTTTTTATCATTCAGAGTTGTTTCTTTGCTTTAAATCCATCCCCGAGAAAAAAAAAATCCTCCTAGAAAATAGTTGATGTATTTACAGAAGTTATCACTAAGGTTTGCTTAGGGTTAGGAGTTTGCTAAGAAATTTGTCCAAAACATTTTGGTTTACATCTGGAAGAGAAAAATGCTTCTGTCACTCCCTTCCTGGTTTACTGAAAGATCTTTGTGTCTGATAGTTGCCAAATGCTTACATTTTTTTCCCAATAAGAAAAAAATAGATTTGGTGGGGAAACCTGGAAGTGCTGTATGATAAGGATGTCAATTTTTTTCTCTAACTATTAAAACATTTTCTGCAGTGCTCAGTGAAAACTAGAATTAATCTGAATGAGGATTGAACAATTTCTGCATATATTATGTCAAAATTGGCAAATAACAATGCAGGGCAAAATGCTGACAGAGCAACTTTGTCTTTACTTGAATAGTCTTTTTTTTTTTTTCTTTTATAGCACATGTATATTTCTGTGTGTAAAGTGGGATAGTGCTCTGACAAAGATCAGCCGCTTAATATTTTATTTTGCCCATGTCTCCTCTGGTTCAGAATACCTGCATCTGTATTCTGCAGTGTGCACAGAACTGCTTGTTTTCCTCAAAGCTGCTCTGTGGCTCACTTGTCGTTGCAACTGCATACTTAAAACTATACTGAATTTATTTTACACTGCTTCTCTAAGATTAAACAGACTTTTGTTATTTGTTTATGGAAGGGGAATTGACGTGTGAAATGATTAAGGCTAAAGCAGTTGAACATCTAGGTATCTAGCTCTTCACATACAGTATGGGACACATAAATGTGATTTTTCATAGTGCTGTTTGTTCATTTTTGTAGCCCTCTTCAAAGAGTGAGAACAAACTTGTGGGGGGTTTTGGTTTGTGATGGGGTCTGAAATTTATTAAAAAATATTTATTTTCCATTTTTGCAAATGTCAGAATCCTTCTTTCTCCCACAGATGACTTTATGTCAGTATGGGCATCTTTTCTGCTTAGCACTTCTGCAAGAAAAAGGCTCAGTTCAGCAACTGCAAAGGACAAGCCCCACAGCTGTAGTTTGTAGACACTTTGGCTTAAGTGATTTGGGAGATCCTACTTATTCTGTAGACCTAGATTTTTCTTTTCTTTTTTAAACCTTTCCATCTGGGAAAAGTTGGCATTTTGTATTCTTGAGTGTGTGTGCAGATATATAGGTATATATATAGAGTATATATATATACATATATTCCTTGTTTTATGTGGTTGGTTTGTTTATGTTATTAAAGACACAATCCATTATCTGGAATAACAGTAGTCTTTTCATATGCCACATATTGAATCTTAATATCCAGAATTTCAGCAGTTGGCTATTATCTTCTATATCTGTGATTGAGATAGAAAATGTAGGAGTATAGTGGACTTCACAGCTGTTCACAATTCCATATTCTGACTCCAGGCTTCTCCCAGCTTTAGTTTCTTTCCAGCTTCTACCACTACTGGGCTTCTTCTGTCTGATCCTTCCCCCTCTGTTTCCCTGACACTTCCACAGCGCTTTTCTCTAACCCCCATTTGTGTTGGCTGCCTCTGCCATCTCATCTCATCCCTGCGTGCCTGCGAGCCGCTGTTGCAGCACTGCCTGCCCAGTTCTCGTGCCATTTGCTGTAACATCTCCCAGTCAAGAGGATGAACAGCTGTAAGTGAAATCGATCTCAGCCGCCTCGATTTACAGGTGGAGCGCCCTCCATGGCTCTCTGGGATTAGTGCCTGCTCTCTTTTTCTTCACCAGATGCATAGGCGGCAGGTAAGGAAGGGTATGAGAGTTCCCTTCATTCAGTCAGGAGAAAAAAGTGCTGCAGGCCTCCCCAAAAGGATGCCTGTCAGTAAAATTCTTCCCTGCCAACTCTTTGTTTGTTTGTTTGTTTTAAAAATGCTGCTAACATAATTGTATTTTCATGAGAACAGCAACCACACTGGTTCAGATCAAGGAGACTGGGTAGCCTGGTTAACAAAGCTGTATTTACCTTAGATAGAATCAGGAGTCTAAAAATTAAGCTGTGTGCAGTGAAATGCTGAAGTATTTGCTGGGAAGGGGGACGAATATGGAAAAGCATGAAAATACTTCTCAAAAATTAACCCTGGAAGAAGGAATGTGGTAAGGATGGTGAGAAGCCTGTTGTATTTAGATATATGTTGGAAATCTGCAATTAAATACAGTCTCTGTTAAACATGGAAAAAAAGCAGCATGGACCCTTTCTGCTTGCTCCTTTTTTTTTAATCTTGTGTTTTTTTTCCTTTCTCAGAAGCAAATATTTGAATATTGATGGGGAGGCAGTGGCAGTTACTGACCTGACCGTAGTGATATGGCTGACAAAAGAAATAAGATTATTCTGTTGCATTTTCAGTTCACCTCTTGTTTTCTGTTTCCATGGATATTCAGGAAGAGGGGTAATGTAGAATTAGCATTTTCCAGTGAATGAGTAATTATACCAGAAATTTCCAGTTGATCTTGACAGCTGATTCCTTCTTTTTAAGGAATATGCATTTGTAGCTTTAGGATGTTGAATCATTAAGGCTGGAAAAGGCCTCTAAGATCACTGAGCCCAATCTTTGACCAAACACCACCTTGTCAACTAGACCATTGCACTGAGTGTGACATCCAGTCATTTTTTTAACACTTCCAGGGATGGTGACTCCACTTCCTTGGGCAACCCAATTCCAATGCTTGACAACCCTTTCAGTGAAGAAATCCTTCCTGCAAATGTCTTTTAATACCATATTACTTGAAGTAGGACTATGCTGATTTATTTTCCCTGATGTTTTTGCAGTGTTAAGCAGTATGATTTAATAGCACACTTCTGAATTACATGGAAATATAAATTGAATACAAAAGTTAGCAGTGGCATAGAGCAACACTTAGTGGAGGCATTTGACTTTGAGTTCAGGTGGTCACTGTACTTAATTGTAGCCATCACTGGATTTCCTCTTACTGGATTAGAAAACTGTACCTGTTATTGGAAAAATATTGTAGCACAAACAGTGTTGTTATACATATGTTTAAAAGCTTATTGAAATTGAATACTGCAATCATACAGTATTATTCACAGAAGCAGGGGTTTTTTATCTCTTATTTCATAAGCATCCACAGATCTCAGAGTATGTGACCTTTTGGGGTTATTTATCTTCCTTCTTGTATGCAGTCAATCTTGTGAGCTTTAATCTGTGTTTGCTGAGAAGCAGTCAAATTGTCTCTTCTGCACCAATCTATCTTTTTCTGCATGTGTGTGTATTAATCCATGCTCTGATTGATGTATTAAAGGTTTTGAAAAAAAAAAAGTGAGTCATCTGTGTCAGTATGTTTGTTAAATATATGTTAAAACTTTATGGACACTCAGATGCTATATATAAGAATACACTTAATTGTTTAAATGTGCTTTAGCTTGTTAGGATGGGTGAGATGTGGTGCCCTTTTCATGTACATGTTCCCTCAGTTTGCTAATCTGAGGCTTTTTGATCCAGCTATATAAACCGTTGACAAATTGGTGGAGATTAAATAAATCTGATTTATTCAGTTTTCTTGTGTGTGTAAGTAGGTCTGAAGGACTGAGAAAAAAAACAAGTTCCTTGTGGCATTTGAAAAGTATTTTGAAACACTGGAATAAATAACTGTTTCTGATATGAGGTCTGATTACGCACTAGAGGATTGAAAGACGAAAAAATGTTGACTTCAGCATCAGTAGAGCTTGCATGAATGAAGTCAGGGCCAAGACTTAATGATAAAATGTGTGTCCAAATTGTCCTTTCAGATTTTAGGTACTGGTGTAAAATCAGAAGTTCATAATTTAAACAGACTTCTTTCCATCATCACCATGGCTAGGCTTCGCGAACGAAGATTTGAGAAGGGCTCTACCCACGCTTGCTACAAGCGCATTGATGGCTAAAAAGGCCAATGCGAGATAGACAAGTCCGGTTGCAGAAGGCACAGCAGAAAGACTCCCCAGGTGATACAGACAAGACGCGATTCTTTCTGCGTTGTCTTTTCTCCTCGAGAGTGATCCTGCGTGTGTTCTCAAAAGCAGCAGCAGCGTTATAGATGGTGTGTCTCCAGGCCTCCCGATTGGAGGCCAGGGTAGACCAATGGTGGTGATCAATATGGTCAAGGCTGAGGGATTGTTTCAGGCAGTCCTTGTATCTCCTCTTCGGGGCTCCTCTCTTGCGGCAGCCAGTGGCAGGTTCCCCATAGAGCACAATCTTAGGGAGGCAGCAGTCCTGCATCCTGGAGACGTGCCCTGCCCAGCGCAGCTGTGTTCTCAGCAGCATGGCCTCAATGCTTCTTTCCACAATTACATTAATAGCAGCTTCAAAAGTTTTTTGTTCTTAAGGTTGCACACAGTTCTCTCTCCCTATAACATCAGTGGCAAAAAACATGAGAGTTTTATCCTTAGTTTGTGAAACACTAGCCTAGGCATTTTTGAAGCCAATATTGTTGGTATATACCTGTCTAGGTCAGGAAGGAAAGATAGCAAGACAGACCAAGTGGAAGACATCACTTAGAACAATGATAAATTAGTTTATGCTGAATAATTTCAAGATGCAGTCAGCTTTGTTAGTTAAGATTTTGCGTCACACTTTTCTGAGAGGCAAAACAATTTATTCTTTATTAAAATGTAATAAAAATGTTTATTTTAATAGCTATTGAAATTAGTCCGAATATTTACTTTGCATATTTGCACATGTATACGATTTTCCCTTTCCCCCCTTATTTATAGTGGATTTATAGAGTTTTTCATGTTGGTATAGTACGTTATCCTAGAAGTCTTAGGTAGAATCACAACCCTTTTTTATCGCACTGCACAAATAAATTCATATTTATAATGAGACCAAACTAAGCTCAGTGGACTAAAATATTGATACAAAAACCGGCATGTAGTTAGAAACAGCATTACTTTTTCCCTAGGTTCTTGCTGTCTCTGATCTCCCATAGTGTGTTCATTTTTTTTCCCCCACTGCTTTCTTAGCCTCTGATTTTGTGCAGGTTGTGTGAGGATGTACGTAAGTGCAGACTGTTTGTGAAAGCAGTATAAAGTTCTGGGCCCATACATGGCTGTGGGCAAGGCCTGGGATTCTAGAAAGATGTTGGTTAAAGGGAAGGAAACATATAATAAAATGTCTAGAAAAAGTGACCTTTTGAAAAGTCTGAACAAATCATGTTTGTTTACTGACGAGAGAAACAAATTTTCATATGTATAAGAGACTAATGCCAGGAGAGAAGCAATAATCCGCTTTCTATTCATAATGGGTAGGACAAGAAGCTTAATGTACAACTAGAAGAATGTGGGTTAGATGCTAAAAAAAAAAAAAGGAAAGACAAACAGAAAACAGACCAAGACAGGGCAGAATACTTCAGAGCAGCAAGGTAGCGAGCTCCAGAAAAGGTTATTTGGAGACTGAGAAACAGATTGGAAAACTCTCTGTCTGGATTACCATGGAGTGAGGCCTGGGTTTCCTGACATCTTCAGGTCATCCTCTGTTCCTTTTTTTCCCCCCCTTTTGTTTTGTTGTTGTTGGTTTTGGTTTTTTTGGGGGGATTAGGGTTTGCATTCCTTAAGGATTCGTACTGTATATTATGAATATATGATAGTCTGAAGTGCCCATATTTTTATTTGCAATAACATTTAACAGACCAGTAAGCCCTACTGTCCAGTGGATGTGTGTATTTTGGTATTTATGCTCTCCAAATTAGGATAATTTTTGTACAACTCCTGCTTTTGTATGCTGGAGGAGTAGCTGTATGCCTAATGAAATGGTTTCCTACAAAGCAATCAAGAAACAATTTCGTTTCAGAGGCCAGTTCTCCTTCTTCGCTTAATCTCTTTTCAGATACACCCTTGGAGTACAGGTGGTGTTAAGGAGGAGATGAATATCTGGAAAATGGCAATTTAGGGGCATGAGATGCATTTACATTCAGTCTGGGAATAAACTTGCCGCCTGTGAGTCAGCAGTGTCAAACAACTATGCGGCTGAAGAGAAAATGATAAAATAAAAAGGACTGAAGTGACAAAATGAGTGCAAATTATGTAATCAAATGTTTCTCCTTTTATCAAAATAGTTATTTCAAACCTAAATGAGCTTTGCCAGCTAGCAGTAACGTTTTGAAGTATTAGAGTAATAAGCATTCATTGAATTTTGTTAGTTTTGATGTAATGCTAATTTTCAGTAATGCTGTGTTAATATCTAGGTGATATCACAGCTACTAAGTAGTAGAAGTACTGAAAAAGGTTAAATATTTTTTTAAAGATATGCATGGGAATAAAAGCCCTTCTGTTATATGAAGTGAGATCATATTGGAGAAATGTGTTGTTACCTGGTAGAGACCCTTAGTTCTATATAGAAAGGTTGGGTGTCTTACTGAAAATGAGGTATCTGTAATGGTGCTGTGTGATCCTGTGGGTTTTATTACTGCTAATTTATTTATCTTGGCACTGATTCACATGACCTTGCAATTTTAAGGTCTTGTAGGACTATTACATTGTGTGGGTTAAACCCTGTATAATACGGTCATCTTCTGACTTTTTGTAGTTACCTTTGTGTCAGGCTAGTTACTTACCAGGGAGTGCAGCTTCTAGAAGTGTTTGGTCTTTGTTTACAGATGTGGAAGCACAAAGAAGATATATTGCACTTTAACTTCATCAGCAGCTAATGGTCCTCATTGCTGAAAAATGTAATTAAGCTCTATTTCTAATATGAATTTGTCTGGCTTCAGTTTCCAGGCATTGCCTCTGGTTTCTTCTTCAGAGCTCCAATGCTTTATTCTTAGTGAGATGTTTTTACTCTCTAATGAAGTCACCTTTCAGTACTCTTGTTCTAAACTAATCAGACATCTCTTTAACTCTTGCTGTAAGGCATTTTCTCTAGCCCTTTGTTATTACTGCATCTATATGAATTGTTTTGGTTGTATTTTTATTAAAAGGTTTAAAGGAGAATTGCACATACACTGTTATCGTCTGCCTCCCCAGTGCAATGCAACATACTAAAATCAATACTCTTGCTGTTTTCCTGTTGATTTATCAAAAAGGTTGTTCTGTACTACTTGTTACTGTGTCATCATCCTAGGAGCTCAGATTCACCTACTAGCTCACTAGGAATTTTTTAGAGATTTTCCACTTCAGAACATGTGTAGAGTTCTGTGGAATTGGTTAGAATATTATGTGCCCAGCTGTAAACTTTAGATGATTTCCCTGGTCGCTCTGCCAGCTGTGGCTTGTATCAGCAGCAACCGTTTGTCTCCCGGATCACTGGTGAACTGTGAAGTAGCAGAGGACCAAGAATTGTTCTTGCTGGGTCCTACTTAGTTACAATTTTATGTTAAATAATGTCTTTTTAAAACTTAATTATGTTTGCAAATGACTTGATTTTTAATCAAAATAATGAGTGGTAAAACCATTTGTCTTTGAAAATGCCAGATATACTTCATCAGCACTCTTTTCACATTTAGTAATATATTCCGCCTTTTTAGGTGTTGACTTTTTTAGCTGTGGACTGTAGTAGAGCCAGTAAGTTAATTACAGGGCTGCAGCACCTCTCAAATGAAGAGAGGATGAGAGAGTTGGGTCTGTTCAGCTTGGAGAAGTGAAGGCTCCAGGGAAACCTTATAGCACCTTCCAGTACCTAATGGAGGACTAAAAGAGAGTTGGAGAGGAACTTTTTACAAGGGCACATAGTGACATGACAAGGTACAGGTTTAGATTAGATGTTAGGAAGAAATTCTTTACTGCGGGGGTAGTGAGGCACTGGAACAGGTTACCCACTGGGGTTGTGGACTCCACATCCGTGGAAGCATTGAAGATAAGACTGGATGGGGCTCTGAGAAACGTGGTCTAGTGGAAGGTGTCCCTGCCTGTGGCAGGGGATTTGAAATTAGGTGATCTGTAAGGTCACTCCTTTAAACCCATTCTGTGATTCTATGACTTCCTGTGTATATACATTAATTTTAATGCTGGCAAGCCTATATTTGGATATATTAATGTAGGTATTTAAGAATTTAGTAAATTGACATCTGAAACTGCTTTTTCAAAACCAAGATCAATAAAGAAATCCTCCAGTGATGCTCAGAGAAAATTTTCCATTGACTTCTGTGAGGCCCATATTGTACATACCTGGGCTTGTGTATGTGAATCCTTTACATCTGGATGCTCTAAATAGCATATCTATCCAGTTTTGTTTCTACTTAATAATTCAATTTATTAAACAGTTTATTCAAATAATTATCTAGAAAAATAATAGGCCTCTACCTGTCACACTGGCCAACTAAGAGTGTCTTAAGAAATATTTTGCTTTCTTAAGTATTTGAATGTGGTATCTCAAATGGAGAGACTTGGGAAAAATGTTTGCCTTTTCCTTTCTGTGCTGAAAGCTACCTTGGCAGTCCTCTTGTGGTTACAGAGCAAATGCATGTGTACGCGAGCAAGAGCAAAGTGGGTTGAGTTAGCAATGACCAATATAAAGGTGTTCTCAGTGGAGTCCATAACTTACTGTCAGTGCCTAGCTGAGTGCTACAATCCCTGAAAGTTGGAACTGGCAAGTTGATTGCAAGCAAGGCTGTGCCTGCATTGCCACTGGGGTTCAGTTCTTGCAGAAGGCAGTTAGGCAGTTCCAAGGAAGCTGCCTGGAGCTGTTAGGAAGATAGATGATGCCAGGAATGTGTCTGCTGCTTGCCCTTCATGGGAGGCAAATGAATGTACATGCTTGATGTGCCTTCAGAGGGTGGAATCCAGCACCCTGATGGACAGTTATTGAAGCCCTTTTCTTGATGGTAAGTACTTTGGTTGTGTGGTTTGGTCTTTTGAAAAAAAATGTTGCTTATGGAGATGGAGGAGTGTGGAAGATGGCAATGAAAAAGGTAGGTCTTGGAGTCAAAGTGAGAGCAAATCCATTTTTGACATGCAGAGTATGCCAATAGTTTATTCAGTGAATATGTAACGTTTATTTAACAACCATGTTTAGCTTATATTTTTGACTATTAAATTACTTATGATTTCTTATTATATTATAGTTCTGTTTTATTGCAGTAGTTGCTCTTCAACAATTTCTTGTAAAAGTATATTTCCTTTTCCAAGAATTTTATGATGAACATGCCTTTTTTTTGGTCCCACATGTGAGTAGAAATGCCTTTTTTAGGTTTTAGGGTTATTTTCTTCTTTCTTTCAGTGTCCCTGTGGATAATCATCACTCTTAGGCTACAGAATGATGTTAAACCCAGAACACTCTTTTTTTCCTATGCTTTTAAAAAATATATTTTGGAAATATTTTTCTTATTTAATGCTCTGTTTACAATACCTGGTACAGATTTGTGTAAAATTCATCACTTTTTAAATTTCATAATTGCTAGTTTGTAAGTCACTATGATTAATTTCCTAGTTCTGTGTTGTGTTGGAAAAATGTTATCTTCCTACACTTATAAAGAACCTAGAGCAGTAGATACAAAATGAGTGGAGAGACTTCACATATCTTTTGTTTTTCACATTTAATTTTTTTACCTGTTTACAGTTTATTTGTAATTATACTTTATATTAATGCTTCACTGCTTATTGCTTCACCAATGGAAGTCACTTATGTGCTTCTGTTTGGATCAATGCTGACTACTTCTATGGGTTTATTGTACAGAAGGTAGATATTTAAGTTTTGCCATTCTCCCTTTTCTACACCTTTGCCTGCAGGAAAGAAGTAGAATAGGAAAAAAAAAAAACAAAGCTCATTTTTTCCCTTGGTGTTGCAACTTGTCCTTGGAATGTCATTGGTTCCATTTGCACCTATAGCTCAGCTTGCACACTTAGATATTTTGTGCTCTTCTGAACATTTGGACATGAAGTAATGTGTGAGGAACATGCAGCAGGACACAAATGTTAAGAAGTTGAAAGCATGAGTGAACATCACTATGAAATGATAGCCACCAGAAACATTTGGCTTGCCAGTTTTCATTTTATTTATCCCTTTTCAGTTGGCCCCACTATTAAGTGTTTTAAAATGTGTTACCAAATTTAGCATTTGCTTTATGTGAAAGACTGCCTCAGGATTCAGCTGCAGCTTGCTGCTGGAGATGTGGATTCTGAATGCCTATATTTGGGTCATTCTTAAGCACATGGGAAAAGCCTAGGGAATGAGAAACATTCACTATTGTCTCAGAGTAACTTTTATTCTATGTGTTTCTTCTCTCACCCTATGATAAGTTACCCTGGGTTGTTTTGTTGTGTTTGTTTCTTTTTGGTTATGGGGCTGGGTTTTTTTATATAAATCCCTTTTCCAGTTAGGAGTAAAAATTCATGTACATGCAATGAGATACCATTCATAAACTTCTACAAAAAGCTCTGTTAGCCAGTTATTTATAAACTCTGCCATGGGAATTGTGTTTAAAGTACCAGTGTTTAAATTCTTATTTCTCAGGTAATTATGATGCTGAATGTGCTTCCAAAAGTCAGCACACAATATCAGAGCATAATATTTATGATGTTTGTAAGCTCAGAGGGGGAAGAAAGGTGCCAAGCAGATGTAGTGAAGGCTGTCTGGATTATTTCAACGACTGAGGGATGAGGGAACATTTTAATCTTAGGGGCTGTGGGAGTTTGGGAGGAGTGTTTCTGGGAGGAGAGTAAGTATAGACTGAGATTTGTAATGACTCAGAGTTTGTTAGTAAAAGCCATGTGGATAAATTGCTAATTTTGGGCTGATAGGTCATCTCTGGCAGTTCTTTACAATCTGACAAACTTGTTTCCTGCTAATTGTACATGTTCCAATTATGTTTGAGGGAAATTTAATTGGAATCACTCTAGAAGTTGAATCCAGTAAGGAAGACTTAGGGAATGCAGAAGTGTAAAATTGATATGTAGCAGCAAAAAATTAATCCAGGAATGGGACTCTAGGACAGTTTTTAAGTGATATGCCAAGGTAGGTAATCTCGTCACGGGCATGATGACTTCTCTCTGGTCTCTGATGGACTTTGTACATCTGAAATCCTGTGTGTCTTTTCTGGGCATCCAGAGGCATGTATGTATTTTTTAATTTTTTTTTTCTTTTCAAAATAGCAAATTTTTGTGGATCTCAGCTGATCAAAATGGTTTCACTGCCATGGTGCTGGGAAGGCTCACAAGGTTGTACAGGTACAGGTGCTTGCTATGTTTGAGAGCTGGTAGAGAAGGAGACCCAGGCTGACTTTTGGATGACTCATGTCTTTGTGGGAGGAAATTTTCAGAGGAAACAAAATATTATCTGCAGCAAATCTCTTTGTAAATAGTGCTGGTTTTGGCTGGGTTAATTTTCTTTATGGTAGCCAGTATGGGGCTTTGTTTTGGATTTGTGCTGAACACAGGGTTGATAATGAAGAGATGTTTTTGTTATTGCTGAGCAGTGCTTACACAGAGCCAAGGCCATTTCTACTTTGCATACTGCCATGCTGGCAAGGGGGCTGGATGTGCATGAGAAATTAGGAGGAGAGACAGCTGGAACACCTGACTCCAACTTACCAAAGGAATATTCCATACCATATGACATCATGCTCAGTATATAAAGTGAGGGAAGAAGTAGGAAGGGGAGGATGTTTGGAATGATGGTGTTTGTCTTCCCAAGTCACCATTATGTGTGATGGGGCCTTGCTCTCCTGGAGATGGCTGAACACCTGCCCAACCATGGGAAGCAGCAAATTAATTCCTTGTTTTGCTTTCTTAGTGTGCGTAGCTTTTGCTTTCCCTATTAAACTGTCTTTATCTCAACCCATGGGTTTTCCAGTTTTTACCCTTCTGATTCTCTCCCCAATGCTGCTGGTGGAGCAAGAGACTGTGTGGGGCTTGGTTTCTGGCTGATGTAAAACCACGAGAAATGCTGATGATAAGTCCACTTAAATCAGAGGTGAGCAAGCCAAGTGCTATGATAAACTGGCTGCTGGTTTAACAGAAATTTGTGTGCCCCTAGAGGATGGTGACCCATGTTGAGAGGGTGATTTCAGTCTGGGCAGTCTTGCCTCCTGGAGAAGGTAAATGTCACCAGCTGGCCCATCTGTAGTCCTCCCAAACTATAGGAAGTTGGTAGCAGGTTCATTTCAAGCTGTGGTTTGCAGTTCCTTCCTCTGAATGGCACATGGCAAGGATTGGGAACAGTCTATCACAATATGCTCTTTGGAATATGGTTTTAAATTACTGAGCCGTAATTTAAATCTCCCTGAAGCCAAGCGTAGAGTTTCATAGTTATGCAATTTTCTCTTTATATAAGTTCTTTGCTCTCTCCTTTGCCCTTCCTCCTTGTAAACAAAATAGAGAATGATGAACACAATTGAAAGAAATGTGCTTTGGGAAATGGAAAGCAGGAGAAGTAGATAGAGAGCTTTTTTAAAAAAACATCAGTGTTATAACTGAAACACTGGAGTAAAATGTTAACTTGTTTTTGCAAAACATTGTCTTAAATTGGCTGCTTACCCAAGAGCTGAATAAGGAACTACCCTTTCTAGGTAGTAAGTCATCTAATAAGACAGACTTATGACATAATGCTTTTAGCTGATAAATTGTACAAGCAGTTATACTTTCAGGATTTAAATAAGATTTATATCTCATATATTAAGAAGACATTTGTTTTGATGCTGTGTAATGCAGTGATTTGCATGGTATGCTTCCTTTATTGCTACTTCATTGACCTGTTTGTTTACTGAATTACAAACCCTCAAGTTTTACTTCTATTCATTCAGGAATGTGAGGTATTAAAAAAAAAAAACATGTCCATACATCACAGCTAAGTGTGAAGGCTCTTATGCTTATATTCCTTGTAGTCTTCTTGTCATATGTTTTAAAGGAGCAAGCAGGAGAAAAAGAGATCAAAATGAAAACTGAGAAGCAATCAGCTAAAATTCTTCTAATGAGAAAATTTAAATTCATAGACACAACTGAATTTTTATTTAATACCAGTCTCTAAGTGTCATTTAAAATATTAAGAATAGGTATTTAAAGGTGAGACTAAAAGGGAACATGTTTGGTAAATGTGGATGAGGAAATAGTGACTATATTAAGTGTGGAGAAATACATATCTGGCATCCAACCTGGACCTGTGTCCAGGTTGGATGGGAGTTTGAGCAGTCTGATCTAATGAGTGACATCCCTGCCCATGGCAGGGGAATTGGAACTAGATGGTCTTTATGATCTCTCCCAACCCAACCCAATCAAGGATTCTAGGATAAATGAAAGAAACAGAAGGAGTGTAACTTTTGTTGTACATGGAAACCCTTGAGGAAATATTTGAAGCAAAGAATAAAATTCGAACTCTTGTTAAAAGGTTTAAGTGCTGGAAGTTAAGAGCACTAATATACCCAAGGGAAGGCAAGACAGGAAGGGCTAAAGAAATGAGGAGTAACTAAACTAATGTTAATTCAGTTATATCTAACTTTATCTATCTATATCTTTGTTAGTGTACCAAAACAAAAGTTTACTCTGGAAAGCTTGTGTGCTAGAGGAAGCCTTTACTACTAAAGGCAGTAAGTAGTAGATGGCAACTTGAACAAGTACATTAAAGATGAGCTAGAGAATGTTTAGATTTAGCCAGGTACATCTCATCTGAACACAAGGACTGTATAAAATAGAGAAGATACCTTTTCCTCTTTCCTGATGGGAATTAAATCTTCTCCTCAAACTACTCTCGCAAAACTGATAGTATGTTTAAATTATTATAAATTTTTTAGTCATTAGTTATATGCATCAAGAACTTCCCACCTCTCTTGCCTCCACCAATAATTTGAATATTTTACTGCAAGTGGAATATTTTTACCTGTTTGCTACTTTCCATTCTAATACCCTAAATTTTGTACACATTTTAACTTCACCTATTACAATTGCATTATATAGTAAGTAATATATTCAAGAGCTTTCAAAGCTTGGCATTAGCAAATTAGGTCTTCTCTTTGACAAGTCTAGGAATGCCCTACCTGTCTTTGGTCAAGGTGTATTATGTGCTTCTTGTATATGTGCCTGTGTAAAATTGTGAATTCTTTGACCTCAGTAATGCTCTCCCGCCAAGTGGCTGCCCATTATATTATGAAATGCTTGGTGGCAAATTTCTCTGAGGAATTGCACAGCCTCAGTTCTGACTATATTAATTCTTTTTTATATGAACAACATCAGAAGCTTTGATAATAAATAGCCAATTTAATTTGCTCACTGCTGCATCTCTAGACAAATGGCATTGCTCTTCTTTTGACTGATACATTATAGGAACTGTAAGACCTAGTGATTAATTATTATCAGAAGGAATTTGGTCTAGCTATCTGTAGATAAATCCTGAAATGTTTGGCCTTTGAATGTGGATGTTTTTCCTGGTATTTGCATTGTGGTGTAGCAGTGGAGGATCTTCTTGTGCCCAAGTAGCTTTCTGTCTTGACTCTCATTTCATAATGGATGCTTGTATCAATTTTATTTTTATGTAGCTATTTGAACTGATGTCAAAGTACTGAATGTATGTATCTGATAGTTCTGAGGAGCTTTAGTTCTGTAGTGATGGGAACATAATTCAAAACATTCTCATATAATCGGACTTGTGTGTGTGCTTGTTTCCTGCTGTGCTTCTAAACCAAGAGTGAAAGTACAGAATTTATAAAAAAATGCTTCTACAGTTCTGGAAAAAAACCAAAAACAGTATAAAGTTTGTCAACATGATTATTGCAAGATGGCAGTGAAAGTTCACCTTTGATTGTGTTTTCTCTGAGTATAAATGAAAAGTTACGTGTCTTAATTGTGTAAAGGTATGATAGCAATAATTATTCCTTATGTTAGCCAAATTCCCAACAAGCACCAGTGCATCATAGGAAAAGGAAAATGCTAGTCAATGCAGGAACTAACTCTATTCCCCCTGGGCTAAATTTCTAAGGCATATTTTTATGAGACTAGAGAAATCAATACAAATTATTCTCTTCTGTGACATGTACGCATGAAATAAATAAAAAAAAGCATACTTTTTCATGTTAAGTGTTTCATGTTACATTCCAAGATGGAGGACTAAAAGGCCAAGATCTCTACAAAGAGGATAAGTAGATTCACAGCAAGAAGTTAGATATATAAATGACACGTCACAAATGTTTTTATTAAAAATAGCACAGAGCTCTTGTGTAGCAATTTTTGCACTGTTTACTTCATAAATCTTCCTAAAGACAGAAGTGAAGTATGATCTTACTTTCCTCCTGTAAACTTGCATAAGATACAGAAGGAGAAAACATTTTCAGACAAAATGTTATTGCTTTTGCTTTTATCAAATTAATGTTTACAGATGTTGTCTTAAGGGTTATGGAAGTTGGCAGGTATAGTAGGAATAGGGCAGTAAACATGTTTTTATATATAAATATATGTAAAATAGATATGCAAATTTTCATAAAGATCAAAGTAAAAACAACTTGCTGAGCTGAGATAATGTTTCAATTATTTTTAAAAATGCAATTATTAAGTGTTTTACAAAATTAGATATAATTTAGGTATTAATTACCAGAAGGTGACCAGATCATAAAATTTCCACATGGCGTATGGAATTAGAATAAAATATGCCTTCTGTACCTGCAGAGCAATTCAACTGTCTTGACATACAGATGTAATTATCTTTAAGACATATTTAAATTAACTTTTGCTGCATTACTGAGCTTGAAGGGAGGTTATGTTGG
Source organism: Myiozetetes cayanensis (assembly GCF_022539395.1). Lineage (NCBI taxonomy): Eukaryota > Metazoa > Chordata > Aves > Passeriformes > Tyrannidae > Myiozetetes > Myiozetetes cayanensis. The sequence continues at coordinate 98,231,841 of NW_026087742.1, forward strand.
GTAAAACTGCACCTTGTCTTGTTTCAGGGTAAAGAAAATTCTGCTTCTATCTGGATTTTTTTTTCCTGTCAATTCACATCTACTGAAATCTTCCCCCTGCTTACACAATAAAGTTTCCAAACTGACTAGAGAATTTTGAGTGACCGACTTACATTAAAATATGATTTTTGAGACGAAACTGTTTAAAGTAATATAAATTTAAATTACTTTTTTTTAAAAAAAATCTTTTTTCCTTGAACGTCGATATATAAAAAGCTCAAAACATCTCTACACCAAGATTTAGTACTTCCAAGTTAATTAATTTCTTAAAAGACAAACAAGGTATTTTTACTGTCTTGTCAGGAGTTGAATTGTGAAGGAAATGTGAATACGGCCATCATAAAGTAAGCAGTGGGTGGTGTTCAGTGTCAACACTCATCTGTGCTCAGGGTATGAACGTGGAGGCTTACATGTGACGGTGCCCTCTGCCCTCCAATCTGACTGCCTGGCAAGGAGCAGAGCAGCCTTATTGCATCCCTCCAGTGCTCAGCATAGCACCTATTGTGTGAGAACAAACCACACATCATTCAGTTTCTCTAAACCTGTGGTTCTTCCTGATCCCAAAAGATGGTACTGTGTGACCCTCTGGATAGAGCCCTTAGGTGTCACAAGAGGCAGATTTGGACAATAGTTAGGGACTCTTATACCAGTTCAGAAGTCCTCTGGAAATACTGCGGTCTTACCTCTTACAGAAATTGATTCTTTTCCCATTTGAGGTTCTTGGAAGCCCTGAAGAGTAGAGATCATTGATAGTCTTTCAGTGGAAAAACACCATAGAGCTTTGGTCAGGATGATGATGTCTGCATTGCTAGATCATACCCTGCTTGCAGCAGGAGGTGCTCAGCTTTTTGCCCAGCACTGTCGTGTGAAGTTGGCTATGCTGGCCCTGCCCCAGCACATCTGCCCTCACTGTGCCACCTTTCTATGGCAGGAGGTCCAACACATGCAGCCAGCGCTGGCACAGGGTCTCAAGTCTCAGGGAAGACAGCAGAGACAGGCACGGGAACAAACCCTAGCTCCTGTTTTGAGAGTCGATATCATCCGGGGTTACCAGGCGTCCCTGTGTGACCTGCCTTTCCCAGGAACGCACCTGTGACTGCCTGTGCCTCCTCTGCAGCTCTGTGTACCTGTGTCATGCCTTATCACCATACAGACCAAGCATACCAGTACGACATAATATGCAGGAGTTGCCCTGGATTGGCTTTACCTGGTCGAGTCCTGAGTGGAGTCAAATGACTACACTCAGTTAACCTCAGGGAGATGCTTATTCCCTTTCACCATTAGATGGAGCAAAGAGCTGTTCTCCCCCTTGACGCCTCAGAGCTGAGGTCTTTGCTTACCCTCCGCCTGGGAGCAAATGAAGCCTCACGACTTGCAAGGGCTATATGTTTGCTTCAGATCAGAAAAACAAAGTGCTAAGTGCAGAATCCCAATGTGTTTTACCATCTATTTCAAGCTGCAAAACTAAGTATATGGTACATTATTACCATCTGTCATGAAGTAGCTTTTTTCCATGACTGGTGCTGAAAACTTATTAACCTGCTACATTGACAAGTGTAGTCCTTGAGATCTGCAGATCATTTTCCATTGGAGCATCTTTACATGCTGTGAAGCTATACTTGTTATCTTGTTTTGTGTGATAGCTGCATTTTAAAAGATATTTATTTCTCCATTAACTCTTGTTATTCCTTGTTTAGGTATTTGTGAGGAGAAAGGGAATGAACATGGAAAGGAGCAGGATGAAAGCCTGCTTGTGCCCAGCTGTGGTTGAAGTTGTATGTGTTCTTCTGTATATGTGTGCGTGTCCCATTGCATTGTGTTTATTTTGAAAGAAGAGTTGCTTAATTAGAATAGTATTTCTTTCTGTCTATTCCCCTTGAAGCTTGAGTAGTGTCTGGTTTATACTTTCAGTTTGAGACTGAGAGCCAGGTTTGATATCTGGCTCCTGGCTAAGCTTTCCCACTCTTGGTACCTTACGATGTGTGGTTAGTTTCTTCCACTGCTCATTCTTTCCTGTTTATATGTTTATTAGGTTTTTTCCTTCTATGCTGAGCAAGTATTTGATACTGAATATTTGATTAGTTATTCATTTGCTAAGCCACTGGAGTCTCATACCATTGTGTAAAAGGACTGCTGTAAAACTGACGTGGGGTATCTAGTATAACAATAATGATCAAAGGTAAATCTTGCTGAATATATCTTGTTCTACTGTGTTTGCAAGTGCATAGTCACACTGTATTGTAATAATTTGCTAGCATATTTTTCTACTCATATTTTGCAGCATTTATTGACATTGTATTACGTCAGACATTCTACTTTTTTATAAGGTAATAGGGTTATACCTTTTAGCAAGGCGTTGGCCATAATTTTAAGATAATCAGCCTTAATTTATAAGAAACTGTTCTTGCCTGTATAGCTAATTCAGTCAGAAAGGCTCTAATTACTTACAGGGGTTTTTTTTGAGTAAAAACAGAAATGTCTGCTCTTTGCAGTTTTAATGGTGGTTCAACCTCTTCGGGGTCATCAGACATCAGTTGCAAGGTGGGATCTTGTTCTGTGGAGGAGACAAAGGTGTTTGGCAAACTTGCTGCTAATGCACAAAGCTCTGCAAATTTATACAAAGCAACTGCAGGAGAGATGGATTTTGGAGAATGAGACAAAGATATTATGATGGGATTTTGTGCATAGTTCAGTGCTTGGACATAATCTAGTTCGTTATTGCATTGACTAAAAGTACTGTAGAAAGATCACTACAGGCTTACTGAAAGTAATGTGATCTGTGGATAGATCTTTTAAATAGAAGCTTCTATTGCAAACTTGGATTTGAAGTGACTTATTGTTCTGCAGAGATTAGTAGAGGCTCAACTCCAGTTTTTTACAAAACCAAACATTTAAAGAACATTCAGGTTATTTGCTTATTCATAGGGAAGAGTCAGTTGCCTGTGACTCACTGCAGTGAATATTCAGCCTAGTCTTTGTCTCTCTCTCTTTGTCTTCTCTTGGAGTCTGATGTGTGGATTATTTAATTTCAAAGTCTTAGTGGATCACCTCTACATCTTTAGCTGGCCTCTCATAAGTAGCAGTAACACCTATGTGGTGATACAAACAGAATGTTATGGTACAGTTATGTGAAGCAGTTCATAAAAAATTACTGAATGTGGGTTTGATCTGGTATTTTTATAAGTAAAAAGTATTATTCACTACTGAAAACGGAAGGGAATAAAACACTGAACTAGATTAGAATGCACCACTATTTTGATCAGCTGTTTTTTGCTGCAATAAGAGCAGTGTGAGAATTCTTTTGGTAGCTGAACTGAAAAATCTGATTTTGTACAGTTTAGAGCTGGAGTTTTTTTTTTTTTTTTTAAATTTTTGTTATATATACTCCTGTTTGAGGATGTTGCATGCATTTCATGCTGTGGAAACAACAGAGTTTTTCTCCATGCACAATATGGTACAGTGGCCAAGGCACTCTTTTATGAACTCCAAATTAACATTTGTTCCCTAACATGTTCTAAACAAAAACTTCAAAAATAGTTATCGAGTGCCTTTTTAGGGGTGAGCAGGGAGGACTTTTTTTCTTTGTTTGGTTTGTTTTTTTGGTTGGTTGATTTGGTTTTGGATTCACACTTTGGGAGAGGGGGTGAATATTAAGATGAAAATATTTGGACAACTTGATCTGGATTCATTAAAATTTTTAGAATTACTAAAAGTGCATATTTCTTTCAATGTATTTGTCAAATAGCTAAATGACCTTTCTATCATTAAAAATAACTGTGTTCCCTAGGTCGCTGATGACTCTTTACGCTGTGGGAATATGCCTGAGAATACCAAAATTACTTGCCACAGTATCTCTGTTTAATATACAAGCAATCATTTTAACACTTGTGTGTTTTACTTACAGAGGCGTTCCTTTAGTATTTTTATTTATAAATAATTGTTTATGGAATAAATACACTACTACATCCTGAAGCTGTCTGTGTACTATGTGCATACTGTGTACCTACTGAACTGAAAGAATTGGAATTTTTAAAGACTTACACACTTATGGTAATGTAAAGGCTCTTAGAAGAGGGATAACCTGTTATGAAACATTATTAGAACGTTGGTTGTAACTAGCAGTGAGCTGGTGAGCTGTGTTACTGTTCAAGGGAAGGCTTCTGACATGATGTTCGCTTGCTAAGGGCTCTCAGCAGCCACTGGCCTTGTGCAGTCTGTAGTGTGAGGCTTTCCACAATGAGCAGCGTGGTCACTGGGAGGAAGCTCTGTTTCCAATGAAACCAAATCAGCTTCATTTTGTCCATAGGAGGAGATGTTCAGATGGCAGAGAACAGTTTTTTGAATAGTCAGAGAACAGACGGTGGATTTAGAATTTATTTTGATTTTGAGTTTAGGTAAAAGCTAATCTCATTACTGCTTGTGAATGAACAGTAAAATGATTGTGAAATGGTCAGCTGTTTAATGGGCATTTTCTGGCTGCATTCAAAAACTCAACTTTTTTTTTTTTTTTTTTTTTTTAATCTTGTGCATTTCTCTGTATGTTTCCTGCATTAAAAATTGGGAAAAAAATTATTGTTCCTTTCATTTCCTCGTTAGTTCTATACAAACACCTACCACCACCCTAAAACGATTTCCACAGAGCCTGTTGCCTTCATCCACAAGTAGTAGAATTTTGGGTACTGGTGGCCCTCTGAGCTGTTGGTAATGGTTTAAACACAAGGTGGATCTTGACATTAAAAAGCTGAATGTGTCCTTTCTGCTTTCAGAATTTTGTGTATGAATGAAAGGAAACAGGAGCTATTCTTTTGTTCTGCTATTTATTAATCTGAAAAGAACAAAGCCAAACTGCAAAATCAGGATTTTTTTTTTTTTTTGAGGGGGACTGTTTTTCAAGAAGCCAAAAGAAGGGGTTTTGTTGTTTCTTTGATTTATTTTTTTTTTAAACACATACGTTGTTGCAGAGAGAGGCCAAAAAACCTTCCAAACATCTGAAATTGCTAGCATGTGCCATTTCTCAGCTTGCTCATTAATTTGGTAGAGAAGGACTGAACTTTTAGGTGGGAGGAGAGGGAAGGTCTTAACACTGAAATTGGAAAAGCCATTAGTGCTGTGACAGAAGTGACCTTCAGTGTGCTCCTTTCATAATAGCTTCCATACCTAAGAGATGAGGTCAATGGAAGAAGTGATAGATTTTTAATGTGAATGGACATAGCTACACACTATAGATCTAAACACCTATAGGAGATTTTTATTGCTGGCCCCAAAAAGAAGTCTGAGAGTACTACTGCAAATTGCTCTGGTGCCTAATTAAAGAAATCCTTCTGAATCACAAAGTGCTTGGAGACATTGGGATTTTTTTGATTGTTGTTTTCTTTCCAAGAGCTTTAAGTGTGGCTTTAACTTCGCAAAACTGCCATGAGCGCCTTCCAGACCTGAAACAGTTGTGCTCCTTAGGACAAGCTAATCTCAGAAACTGAAAAAGTGAGAGGCCTTCTCGTGAGAGGAGGGATTTGAGTGGCTGAGCCAGAGCTGGCGTGCAGCCCTGGCGCCGGCAGGGCTGGCTGAGCCCTGTGCCCTGAGCTGGGGCGTTCGTCACGCGGCGAGGGAGCAGGAGCTGGAGTGCTGCCAGCCAAGGTTCTTTGAAGAGAACAACGGCCTTGTGAATAAGCAGGAGCACCGCAGAGGAGGGTTTATTATTTTTCCTTTACCTTGTTGAACCTTTACCTCTGTTGAACTTGCTCTGTATCTGACCCAGCTACAGAGATGCAAGCTCTTGGTAATGTGCTGGTCTTAAAAGGAAAGCACGAGGCAGGCGACAGGGCTGGTTATATAGTTTAGAATATTCCTTTCTGAAGGTCTGGGTACATGTACAAGGCCACATTAACAATGTGGGAACAAAATGTACATGGGAATATCTAGCATTCCTTGGTTCACCTATAGTAAAGGCACTCTGAAGAGAATAAGACTGTGAGGAAATGATGAGGGAGCTCTGGGTGAGAGCAATGAAACTGTTGGTGAGGTCAGCTGGTGCCCATGCCATAGTTCAAAATGGCCTTGTTCTATGTGATGGCTTTGCTCTGCTCTGCTGGGCACATACATTTTATTTTTGCATTTGTAGCTTTTGGGTCTTTTTTGTGGTGGTTAATGGTGGTACATGTGACAGGGTAGAATTTAAGGGTCCTCCTGAGGTATCTAAAGGCTCCCTTGGTAATTTATATTGAAGATTTCCGTTCAAGCTGTCTTACTTTTTCATCATGTGAGGTTCAGTGTCTTTAAGTTTGTTTCTGGTAAATGTATTGTTTTGTTTTCTACCTGAAATTTGTTGTGGCTCTTCCTTTTAAGAACATGGTGACCTTATGTGTGGGTGTTCCTTTTAAGGACATTTCCAGGTTGGTAACTCTTAAAGTGCAAGCTATCTTGAGAATATTTAGAATTTCTTAAGAAAGAAAAGGAGTAAGCCTTGGCTTACAAAGTCATTCTATTGTCAAAGCCCTCTTATTGTCTCCCTTATCCCACCTTCAGTTGTATAGCCAGCCTTGTTATTTCTCATTTCTCAGCTTGGCAGTTCCATTATTTGTGCAGCTCAGGACTGGCAGTCTTCCACTGCCATTAAGAGGATGATTTGCAGATCTGCAAGCGCAAAACTTCTTGCTTTGAGGACAGCCTTGCTTTTGGATTACAGTTAGGTGCTGGTAAGACAAAGAAGATCTTGATCCTGTGATGTTGGAAGGTAAAAAATAGTGATGCTGGTGTTTGTGCCAGAACCACAGTACATGAGCCTTGCATAGCTATAGTCAAGGAGCTGTAATGAGAAACCAAGGCCAGTCCTATGTGATGAGCTGTCAGGGTAGCTCTGAAAAGAGTAATTCTGTTCTCTGGTTGTTTGATTTTGGCTTGTTGCTTTGTTCTATTTTATTTTTATTTTTTTTTAAATTTTATTTCACTTCTGTTTTTCCCTCCTTTTTCTCTTTCTCTAGGGGCATTTCCATCTAAGTAACATCAGTAATCTCCCCTCCTTTCCATTTTTCATGGTCTTTGTGTGATGAATCGCAAGAATTGTGTGTCAGTGAACATGCAGAAGCTCTCTGAATTTTTAGTTGTGAAATCTGGCAGTCAAGTCATCAGTTGAGATTTGTCTGCAATTTGCAGTATCATGACTAAAATTAACTTTGGTAAATGTAATGAAAGAGACAGAAATCTAGCTTAAACAATAAGCTGAGCAGAAAACATTGATTTTCTAAGGTCTCTATAGGCTGGGGGAAAACATTTTGCAGTATTTCCTAAAATTTTCCAGTCTCCAATTGTGACATCTTCTCAAGAAAAACTTCATTTTGTTTAATAGCAGAGTTACTTTGGGATAGGGAAATAGAAGTTTTATCATGTGAGCTGCATGATCAAGCCTTATCTTTTTATATTTCAGAAAGAGGAAATAACTGTATTGTCATGAATTTGCTCCCCTCTCAGACATGCTATAAATGTAGCACTTTTTCCCAGTTAAAAGACTTTGGAAATAAAACAAAAAAATAGCAGGTGACCGTGACATCTTTTTTTTTTTTTTTTTTTTTAAATGTAGGATCTTAAACTTTAAAGATAAATGCCAAATTATCAACAGATTTATAGTAAGGGTGCAATAACTCTGAACTAAAAATACTTTCGATTCTTAATTTCTGCTGTTCTTTCCACCAAGGTTTTTTTTGCATTACAAAATGAGCTGCTCTTAGTTTCTTCTTGGTGCATCCCTACAGTATTCATTCTGGTTCACTGGTAAATCAGCTCAACTGCAGAATCGTAGGGAAAAACACCTAAGCTGAGATTTAAAAACACACATTTTTTTTCTCCAGTAAAAAAAAACCCCAAAACCAATCTAAAAGCCACATTTCATGTTTACTCATTTTTCTAAGGCTTGCCAGATGTCGTGCAGAGCTTAGGAAAACATGCTAAGAATAAAACGCATACTGATATACCCGGGGTACTAAATAATTGCTTCATGTTATTATGGCTGTTTGTTTAATCAATATTTTTGTCTCCGTGATTTTCATGATATTATTTTGATGGATGCTTGCTAGATTCAAATGACAACCAGCATGTATTTTTTCCAGAAGAACTGACCAGCTGAAAAACCCTTTTTGGTCAGAGGGGAAAAAAATTCGAATAATTGACTCCAGCCATTGCCAGTTGGCTTCATCAAAGACTGTTAACCAAAATGCTGAATCCAGCTTTCTGCCACTGTTGTGAGCTATTCCTTCTGTATAACAGTTTCATCCTAACTGTTTCAATTCAAAGTTGCTGGTCATCACTATTGAAATATAAATATGTAACTTATGTAATCCTGAGTATTTATTTTCTTCAGTTTGTAGTTTGTGGTGCAGTTTGTTAGGCATAATGGATTCACAGAATCACAGATTGATCAAGCAATTATTTTTTCCTGGACCTTTCTTCTCAGGCATCTTTTCCAGCCCTCTCTCTGCCTCCCCAAAGTGTAAGCAGGTATGTTGGAAAATATATTTTTATTTCTCTGAGTTACTCCTTATGATCAACTGTCTTCCCTTATGGAAGTAGGCTGTATAGCAATGAATCCTGTACAGGAATGCATTTTAATAAACTGTTAATGAATACTTTTATATAGAAATGTAGGAATAGAAATTTGTTAATTCCTTCCTTTGGTAATTATGGAGATAGGTCTTCTAATCTAGTTTCCTGTTACATTAATATAATACCTGAACTGTTTCCTCTGGAAATTTACCCTTTAGATGACTGTTCTAAAATATCACAGTTATGTTCAGTCTTTTATTTCACATTGTACACATCCTCTTGAGAATGACATTCATTGTTTGTTCATATCAAGACTGTTACTGTAGGTGCAGCAGTCCTGTCATTAAGTAGAAGTCAAACTTGGTTTTTTTTCATGAGTTGTGCACATACAAATAGCATCACAGAATCGTAGAATGGGTAAGGTCAGAAGGGATCACAGGGGGTCATCTAGTCTAACCTCCCTGCTCAGGCATGGTCATCCTAGAGCACATTTCCACTCTGTTGTCCTATTGCTTGGCACCACTGAGAAGAATCTGGCTTCCTCTTCTTAGCACTCCCCCTTTCAATACCTATATACATTGATAAGGTCTTGTTCCTTTGTCAGATTTAATGTACAGGGTTGCACTTTTTACTGTATCTTGGTGTCTTGCCCAAAGGATTGTTAGAAAATACAGAAAAAAAATAGTTTTCACAGGGTAATGATTTTAAAATCTGTAAGTTTATGTTACAAAGCCTGAGAGGTATGTGAAATTTTCGGGAGAAGTACATGTGATGAAAGATGTATAAACAAAACTTGAGGGATGTCAAGGAAAACTTCTTAAATAGTGTGGGACCATGGAAAATAATGGTATAAAAGCACTTAGGAAAATTAGTAAAGTTCAGGTAGTGGCATTCAGAGAAAAACAGCAGATTAAAAGCTCCTTTTCCTTTATGAAAGACCTCAATAATATATTCATATATATATCAAGAAATAATATATTCAAACTTTAATTATGCATACCAAATTAGTTGCTTTTAGAACATTTATCTGAGGTGAGGTCTCGTAAGATATGAAATGTTAGGTTCAAGTTTTCCTGTCTTCTAAAATATGTGGCAAATTTCAAGTGATGGGACACCAGTCAGTTGTGGCAGAAGGACAGAGCAGAAGGCTTTTGGTGTTCTGGAATGTGAATGTATTACCCAAATAATGTTCCCATCACGTGAACATGCTTGCTTTCTTGTGGAGGTCCAAAGAATTCTGCTTAACAGAGTGTCAGGCAAAGAAAAAGTATTCTCCTTTACTGTTAAAAGTATTTGGAAACTTTATTTTTCAGTCTTCCTTCCTAGCTGCTTGCACAGATTCATATTCTTGAGTACCTATCTGTTCCTCTCCCAGTTTGTAAGTAAAAATTATGCAGTTAACTGCAGCGCTTCCCAGGTAGTGAATTAATTTTCTGTTCTTCATCCTTGGCTTTTTTATTTTTATTTCTAATGCTGCCATCTAACCTGTGTCATATCATGTATTCTCTTGCCCATCCTGGCATCCTGCGCTGTAGGTTGGGCTCTTTCCTGCTTCTTCTGATTGCTACTGATGCTGGTGGCCTCTTGTGCATCTTGGGTGTACATGGCCAGAGGAAAGAGCAAGTGCTCCTACAGTGATAAATTAGAATATTATTTATGCTTATTAAAAGCAAACATTGTGGGAACGTAGAGGTGTATCAAAATAATTGTTATATAGATTTTTGTAAAAGTATTTTGATTTATGCCTTAATCCACAGCAGTACTCTGGCATACTCCTGGAAAAGCTGGCAGCCATGGCTTAGACAGGTCACTTTTTGCTGGGTTAAGAATTGGCTGGATAGCTGGGCCCAGAGAGTGGCTGTGAATGATGCTGCATCCAGTTGTTATCCAGTCACTAGTTGTGTCTCCCAGGGATCAGTGTTTGGCCCAGTCCTTTCTCATGTCTTTATTGATGACCTGGATGAGGGGATCGAGTCTACCATTAGCGAATTTGAGGATGACATTAAGATGGGTTAGAGTGTTGGTCTGCTGCAGGGTAAAAGTAGAGGGATCTGGACAGGCTCGATAGGTGGGCCAAGACCAATGGTGTGAAGTCAACAAGATCAATTGTCAGGCTGCAGCAACCCCATGCAGTGCTACAGGTGGGGACAGAGTGGCTGGAATATGGCCCAGTGGGAAAGGACCCAGGAATGCTGGTTGACAGCAGGCTGAACATGAGCCAGCAGTGTGCTTAGGTGACCAAGAAGGACAATGGCATTCTGGATTGTATCAGAAATAGTGTGGCCAGCAGGGCCAGGGAAGTGATTCTTTCCCTATGTTCAGTACTGGTGAAGCTGCATCTTGAGTCTTGTTCTGGGCCCCTCAATTCAGGAAGGACATTGACGTGCTGGAGCAAGTCCAGAGAAGGGCAATAGAGTTGGTGAAGGGTCTGGAGCACAAGTTTTGCGAGGAGTGGCTGAAGGAGCTGGGGTTGTTTAGCCTGGAGAAGAGGAGGCTCAGGGAGGACCTGTTGCTCTCTACAACTACCTGAAAGGAGGTTGTAGCCAGGTGGGGGGCAGCCTCTTCTCCCAGGCAACCAGTGGCAGGATGAGAAGACTTAAGTCTTAAGACTTAGTCTTAAACTGCACCAGGGGAAGTTTAAAGTTGAAGGAGGTTTAAGAAGAATTTCTTCACAGAAAGGGTGATTAGACATTGGAATGGGCTGCCCATAGAGGTGCTGCAATCACTGTCCCTAGAGGTGTTTAAGGAAAGACTGGATGTGGTACTCAGTGCCATGTCTAATTGACATGGTGTTAGGTAATAGGTTGGACTTGATGATCTCAGAGGTCTTTTCCAACCTAATTGATTCTGTGATTCTGTGGAAAAAAAAAATAACAGCAGAAGAATCTTAGGGATTTGCAGCTCTCTCTCTTGCGCAGTATGTTAATCATCAGTATTTGTGAAAAATTAAACTGCTAAATATTTTCAATGAAATATTTATGTATAAATACTTGATCATATGTGGTAACAGTCTTTGGTCTAAAACATTCCAATGGTTTGGGAACTGCCAGGCTTCAAATGAGCAATCAGGACTCTGGGAAAGATGGGAGGGATGGTAATTAGAAAATGCAATGAAGAATATATTTTAATAATAGCAGGCTAAGCTTATTTGCAGTTTTTTTTGGTGAGCTGCTTCCATCATGGTTGGTATTGCTTAATGAAAGACAAGAATAGGAATGAAGAAGACCTGATGAGGTGAGAATGCCTTTATTTACATTGTGCTACTGCAGGGGTTAATATGAGGAGGCTAGAACTGGGATGAATATAATAGAAGTATATTTGCACTGTGTTTAAGACTGTAGTGTAACTTCCTCAGGTTATTGGAATGATTTACATCTGATAAGAGATATTTTTATTTTAGCTGTCTTTTCCACGAGGTGAATGTACACTTCATAAAGTATAGGGTGAGACGTCAAGAGATGTAAATTAATGTTAAGTACCAATTTCCTTTGTGACTGCTGAGATGCTTAACTAATTGGGTGTACTGTCCCTTTCTATAAAAGGGAAAATAAGCGAAGATGCTTGATTGTTTCACAGTATACTGGAGAGTACAATACTGTAAAATGAAAAAATGTTGGAGAGAAAAAATGCATGTCTTAACAGCAGCATTTTGAACATATTGGTAACATACTGCGGAAAGCCTTGGCAGTTTTCTTAGTGTCAGCTAGTTATTAGAGGAAGAGAGAAATCGTCTTTCATGTGTGCACTTTCAGCAAAAAGACCCACGTTTTAACAGTGAAGAATCATCCAATCATCCTTTTTTTCCCCCTTCACTTGCTTTGTTAAGCAAAACTCTTGGGACCTCCAAAAGAAAGCTAGTGTGTTCACTTGATGAGAGCAGCATTTGAGTAATACATTTCACATGATCCTCTTGCAAATCACAAAAGTTTATTTCACGGTCTTTTATTCTTAGAAAAATACATTTGTTTTTCATATATTAAAAAATAGCAAAAATGTTTAATATATATTATATATACTTATACATCTATATCAAAGTTGTCCATAAGGACACCAGAGAACAGTTAAAGCAGTGGTGCTTTTTTTTTCTGCTAGAAGTCAGCCCAACTGCTCAGACTTTGAATTCTTCTGATAGTAAATCTGGAGTTCTCTGGAGGTTTTATATGCCAGTTCAGGGTGAAAAGGTTCTGAGATCCTTTCTTTTGAATTCTGCTTTGTTTTTTGTGTAGCGCTGGAGTCTTACAGATTGTTTGGCAAAGATTTCTTTTTTTGTCTTTCCTTTGGAGGTATTTTTTTGTTGTTGGTGTTGGCTTGGGGTGGTTTTTTGGGGGCTTGTGGGGCAGCTGCAGCATGTAATTTCCCCATCCTCCAAAGAAACCAGAAGTCTGAAAAAATACTAATGTAATTTCTTATTATCATTATCTGGTCTTTGTCGAGGAAGAAGAAAATAACATTCACCTGCTCTAGAAATAGAGGCTCGCAATTTCTTCTTCCTATATAGCTGCAAGTATAAGTAACTAAGACAGGAAGCTTTTTCTTCAGCTTCTAAGAAGATCCAGAAGCAAGGAACAACATCAAGGTGAGATCCTTACTATAAATGACTCTAAATACAGATTTCAGTATTATTTTGAATGAACTTAGGAGGCACCCGCTTTGCTACTAATGACAAAATATTCTTTGAGCTCTGAATGCTGTTATGGAACTTGGACCTTACGAAAAGATCATAAGCTTTTGGGACCAAGGCTAAACTAACTTGCTGGGAGCCTAGTGCAGCTGGTGCTGCATCCCTTGTTCTCTAAGCCTCTTTTCTTACAAAAGCAGAGGGGGGCCTCCAAACAGGGTGATGCAATGGGATGCTGGTGCCTTGCTTGACTCCATCACTGAGTATGTTTCCCTCAAGCCTTTGCAGTTTTCTGTATTTTGTGGCAAGTCTAAGTCTCCAGGCCGTGCTGGGTTCTTGTAAAATAATTATGTTTTGAAATTAAAGTGTGGCTATGAGTGTAGGAAACACGCAAGAGTAAGATGATGCCTTCTGTCCTATCAGTCAGGGATTATTCTTTACCTTTGTTGGACAAGGGTATTTGAAACTCCATCCAGATTTATCTCTATTTCATTGCCCTTACTCAAAACTAGTCTCAAAAATAAGGATGTCAATGAAGATAATGGTTATGAATGCAGAGTAGTGCTTAGATGACATAGTATCTGCCATGTCTCATATTGAGGGAAGCTGAATTAGCTATCCCTCCTTTTTTTCCCAAATGTAGACTTTTTGTTATTTATTCCGTTTTTGTTAGTGACAAGCTTCATCCTCAGAGTTCAGTGCTATAATTTTTACTTTTCCCAACAAGAAGAAATATTAATAGAGAATGTAGTGATTCAAGTTTGACCAATCTTTCTTTAAATATATATTTCTTTTTTATATATAAAAATAATCTTCATAGAATGGGAGCCACGGAGTGCCGTCAGTTGCTAAGAAGCTCTGGAGCTGGGACTCTTGCCAAGGACTTTGTCTATCACAGGATCTCTTATAGCTGGTCAGCTGGGAAGGAACTGACTTTCCAGGGACACATCATGCTGTGTCCCTTGCAGCAGTTCTTCCGTGCTTCCTGAAGAAGGAGATCCCAACTGGATCTATATTTACCATCTGCACTGCAGATTTGGGGCAACTTTTGTCAGCTTGTGGCCATTTCTAACAGTGTTTGTTCACTGTATATTACATTCCAAAAAATTAATCTGTGTAACAGAGCGTGAAACTCACCAGTTACGTCTCTATAATAAGACAGAGTTGAAAACATATATGAGATGAAATGTGGCTGTCAAAAAAAGGTCTGTCTTGCAGTTTTGCTGTGGGAAATTCATATGGCTTGGCTGTTAACTATACAGCACATGAATGCAACAGAATTAAACCTGGGCAAAACAGTGGAATCAGATAAATTAAGAGAAAAATTACTTTCAAGAGTACTGCAATGTGGATGACGGTTTTTCTTGAAACATGAATACAGAGGCTGTTGTTGTGATAATCTTGGGTTGTCTACCTTACTATCCTGTCACTTGTTATTTATAGTTTTGGGGTTTTTTTCTCCAGGAGTTTGCATTTTTTGCTCCTCTTCCAACTTTTGTTAGCTTTTATGTGTGATTTTTTAAGGTATTTAGCAGCTTCAACAAGCCATAGGGCGATTAGAAGAGGTTTGTTGAGATGCCTGGGTTGTTAATCTGAATTTAATACAACATGAAAGAGGGTAACTATAAGAGTTGTAAATAGTCAAGAGATTATGTTCAAAGAGAGAATGCATTTTTTTTGCTTACATGTGAAAAGTGTTTTCTGGGGAGCATTTTGTGAGGTTATTTAGATAATTATTTTTCAGATAGTAAGTTAAAAGGGAATCAAATCTTTATTATGGCTTTTTTTTTTTTTTTTGCTTATATAAGCAAGTTCAAGCTTTACCTAATATATTTTCTAATACTTTTGAAAGCTATCTGTTGAAAAGTCGTGAGGGTGAAATAAAAAAATCCAAAGAAAACTGCTCTCCAGAAGCATTATTGTCACTTCATATGAAAGACCAAAACCATTAAAATGTGTCAAGTTTGAAGTAACACCAAGTCATATATGATGCTGATGAAAGGCAGTTACTACTGTGGTAAATTTCTACCATTGCACAGGAGAATGCGACCAGTAACTCCAGAACTGAGACCCCTTCCTCCTTTATGCAGTCTCTTTTTTCTGAAGGGAAGAGAATGGGGGAAGAAGAAGAAAAGCCTGTGGACTGTGAAGACCATACAAAGCAAATGACTTTGGCAAGAGAAGATGGCAGTACCCCTTTTGCTTCTGCATGCAGGCAGTGAATGGGAGCATTCAGGAAGTTTTGCTGTGTTACATCAGTGCTTTTGTTAGGTGTTCCATACAGACTCCCTGTCCTTTCAAATTATTTGAAAATACACTGGCATTGCATATGTCAAACAAAATCAAACCAGGGAAAAAAAAACCCACCCAAAACCAAAACAAACCAAAACAAC
Organism: Myiozetetes cayanensis; assembly: GCF_022539395.1. Lineage (NCBI taxonomy): Eukaryota > Metazoa > Chordata > Aves > Passeriformes > Tyrannidae > Myiozetetes > Myiozetetes cayanensis. The sequence continues at coordinate 98,247,423 of NW_026087742.1, forward strand.
CAAACCCAAACCTCCCCAAAAAACCCAAATAAAAAAACCATTCAGAAACCAAAACAAACATTCATACCTGTAAGTGGTGAGACATGGGCTGCATGTTTTTTCTTCTTGTGTTAATGTTTTTGCATTGCTGGAGATGTGCTTAAAAATGCCATCAACCTATACGCACTGATCAAGTTTGAGCATGTACCTTCTTGCCCAGCAGAAACTCTTGGTGTGGACAATGCTGAAGATACCTGTTAAGAATGACTTTTTTTAGGGTTTTGGTGTGTGTGGGGGTTGTTTTTTGTTTTCTGTTTGAAGTAGGCATGTCCTACATGGGGTGATACCCTTGTATTTTTTTTTCTTTACATCTTTGTACATCTGTGCATATTCAGTATTTATTTACTGTACTGAACCCAAGAAATTGAGCATCACCAGCAGAAAACTCTGACATGTAGGGAACTTAAATTTGTCTTGCATGTGCAAGAGAGAGACTTTCCATGTGGGGCATGTACAGTGACTCCTGTAAAATAAATACTTATGAGTAAGATCTAAATGTGTAGGCCACTGTGTCTTTCAGTGTGATGTCTGCTGGGTAGCACCTCCCCACCCCCTGCAATCAGATGGCTGATGGTGTAGTGACTCCTCACTGTTTAGAGAAAGATATTCTCTAAACTAGGAATTTAGGATTATAAACAAACAGTTGTTAAATACTTGCATCCTTAAATTGAATCAAAGAGCTACATCCTCTCTAAAAAGCTTTTTTAGAGATCTCTTTTGTGTGGTCTGAAAATCTCATTTTTGTAGTTCAGTCAGAAGTCCTGTAGGTTCTCCAGTGTTTTCAGTAGCTGCTGTTCTGTATACAGCCTGGCTTTGTGGACTGACACAGAAAATATATATTTGATGGTAGGGTTGCCTGTATGCTGAAGGCTTGCCTCTTCCTTATCAGTGGAACTATGCCCAACTGGCTTACTTCCCTCTTAAGCCCTATCAATGCACACTTGAAATTTGGTTTAACAATGACAAAGTTGCATTGATGTTGACATCTATCTTTGTGCTTATGTCAGCACTAAGATCTCTGTTGTATTCTAATGTTGTAAGAGAGAAAAATCTTTTGGATATTTTCTTTAGACATCCTAAATGATTGTTCATTTGTAGCTGAATGTTTCTCATGGTGTGATCGCAGTCATTTAAAAAAGCTTTAAGAAACCTTCCTCTCTTCCTCATCTATTCTGAATATTGCTGTAGGATATTGAATTGTGTTCCTGCTACCTTAGTAAATATGTTTTGCAGAGGTTTTGATCAATCATATCACTGCTTTCTGGTTGTTCTCCAGCTGCTCAGTGTTTTGGAAATCTCTCACTTCTGCGCTTGTTTATTTTGAAAACTAGAAATAAAGACCACTTAAATTCCATTAGCAGTGTCCTATTTTGCTTTCCTCTTGATATGTTTATTTTTTCTGAGGATGACTGGAAAAAGTGATTTTGTAACATTTAACTCTCACATCACTATTGTCCGTCACACAACTCTTTTCTACTGCACGTACTCTCCTGCCGTGTTGCCGGGCGGCGCTGGGCTCCAGCCTTATGAGACCCATGTCCTCTTTATGCCTTCAGGATGTGTAATTTTCTTCCTTCTTTTTTCCCTACTGGGCAATACTTAGAGCTTTATTTTATTTTCAGACTGATATTCAGAAAAGCATGCATAATTGAATGGTGCAGTCTAAAAGGTTAGAAGTGCAAAAGTTATTTTTAAGCATCTGTTTTCTGGTTCAGACTTAATGATATCTGAAGCGTGTTTCTCAGGATGACTCTGTTAGGATGGTTTGTTGTGTGGAAAGTCTGATCATAATCCATTGAAAGTGATGATTCTTTTCACATAACATTTTCTATTCAGCATTGTGGTGAATTATGTAAAAGTTTATATAACACTGTTTTAAAAAAATTTGTGGTTTGTTATTTTTGCAGTTTTCTTCCCCTCTTAAGATTTAAGGGAGAGTTATTTCTTAACTGAATTAGAGACACTCAGGCAAACATTGCTTGGAGACCACTGTTTAATGACAACGGTAGAAAGAAAAAGGAGGGGTAGTCCCTTGTTTTAAAACAAAACCAAACCTAATAACCCACAAATTGGTTTGTTGTCACACATAAGAAATGTGTCTGACTTATTTGATTTATTTATTACTACAAAATACATATAAAACATGGATTTCAGTTTTGCAAATTTGCATTTTCATCATTATTTTCTAGAATTTTGTTGAAACTCCCCTAGCTTTTGTTTTAAAAGGTAAAAAGGTAGGAAAAGAGTAATTCTTGAAGGTCATGAACCTTCATAATTCACAATGAAAGAAATCATACATCTTGAAAATATAAAATCAGGTTTACATAGAAAAAAACAGAGACACCTTTTGCTAATATATTTAATTGAATTTACTCTGTTCTTTATATGTTGTATTTCTTTTTTATTATAAAATGCCTGAGACTCTATAAAGTGAAACTTTTTTATGCTTTGTCCAGGGAGTTTACAGGATGTGTATAATAGAATGTGCATTTTACGAAGAATCCAGTTTTACTAAGTGTTTCAGAACTGTGATTTAATGAATCTCATGGTAAACTTCCATAGCAGGGGTTACATTAAAGCTGTATATTATATTTATAAGGAGTGCATCTTGACAAATTATGATTTTCAGTTGTGGACATTCCTTTTGTATCCAAAATCCAAGAAGAATCTTGCCTTAACTGAATAGAATAAATAAGTCGAGTATGTGTCAATAACTGCAGAGTTTATTTTCCCCATGAGTAAGCTTTTTTGTACAGTTCAAAGTTTATAAGAACCACCATATGAATAGCATGAATATGTAGTATATAATGGCAATGTAGAATATAGTTGTGGAATCATTAAGGTTGGGAAAAACCTCTAAGATGTTTGAGTTCAGCCATATCCCTGAGTACCACATACACGTCTTTTGAACACTTCCTGGGATACTCTGATTTCTCTTCAAATAGTATGAATCCATTGCCCATTACTAAAGATTTTCATGGAGAGGAACAGGCATGAGTGTTGAGGAATATATATTATAAAGTTACTGTTACTCTGTTAAGCCTTAGCAGGGTGAGAGAATGGTGATGTTTTCCCATATTTTGCACATATCTTGTCCATGTCTCCCCAGCTGTCCCTCTGCCACCCTGGGCTTGCACAGCCATTGTACCATGAGTGTGGAGGAGGAGGAGGATAGAGGCAGTGGATGTAGTGAGTTGTGAGCTGGCCTGTATGGTCCCTTTTTGGAGACTGTTGATAAGTAGTGTGGAAAGAGTCCAACGTGGCATTCCAGGTAGAAAACCCCCCCACTTTTTTTTTTTAAATAGCCAGGCTGCTTGTTGAAGTTTGGCAAATGAGACTCACAAGACCGTGCTGGTTACCTGGTGAGGCATGCTGTCTGTTCTCAGATTTCTTCTGCTTTAGGAATCAAAGACGATGTGCATCATACTTGGCCAGCCTTCTTTTGTTAACACCTTTTTATTGAGACTATATTGTTTGCCATGCTAGATGTATTTCTACTTCAGTAAATGAAATATTTATATAACCTTTGTGTGCTAATGCATTATCTAGAAGCAATGTGGACTGCTTTTATAGTGAAGTAGTTCTGTATCTTGTTTGTTTTATTTCTAGGATGAGAATGCTTGTGAGAAATAGCATTTCTTTAATTCACTTGGATGTAGATTACTTTGGAAGAAGGAGGATAGCAACAACTTGTGATTGCTAAAGAAAAAGGGGAAAGTGTGAAAGAAAAATGTTTTTAACAAGAATTGAAGGTTTTAATACATTTCTCTAAAAATAGCTTAGATAAAGTATGTCATTCTGCTCTATTTCAGTCACATTGGTTTGTTTCATAGATTTGTTTTTAGTCTCAGTTCCTTCAGGCAGAGAAATTTAAGAAACATGAGATCATTGCATCTCTGAAGGTAGGCTACCACAAGCCTTACAGAGCCTTGGAAACTCGGTTACCATAACGCCTGTATCACCCAAGGGAAAACTTTGTGTGGTTGAAAATGGCTTGTGATGTGGAATGTTGTTCTCGACTCTTTTAAGAAGTTAAAACAAAGGTGAAAGGAGCTAGTGGCATGGGACAACAGTCTAAACCTTAAACCTGCCAAGGAATGGTTAGAACAGCCCCACTGATTTCAACATCCTCTTGGGGGGAAAAGGGAGAATAAAGCTTGAGTAGCTAAAAAAATGTTGGTATCTGCTTTCATAAAATACAGTTATAAAATCGTAAACCAGCTCAGGTTGGAAAGGACTTGAAAGATGATCTGGTACAAATTTTCTTGGAAATAGGAGCCTAGGTGAAATTATGTAGTATCCTGCCTAATCTCATTTTGAAAACCTCCAGGGATGGGATTGCTATGACATCACTGAGGAAGTTGTTGCAGTGAATGATAGTTCTCACTATAAAAAATGTCTATCTTTATGCTGAGATGAAACCACTTCTGGTGCAGTTTGTGCCCTTTTCCCCTGGTCTTCTCAGGTGGCTTCCTGTGAAGAGAGAGACTGTATCCTCTTTGTAGCTACCCGCTAAGTACTTGGAATACTGTTGTGAGGTCCTCTCTGAGCCTTCTCTTCTCCAGGGAGAAAAGGTTTAACTCCTCCTGTCTTTCCTCAAAGGGCATGTTCTATAGCCCTTTGGTCGCTTTCGTGGTCCTCCTTTGGACCATCTGTGGTCTGTCTGCATCTTTCTTGAGTTCTGGGGATGGGAACTGGGCATGGTACTCCAAGTGTGGCCTGAGAAATGTTGAGTAGAATGGAATGGTCACTTCCTTATCTCTACTAATAATGATCATGTGGATAGAGCCCAGGATTTGATTTACCTTCGTTGCTGCAGTGGCACACACCTGACTCATGTTCAGCTTGTTCACCAAGACCCTCAGGTCCCTTTAAGCACAGCTGCTCCCTAGCCAACAGGTCCTATCTGTGCTGCGCTCTTTGGTTATGCTGTCCCAGGTGCAGGACCTTGCACTTGTCTGTTAACATGTCATACTGTTCTTGGTCCTCTGCTCTTCCAGCCTGTCCAGGTCTCTCTGTAGGATGGCTCTCCCTGCTGATGTGTCATCAGCAAAGTTGGTGAGGGTGCTTTCAATCCTATCATCCCAGTGATCTATGAAGATGTTGAACAGGATGGGGCCCTGTATTTATCCCTGAGGGATGACTTGTGACAGGCCGCCAGCCTGAGTAAAAACCTGTGATCACCACCCTCTGAGTCTGACCTGTGATCTTGTTTTCTACCCATCTTGCTGACAGCCCATCCTGTCTGTATCTTGCCAGATTCTTCTTACAGAAGTCCAGGTAAACAACATCCTGCAATTCTCCCTATGTCGATAGAAGAGGTTATTTTGTTGTAGAAGCTGATCAGGTTAGTTGGCATGATTTGCCCTCGGTAAATCCATGGTAGCTTTTCCCAATCATTTGCTTTATTTGGTTCATTACATCTAGTTGTTTTGTGACCAGGCTGAAAGCCCTCAGGTTGCATGATGTTTACAGTAAAAAAGGGGATTAAGAGAAGTTACCTTGGAAATTAAACTGTGAAAGTTAAAATGGTTCAGGGTTGGTAAGGTTCTTTAACCTTTTGTACAGTTCTTTTTTTTCTTTCTGAAAGCTCCTTTATAAGAAATAAAAGAAGCTTTCCAGGGTTTGCTTGATACATAAAATAGACTGGCTAGCCATGGAGCAATGATGTGTGGTACCTGCTGAGTAGAGAATAATTGTTTTCTTTATCATAGGAGAAAAATACCTAGATGTTAAAAGCAGAATATATTATGTCTGTCATATTATGTCTGTTCAGTAAATAAAAGACTCAATGATTATGTTTTTTTTTTTTTTTTAAATCAAAGTGACCAGAAAAAAAATTCTTGTTTTTTATAAAGAGCAGTTGTCTGGCATGCAAGGTAATTTGGCATTCAAATCTGAATACTTTTATGAGAAGCACCTGCATAAGAAATAGCAGGATTTAAAAAAAAAAAAAAATCTCTTAAGGCAAAGAGAAGCTACTTAGAAGATGAAAGAGTGAACCAAAGTAACTGTCCACCATGGATAGAAGATTTTCTTCCTTCTTATGTGTTTTCACCTTGCAGAAATGAAATCCTTTTAACAGTTACTGTGCTCTAAGTATAAATACAGTGATATATACTAGTTTATTAGTTGTTGTATCTCTATTTTTGTTCTTTATTCTATTCCAGCGAGTTAGCAAAAATACTTTTGCTAGATGAGGGAGGGACTAGATGAGGGACTAGATGAACACAAACTATTATTCTCTCTTTTTTTTTTTTCTTTTTTTTTTTTTCTTTCCCCAACAAGCTTGTTTTCTTGGCAAACTTAGCTAGATTCCATATGGGAGTGAAACAAACCACATTGTTTTCCATTTGGTTGAGATCTAATTCTTATAGGATAATCAGTAGCTTTTGAATAAAGTCTTGTGCAGAGGTGTTTACTTTTCAGGCAGAGGAAAACTGCAAAGCCCATTTCCAAATACTAGATGATCTCAAGAAGTTTTGAACAGTTTTCTTTAACTTCTAAAGCCAACCATTTTCATGTGACTTAGGTACACGGTTATGACATTTATGCACCTGGGTTTGTTGAAAATTGGTCTAGTGTCATAAGATCCTGGTATGTTTTTTGGGGAGGGAATTCTCCCTACCACCATTTCCCACATGGTTTTATGTTACACTGGAAATTTTGGGTTATTTTCATTAGGAGGTTGATAAAGATGCCACTATAAGAAACAAAGATGTGGAGTTGAAAATATGGCACTAATAACATTTTGAATGTTGTTACCACCATTTAAAAATTTTTCTCACCCTTGTCCTTATTTAGTAGTATATAAATAATCTAGAGAAATTCTTTGTTCTTTATAAACCTTTGATAATTGAATGGACAAAATATTTACTGTTGTTCTGTCCCTCTTCTCAAAGTCTTTGTCTTGTGAGAAACTAGACTAGAGACTGGTAAGTGAAGCAACTTGGACTTGGAGATAAGCCCCAAAATGGGTTCAATTGAGTCCTGCACTCTACTACCTGGGATGTAATAGTTTAGAAATCTGTTGAAGAATTGTTCCCAAAGAAATAAAAATGACAGGATATTCTCAGTCTTTGAACTGTGAAAAGCATCTAGGGGAGAAGACAACACTATTCTTGATGCTGCTTCACTGTAAACCTGCAACAGAAAGTCTAACTAATTTTCTAATGATTTTCAAGGAGTTTCTATAGCTAACTCTTTTCCTGGGAATGATGGGTAGGATCCCCAGGACAGAGCAAGCTAAGTGTCTTGCAGATTACATTGAAAATCTTTTTGCTTACGTTAAGAAAAATCTGCATCTGTTTGCTTGATGTATTGTTTAATTTCCAGTTGTTGTAGTGTTTTATGCTGTATGACTAATATTCTAGTTATAAAAATAGGAAGAAAACAAACTTTTTATAAATTGTGTATTTTCTAGAGCTTGAAATGAGTGACCCTTATTTTCCCTCCAAGTTTCTGAAAAGGTCTGCAGTGACTCTTCTTTGAGACAGAATTAATAATGGTTCTGCAACTTCAGCTATGATGCAAAATAATGTGAACTAAAATGATACATGGGATCAGAGTTTAATTTTCCTCCCCACTTTGGTCTGTAAAGCAGATATTTCAGTGCATATATTTCTTTTGTGTGGTTAAGATCAAACTTGCAAAGCTTGATGTTTTGTTGGTGATGACTGGCTGGTTCATTGAAAAGGTGAAGTGTGAGAAACTAAAACTTTTTGTATACTACAGAAATTAAGCAGTGATTCTGTTCTTTGAAATGATGAGGAGTTCTGTTAGTTCAGTCTTACTGTGATTTTTACTGAGCTTTGTTTAATGGATTGGCCCCTGCTTAAATATGAAAAGTAATTTTGTATTTACATTGAATTTTGGTTTCCATAGTCGCTGTTGTGGCAGGTTCCCTTTAGATACTACAAACCACATGTATTATAATGTATTATAACTTACTGCACAGTATTTTGGTGTATGCCAAAGTCCTGCACCACTGAATTAAATTTTGAGAAAATACCTGATATTACTCTAAGATTACTACTGTTGTGATTGTGGAGTGCTCTGCCTTGTTAATGGTACTCCTGTATTTACTCTTCTAAGTCGTTCTCTTTCTCTCATCACATACATGTGCTCTTCCAAATTAACTCAAGGGTACTTATGAGAACTTAATTATGAGATGAGTAAACTCTGAAGCATAGACTGCAGGATTGTCTAGTAGCTAATAACACTGCAACACATGTCTAGGAGTGGCAGAGAAGCCCTTCCCTGTGAGTGTTTCAGAGGCAGGAGTGCCAGAGCCTTGTGACTGGACCAAGGTTGTTGCATTTCCTTGGCTTTGGGTGAGCTCCAGCTCTCCTGTTTCCTTCACCCCTTGGTCTCAGTTGTCCATCTACAGGCACAAGGGCTTTACAGGGTAGGCAGTCAAGAAGACTTTTCTCATCCGTGCCTAGCTGTTCAGACTCTTCTTTTGTCAAAGCACATCCGAACCTGGAACTCAGGTGTTTTAGAAACAGAGAACAGACAAGAAATTAGCATGTAGTCTGAGGTAGTTTGTCTAATTTTGCATAGTAATTTGTTGAGTGAGGTAATTGCAAAGGATGATTTGTTTCATTTTCTATGTGCCCATGTCTCTCTCCCTTTATTCTAGAAGACAGTGCAGGAAGTTAGGTTCCGCAAAGTGAATCCCAGTCCCTCTTGTTCACGTGTCTGTGCTCTTTCACATACTTGTGTTATCTTCCAAAACAGTTAGTCCTTCAGTGGTGTCCGAGAAATACAGGTGCAGACACAGCCATAAAACAGAAATGTGTGTAGGACGAGGGTGTCTGAATTTGTAATTCAACACACATATAAGGTTCTTTCAGTGATTTGCAGAAAAATGGCTTCTACCTCAAAGAGACATGATTCAAAATTTAGTTAAATTAATTGGGTTCACCAATTCTGTTTGGGTTTGTTCTTTACTGGCTTTTAGACTAACAAAACAGTTCCTGGATCCTATTTTTTCTTTAGCTGTTTTTTAAGACTAAGATCATATAATGTAGCCGGTGCTGTAGTTTTTTTGTTGCTTGTTGTTTTTTAATCTTTTGTTTCTAATAAACTCTTTAATAATCTGAAAGATGGTAACTATCTACTGTTGTATTTGGGTGTTGGATATTCGTGAAGGGAAAACAGGAGCAATATTATTCTTAGGGAGAGCTAATCCCCTATTCTTAGGGATTTTCTGATGAGCCAGTGAAATAGATCTGGTTCTTTTCATCCTCTATATAAAAAGTGGAGCAATGTGGGGAACGTGTGAGGGGAGGAGAGTTAAGAGGACACCTGGTGAAGTAGCATGGTCCTCAAGAAGATGATTACAGGTGCCTGCTGTTAAGGTTTTTCCCACTTAAGTCCATGGGAGCTGGCAGAGCAGCTGTTTGGCAGTCTGGGGGGCATGAGGCTGGGTTGCAGTTCTGTACAGAAATAGAAAGGTGTAGTTGATGCTTTTCACTTCAGTGACATGCTCTGTGAAACTGCTCTCCAGCAGAAGTTCTAAAAGAGGATAACTACGTCATGTGTCACTGAAGTGACAGTGTGCTTTTAGCATGAGCTGCAGAAGTTGTTATCTGAAGAAGAGAAAGTTGCCAGGGTACTTGGGCTTTCTACTGCAATCTGTTTATACATCAAATATTATGTGTTGTTACCATGGGAGAAGAGTCAGCAGAGCCCATGCTGATGTTGACTGAAATGAGCTGTCATAGGGTCATTCAGGATGGAGGGGTGCTCAGAAGGACTGTATTTCAACCTCTTTCTCAAAGCAAGGTTGGTACTGAATTTGAGATGCTTTAAACTCTGCTCCAATCTAGGCCTTTGGGCAACTTGTTCCAGTGCTTGACCATCCTTATAATGATTTTGTTTGTTTATTTGTTTGTTTTAGTGTGGCTATAAAGAATAATGCTGTAGCACACCCACAGATGCTGGCAATAGCAGACAGTCCATAGAGATAGCAGAAGGGCATGTACAACTCCTGCAGCACCAACTGTGTAGCACTAGGAGGCAGTTGACACTGTAAATTGTAAGAGCCCTGCTGAGATTACAGATAAGTGTTACAGAGAAGTCTTACAAATTAAATGTCTATGTCTATACAAATCTGAAGTAAAAAGCTTGCCTCTGTGAACACAGACTTCATGTGCATAAAGATTTTGAGGTATCGCTGTCCTAGTAGAAAAATTTCACAAAATCTATCTGTACAACTGATGTGGGTGCCAGTGCCTGGCTCAGCTTGTGTGCTGTGGTTCACTGGTACCTGATAAGGAGCAGAGTGAGCCTGGGCAGCTTCAGTGCTGAGTGCTGATTCAGGACAGAAACCTGCATCTGGAAAAGTAATAACATCTGCTGTGGTTTTTTTGCTAAATATAATTTTCAGAGGAAAAAAAATAAATATTCATTTAAATATGCATCTCAAAGGCTTGTGTAGAGAATCACAGCTGGCCTAGTGCCTTCAGGAAAAAAGCGTATTGCCATTAGTTTCTGTACATTCATCTTTCAGCTGATTTCTTTTTTTAAGAAAAGGCCTTAATATGCAACTAGTTGTTGTAAATACTATTTGAAATGTTGCTGTCATCAGTGTATTTGCATATCATATTTATTTATACTGTGTGATTGCTGACAGCTTCAGTTTTTCTTCTGATAACTCCAGTGGGTTAACTAAGGCATCTTCATCTAGCAAAGTTTTTCTTCTGTTTGATTGAGCTCTCAGTGTCTTCTGGTCAGCAATAGATAGCACAGAGCAGGCAGAGAGAGAAGTCTCTGTTGATGGATCTTTCCATACATTTTCCTATTTAATTTTCTCTTGCAAAACAATGCTGCCTTTTATTTTTTTTATTTTTTTTTACAATACAGTGACCTTTTCTAGTCTGAGACAGCATAGCTACACCTCTTGATTTAGAGAGCTCTTTATTCTCAATTTGTATTAATTTGCCTCTTAGCCTTCTTTCTGACAAGCTGATGAGGTTATATGTTGTGGTGTGCTCATTGTAAAATATACTTTTCAGTTGGTTTAATCATTTTTGTGGTGTTCTTCTAAACCCTTTTCAATATGTGGGCACTCAAATTGGATATTATTCTCTGATACTGTCTTGGGGGAGCTACCACAACACAGATTCCATAGAATCTTTATATGAGATTCAAGTTTATAAATTCAAGTTTAATTTTAATAATTTTCCTGAATTATTTCCTAGGATACTTGCTCAGGTTTTTAGCTCTTAATGATCCCTAAATCTTGTTTATAGGTTTATCAGATTGAAGTTCATCAATCTGTAAGTGCAGACTTCTTAATTTTTATTTTTCGGGTAAATCTGTCATTCTTTACTTGAGCCTTATTTTTACTTGAGCCTTATGTTTATTGAAGTCAAATGCCTGTCTTCAGTGAACCATACCACTGATGTTTTTTTTTTTGCTTCATTATTTATTATTTGATTTTGCATCATCAGATGGCTAAGTAGTAATTCTTTTTTTCAAGCAATTGAATGAAAACACTGTAGGTCATAGGGTGTTATTAGGAATATAGTCAATCAAAGGTCGTGTGTTGGTAATCACCGCTGGAGAACTATTACCAATCAAATTTCTAATTTAGCAAAAATTTATTTGGAACTAGATTGACATAAGGTTTTGCCTCAAATCCATACTGTATTAGCTATATTGTCCTTGGGTAGCATTTTAAAAACTTCTTATTGCTAGTTGCATTAGCTACTCATTTTGTTATATTAATACTGTGTTTTCAAAGTCAAAAAAGGCACCTCAATGTAGAAAAGTACTACTTTTAGATTTTTATTTTTCTGTCTTATTATTGTAGTCCATCACTTGTTAGCAAATCTGCATACTAGTGGTTTCTGTAAAAAACACCTCCTCCTCCATGTTTTTAGCCTAACTAGTAGTAGGTTTCTTATTTGACCTCTGGAATACTTTGTAACTTGAAATTTTGTATGTAACAGAAGGGCATGGTGATGAGAATCTGATTATAGATGTCATGCTTGACAGAGCACATAATTATTTTAAATTAAACAAAATTGGTAATTTTTAAAGGATAAAGAAAGTGTTTTATTTTCCAAGTTGAATTGTAGTGCAAATTCCTTTTAATACCTTTTGCATTAGTTTTGTTTGTTTTTAAATTATATAGTTGTATTTTCTATGTTCAAATCTAGTACAAATCCCTTTTAATACCTTTTGCATTATTTTTGTTAGTTTTTAAACGCTATAGTTGATGAATCAACCTTTTTTTTTTTTTTATTTTACTCTTTAAAAATAGCTTTTAGGGGTATTAGAATACAAGTCACTTTCCTTAAGTCCTCCCACTTAGAGTACCCAAAGGTACTGTAACTTTTAAGAAGAGTAGTGATTGAACTGCCCTGTTGTGTAGGGTAGTTTTTGTTGTTTGCCATTGCTATAAAATACAGTGAATTCTTACTTTGTAAGCAGAGTGGGTAATTTGTTTCAAAGTTGTTAGTTACAGGGGGAAAACGGGGCTATTTTGACAACGTTCCTACTTCTTGTGCACAGCTGATCCTTTGTAATTAGGCCATAGGCATTGACTTCACTTTCTAAACAGGTACCTTCTTCAGAAAATTTATACCAAAAATGCACTATTCCAGTTCTACTTATGCATTATGCAGCCCCTTAGTATAGGGTTTTATGTAAAAAAAGTAATTGCTTCTTCCCAAGTCTTGTGAATGCCTTCAATGGTATCCCTTCTTGGTAAGCATAACTGAGTTCCATTGAGAGAATGCAGTTGGGTAGGATTTTCCTTGCAGTAGCCTCTGCTTTTTGCCTTCCTCCTTTGGCTTACACTATGAAATGCATCTCAGAGAGTGTCAACTGAACTTCAGAGTGACACAGTCCATTCAGGAGTGTTTTAAATTTGCTGTGAGACAGATGATGGAGCTGTGCAGTTGGAATGCAGGAAGATGGTCACTGAGAGGCGGAGTGAAGTTGCTACTTCTTGGGTTTAGGTGAAAAAGAAAAAAATATGTCCCAGAGTGGAATCAAGTTTCAGAAATTGAAAATCTTTGGGGTGATGCTTTGGTTTAGCTCATTATCTGCTCTCCAGCTGTAGTTAGAGTCTGGTGAGGCATTACTTGCCTTCATGTCTTGAGGGCATCTTCTACCTCTTCCTCCTTGTGGGTCAATCACCTGAAGGGCCTGCATGTCTTGTTCAGAAAGCTTAAAGGACTATGCTAAGTGTTTTGTGGAAACAATTGATCCCATCCACAGGCATGTAGAAAATTCATCTTTTCTTAATGTAGGTAGTATCACTTGTTACCAATTACAGGAAAGTGAGTAGCATAGAAAATGTCTATTGAATGTTCTTTAAGTTAATGTTTTCATTCTGATGTCCTCACCTTTTGGCTTTATTTTCATTTTGCCTTAATGATATTAGGGGAAAATGTACTGAATGTACAGAATGGCTGAATTCGGTTGCCATTCCTATGTCATTTTATCATATTAAAAGTTCATTCTCTTCATCATCAGGTGTTGAATGTACCTTTTGGCAATTTCAGTAGTGCATAAATACTTCCTGAATCCTCAGAGGGTAAAATTCTGTCTCACTGAGATAAGTGTGAGTTTTATATTGAGTGTGTCCCCTTTGAACAGTGTGCATCGTCATCGTAGCTTGGCCATATATAGCATATGAAGGCAGCAAGCATGTTACCTCTGATCCACTGCGACTCAAACAGGAGGTGGTTTGCTGAAGGTCACCCTGCAAGCTGTTGGGCAAAAGAGAAAACAGCCCACAGGTTTTATATTCAGCCACATTGTCTAATTTGACGGAGAGCAGTTTCATAGCAAGTGGCAGATAGGCTGTTTGACAAGAAGTAAATAAATATTCTCTTATATTGTTAGACTTTTGAGTACTAAGGTGTCAGTTGTTAGTTATGATATGTTTGGCTAAAGCTCAACTTCTAACCAAGAAGGATGAATCCAGCAAGACCAAAAAGCAGTAAAAAGTGTCCTTGAACATGAAGATGTAAAAATATAAATGCTTAGATACTGACATAATCTGAGGAATGACTGATAAAATGATATTTTTTTAGAAATCCTACCCATTCAGATTATCTGCAATCATCTTAGCATTAACTTGAGACTGTGATAGATCTGACTAGATTTAATCATGATTCTTTTGTACTTGATAATAGATCTGAAGCCCAATGTGATCCAGAAAAACTTTTAATTAAAATAAAAAAACCCACAGGTATTCTTTCAGACTTGCTTTATGAAGAATCTTTTAAGTAAGGGCAAGGACAAGCATGAGGGAATGATGCTGGTGACTGTTGCAGCCTAATTTCAAGTCTGTTTTGAAGAACTGAATGATGTGATTGACACTGCAGGTAATATACTGAACTATAATTCACTTTTTGTATTTAAATAATTATTTTTGCTGTTTAAAAGGAGTTGTTCACTTCATTAATCTACAGGGGTTGACAGTGATGTCATGGCTATAAATGTAAGTTATGCATCACATTTATTATTTGGAGCTTTGTCACTTTTATTGTGACAATGGAAATGAGGAAGAAGACTGAAGAGGTCGGGGTGAAACACATAATGAAATCTCCAAAGACTGCTTGTGCATGATTTGGGAGTGCTCTTCAACCAAACACCCCACTGACCATGTAAGATTTATTATGACTTTTTTTTTTTTGTCATGTCAAATTCATTCTCTCTGAACTGTTGGAGAAAAACTGCCTGCAGTGAGGATAATAAGATCTTTGAATATTAACTGTATCTTAAGGTAAATGATTTATGAACTTGTGGACTAAACTAAATGAGTTTTTTGATATAGGTGGGACTTGGTCTTTGTGAATGCAATAAAAAATACAAAGTCAGTGTCAAATAACCCAGATGAAATGGAATGTTCTATTAGTACTCTGTATTTACTGTATCTGGGACCAGAGGTACACTGAAGCTGATGCCACAGAAAAGTCACACCAAGTGACTGTAGTTGTCAGCTCTGCATGTCACTCTTTTGGAGCTGATTAGTTCACATCAGGAGTACACAGTGGAAGGGACTCAGGATTCTGTGAGGGTCTGTGTTCAACATAGTAGGCCAAGGGAAAAAAAAAGTATGAAAATCAGGCACTCTGTAAGAATGTCATGTAATTACAAAGTGTAAACACACTAAGTGTAAGCAGAGCTTTATGTAAAACATGACAAGTAATTACTGTGTTCTGTTCAGCTTTGGTATGATGTTGTAGAAAAGACGTAGACCAGTTTTGGTCCAGAAGGAAACAAGAAAATCAAGCTGGGACCTGAGAAACATTGCCCTATACTGGAGATCATAATAGAAGATTAGTATTAATAAGCCTAGAGATGAGAAGACTGAAGAGGAACATAAATTATATATATGTATAAAAATGCCATTGCATGATGGATGTGTATTTTGTGTTTCTTGTGAACATCCAATTCAATATGGCCAGTATAAAAAAAGTCTTCAGCAGCTCTGTGTTTCTAAGATACATCTTGTTACTGAGGAGAACTTCCCTTGATGGAGTGTGGACAGGAAAGGGATTATTATCAGGGAAGTGGGACCAATTGCATGGCAACAGAGAGAGACTTCAGGCATCTCCCTCCAGCGAGGCCTCTTTGAGGTCGTGGAGAGGTTTCACGGTTCACAGAGAGGTTACTTCCTGTGGTGCTGGCCTTTCAATTTCACCCGTCCTCTGTGCAGTCAGGAGCTCTCCCTGTCTGCTACATGGGATTATGGAGCAGGAGGGAAGCTGGGATCTTTGGTTATTTGATACGGACAGCTCTACCTGTCCTTACAGATCCTGGTTACAAACCTCAGCCTCATCTCAGCGACTTGCTGTGATGGAGTGCAGGCAGACATATGGCAGGACAGAGACTGTGGAGGAGGACAACTTGCATGCAGGAGAGGAGCAGGTGTGGGGAAGTAGGTGGCACAAGATACAGGATAACAGGATGGAGAACTAAGGAAAGATCCCAATTTGCAAAAATGGAGAAAATTGGAGTATTGTAGAAGTAACAAAGAATTGATATAATAATGGCCAGTCTTCGCGAGTGAAGATCCGGGGAAGGTCTTTACACCTTCCAGCCTGCGCATTGGATTTTTTAGGTGAGACACAGTGTGCGCGGAACTGAGCCCACCCTTTAATCCTAAGGTTCATCTGCCGGGGCCAAGCGAGCTTGGACGGTGGCAGCGAGGTCCTCAGGACGTAGATGGGTTGCCTTTAAGGGCTAATGAGCTCCATCAGCCCGGGAGTGGCCCTGACCGGGAATCAAACCTGGGTCTCGGCGGTGACAGCGCCGTGCCCTTACCACTAGACCACCAGTGGCTCCATAGAATTGATATACTAAAGTACTTAAAAGAGAAGGTGAGAGAGGAAGTGACAAATGCAACTCTGATAGAAGGAGTAAGGAGGAAGGTATGGGGCTACCTGGACAAGGAGACTGGAATGTCATAAGGGACCTGATGACTGGAAACTAGTGTCTGCTGGCTGGTGAGAGTGCGAGTGAGGAGCTTACTCCTGCTGAAGTGAAATCAGCAATTCTGGTGCTTGCATACACATCATGCCACAAAATTTTTTATTCTTTATTTCATATTTTCTCAGATTGGAGCAGGTGATTAGTCCTCCTGTTCTCGGGTCTGTAAAGATGTATGCCCTCTCCTCAGTTTCTGTTTTGGTATTGTTCACTCAGATTACATGGAACTGCTTTGAGCTCTCTTCTAATATGCAGTGTTTGAGTTGGGTAAAATGGTTTGGGGAAGGGAGACTACAAAAACCAGGACTGTAGTAGTCATTACTAATTAAGTGTCTCTGATTTTCTGCCTTCTCCCATTAAGAGAAAAATATACCAGTTTTCCTCAAACAATAAATGCTGGAAGAGAAATAGTTATGGAACAGATGTTTTCTGAGGATGATATAAATAAAGAGCAAAGAGCAAATGAAAGTCTAGAAGACATTTCATGAATTATATGGGAGTTTCTTCACAACTTTTAGCATTGTTCTATAACTAATTAAAACTCTATTTAGCTCATGGGCAAAAGAGATCTCAAGAGGTTAAAGTGTTCTCCTGTCAGAAGGCATAGTGTTTTGGAAAAACTACCTGTCAATAATTTTTATGAAAAAAATATCATACTCTCCCTAGCCTTGGTTTCTGAAAATGAATTATTTTACATCAAGGTCCCTGGAACAGTCATATTCAGAGAAGGCCTGTTTTTTATAGTAACTGCTAGTCTTGGCTGTGTGACATTGTCAGAGCAGAGCAATTGCAGAGGGCTCTTACAGCGGGAAGAACTGAGTATCTATCGTGGGTTTACTCTGGGCCAATTTTCTCTCACCCTCCACACAATTGCTATAAGTTGAGAGAAGATTTATGCAGACGAAAGAGATCTGATTGGAGAGAATAATATTAGGATTTATTACTAGTAAGATAAAAACTAAATAACTATATATATATATATAACAATTCTAACTAGGCAAACGTACTATGTATTTACAGAAATACCCTTCCCTTGTATCAGTTCAGGAGGAGAAGCAGTCTCTTTTCCGTTTCCAGAGCTACAGGTCTTTCAAATAACTTTGCAGTACTCGAAAGTTCCTCTTCTATTATCTCTAGGATGACATCTCCAATTTGTCACAACTGGAACTGTTTCTCTTTCTCTTCTATGTCAACCTCAGGGCTGGGCCTACCCCTCCCAGGCCAAGACTGGAGGCTGGGGGTTACCCAGGTCCTGTGGGCTCTTCCATGGACTGCAAGGGGACACTTGTCTTACCATGTATCTTCACCATAGAGTCATAGGGGATAATGGCTTTTGAGTCCACCCTGTGGGTGGACTCACTCTTGTGGGGTCCCTCCTCATGAGAGACAGTCTTTGATGGACCTCTCTAACGTGAGTCTACCTTTCAGGCAACAGTTCTTCCATTCTCTGCTGTGCCTCAGGGTCACAAATTCAGCTGCACCAGCCTGGATCCCTCACTGAGATCACAACATCCTACCTTGGCCAACTTGCTCCAGTGTAGGTCTTTCTCTCCACGGTCCACAGGTCTCCAGCAGGACTCTGTTTCATTTTAGGCCTCCCATGGAGTCACATCTTCTTCATGCACTCCTCTGTTTTGGCATGGGCTCCTTCATGAGCTGCAGGGGGTCTCCGCTCTCCAACAATCTTCCACAGACGGCAGGGATTTTTAGTTTTCAGTCTCTTCCCTGCTGGAGGGAGAGAGAGAGCGCGAGGGAGAGAAGGAGTTCCCCCACCTTCTGGCTTCTCTTTTGTCTCCTGCAGCTGCCAGCTTTGACCTTGGAGGCTGCGTTATCTCTGTCTGCCTGGAATTCCTTCTGCAGCATGTCTTGTCCAGGCAGTCTTTCTTTAGAGTTTTTCCCTCCACTCTGTTACAGGATAGAAGGGGGCCTGGCCCCCCTTGCCCTGGCCAGACTTGGCCCAGGGTGGGGGACACAACAGGGCCGGCTGCTACACTGGCTCTCCCATTCTCTTCTGCGTCACAACCTTCTCTTCCGTTTTCTTAAATATTTGATTGGCAGAGGCGTTACTAAAACTTTGATTGGCTTTTTCTCTGGAAATCCACCTGGAAAAAGACTATTTTCAGCCCCGGGGGATGGTGGTCGGTAAACCCATGACAGTATCCCTGGCTGATGCAGAGTCCTTACTGAAGTAGCTTTCTTGTTGGATGTAGATGTGAGTTTGGTTTGATGAGATTCACTTCAGTATTCTGAAGTTCTGTCTAGTTTTGCTAGTTATGAAGTGAAATTTTCCTTTGATTTCGATTTAAGTATTAAGGTCTAATACCTATTTTCCTTTGCAGGCCACAAATCCTCTTCTACCTTTTAAAATTACTGCCTGACCTGCTTTACATGAGGCACCCAGAGTAAGAAAAGAGTCTCTTTTTGAGCTAAAAAAATCCTTAACACACTTTTGATATCCATTTCAACAATAAACTCTTTCCTGAAGTGGTTTTGGTTTTTGGGGTTTTGTTTTGTTGTGGGTTTTTTTGTTTGTTTGATTTGAGGGGAAAAAAGAGCTTTAGCTGTCAACACAACACTTTCCACATTGTATTGAACTGTCTCTTTAGAGAGCCCACTGCATTGGGTAACGACACTGTACAGGCTGCCTACACTGCAGAGCAAGAAGCACCTGAAGGGTACAGTTTGTGGGAGTTCAATAAACAGTTGCTCAGTATAGAGGAGACAAAGTGAAGGTATGTCACGAAGTCTTTCTTGTGCTTCCCTTTCTGGGGGTGTATGAAATGTTCCCCATTCAGTTCAACGGAAGCAGAAGGTACTTGCAGCTAGATAGTCTCATCCTCCTGTGGTGATAATACTGCTGTCCTCTCTCCTGGAAGGATTAGTCTTTTAAGAGTTGCTCTGCTGTTCAGCTGCCTTTGCTTATGGGTGAGCAAAAGATTAATAAAATGGGCAGGAAGTGTAAATTGCATATGAATAATAGTAGGTAACTTACCTTTGAATTAATTGATCAGATCTTTTGGAAATGGGTATAAAACAGAATTCGTAACTTTTTTTCTTTTTTCCCTATTAAGTCTGAAAAAAGAAAGTATCCATGTGGTTGAAACTTTCATCAATTTCAGTGTAAATTCTTTTTGGTAATGTCTAGAGGACATCTTTCTAGACAGGTATGATTCATTCCAACTTTCATGTGATCTCTTTCTTCTCTTACTTAAATCAGTGCAGAAGCTCTGTATTTGTGTGTGAATGTTTTAAATGATCGACATTGTTTACCTGGGGTTCATTGCCATTTAGGGATGAAAGCATTCAATTTAACTTTTTTTGGGTCTATAAGATGTTTTGACTAACATTCCCGTTCTGTGTCTTATTTTTCTGTATCTAGTTAGTATAATAAAATATACAGACAACAAAGTGTGTAAAACTGAAAGAACCACCCTTAAAATAATTAAGAATTAATTGTGGTATTCACAATCATAGAATCATTTAGGTTGGAAAAGATCTTTAAGACCATCGCATACCATTAACCCAGCATCGCTGAGTATCCAAGTGACATTTCTACATGCCCTCAGGGTTGATTGCTCAAGCACTTCTCTGGGCAGCTTATTCCAGTGCTTGCCAAACCTTTCAGGGAAGAAGTTTTTCCTAGTATCCAGTCTAAACTTCCCCTGGTGTAACTTGAGGCTGTTTCCTCTTGTGAAATTTTACAGGTTTTGCAAATTAATCTACACCACTGTTACCTTATTTTGAAAGTTTACTCCATCCCAAGAGAAATACTGCAGGTTCCTGAGACATACAGTGAGTGTCATGTGTGTTCTTTGCTTCTCCCTTTGTGCTCTTGGTCTCCAGTGTACAAACTCCTGTCATCTGTTAATGATGATTTTACCCCAATACAAATGCAGAACACTCCTGTCTACTACAAATAACTTGTGTGTTGTAGTTCTCTTTTAAGGAATAGTGAAAAGTAACTATATTTGAAATGAACTTTCATTTTGCTTTTCACTGTTTATTTCTGTGGGTGCAGATAGAGCTCTACCTAAACACTGGAGCAGTGATAGTGCTCAAGAAGTATAAATATCTCACTAATAACATGTGTAATTGTAAAAATTCAAACTCATTTAAGAAAAACCTTGGACCCAGTAATAGAGAATTAAGTGAAGAACATTGACTGACAACTAGGATGCATATACTTCCAAATTTGAAGTTTATTCTTGTAACAGGCAACACTTAAAATGACTGTAATAGTAAGAAATTGGAGGAAGATAATGCTTCTGTCTTTGTTCATTTATATTCTGCTTTTGCAGCACTTTGGACGTAACCATCCTGTCCTTTTATTCTTAGGCAATTTGTCTGTTATTTTTTGCATGATATTATTTTTTTCTTGTGGAAAAGCAGGACATAATGTTTTCAGATGAGAGAGGGAATGTATTTTTCAAAACCACCATAACTAATCAGTGGACTTGGGGTGTTTGGTACCCTAAGTTGTTTATGAATTGTTATCTTTCAAAATTGAAATGTTTAGCAGGCAGACCACGATGGTCTAAAGCATTCCATTACTAAAGTATAGAACAGATGAAGAAGAATAAGGCAATTTAGAAGTCCTAAATTCTGTAGAACTACTAAACATTGCATAGCTGAAATCCCTTTTTACTTTCTTGTACAACCAAGTTCAGGTATGTGGAAAAGCTGCAGGACAGAAGTCTGCAAGTGACATGTACTGAATCAGGCTCATCAGCTGAAGCAGTTCAGATAAAAGTGATTTGGATTTTATTTTTAGGAACAGCTGTTTTCATGAGCAGAGTGGATTAAAACCTGCACAATTGTTGAATGGACTTATTAAAATATGTATTTGAAATAATAAATGTTGCTATTTGTCATATATTGGAGAAGGAAGAGGAATCCTCTAGGTGATGAAACTGTAAGTTAGAATTACTAATTAAATTAATTAGGTTTCTTACTTTTTGAAGGTTCTGATTAGCTACAGAATACGGGGGCAGAGGTGTGTGTGTTGGTTTGATGCATTTTTACAGATTCAACATCTGTGTTCCATATCTAATTTTAGTTTTGTTTCCACCCTTTTAATCTGCACTCACCTTTTTGTGTGAAAAAAACAATCACAGAATCACAGAATGGGGGAGATTGAAAGGCATCTCAGGAGGTGTCTAGTTCAACCTCCCTACAAGCAGGTTCACTTTTAGCAGGTTGCACAGGATGGTGTCCAGGCAGGTTTTAAGTATCTCCAGAGAATTCACAGACTCTCAGGGCAGCCTAATTGCTTAATACTTCCATCTGCTAACAGACTTTTTTAAGCTGTCAGCAGTGCACACACATCAGGGAAAGTTGAAACATTAAACTGCTGGAAGAGATTTGACAGAAATCAAAGCCTTTTTCTGGTAAGAGTTTTTTTAACTTCAGATTAAACAAAATAGGCCAGAATATAACCAGAAAAGTTTGGGAGCTGCCTCTTTAATATGAGTAAATCTTAACTTAATATCTGTGTATTTTTCTAGCAACATAAGTTACGATGGTAAACATTTTTCCTGAAAGTTTAATTGCATATTCATCAAGGAACTGATCTGACAAAGGCCTTAAGAATAAGCTTAATTACAAGCTTGTGAATAAGCACACTGTAAGTTTTATTTTAAGATTGGATATTTGCTGTGCTCAGAGGTCTTGTTGATTTCTGAGGCATGGAACAAACTTGCCTATTGTTCTTCATTATTTTTTCTTCTGTGGAGAAAAGTTTGTTGTAATGAAACTATATTTTTGGGACTAGTTTTGTGTAGATTTGCTAACATTTTTGTAAGTGATGTCACTGAGCTTGCGAGAAGTGCAGAGAGGACAAGCTCCTTGCTCCTGAGCGAACAGGACATTTTAAAAAGCTGATTGTGCTGGTTTGATAGCTCACTTTTAGCATTAGCAGCAATTTAGGAAGGTCTTGTAAACAAATCTGTTGTGGGATACATTTTCAGTCTTAATTTACCTCTAAAAATCTCAACGGGTTTTTTGGTGTGGTTTTGTGCTTTTTTTAAAACAAGCTAACTTCAGTGTCAGGACATGGGGCATTGTTTCCAGCAGGCTCACAGAAACAGCAGTAGAACTAGGTACTCTGAAACCAGTTCATATCTTTGTGTTTTTCAGCTGGAGAACAAAAATGTTAGGTAAAGTGAATATGTCTTCAGAGTTGAAATGAGATTTTAGCTCTGAATAAGTCTTTGCTACAGAGAGGCTTGGCTTTTTGATCTTCCTAAGGAACCTCTTCAGAAGCAAGAGAGTTTTGAATTCTGAGAGGTGACTGACAGATGCTGAAGAAGAGGCACAATGAAGCTTATGTTCCAGAGAAACCTACTCATCTGAAAGGTCAGTTGAATTGAGGGTGGAAATAAACATTTTTCAGCTAATGCATTTTTAAAGCATAAAGGATGTCAGCAAATAGTTCTGGAGAAATGGATTATAGATGTCTTGAGGTGACTCATGAGTCATTATCTGATGGTTCTTTCAAAGACACAAAGGCAGGAAAAAGAAATTATGCTACTTGGTGTGTTCTAAAATTTGGAAGATTAGACAATGTCAGGGAAATGGCATAAACACTGATTGAAAGAAGATTTTATGTCTCTTTCCTTTAGATAACTGGAAATGTTGCTTGAGAAGTTTTGGCACATTTGTTGTCTGAAATGTCATTGAGATGATGAGTTTAGAGATGCTGCACAACAGGGTGATAGGGGTTGAACCCCAACACCTAGACTGAACAGTTTGAAATGTAAAGTTTTGTATGTCATCTAGGGCAGTGATTATTATCTCCCTCCTTACCATCCGTGAATATTTTAGGATGCCAGGTAATCCAGCCTGTCGTGTGCCATCATGAGGCTCTTATGTCCCTTCAGCATCTAAATTGATTTTGGCATATACTTAGGATAAAATAAATGTTCTGTTATTAGGAGTTTTAATTGTAAAACTTTGACATGAAGTATTTTGAAAGTACTATAAACCTGACCCAGTGTAAAATCTTCCTGGAGATGAGAGCAAATACTGTCTGTTTTCCACCTGAAGCATTCTGATTCAAGAGATTAAGCAAGTTGGCCAGTACGATTGCCTTGTAATAGAGAGTATTAAAATAAGGAAAGAAAGGAATAGATCTTGAATTCCTTGTTGAAATCTTGCATCTAAAACACAACATGATTTCTTTTGCAGATAATAGCAATGATCTCAGATGTAATTTCCAACTTAGTTGATTCTGTTTACAGCCTGCATCCTTTCTGTATTAACACATTGCTATACTTCTGGGTGTGCTATTCAAGCTATCTGTTGTAGTGTAGGCTGAAGAAAAATATTTTCCATCTCTTATCTATGCTCTCAAACTCGGCATCAGTCTGTTAGGGTAATTACACTCAAGGAGCTTTGATTGTTGTGCAGCTTCTTGTTTCGGCTATTTTTAAAGCCCGATACCTTGTTCTTTTTGCAGGCTTCACGACTACCCAGCTTTGCACAAAAGAGACTGTTCTTTGTGATGCTGCCGCTGATCCCTGACAGATTGTGTATGTGTTTGTGGCCAAGTTTAGCTGAGTGAAAACCTGGCCTACTTTCTAAAGATTTTTTTCAGCCTGTAATAAATGTGCCAAATTTGGAAGCAGAGAGGATTGTTCAGGATGTCTTATTTCCATGCCAATACTTTTGAGTGCATTTGCAGATCATTAGGGCTTCTTAGTGGTGCTGGAGTGTACTGAGTGGCTTTGGTGCTGTACCTGGGTCTACTTCTTCAGCCTCACCCACTGCTTTGGGAGAGTCAGGGTCATAAGGGAAGTGTGAAGACTTTTCATATAATGCCTTGCACTTCAGAAACTGATAAATATTGGTTTTTACCATAGAATCATTAAGGTTGGAGAAGACCTCCAAGATCATCAATTGACCGAATACCACCATGTTCACTAAACCATATCATGAAGTGCCATATCTACTTATTTTTCAACACTTTCAGGGAGATGGTGACTCCACCACTTCCCTAGGGAGCCTGTTCTAATGCTTGGCTACTCTTTCAGTGGTTAAACTCAACCATACTCCCTTGTAGGGCAAAAAAGTAAACTCTATATGCTTTTGTTCATATATTTTTAAAAATGTTTCTTCTACTCAAGAAAGCATAGGAAATTTTGATTTTTCTTAAAGCAACTGAGAAACACTTCTGCGTCAGATCAGATGCCTAAAAGACCAGAAATAAGTCCCAAGGCCAGATCCCTAATTCATTTAAGTTACCACACTTTGAATAAAGTAAATTGAGTGATAATAGATTAGACTGACTGAGAATCTGACTTACTCTGTATGCTGTGGAGATATATTTTTTTTTTTAATTACATGAAATCCAGAAAGTCTGTTTATTCTACTACCATTCTCAACATGGGGGGGATTAATGAAATCTTTTGAACTCCTGCAAAGGATTCTTCTGGAATTGAAAGCTTTCTAGGTTCATGTGTGATGGATAGTGTTATCTGAAATACCTTTTTTTGTAATGCTGTCCTGCTCTTTTAAGGAAACAGGACAGACCTACTTTTTGTTCTTAAATGGTGCTGAAAGGCTTCTAAAGATTCTTCACAACTTTTTAGGAGAATTTTAGAATTTTCAGGTACAGCCCATTGTAATTTTTTGCTAAAAAGGACGTGTCCTCATCTTTATGATGTGTATCTAATGTACCTTGAAAGGAAGATATAATCTATCCAGAAATAGCATACAGCTTTTATGAACTTTGATTGCATTATGGATTTGATGTTGATGGTTAATATGATTCTCAACTGCATTGCAACTTCATTTTTTCAGGGTTATTTTACTGTATTAATCCTTAATTTAGAACTTTTCCTCTGTAATTATTTATTTTTCTGCTTGATTTTAAGATTTTCATGTCAGGTACATAAGATATATTGTGTTAGATTGTCCAGTAAAATAAAACAGTGCCACATCACAAAAAATAGCTTACTTGAGATTTGATAGAAATATATATGATGATAAAAATTTGACCTCAACTCATATTATAGGTAAGTGTAGATGGGCAGATTGTATTGGCAATATTATAAATGGCTGTAGCTGTCAGCATGTAAAATATGCTAGAGGGGATAGCTGGCTGTGTCCTAAGTTTATGATTGCCATCTGGTACCTATTCTCCTTTGTTGGTTCTCCCTACAGCTTCATCCTGTGCCCTGCAGCATCACAACAGCAGATCCAGCTCCTTGTGACATGCTTTCCTGCTCCGATACAAAGTCACAAAAGCATGTCATTGGGTCTCAAAATTATTTTGAATTTAATTGAAAAAATAAGTGTTTTAACGTTCACACTTGACAATGATACTGACTATATCAGTGGGCAAGGGAAGGGCTACAAATGTAATTTATCTGGACTTCTGTAAAGCCTTTGGCATATCCCCCACAACATCCTTTTCTGTAAATTGACGAGAGATGGATTTGAAGAGTGGACTGTTAGACTGTTAAGCAAATAATTGGATGGTAACATCCAGATGGTTGTGGTCAGTGGCTCAAGAGTCCCAGTGCACATCAGTGACAAGTGGTGTCCCTCAGGTGTCCGTATTGGGACTTCTGTTATGTAATATCTTCATTAAAGACTTAGAGAAAGGGAGTGAGTACACCCTCAGCAAATTTGCTGATGACGCCAAGCTGAGTGGTGCAGTTGACACTCCTGTAGGATTCCTGAGGGACCTGGACAAGCTCAAGAAGTGGGCCGTTGGGAATCTCATGAGACTTAATAACACCAGGTGCCAGATGCTGCTCCTGGGTCAGGGCAATTCCTAGTATCAACACAGGCTGGGAGATGAACAGATGGAGAGCAGCACTGCTGAGAAGGACTTGGGGTGCTGGTGGATGAGCCAGCACTATGTGCTTGCAGCCCAAAAAGCCAAACATATTCTGGGCTGCATCAAAAGCAGAGTGACCAGCAGGCTCAGGGAGGTGATTCTGCCCCTCTGCTCTGGTGAGACCCCACCTGCTGTGCTGCATCCTGTTCTGGGGTCCTCAATACAAGAAAGACATGAACCTGTTGGACTGAGTCCAAAGGAGAGCCACAAAGATGATCAGAGGGCTGGAGCACCTCTCCTACGAGGCAAGGCTGAGAGAATTGGGTTTATTCAGCCTGGAGAATAGAAGGCTTCGAGGTGACCTAATTGTGGCCTTCCAGTACCTGAAGGAAGACCAAGAAAGATGGAGAGGGACTTTTTACAAGAGTTTGTAGTGACAGGAAAAGGGGGAATGGACTAAAAGAGAGTAGGTTTATATTAGATATTAGAAGGAAATTCTTTGCTTTGAGAGTGGTGAGGTATTAGGACAGGTTGCCCAGAGAAGTTGTGGGTGCCCCATCCCTGGAGGGGATGTTGGATGGAGCTCTGAGCACTGGTCTAGTGGAAGGTGTCTGTGTCCAAAGCAGGGTGGTTGGAACTAGATGATCTTTAGAGTCCCTTCCAATCCAAACTGTTCTATGACTCTTTGCTCAGGTATAAGAATTAGTGCATGTTAGAAATTGTTTACTCATGCTTTTAAGATCTTGCATGGAACACTACTTTATCCGGATGTATATCTTGGTATATCTTTTAGTTCTATGAAGATATATCTCAAAAAGATAGGTCCACCTGAAAGCTGTCTTTATTTTTGTCTCAAGATTTGTCTGTAGGTTGGAGTAGCAGATGGGGAACTTTTCATGGTTGTCATTGCTGCACTGATTGCGTGTACTGACTGTCGTAGTAGGGGACTGACCTTCAAAGAGTATGAGCTCACAGAACAGTGTCTGACAGATGTGTGAAAGATGCTGATTGATATGGAGTGTAGAACACCAGGCTGCTGCTTGACTGGGAGATGTCTGAACTACTGCTATTTCAACAGAACATGTGTTGCACAACATGCAAAGTCAGACTACTTTAACACAGAACATGTGTTAAAGTCTGACTATACAGTCTGACTGCATAAATAATGGGTACATATATATGTTTATAAAAATTGTTTAAAAATTTCACTTACTAATCTGTTGAGAAAAAGTACTTTCAAATGAAAAAAAACCTACCAGCAAATACAAATATTTATTGTATACCATTTGTCAGACCATTGCTTTACTTCCTCACTTGCTTTACCTTGAAGTGTGAGGTTGGTTTGTTGGTTTTTTTTTTTCCAGAAGGGTTTTGGTAGTGTTTTGGTTCTTTGTTTGTTTGTTTTTCTAAGAAAAGTTGGAGAATCTTGGTGTATAAATAGTGTCTTTTCACTACTTTGCCATGTTTTTCATAGTTGCAATCTTACTGCTATATTCTTAATTTGTGGAAGAGTTTGTATATCTGCTCTACCATGCTGGTTTTGATTGGCAGGCAAGTTGATACAAAAAAAGTTGCCATAAAGTGTTGCTAAATCCTCTTTTTCCTCCTCATTTTTACTATTTGTGGGTGACTTTGATATTCTTGACATTTGTGGTGTTCACCTTCATGCAATGTCTGATATTTGGTGCCTTTGTTAATAACATGACCCTTTGATGATGTGTGTTTTTCTTATGGTGAATCATGTGAGTTTTAATATTTGAAATTTCTTTATTATGTTGCTACTGCAGAGTAGTCCAGAACTTTGGCTTTTTGCAGCTCGTTATTTCTTTCAGAAGGGGGAAGTGAGAAGGCTCTATTGTACTGTTGACTTGAAATCTGTACAAAAATTCAGCTTTGAAGCAATAACTGCCTTGAATAGACTGCCTACTTAGCAGTATGGGACAGACCTATCCTTTAATGCTATTAAATTTCATGAAGCATTGCTTAGCTTAGAAAGTAGAACACAAGCTGTAGTCCTCTTCTCAAAACTTAAAGGGATTTAAATGGTGATTACTCTTATTTTTGTTGTGAGCCCATCAGTGTGCATTTACTTTAATTGTAAATGTTAAAAAAATACAAACCTTGCTCTTGCTGGATCTGTCATGGAAACCACATAGTCTTTTGAAAACATTGTCCTCTCAAGCTGTGTGCAAATTTACACAGGATTTTGGAAGCAATCACAGGCTATGCAGAAATCAGTGGTCCTACACGGAAAATCCCTTTTATGACAGAACTCAGTATCTTCAACTGCAGTTCCAGGAAGAAGGTATAGTTCTCTTACTTCATTAAATACAAGTTCTCAGTCTAAAACTATTTCTTTCTTGAATATTCTTAGACTGAAATATGGCTCAGTTGTAATTTGAGATGGACACAATGTCTTCTTATCACTTAAACCTATATTAGCACAGTTTTAAAGCATTGTATTAAACTGTGTCCTGAAGCACCACTGAATGTGTATGTACTGAGTAAAAATTAATAGTAAAAGATAATCTCTCATTTTACCTGAACTAATGGTGAGATTGACTTTAAGTAGTTTGGAAGTGTTGGAAATGGCATATGATTGTATCATTTTGTTCCCTGTTAAAAAATTTCTTTCTCTGTATCGGATATTACACACAACATTACTGTAATCATTTTGCAGCATCTGCAATAGTGGCAGGGGAAAAGTCAAATGCTGCATGAATTTGGTGTTAGCTTCTTGAATCTGAAAAGTCTTTAGTTTCAGATCCAGGTAATTGCGGTTTCTGTCTTGTCATAGGATGGATTATTCATTATCTTATATGTGAACATTGCGAATCTTCATAATTAGTACTGATTTGTTCTACAGTATGGTGACTATTTATTTAGACGGTAGACTGAAATTCTTCTGACAAGTAGAGTGATAAACGGTGTTTGGAGAAGAAAAGACATTGTTAGCTTCACTTTTTTTCTTTTTTTTTTTTCTTAAACCAACCCTCTTTTTATCAAAATCTGTTCTATTTGTTTATATGTGCGTGTTACTGAAATTAGGATGGTGCTTTTAATTTTTTTTTTTTTTCTGGAGATACTGGATTATGATTTAACATTTAAAAAAACAATTTCAGTTTTGTGGGACTTCTTCTTTTTTTTTTTTCAGTGCAGTTGCTTCTGGCGGTCAACACTGGCTTGAGGAGAATGCTCTTAAGGGGTTTCTCAGTTTTCTCTGAGTATAGTGGTATATTTCTTGCAAATTTAAATCTCAGGAGCTATATAGTTATAGTGGTACACTTCAGTGCAAGAGCCAGGCAGAGAGGAAAATGCTCCAAAATGAAAATTCTCTTTATATCTGGAAATATACAGATCTTTGATCCAAGAATCTGGGAAGAAGAAACATCTGGTGATGATGACAATTGCATATGAACTCTTGGGGAAAAATTCTGCAGACGTTACAGTGTGTACCTGTTTACTGACTTGTGTGGAAAATATTTCAGTGTAGTGGGACCATTTTATTTCAGGTAATTCTGAAATACTTATACTTCCATATAAATATGGATTCTAAATGTCAATGTATTTTGTACTAGTGCTCTTTCTGTAGTCCTCAACAGTGGAAATGAAGTGTGTTTTCTGCTGTGTGTTTTTCAGAAGTACGAGGTTTTCTTTTCTCAAGCAATTATTCATTAATTTGCACTTAATCCATATTCACTTATATATTGGATATCTTTGAATTACTTTTTTAGATGTAAGAAAAATATTTGGGCTTTTGTTCAGAAACATACTTCTGTTTTGAATGACCCAAAGCTAGAATAGGGATTACCAAAAATTAAAGAAAAGAGTGGGCAAAATGAGTCTTAGGTTTTTGTTGTGCTAAGCCCAGAGAAATCCCCCAAAGCAGGAATTTAAAGCTCAAAGTTTAATACCTTTTTTTCAGCATGCAAATGGAAATACAACAACTGGAGTATTTTCACTGAATAAAAAAAAAAAAAAAAGAAGGTCGTTCTGGGTCTTTTCAGGAGCCTTCTCAGCAGAATTAATTTTTCTTCTCCAGACATTAAGCTCTAAAAGCACTGGAAATGGTACAGTCTTACAGTGGACTTCAGAGCAGAAAGATGAGCAGTTGTATTAAAGTATCTGTAAGAGGCGGGGATATTGGTTTTTCTTAGTCATCTTGGAGCAGACAATAGAATATTATGGCTATTGGAAAATGCTGTGTAACAAAGCTTATGATTACGTATTGTCTGTGGTATTTTTCAGTAATGTAGAAAGAGTTGCTGACTTTCACAATGACAAATGCATTACATTAGTATGATAATGCCTAGGCCCTCTACTTCCAAAACCTGCAAACACTCCAGTGGGTGTTAAGTGCAATGAAAGCACTCTGTGGAAGTGAAGTCATTCCTGCTTCTGACAGTCTTGTGAATTTCTTTTAAAGCTTCTTAAAATGCATCAAATTAAAAACTATTGAGAAACAGTAAAAACACAGCTTTTGTACTCAGAAAAAGAGGAAGTAAAATGAATATGAGAAAAGGTGCACTGCATATGAAGCGCCTCAGTATGGACCATGTCAGGATGTATGACAAAGGAAGGTGCAGAAGTTTATAACAGCATATATCGTAAAAGCAAGTGAAGAGATGTCATTTACAGAAGGGGACACAAAGCCAGCCAACACATCTGCAGAGAGTATCAACACAAGAAATGCTTTCTAGGTCACTGCTAACCACACTCACAGAGGCACTGACCACCCTTAACAGCTGTAGGTAACTTCAAATACCAGACTGTATGCAGTGGCTGACTGTTGAGACAGAGGTTCTCATATATGTGTTTCAGAAGAAAATTAGATGCAGTAGATGTTTCCTCTCTTAAATCTCAGTATGATTCTTTCTATAATGTAATGAACATGGCTGGGAAACCTGTATTAGGTGACACAGAGTAAATCAGAGTACAGCTGAAAAGCTTCTCTTCAGTTGTCACCCATTCACCTGCAAGCTTACAAGTTTTGCAGAGGTCTGATAGGTCTGGTGTTGCCCTGTGTTTCTGTGAGCAAGTTGAGTGAACATACTCTGTTACATTCCCAGGTGACGTTTCCTCCCTAAGGATAGGTTAGGCAATTGTCAGAATTATGCTGGCAGAGCTGATCCTGTCTTGAGGAAACAGATGCAGCCAGAAACCTTTTCCAGTTACATCCCATTTCATCATTGTTGCCTGGCACCTTCCAGCTCTCTGTCTGGCAGCTTAGTACTGGAGGAAAGGCTTTATTTGGTTTTATGTCTTTTTTTAATATGCTGACATTTCCAGGGAATAGGAAAAGTCTTTTCCTAAATTTTTGCTTTTAAGCTGAAGAAGGCATTGTTACACTAACCTGGACCCCTTGGAATTTCACTAGAAGCACCTTAGTTTGTCCTTCTCTTACATCCAAGGTGTAGTATTACTTTTGGTGAGGCCTCCTGTCTTGCCTATGGGTTCTAATGCTGAGGACAGTTGCAATAGTTTTCTATAGGCCTGTTTTTTGATGTAAGCCTGTTTTCTAACACTTAAAGAAGAAACACAGTGTTTCGACTGTGAGTCTGTCCTCTCCAACAGAATCAATTCTGTCTTCTTAAAAAGGCCATAAAAAACAAACACTAAGCTCATGGGCATTGTCTGTCTTTTTAAATGCCTGAAATGTGATTTGTATATAATTCTTTAATTTGACAAATATTTTGGTGATCACTGCCTAAAGTACAATGGAAGTTCTTAAAAATGGGTTTGGTCTAGAATGTGCCATTTCTCCCAAAATACGTGCAAACATATAACTGTTACACTTCATAAGATGCATGATTCAGTTTTACTGATTCCATTAGGTCATATCAGCCTGGATTACAAAGAACAAGATGAACTTTCTCCAACTCTACATAGAGTGGCTTCCCATTGGCTTAGAACCCTTCTTCCAAATGTGCTGTCCTAGTCCAAGCCAGATACAGGCTTAAATCTTATTTTTCACTGCAGTTGTTAAATATAACGCTGCAGTGTTATATTGAAAATGTGTAAACAATTCAAGTTATTGTATTTTTATTTTTTTTAGTGATGCTGAAGTATTACCATCAAATAAAAAAAAGCATAAATTATACATTCCTTGAAGTACTGGTGAAATGTTGCTTATTCCTAAGTACAGCTCTGTGTTCTCTTCCCATCTTCATTGGAAGGCCACAAGGTATAAATAGGCATAATTTTGTGCTGTCAGGCTAACAACAATCTTCTTAGCATACCAGTATATCTCCTCTTTCCCTCTAAACCCTCTTATGGAAAAAACATATCATGAGGGTTCTTGTACTTTTATGAGGAAAATTTCTTCTCTTATGAGAACAATTCATACAAATAATTTTTTTTTTTTTTTTACTATGCTGGTGCCTTTTTTATTTATGCCAGAACATCTCTGTTAATTTTCTCACTTAAAAGTGAGAAAGTGAGGAAAAACAATGGCAAACTAGGTTTCAACATTACTCAGCAGCAGTTCAGGGATTGATGCTGTGATGAGGGTTCATTTTTTTTTAAAGGTCGTAATTTACTGAGTATACTAAATAATTATAGTTGTGCTACAGCTGTCAACACAAATGAGCAAAGAACACTTGGCAGTTAAGAATCCGTTTATGCTGTTTGTTCTGGAACTTGTTCACAATAATTTAATAATTCAATGTTGGTCTTAGTAGCACGAACTGAATTAATGAGGGTCCATTCTACTGTATTTCTTAATCAAAAGCTGACAAGAAGGTGTGCTTGTTTCTCTATCCTTCTGCACTCTGAAGTGCTATCCACAATAATACTCTTTAATATGGCAAAACAGAGATGAACACAGAAGACGTGGCAAAAATCCCCAATTCAACTAAAATGAAAAGTGACTCTGTTATACGCTTAACTAAAAGTGGCCTTTATTTTAATTACTGATCCTCTAACGTGGCAATTCTTTAATAGCTAATAGATCTAATGGCACTTCAGCTGGGTCTATAAGACCCCATCTTGTGTAGCCAGGGTTGATCTCCTGGCCTGAAACTGAGCAGGAGTTGGGACGCACTGTCTTCCAGGAGCCCTTTCAACCCCTGAAGTGCCGTGTGGCTCCACAGAGCCCATCTGCCTCCTCTACTCAGCTCTTCATGCTCAAAAACAAATTCTGAGGGCTACACGGGTAGTACCTGCCATGTGGGGTGTGTGGATGATCCTGGTGTGATGCACGTGTTGCTTCTTGGCTTTGGTGAGCAGAAACAAGAGGAGGCAGTAGATGAGACAAAGAGGAGGTGGTGGGAACATGGCAAAGGCAACTTCAAGGAAGTGGGGAGCTCCCAAAGGAAAGGAGGCAGATCCAGATGAAGAAGAACTGAAGGATAATTTGATAAGGAAAGAAGGTAGGAAATTACTAAAGGGGGAATGAATGGGGTAAGATAGTGTATGAGAATAAAGAAAAGAGACAGTGTTTGAAATCTGAGAAAGGGATGGACAGCTGATTAGAGGATCAAAGTTGGTCTTTACAATCACAGAGTATGGATGTGTAAATTTTGATGTGCACTTTTGAAGTGGATTTCAGCTCGAAACCTTGTTAAACTTAACCTCTAATTTTCTGGCTTGCTGTTAAGAGCCAAAGCAGAATATTTGTACTGGTTCCTGGATGCTGTTGGCTGAAATCAGGGCCAATCCTCATTATTAGATATATTATATACCCTTAGAAACACACAAGCTATTCAAAACTTAAGGCTGCAGAAACATGGAAATTGGAAGAAAGCAAGACGCAAAAACAGGCAAAGCAAGGGAAGGAAGTGATGGGAGTTGGAGAAAACTGTAATGAGAGGCAATAGCCCTGTTTTTCTCCGTCCTGTAGTTAGCATGGATATTTTGTAAAGAGGCAATGGCAGAAAGCTGTGTTTTTGGTCCACTGTGGTGGGATGATGCCAGGAGACTGATGCTTCCCCCGGCTGCCTCTTTCTACTCTCATAAGTAATGAGCAGACAGATACTTTCTTCACTGGTGTTCCGAAGTTTTGGGGATCTAAAGATTGATATGGTGAACTCTGTTAAAAACACGTTTCCATTTGTTATTTATGATGTGGGAATTTCTTGAAGGGAAACCATGAAACTTCTTCCAGGCTATTGGAAAGCTAGACCATGACTGAGTAGCAGGTTTTTTTTCCCAATCATTAGATATAAAGGTTTTAAAACTGCTTTACCCTTTCCCATTCTCCCTTAATTGCCAGTTTCACAAATGATCTCAGCTCTGGTTCTTGGTGACAAATAATTGATCTAGTCTATCACATAGTGCTGCAGAGGTGAGCAAAACTAGTTCAAACACAGAGTAACACAAAAATGTTTCAGTACCCATGTTCCTGTTCCTTTGTCTTTGTACTTCAGACAGCAATAGAACATGCTGGAGTGGAGGAAACATTCCCTGGAGGAAAACACCTGAAAAATGACCTTGTACTTATCCACATTTCACCTCATTTGTGTATTTTTTTATTCCAGAAAGTATGTCAACATACATCACGTGTAACTGTAGAAGAAAAGCTAAGTGAGAATTATTTACAGAAAAATCTAGTGCAGGTGTCAAAGGTCTTCTCTGAAACAGGCTATCCATGGTGACTACTTTGCGTGGCTTGGGGTTTCTATTTGAGCCTGTTGGAGACGGCAACTTTTTACAAGGGATTGAGGTAAGACAGATTGTGTCTCTGAATAAAGGAAGAGCCTCTTCAAAAGCCTGATCCATTTAAATAAAAAAAAAAAAATTATTTGTGGGAGAATATCCTTGGCAATCATAAACGTGGTCATTGCAAGGATAGTTCCAATTAAGATGGTATTTTGTGGGCCTAGATTTAGATTGAAGTTTAGATTGCTTATGATCTTCATACCATAGCAAAGGTATGCATAAATATTTGTGAAATATTGTATATTGTAAGTATAGTCTGAGAGGATGTGGTCTCTGTTGTCATGCAGGATAGTGCCCATCAGCTGTGCCTGGAAGCATAAGGATTTGACAGATGAATCCACCTGAGATGTTGAAATGTTAGAACTGAAGCCCAGGTTAGGAAAGGACATTTCAACCTGATTATTAGGAAAGAAATTCTCACCACTCTTTTTAAATGATCATAAAATATTTTGTGTCTGTGCTTTTTTTGGGGGGGATATGATGTTTTAAAGAAACAAGTAGATGCGGTTCTGCATATACGCTTTAGGATATAATCTGGTTAATTCTGAAATATACACACGTACCAAATGGACATAGATATACATACACCTGCATTCCTTTGCAAATCTGATTTTTTTTTTTTTGCATTTTACAATCTCATACTAAAATAAAATAGGTGTCTTTAAAAAGTGTTGCTGTATTTGGATATGATAGATTATATCATGCATAACTAGTTTTCTGGGACATAGATGAAGGTATCTGCCATCTCTGCTTTGCTATTGCTGTGAGAAACATAATGCTGTATCTGCTTCTTTTAGTCATGATTTTGATTAAATTTTCTGCTTTCACAATTTATTACATGTCTGTGTAACTTGGATGAGCTGCTATATTTTCAAGTAGTATACATTCTGAAATAATGGGATCCTCTCTCACTGTACAGTCTTACATCTGAGGGTGACAATTGCTTAATCATTTTATAATTTCTTTTGATTACTGCTATCCTGGGCAAGGAACTCCATTTTGGTAAGCTCTATACAATGCACAAGAAAAAGGTGCTTGGTCAGCTAAACAGTTAAGGAGCTAGTTTGTGTTTAATAGGTCACATTTACATTATTAGTTAATGTAACAAGTACCATTAAAGTTACAAAAGGAGGTAAGATATATATTATGCTGCTTTACTTGAAATCTAACAGACTTGTAATACTAACAGACTGTTTCAAACTTAATAAAACTGTACTTAATAAAACTGTACTTAATAAAACTGAGAATCCCTGCAAAAAATATGAAGTCTCAGTTCTAAAAGCCACCTGTCCCCAGTAAACCTGAAACAGAAATACTTACTGATTATGTAAGTAGTTATTTTTGTAGATTCACTAGCTTTCTCTCAGAGACCTGAATACAGAAGACAAGGATAAAATATTGCGCTTTTCTCCTAATCCACATTGTAATTTTGCTATTAATGAGCTTTATAATGGGTTTACTGTCGTTGTTGAATTGAATGGGGTTAGCTGAGTCATAAGCCACCGAGTGACTGTGGTGCTTGTATTTCTAGCTCAAACTCTACTGTTACTTCTATGAGCACAGTACTAACCCTTTAAAATGAAGTTACAAACTCGTTAAAAATGAAGTAATAGTGTCATGTAGTGACTCGGTTTCTGAAGTTATCCCTTGCTGTTTGCTTCAAGCAGAAACTTCATTTCACTCCTAACCCTTTCTAACTCTCCTAATCAATATTTATTTTTCCCCTTTCATTTCCCCTTATTAGTCTTTACAAGAATTGGGGCTTTGTTTTATGAAAACACGAGGTCAGAGTTTCAGATCTATTATTTTCTTACTGTCTAGCACTTATCATATACCAAACCAGTTGCTTTGCAATTCTGAAATACAAATGGCTTTTAGCCACATAACTGAACTAAGGGGAAGATGTGGTGGGAAGGCTTTCTTTGATTTGAATCAGACTGATTTGGGTTGGAATAAACCTTAAAGATCATCCAGTTCCAAGGCCTGCTCTTCCCTCCCAACCTCCACCCCTGTCAGCAGGGATACCTTCCACTAGACCAGGTTGCTCAAAAGTTCCTTTATTTTAGAGATTTGGGAATGGATGTTTATTTAATATGTTGATGTTTGGAGAAATTGCTCTTGAGTAGTTAGTACTCAGTTCCTGCCTAAATTCCTGTTTAATATATGATTATATTAAAGAAGTGGAAGGGTATCAGTATCTAGACAATTGACTTATATAATGTTGTAAAAATCCTGAATCTTGCATATGAATCTCTCACGTCCTGTGGCAGTGATTCTTCATTGATGTGGGAGATTCCATTTAATTTATTTAACCCTCATTTTCCTTTTCAAAGAACAACAGTTGCAATACACAGCTTATACTTTCTTCAGTGCTCAAATCATAGGTGTGAGTTAGGGTTTATCACATTATTTTGAATAAGGAGTAGGTTCCAAAAAGTGATTAGAAAGCAAACACCTAATTTGATATTGAGCGGA
Organism: Myiozetetes cayanensis; assembly: GCF_022539395.1. Taxonomy (NCBI): domain Eukaryota; kingdom Metazoa; phylum Chordata; class Aves; order Passeriformes; family Tyrannidae; genus Myiozetetes; species Myiozetetes cayanensis. The sequence continues at coordinate 98,284,840 of NW_026087742.1, forward strand.
GAAAGCAACAATCCACAGTTGTCAAAATGTTTTCAATGTAGAAGCATGTATCCATCACGATTTTGTTTTTCCACAGAAAGGCAAACTAAGGATGTTACATTCAGAACTCAAAGAGAATGACTTAATGAATAGTATTTTGCTATAAAATAAAAATGATATTTTTAATAGAAATACTATAATAAATATCAATGTTTCATAATATATTTTCATGGATTATTTCTGGAGATGGTATTTTTATGAAATATCTTTGTGATAGTATTTTACAATTATTAAGTCAAATGTTTAACCCCTGAGTGTTTTTGGAGATATATTTACATAAATTTGTATAGTGACTTGTTCTGTGCTAAGAATTTATCATAAAGGGAGTTAAAAAATCAGTTTCCTAAAAATAATATTTAAAAATAGTGCTTTTTTGTTGGATGTTTTCTGAGGTCACAGATATACCAGTGAAAGATGAGGAGTGATCTGTCTTTGTTGCAAGCTGAAACTTGTAGGAGTTTTCAGAGCTTTTTCTTCTTATATTTTAAAAATTGTTTCAGGGATGAGTTATCACTAAAGCAGAGACAGTTTCACTACTGCCAGGTGAAAGTGTGTGATCTGTCCATACTGGTGTTTGGTGTACCATAGTAACCCCCATGCTGATGTGAAAAAGCAACTGAAAAATTGCAGACGCTCTCTCATCTTTTCAGGAAGTGAAGAGTAATTTTGTCAGCTGAAACAACTGATGAAAGGATCATTTTTAACTCACATAGCAGTGTCTTGGATTTGTTTGCCATAATACCTAATAGTTTTCCTTTGTGATGTGGAATTTCTTTTAAACTAAATTAAAAATCAAAGTACAGCATTTAACTTAAAATCGTGGTGTACTTTTTTTGCATACAAAGGTGGTCTCAATTGCTGTCGACTTTATTCAGATAAATGAACTGTGACTTTTATGGGATGATCAAATGAACTTTTCCTAATGTGTAACCAAGCTTTGGGTTATTTTAGTGTGACAGATTTTTTTTTTTTTTTTATGGAGGGGAAGGGGGCTATACACTGCTAAAGCTCTAAGGGTTTTAACATATGGATTTTGTCAAATTCAAGTGTATCTTGATTATTATTCAGTCACTGTTTTATGTAATTCATTAACCTTTCAAAGGACAGGAGCTTGAAACTTCTAGTAACAAAGATATTCTTAGATGTATTTAAGTTCCAGACCTCTGGGAGCAGGGTGCTGTGGCAAAGGGTGGGTGAGCACAGTGTGTTTAATAAGATGATGCTCAGGTCACTGCACCTCCAGTGGTATTTGTTTCTTTTCTATGGTGGTTGAGTGGTGGTGGTACCTTTGCTAACACCCATCTTCTCCCCAGTCTTTCATTTTTGCAGGTGGTAAGGGTGTTTTTCCAGTAAAATGAGATGGAAACTACAGACAAGTTAGTTAAATACATTTAGTGGGAGAGAAATTCTGCAAAGTTTTGGGGACAGATGTCAAACCAGGAACCAGGCTTTGCTTACGGTGAAAAGAAGTCGTTCTTGCACATGTAGAAGATTTGTTTCCTCTAGCAGTTTGTGCCCTTCCCTTTTCTATTCAGCTAGGAATGGGATACATGACATTTTGTTTAACAAGATGGAATTGGTGAATTCCTGCTGAATTCTCATAATCTAAGTAAATGAGTTGCTAATTAAAGTGCATTATGAAAATAAGATCTAATGTAACAGAAGAGCAAAGCATAATCTGTTAAAGGTACAGAACTTACCTTAAATAGTACTTGATATAGTAATAAAATATTTGATAAAGTAATAGAATATTACTTAGCTATATAATTATAGTAAAATAATGGGCACTGACAAGCGAGATTTCTGGAGGAGTATTCTGTCCTTACCTAAGAGTATGTTGTTTAAATCACTGCAAGGAAGATAGCAAAATCAGAAATTATTGTGGAATGGAAGACCAAAATAAGTGTCTTGAGATGATGTGGGTACCAAGCTGGGGTAAGCAGGAAAGTAGGAAGTGCATGAGGGACTGACAGTACATTATAAACTTATGCAAGAGTTGCCTAGTGCAGGATTTTTTAATAAACCAGAGAATTAAAGATTAGTTATGTAAGCATTTTCTATTGATCTTTTATTTAAGGTAAAACCATTTGGAATTCACAATTCTGTAGGTTTTTTTGTGAAATATTACTTTAGATTTGGTAGCTGTACTGATGGATTTGGATTTCATGTAGCTTTAGGATGGAGCGAATGTGTAAAATAAGTCCATCTTCTACCTGTGTCATTCTGACATGAAAATATTGTGCCTTTATGGCTTGACTGTGATGGACTTAATCTGCTCTACTTTGAAAAGAAGAAGATAAAGTCTAATCCAATAGTTTATTCTCTATTTACTGTAGACATTTTTGTAAAATTCATTCCTTCAGTGTTTTAGAGTTATGTTCCTGGAAGCTTCCTGGTGGCTTGGCTCATATGTGAAGAAAACCTTATCCTTTTGTGGCTTATCTGAGGTACTAAGGGCATGGTAAAAAGTTTGTATTTCAACATTTTGCTCAACCTTGTATGCAGTAGAGTTCAGTCATACACCTCTGTCTCAGTTGAGGGTTAGAACAACCATATAGATGAGGAATGTTGTAACAGGTGTATTAATGAGAGCAATTTAATGTTATTTGTTCTATCTGAACCTTTCTTACAACACTGCACTGATATATTGTTGTTTTTCCTTTGTGAAAATTTCAGCCTGTGAGGATACTGTCAAAACAGTGGGCAGAATATGATGCTTCCCCTGCCTCTCTATGTGTTGGGGGGAAGCACAAGGTGGGAGAGTCTAGGTGGTCTAGGTGAAGTGTGCTGGATTAATGCTTGGGTCGTGGGTGTTTCTTGGCTTTTTTTGTTTGTTTGTTTGTGGTTTTTTGTTGTTGTTGTTTGGCTATGGTTTTTTTGGTGAGGTTTTTTTGGTTTTGTTTTGGTGTTGTTTGTTTTGGGTTTTTTTTAGAATTTTCTTCATACTTAATATTTGTGGCCATTTTTAGAAGCTAGTAACCTGTGAAATCAATCACCAAAATCTGAAGTGTGGATTGTGATGAATTCTGTTCTTGTGCTCTAATATACGCTGTCCTGAATTCAGTATTGTGTGAACAGATGGTTATTACAAATTACCTTTTTAGTGCTCTTAATAGCACAAAATTATTGGGAGTAGCTAGGAAAAAAAAAAAACCCACAAAAAAACCAACCATTTTGCTTGCTTCTATTCCTGAGTAGGGTGAGAGGGAAGAAGTGGCAAAGAGAGGTGGTTTTTTCTGTGAAGCAGACTGAGGATCAACACAGGGGCAACATGGTGCCCATGTGCACAATTCCTCCTGACATTAATGGCCGTTATGAATATAAAGTGAGGGTAGTGTGCAGTGATTACACATGAAGAGCCAACTTATTATTGGTAATGATGATGTGTATATGTTTCAGCAAGGGCTAGATTGCTTCTAATGGGTTTTGTTTTCAATTCCCATGTTTAATGTGAGGTACTTTTGGCTCCTGAGTTCTTGTTTTAAATAGGATTCCCATCTTCTGCTGTCTGTGAAACATGATTCCTGGTTTCTCTCCATTGATTTATGCACTTTTATTTCTACTGTTTCTTTTTTTTTTTTTTTTTGAGGGGGTGTATGTGTTGGGGTTTTTGTCTGTGGTGGTTTGTTGTTTGTTCTTGAATTGTCAAACTAAACATCATGATTTCACAGGTATAACTTTTACTTTATATAACTGTTGTGATAAAGTATGAAATTTGGCAGAAAATAAACCCCCTTGTGTTCCAACAGAGTTCTCAGAGATCAGAAGGGCTAGGTGCAGCTGGACTTAATTTCTGATTTATATCCAATTCAACACTGTAAATCTGGTTGCATTCAATAAGAACTTTCACCATCACAGATTCAAAAAGTGCAGTTTATTGAAGCAACAGGTTATAGATTTTTGTTAGATTGTTGGTGATAAATTCACTTGACCTAAAAGATGTAGGTGTATAGTACAAGTGTCCCCGGGTTTGCTTTGATGCAGTCAATGGTACAAATCTTACCAAAAAGGCATCCCTGCTTTGGAGGATGGAGAGAGGAGCAAGCCTGTTGATTTGTCTGTGAGTAGATTTGTATTCTCATCCTGAATAATGCAGGATTTCAGGTATCAATTTCATATTTTTTTAGAAAAACTGAGTGTGACAGTAGCCAAAAATAATTGCTTTCCTGTTTCTGCAGTCGTAGATGGTGGGGAGCAGATGTTTTCTCATTTTCATATTTGTTGATGTATTTTCTTAATATATAAATGAGGGATAATAGGAGTTTTTGGTTACCTTCAGTCAAACTGAGTTATGTAACTTATGGTTGAAACAAAGGCAGCACAGAACCTTGACACCTCAGTGTCCTCCTCCACCCAGCTGAGGTGGCAGTGAAGGCCATCTGACATTTGCCAGAACTTTTATCCCATTGTTATCTCCTTGAAGGACCAGCTTTATCACAAGGTTTATTATGAATGGATAAGGAAGAGTGAGGCTGTCTGGCACAGGGATGCAGGTGCTCTTCTGTGCTTCTCTGAGATAACATCAGGCTGTGAGGCCTTCATTTCAACCCAGACATCATTCACCTGTTAAGCCTTGCTCAAGCCCAAGTACGGCTTATGGCCCAGCTCATGCTTTTTGCTGATTTCACTGGCGTATCTGTATCTTGACATGACAAACCTGTCAATATCCCACAATAACCTTTGTAAACTGTGAGGGAAGGCAATACATAGAGTGATCAAGTGGCAAATAATGGAGGATCAAAAGCAAGGGAACTGGGATTTTAGAGGAGGGAGGGAAGAGGAGAAAAATCATTCGTGCTGCTAGGGCTGACTATGCCCAGGTGTTTGGGAAGGTGTGACCATGGCGATGGAGCTGTGCTGGGGGCAGTATGACTGGGAGGCAGGATTCTGAGCTCTCATTCAGGTAATAATCTCCCAGGTGGCATGCACATTTATACTGGATTCACCAGATGCTGCAATGGAGAATCTCATGGGAGTGGTGAGACTGGTTTTCTGACAGTTCTGTTTTAGTGACATGTCATGTGGTTTCATCATATCTATGCTTTGGTTTAAATGTACACTACTGATGAGAGAAATGGCCACGCATTTTTTTCTCCTCCTTCTTCTCCACCTCCCTAACTCCTGTCTGTGTTTCCCTTGGACCAGTTTGTTGGTTCAGTAGAAGGCTAGCCCATCTCCCACCTCCCTGACCTCCCCTTCTGCACTCCATGTTGATACCTCAACTCCCCTTCCCTCACTTATGGAATGACTGCATGATCGTTAAATGCAGCACAAGGGAGGGCTACCCAAAGAGTCTGTCCCCTTTGCTGCCTTTCTGAGTTGTGTAAACCCCCAGGTCTGTGCCCTCAGCCTCTGGCTCAGGTACAACACACTGTTGTGTCTGGGTGCATTGCAAGGAGGGCAGTGTTTGAATGGCATCTCAGATGAAGAATGGAAGTTTGTCCAATGTCTGTGAAAAAGGTTTGTGAAGTGGGTGTAATTGCAGGATCATACAAGGGTTTGATTTGGAAGGGACCTTAAAGATCATCTTGATCCAACCCCCCTGCAACGGGCAGGAACACCTTCAACTAGTTCAGCTTGCTCAAGCCCCATCCAACCTGGCCTTGAACACTTCCAGGGATGGGGCATCCACCAGTTCTCTGGAGAACCTGTTCCAATTCCTCACTGTCACAGGGAAGAATTTCCTCCTAATATCTAGTCTAAATCTACTCTTTCTCAGTTTAAAACCATTCTCCCTTATCCTATCACTACAGGCCCTTATCAAAAGTTCCTCTCCAACTCTGTTGTTGCCCTTCTTTAGGTACTAGGAAGCTGCTATAACATCTCTTCAGTCTGAACAGCCCCAACTTGCACAGCCTGTATTCATAGGAGAGATGCTCCAGTATCACTGATCGTTTATGCCTAGGAAAGTTTCTCAGGACACTCAGGGAAACCTAAGGAAGTCTGACTCCCTGTTAGATGACAGGCCTTACTTATGCTCTTTTTACCTTTCTTTTCCCCTCTACGTTTCTGTATTTGGCAATCCAGCCTGAAATACCCTCTGGGATGCTTTCCACCCTGCCTTCTAATGATGTGGATGGTGAAACTGCGTGACAGGTGATGTTTGGATGCTAGCTTGCTCATGGCAAAGACTATGAGCAGACAAGCTTAAAACATCTGCCATTTAAAAAAAAAACCAAAAAGACAAAAAACCAAAACAACCCCAACAAAAAAACCCCCAAAAAAACAAAACACCCTGAATCCTGAATGTTTAGTCTGGAAAAAAAACATTTATGTGTTACATCAAGAATCTTATTTGCTGCAGAAAAGTGAAATAAGAAAAAATAAAGGTGGTTTTCGTCAGTCTTTCCAAGTGACAGAGCCCCAGTATGCTAATTATTATGAAAACGAAATTTGTTAGAAGTGCTGTTGATCAATCTTAGTGATGTGTATTGTTTGACTTAGGAAATGAAGCTTTCAAAGAGGAAAATAACCACAAGAGTTAATCAGGAGGAAAAGATAATGTGAAATTAATTGTATATCCCTGGGAGCCTTCATGAAGTATACTCTTCCTCTTTTCCCAAGTGAGAGAAACAGGAGATGGTAATTTTGAACAGAACAGGCATTTTTAACATTTTGTGTAACTTGTTCAACTTCAGTGCATGTGTCCTGATAAATCAAGGGAAGTGCCATGTTGTGAGTGAAACTGAAAACCTCATCTCAAGGTCAGATGTATGAGTAACGCCAGAGGGATTTGCTCTCCAAGACATATCAGAGCAAGTCCACTGAGTTCATGTCCCTTATTTCCACTTTTAAAAAGTGCTTAATTTAAAATTAAGTGAGATTTAGCTCAGGCAACTCTAATTTTGTGTAGTTGTCACTAGTTTATCAAGCATGGCCATTACTTTCCAAAAGATTTTTATTACAGCTTTAATAAATAATTTCAACATATGTCATTATTTTCTTTACTATCTCAAAACTGAGATGTTTCTAGTGGCCTTCAGGCAAGTGCATAATTTACCCAATGTACATTCAGGTATTGGAAAAGTGATCTCCATATTTGTAAAAGGAGGTACATACCCAAGGGTAGGAATAGCTGGCATAGCAGTTGGTTTATGCTGATACCTTATCTTGGCAATCACCAGCTTTCTGACAATGTTTAGTCTCTGCAGCTGTCCTTAATAGGGTATTAACTTATATACCTGCAGTAAAGATTTCCTTTCTTTAGTTACAGTACAAGGAGAAAAATGTTACATTGCATTTATTTGTTCTTTCAGTTATTTCTTGCTTGTGCTAAAAGACGTGCATAGAGCGCAGGAGGGAAGGGTATTTGAAAAACAGAACTGGATGGGAAAGAACAGAGACTGCACAACTCAGGAAAGAGCATCCAGATTTGGTCCATGGGGCAGAGGGAGATAATTGTGGCAGGAAGAGAGAGGTGCGAGACAGTGAAAGTATGTTGGATTAGGAGCTCCTCTGGGGTAAGGAGAAGCAGAAGGTTGCATGCATCTGCTCATGATGCATACAATCTGGCTTTTACCCATGTATCTTAAAGGTCTCTTTCGACAGAGAGTTGGATTCCCTTTCAAAATGCTAACGTAAAAAACAACCCACCTTTTCGTATTTTTTTCATTCTGAAAAGTAGTTTGCAACTCTGAATTTCTCCTAGGTACACTGGTGGCAGAATGTGAATCTTGAGGCTTTAAATCTGCACTGCAGACCTCTCACAGCAGGAGGAAAAAACCAATTTTGATCACCTTGGGGCCTCAAGTGTTAAAAAGAGGCTTGTTACATTGTTTCTTTGTATTAAAACTGTTTAGTAGGCATTGACACAATAATAGAGACCAGAAACTGCGTTTGAGCTTCAGGTGTGAGAGGGGACTGCTGTTTGTCGATTTGAGATAAAACAGCCAAAAGAGAATTAGCTTGCATGATCAGCCCATGAGTCTGTTAATTTATTGTCTTGGCAACAGTTGCATGGAGCTGCTACTTGGGTAGGATAAAATTTCTTCAGTTTATAGGGAAGTGTAGGAAATCTTTGTCCTAAGTAAAAGGCAGAGGGGAACTTTGAAACATGGTAAAAACTCTCAAAAGGAGGCAGAAGCATAGATTTTCTGCTTTGCTTCTGAAAGAATGATGAAGTGTGACCTAGTTGTAGTGATGACATTTAATTAAAATTAAGCATTCATGAGAAGCAAAAGTATGATTTTACTGGCTTTTCCTCCCCTATAGATTTTCAGGTAGGAGCATTTGTATAGTCATTGAAGCCTGCTTGTGAAGCTTTCTAGTATTTGGATTCAAATTAGTGCTGGTAATGACACTCAAGGGGAAAAGATATAGGGTAGTATCACACAGTCCCACAGCAAAAATGGTGCTTGGCCTTTTGTCTTTTGTTTGCTCGCTTGTTTATTATTTCTTTGGGTTTTGTTTTTCTAGTTTCTTTAATAATTTATTCAGTGAATGCTGTGAGTCCAGCACTGATGAACAAAATATTGGCAACTACAGAGCTTAACCCCACTACTTAATCAATCACTGTCAGAAATGAATACTTGTTGCATATGCAAATGACCATTTGGTATACCAAGTTAACATCTCTTGTCTGATGCCATTGCAAGAATACCTGATGGAAATAGCGCTATACCTTTCCTGAGGAATAACAGAGCTTGCATACAATATGTCACTAAGATACTCTTAAGTCCACCCATGCTTACAGTATTATAGCACCAAACCAGGTTTGGACTTTATACTTCCTCTAATTTCTTTTTTATACTGGTTGTACAGTTATGCTAGTGGAGAGTTAGTAGAGTTAGTGATGAACATTTTATAGGAAAAAATGTATTGTATTTCAGAAATCATGCTTTACTTATCTAAATCCAGTGTTAATAAGGGGGAAGGAGGTGAATGCTGGTCCATTCAATCTCACATGCTCTGAGATTTTAATGAGTCAAAGGATACTTCCTCCACGCATCGCAAGTTCCCCTGTCCCAGAGCTTTCAGCTGCACTAAATCTTGAAAATCAGTGAATTATTCAATTGCTTTTTTTTAATGGCAAAGATCAGTTTAAAAGCCTAAAGAATCCACCTTCTTTCCAACCAAAGTTTGGTTCCTCATGAAGCCGGCTGCAGACAGGATTCTGCAGGTGGAAGCAGATGGGTCACTCTTCCAGTGTCTGGGACATGAGGGACTCTTACCCATTTCTTCAGTTAGTGTTCTGTTGAGGTAACTGTTGAAATCGAGCTGGAAGAAGTTTCATGCCTTGTTTTGCATGCCTGCAAGTGACTGGAATTTTGCTTCTGGTTACGTGAATTCCAGGTCCTGACCATTTTATTGTCTCCATTTTTGCTTGAAGGATAGCATCAAGATTCAAACTTTCTGTTGCTACTTACTGAAAGTGTAATTAATGTAGGGCAAATGCTTTGATAGGGATAAAAAAAATCCCCAAACCAGATGCTGGTGTTAATTGGACACTGAGTTGCTTGAAATCATTCATTAGCCTGTGGGTACAGTATTCCCAATCAGGTGCGGTTTCATTTCAGGCAGAAAGTGATAAGATAATCTTTTTTTTAATTAAGGTGATATTATAAATTAACCTGTCAATAAATGGCATTAACTTTTTCAGCAGTGAAGTTACAAGTGGATGGATTCATAGCAATGTTCTTTAGTCAAAAGAATAAATATTGTATCCAGTGCTGAGTTGTTAAATACTAATGAATAATTTATTTAATGAATGTTGCCTTCCTCTGTTCATGACATGACTGGCAGAGCACCAGCCTCTCCAAATGTTCTGTTCTTCAGAGTTACTCTGATTTTTGGGCCTTACTGCTTCAACTTTGCTACCCAGGATGCTAACTCCTTTGCTCCATTCTGGACTAGATAAGTACCTTATCTGTTAACTTCCTTGATCTGACTGAGAACCATTTTATATTTTAGGTTTTGGTGGAAAATGCATATTGGTAATTAATTTTTAAATGCAGTTTCTGTGGAAGCTTAGACTGTATGTTCTGCTGTAAACCTAACTGTGTAAATGATCATGAAAGTGATTTCACAGTGGCTCAGACCTCAAAGTCAATTAAGAATAGAGTGAACTGCAGAAATATTTTTTACTATATATGGGCAGATGCAGGTAGTTATTCCCTTTAAAAGATTAGTAGGACTTCTGAAAGACAAGTGTAAAGTAATATATAATAAAATTATTTCCAAGATTTATAAATCTTGTAGATCCAGCTGTTTATTACTAAAATGTTGATGCTGAGGCCACTCTCTCTAGAAGATTCCCTACATTTACAGTATCTTTTGACCAGATTTAAAAACAAAACAATCACTATGACATGTTCTGTTGTACTATGCTGCAGTGAAAAATCCAGAGTCCCTGGAACTGGGACTGTGTTGGGACGAGACACGCAGGAAGTGTTGCTGGCTCTGAAGAGGTAATCCTGAGGTGTATATGGAGTTGGTGAATGTCATCGCAGCAGCTGCTGCTGCATTTTAAGCTCCTATGCAGCTGCTGCTGGTTCAGCCCATGCCCTGTATAATCCAGTTTGCAGGAAGATACTTGGCATTTTAAGATTTTTTGGTAGTGTATTTTTCTCTTTGTTATCTTTTGACTTCTGCACACTATTTAAAATAACACCACTATTCACTACTACCTCATCTGCTTCTCAAAGACTACCCAACATGCTTCTGTTGGAAGATATGATGTTGTTGTGTCTTTTTTCTCATACCCTCTTAGTAGATATTTTGGAGGTTGTTACTGAGGTCTGGGGAGATTTTTTTCCCTTACTAAGTGTGAGAGAGGGAGGCCTGTGCAGGAGCTCATATGTAGACTTTGACAGAGGGAGGAGAAATAGTGCTTTGGTATTCATTGCTGGAGCTCTGCTGGGAACACTTGTGCGACCGAGGTCAAAAGATTTCAATTGGAAATGCAGTTTTCTTAGTCCCCGAATACAGATCGTTTGGCTTACCTGGTCTGTCACAGGCAATAGCTTTTAACCAGCCTTTAAAATCAATTGGTGGATTATATTTAAAGCAGGATGGCTTTTACTGAAAGTCTCTGTCCTGTAGGAAGCAGGATCTAGGTCCTGAGTGTACGTGCTTTGAGCAGTGGTCAATTATTTGATAGCAGGCTTTTTTTCCTGCTATTTCCATGACGTTATATGTGGTGTTACCCACAGGCATATTGGGATACTGAAGTGGAACTTTTTTAATTACTATTTTTGATTGATTTGAGAGGACATGGGAGGTGTGAAGATCTACTAGTGAAAATTAAAAAAAAACACCAAACAACAAAAACTCAAAAAAACCAACAAAAAACTCCAGGCCACAAGGCACTGAACAGTGTGTTCAGCTGCATTTATTCTACCTTTGCAAAACAAAATAATTACTTTTAATTCTTATTTCCTGTTTGAATTAATTGCATTTTGTACTCAAATGTGTGTTCTTCTGAATTATTCTCTTCTTAATGGACTTGCTGCTTAACTGCATTTTTAATTACATAGCCTTCATAGAAACGTAAATGTTTGTATTTATCTCCTGTTCCATACTTTTCGATATATTTCCCCACAGTCCATACATTTCAGTAGCACTTTGTTTTTGAGTTCACTGTAGGTACCAAAGGCTGTTGATTTTCTGTCAGTTGGCAGTTTCACCTATTTTAATGAAGACTAGGCAAATTCTCTGTTACTGTACAACACTGTAGCAGTGAGAGCAGCAGAAGAACTGATATTGCTCAGGGACTTCCAAAGAATTCATAGCCTTGAGGAAAATATGGAGAAACTGTAGTTTAAATAAAAGGAATACTTATTTTTTGTACATCTCCGGCAGTGCTGTGACTCATTATGAGGCAAGAAAATAAGTTGATTTTCCTTCAGCCTCTTGCAGAGACCATGTATACACTTTTCTTATGTTGTTGAATAAGTAGAAAATTAGAGGTTGGCCATTGTGGGGTTTTCTCCTAACAGGAGACAGCTTCTCTCAGCAAAAACAGCCAGAGAGCAAGCTGTCTTCTCAGGGGGGTGTGGGGGAAATATTTCTCAAGATTTTGTGCTCAGAAGGGAGCAAAGCTGGTTGCACAGTGTTGGGGTAGTATGAACCATGCAGTATTTCAGAAAATACTCCACTTGAGAAAGTGCTCTTCTCTTCCTCTCTGGAGAGAAGATATTTTTACTAATTTTAATTAATAGCATTTTAGCATCAGAAAAGAAAAGGAGTTCATGCTTGGTTTTGGCAGTTGCAAATATGAGTGCAAAACTATTTTCTTAGCAGCAGGGATGGTTTTGCATGCTGTGCGGAGAGATAATTGTGTGCTGGTCTGCCATCAGTCCGTTTCTCATTGGCCTGTTGCTAATGGCAGGCCAACTAGGAGTTCCCATTTCTTCTGATTTTATTTTTCAGGTGTTCAGTTTCTCTACAGATCTTAGTCTTGAAACCCAGAATTTTTTAGCAGGAGAGCTTGATTGTACTTTGAACTGTCTATGCCTGAATGCAGGTCTGTGGCTTTGGTGGATGGATGCTTTTTGGCCACTAACGATTGCTTTAGCTGCCAGCCTGGAGCTACTAAATGAATGGAAATTCTCTGACAAAGCGACACTGCCAACAGACAAGGGTCTATTCTGAGCTTGCTCGTTATGCCAGACAACAAAAATGTTGTGAAGCTGCATAACACTTGCATTGTGATTAGATGCATCACTTATTCATGTTCTGCAAAATAAACACATTTAGATAGCTGACCATGACAAGCATTATAAGAAGTAATGCTCTTTAGCGTCAGCAAAGACATAATTAATCTGAATATTGAAAAGAGCTTCACAGCTGTGAGTACAGTTAACCAATGAAATGGGCTCTCAAAAAAGCTGGTAATGTTCTGCCTCATCATTCAGTCCCACATTTTTGGGTCCAAGAATAATGTAATTAATATCCTATTGAAGATGAGTGAGACCAGCCTTCTTTACTTTGAAGTGGACAGTGATCATCCATTAATCCTCTGCCTCTGAAGCCTTTGTGGGAGCTGCTGCACTGTAACCCTGCTGGGGCCGGGGCTAGGGTGAGTTAATTCTCAAGATGAGACACTTGTATGTCATTTATAGGAAGAAGGGTTGCTAATAGGAAGTTGGTGTGTTTGGTATGGAGATAGTGTACAGTGGCACAGCAGTAAAAATGGTACAAATGGTACAAATCCTTAGGCTCTTCCTTAATAAAAGGAAATGTAATTTTCCACAAGAAATTTTGTACTGCTCTGTTTCACCTGTGAATGACTTGGTGTTCAGAGCATAACTATGAGCCTAGAATCATAGAATCATAGAATATGCTGAGTTGGAAGGGGCCCATCAGGGTCATTGAATCCAACTCCTAACCCTGTGCAGGACATCCCAGGAATCACACCATGTGCCTGAGAGCATTGTCCTTAAACAGACTTGGGGCTGTGCTCATGTCCCTGGGACGTTCCAGTGCTCAACTATCCTTTGGGTGAAAAACCTTTTCCTGAAATCCAACCTAAACAACCCCCGACTCAGCTTCAGGCCATTCCCTTGAGTCCTGTCACTAGTCACAAGAGTGAAGAGATCGGTACCTGCCCCCCTGCTCCCTTTCATGAGAATGCTACTGTCATCTGAACTGGGCTGCTAATTTGGGGTTATTGGAGAGGGAAAGGAGACATCCAACAGACATGCAGTTGTGCTCACTTCAGCAGCACTTATGCTACCATTGGAATGATGCAGAAATAATTAGCACAGCCCCTGTGCAAGAATGACACGCAAATTCATGAAGTATTCCATATTTTAGGGAAATAGTCACGGCACCAAGCCTATTGGAGTTCAGGGAGTGTTTGGAAAACACTATAAATAATATGATTTAGTATTAGGTAGTTGTGCAAGGAGCAGGGAGTTGGACTCGATCATTATGGGTCCCTTCCAACCTGAGCTTCTTGAATCTGATTCTTTTGAACAGCAGGGAAAGGGAAAGAGAAAAAAAGTCAAGTTGGCAGAGAGTGAAGTATAAGGAAACCACAAAGCTGGAAAAGAAGAAATCATATGGCAAAAGGAGAGGTTGAAAAGGCTAGTGGAAGTGGTGGAGAAAGCAGTTAAACAAAGAAGGAAATTAAAGGTGAAGAGAAATGTAAGTAAGTGAAAATCAGAGAACCAGATTGGAAGAGGAGGAAGAAGGCAACGATTTAACAGTCATCCACTTTATTAAAAAGTATGGATAAAATAACAGTGATAAGAGCATCTGTCTATAACAGCTGTGCAAATATGCAAACCCCACTATTGATTAGATTTCCAGTATGTATATTGGCAGATGGATTCACTTGGAGTGCTTTATGTAAACCACAGACTTAGTTGTGCCTTATTTACTGGCTCTTCCTTTTCAAAGATTGCTAGGGTATAGTGGTCTGGCAAGGTAAGGATGATGAACCTGGAAATCCTCTCTCCCATTCTGCATTACTACTGATGTACAAGTAAGCTGCTAGTGCAGGGTGGTAATGAACTTCTAACATTAAATGCAAGATGGATGTTAAAAAAGTCTTTGTGCATAAATCCCTTTGAGTGTCATCACCCCTCCCAACCTCCCCATCCTCCCAAGCGAGGCTTTCATAAAAACGGGTTTCTTTAATTAAATTTTGGCTGTTATTTTGTTATTTCAGTCTCCAAAGCCTGACACTGTTAGGCATTTCTCCAAAGAGGTGGAAGACCAGAAAAATTTGAGTTAGAAATAAAGGTTACATTTTGCTATGTAAATTATGTATGCAGTTAAAAAAAAAAAGGTCAAAAAACCCAAACCAAACCAAACCCCCAAAAAACAATAAAATACTCCAGCAATGGGCTGAAGAGAGAAGAGCCAAGTTTCTGGATACTCAGCAGTAAAGTGGAAAATCCTGACTTACGTGAGTTATTGTAGTTCCACTGCTGGCATCTTTATGAATCAGGAATATGGGAAACAAGTCTGTCATATCTCTTGTGTTTCAGTTGATTTGTAACTGCTGACACCAAACTTCTCATCTCTATTGGACTCTTACTTTGGGTAAAGTGAAGAAAGAGAGTGAATGGATTATTTTCTTGAGGAATGACAATGCTTCCAAAGATGTGTCATTTGGATAGGTATTCAGTGTTAGAGTGACTTTATGACTAGTCCTATTTATTGCTAGGAAAAAGCACTTGAAAATTAAAATCTGAGGTGTTTGAGAGAGTTAGATATCTCAGTGCTGTTGAAATTCAGTGGGATTTTAGAGCCCAAGTAATTTTTTTTTTAATTTCTGGTTCTTAAAATCACAAAGAGAGCATAAATGTCCCCATGTAATTCTTCATTTTGCTTTGGTTTGTGCTGTCACCCAGTGTCTTCTTCATGTTTTCAAACAATCACCTTATACTAAATCAGACCTAAATAGATGTATATCTCTAGATAAAGAACCTCTATTGACTGTATTAGAATGAGACAGATTAATTTAGGCTAATAAAATTGTGAGTTTTGTTTTCTCTGCTATTTTGGGTTGTGCTTTGTTTTGCCTTTTGAAGAAGTGTCTTCTAAGATCACCTCCTTGGAGAAGTCTTTATGTCAGTCCTTTCTGTTTGCATGTGATAGAGCACACACTCAGTTAAGCACTGATTTGGTGATCTTCTAATTACAAATCTCTGTGTACAGTTGATATTTTGGGGTATTCTTCTGCAGCATGAGAATTAGTTGTTTTCTCCCCCTCCCTGTTGCTAGCTATATCTGTTGTCAAGGTTTCTTATGAACCAGCAGTACATTTATTCTTGAAGTTGAGTTTATTTTCTTGTTCACTGGGGGGCGACTCTAGTCAGTCAGCATCATCTTTTGAGTTTCTGCAGACAAGCATGCAGCTGCTGCTGTGTTGTGTGGAATCACTGGTTGTTAAAAATAGGGAAATACAATATTATTCACTTAACTGTTGGTGCATGGATTATGTGATCTGGAATGAAACTGGAACGTGACTGGGGCTTTCTACAGAGAACAAGCACAGCTGTGTGCCGGAGAATGAGAGTCCTGAAGTGGTTTAGTCCCTGTTATATGTCCATTTGAGAGTTAATAGCAGAAAAGAGGACTTAAAGTTTTAACTTGGTTGGTTCAAATGGGGTAAATGGAGCTTGGCATAAGAGAATAACTCCTGGATTGTGCACATGGGTGGTGCTTTCAGTCTCTCAATACTGCCTCCTTATTGCACCTCCCTCTCAGTTGTGACTGAAGGTAAACCAGTTGAAAAGACTGGGCAAAGTAAAAAAGGCTTGATCTGAATACAAAACAAATAGTACTGGAATTACTCAGTGAGGGACATGCTTAGAAAGAGGGTCAGTTCTTAGCTCAGAATAAAAATGAACAAATCAAATATTGAACAATCAGAGAGTTGACATTTCAGCTCTTAGATTTGTCCCTCCTACACATTATCTCATATCTGTAATGTTAATTAAGTTGTATTGCAGTCTTCAGCATATCTAATTGTCATCAGGTGGAATGTATGTTCTTCAGTCTGACTGCCTTCTATTTCAGATAGGGAAGAAGGGAATATTTTTATTGCCTGTTAGGTTTTTGAGTTTTTTGTTTATTTTTCATTGTTTTTCCTTATTTTGTTGGTGTTTTTGGTGTGTGTGTGTTTGTTTTGTTTCTCTTTTGCCTGTTGATTTGGATGGACAGGATGTTTGATAAATGGATACCTTAAACTTTCACCCAAACTTTGTAACAGAAAAACCACAACCCCCCCATATCTGAAGAAGCAATAATTACCTTGCAGCAGTCTGTTTTGAGTAGGAACAAATATGGAACTGGCTGATACTGAAAATCATTAATAAGAGATTAAATGTTGAATGAGCAAAAATTGGAAAGTTTCTCTGCTACCTTGAAAACCCTCGATGTTCTTCTTCCCCACACGTGGGCATTTCCTTAAAAGAGTATGAAGGTACAGTGCACATGGAGTCAGCAACTCTGCTTGTACAGAAGAAAAATATTTTCATTCTCCATTGCAAGTATGAACTGCAATCAACAAAATGGGAGGAAAAAAAAGATACCAAATGAAACTACTGGAGGGCTGGTTCAGCAAACGCTTATGCATGTGACTATCTTAGGTGTAACTAATTAACCTAATATGAGCCTTTGCCAACATCTGCATGTATTGCTTTAAAACTCAGGATGAAGCCAGGATGCAGAAAAATTAAATCTTGGTTCATGCAAAAATAGCTGATAGATTATTACTCTGTCTCTCAATTTGAAAATATAATATTTATATCTGTAACTTATAATGAATATAATTCTCCAGAGAGCATTACTTTGCCATAGCTTAAGTTTCCAAAATTATGTTCTCAATTTACAATTTTTCTGTAATACAGTTGCGGTGTCTTTGTCTTTCTCTGCTCATTGCACTGAGCACTAAACAGAAAGACAAGACATTCCTTGTCTTTATTCCTAAAAAGGTAGATTGACATCTTTACATGATGTCATCTCCTTTTTTCCACTGAAAGGAGAACTAGACGATGGCATGGCATTGACAACAGGAGATACAATAGGAAGACTCTGAAAAAATGTCCATAATATTTTCTTTTTATCATCTTACTCCACTGCTGAATGCTTTCAATAACAGATTTGGTTGGAGTTGTGTGTCTTCCTAGTCTTTTGAAATTACTAACAGTCTTGCTTGATAAACTTGAATGTAAACGTCATCATTTTGTCACACTGGGGGTACTGTCAGCTGGGCATATCAGCCTATAAAGCCCCTGATGACCTTCAAGATAGCACAACATGCCCTGTTTTATTGCAGCTATTAAGAAAATCTAGTTTCCATCAGCACAAGAACTTTCTGAAACTCCTCCTCTGTTTTGTGGTGTTACGTTTAGGGGAAACCCCTCTCTGGAGAGATGAATGATGGGGGTGATCAATCCAGTACAGTGAGTGGACAGATGTGATGTATATCCCCTTCTCTCCCCTGCCCCTAACCAAATAGTCAGACACCCCTAAAAATTCCTGAGATCAGTCCTGCGACATAAGTGGTGTTAAAGAGACAGTGTTTTAGCAAGGACATAGTGACAGAATGAGAAATACAGTGTTAAGTGGAGGGCATATTAACTGTATAGTGAAAAGAATAAAGAGAAACAAATAAATGGGAAAAGCAAGGAAGATATAGAAGACATCAAGATGAGTTTTATTGTTAAGACTTCATTTTACTGAACTCTTATTATTTTATCAAAGACAATAGTGAAAGCTATTGCCATAGACAGCGTTTTTCTCTAACTCAATATTTCAAAGAGATTTTCACTTAAAAAGGCAGCTTCTCTGTCCTGTTACTTGTAACATGCATTTTTATTATGACTAGGAAACTGAATTTTTAAAATAATAACTTTTTACTTCCTTGCTCTTTTGAAATAAATGATCTTTCCAACAGAGACTTCTTTCCTACTGATGTAGAAGGTGATTACCTCATAGAGAATGCTCCTGAAATATAAATAATGTATTGATAGGAACTGTAGAACGATGTAGGTGGAGGACTAGAAAAACTGAATGTTTGCCAGGCTCTTCTATTATTTATCAAAGCTGGTTAAATCTAGTTGTCACAGCTCAAGATACTCAAAGATCTTGGTAAAAGCCATTCTTTTCATAAGTCATATTTCTTTAACAAAAAAGGACAGTTGCACTAGTAATGTTCTTTAAAAAGATGCAGGCTCTAGGAAGTTGGTTATGATGCTGTAGTTTTTTGATTTATTTTTTTTTCCTTTCCTTGTTTGCTCATAGATTTTTTAATAGAGATTTAACCCATATGTTTTGTTGACAAGTTCAGAAATTTTAAGTTTTTGTCATATGGAGCTCTGAAACCATAGACAAAATAACTATTTTAAATTAAAAACTTGTTTATACCCTAATTGAACTGCCAAGGTTTTCTCTGAGGACCACAGAGCTACTTTATAAAATAGACTCACCTTTAGGACATATTTGAAAATTCAAGCCCTTAATGCTTTTGGAAGCCAAAATAGTTTTTAAATCTGGTTGCTAATAGCCTGACAGTTAGCTGAATGGAATATTAGCAGAGTATTTTTCATGTCAGTATTTCATAATATCACTTGGAGTAGCAGTCACTTGATTATTTTTTGAGTAGCTCCAAGGGGGTCATAAAGCACATGTGATACACAGTGAGTGTGTGGATACCAAAGGTAAATACAAGTGTACAGATAGCGTCTGGCCGTAAAAGAAGTAGAATGGTTGCAGGCGTGCTGACACACACCAGGGAGAAGAAAGAGAGCCCTGTAACAGAATCTCATTGAGGATGCAGAGAGTACGTTTCAGCATTAGGCATTCTCCTCATGTTTCACATAAATGCATCCTCCTCTCACAAGGGGATGAGCGGTGCACTTGCACCGGCTCATTCAAATTGACTGTTGGTAAAAGAAGAGTCTTGATCAAACACTGAACAGTCTGGCATTTTTTAAAGACAGGGGAAAGGTTAAGCTGACTGGTGTTTAAACTGCTGTTTATTGGATATTTATTTGCTGACCGTGTTTATTGAAGGTGGTGTTGAAAGGATCATTGGCAAGATTTTGGATAGCCACATAGAACAGGTCAGAATTCTACTAAACTAATGCAGTTTTAATAATGAAGTCTGGATCTTCATGGGTGACTTGTTTTTGTATCTGAAGATGGTTAGATTGTATTTGCTGGGAGATAAAGGAGAGTAGGATGTGCTTTCTCTATGTTCTTTGCCTTTCTCTCTCTGACAGCACTGCAACTTCAACTTTGCTTAGAGCTATAGTAAATGAGAAACTTGACTAGATACGGCATTTACTAACCAGAAAATTTATTAAAAATAATTAGACTTCACTATGAATGTTTTGTTTCTATTATTTTTGTTTGCTGTTTCTAAAATAACATAGAGTCCCCTGAACCCTAACTTGCTAGTTTTCTCCTTAATGTGCTGAGGGGCTGCGTGGGGGAGAATCACAGTTACTCTTTTGGGTGAAGCAGTCATCTTGCAGTGCCTTAGGCATATTTTAAAAGCATCACTAGTTAATTATAGAAAGAAAGGGTAAGACTTTATGTGCACACTAGATCTGATTTTGTATTGCTGTCACGGTGAAGAGATTTATAACAACCAAGGAATTTTTATGTTATTTTTTTACCTGTTGTAACTCTCCTACCTTGTCATAGATACACACATGATCATCATGATATATAAATATCAGAAATAAATTCCTTCACTATTTCATCTCTTTAATGGTGTCTGAAACATTAGGGAAGTCTTGTGTTACAAATGCATCTGAAGTGTGTTTTTTTCTTTTTGTTTGCATGCCCATGCTCTCTCTGCTTTTGTTGTGGTTTTTTTTGTTTGTTTGTTTGGGAGTTTTTGTTTGGTTTGTATTTTCCAGGACTTTCATTCTGCTTTATTATTTTAATGATTTAATTTATGTATTTCTCCCTGTCTTTCCCAGAAATAGGATAAAAGGTCTTGTACAATAACTGCTGCAATGAAAGTTTGTCTTCCTGTATGTGAAGTCTTGCTTAAGTAGTGAAAGTAGTCTTCAATATTTGCTCAATAGGGCTGTTGCTCTCAGAAAATGTTCAAAATAGCAGTGTTTTACTTCAAAAAGTGTGTGTATGTACATAATTTATGTATATAAATATATGTTACAGGTGTCTAGAGCAGGTATTGAATTGTCTACGCAAAATGTATCTGTAGTGGTTGTGATTAGTGTTGCTGTCTTCAGGTGATTTAGACATTCTTCCAAGAACATGCTGGATTAGAGGTTACTAGAGGAATAAAATGAACTCCCATGCAGCTAATCTTAGCATTGACTGGCTCAGTTTGGATGATTTACTGTAGAGAAGCTGTAAGAGGTGACTTGTTCTGTACATGCTGCCTAGGACAATTTGATTGCATCAGTGGTGTTAGGGGAATGGCAGAAACCAGGTGGTCCTGCTGTCATTACTGGTAGTAAACAAAGCATTGATCAATAAGCTTATGAAGCCAATATAGCATTTCAGTACTGAAATGTG
Organism: Myiozetetes cayanensis; assembly: GCF_022539395.1. NCBI lineage: Eukaryota > Metazoa > Chordata > Aves > Passeriformes > Tyrannidae > Myiozetetes > Myiozetetes cayanensis. Next base: position 98,305,834 of record NW_026087742.1, read on the forward strand.
GTTTTCTGTTGTGGTTTTTTGTTTTGTTTGTTTGTTTTGGTTTGTTTATTTTTATTAGGGAAAGCAGTCTTGCACTGGGCTGTGTGTGTGTATTGCATGTGCTGCAGTGACACTAGAAATCAGAGTAAGTCTGGAATCATAAGACTATAAAATGGGCTCCAGAGTTAGGTGAATGCATTCTGTGAGTTTCCCCAGTATCTGTTAAATAGGTTTCCAAAAGGCTTGGTTTGACTGTATATTTGCATAAAAATGTTGTGTGAGCAGCACTTGGCTTATTCAGTTCCACAAAGATTTTTTTGAATACTGGAGTGAAAGACATGACATGAAGCCTACAGAATTATTATGGTCCAAGGGATTGTTTTGTTGTCCCCATAGTTGTGAGATGATCTGTATTTGACTGTATTTGTTGCTTGGTACAGTGGGGAACAATGGGTGACTCTCTCGTGTACCAGTGTTTAGAGGGGAGAAAAAAGCGATGCAAGTTGAGATTTGCCCCACTTTCAGTACTGATTAAAAGGCTGAAAGACACTAACCTTTCCTGATCTGAACAGCTGTATTGAGTTTGTGTGGCCAAATCTTTGTAGCAGGGGGCTTCTGTGAGAAGCTGCCAGAAGCTTCCCCCGTATCAGTCAGAGCCAATGCCAGCCAGCTCCAGGACAGACATGCTGCTGACCAAGACAGAACCAATCAGGAATTAAAATAACACCTCTGTGATAAGAAATTTAAGAAAGAAAAAAATTTATTGCACAGATGTAATTGCAGCCAGAGAAGAGAGGAGTGAGAATACGTGAGAGAAACAACTCTGCAGAAACCAAGGTCGGTGGAGAAGGAGGGGGAGGAGGTGCTCCAGGCAACGGAGCAGAGATTCCCCTGCAGCCCATAGTGCAGCCCATGGTGAGGCAGCTGTCCTCCCCTGCAGCCCATGTAGGACCACAGGGGTGCAGAGATCCACCTGCAGCCCATGGAGGAGCTTCCCCACTGGAGCAGGTGGATGCCTGAAAGGAGGCTGTGAACCTATTGAAAACCTGTGCTGGAGTAGGGTCCTAGCAGGGACCTGCTGAGCTCATGCTGGAGCAGGTTTTCCTGGTAGGACTTGTGACCCTGTGAGGGACCCACACTGGAGCGGCCTGTGCCTGAAGGACTGCACCCCATGGGATGGACTCATGTCTCCCTGAGCCGCTGGTGGGGGAGGAGGTAGAGCCTGTGAACGAAGGAGGGGTGGGGACGGGGTTATTTTTAAGATTTATTTTACTTCTCATTATTCTGCTTTGATTTTGTTAGTAATAAATTCAATTAATATCTCCAATTTGAATCTATTTTTCCCATGACAGTATTTGGTGAGTGATCTCCCCCAGAACTTATCTCAATTTGTGAACCTTTGTTATATTTTGTCTCCCCTCTCCAGCTGAGAAGAGGATGATAGAGAAGCTTTGATGGGTGTCTGGCATCCAGCCAGGGTCAACCACTATAACAGCCCTCTTCCTATCCCATATACACGACAGGTTTTGATTCTACTCAATTTTATGCTGTTAAGTTCACGTGCGTGTTTGGGAGAAGTGTGGTGGAATATTTTTTCTCTTGTAATTATTTTATTTTAAAATCCACTAATTTTGTAATCTTCTTTGAAAATTGGAAGTGGAATCCAAGCAGTATCCTAAACATTCATTAACTTTCAGTACCAGAAGAGGGCTTCTTGCTTTTCTGAAATCTGATGATTAATGCTTTCATTTACTTCTAAGTGATACGTTGTTTGTCATGTCACCACTGAAGTCTTGCTCCTTTTCTAAAATGGGTGATTTTGGCTTTGTACAGGCATATGTTTCCTTTTCACTCACAAAACTGCCTTAGCTTCTTGTCCAGAATCCAGAGAGTGAATGAAGTTTAAAATTCAAATAAATCTTAGAACAGTATTTTGCAACTAAATTTAACATCAAATTTTATGGAATGGTTTGGGTTGGAATGGGTCTTAAAGGTCATCTAGTTCCAACACTCCTTTAGTGGGCAGGAAACCTTCCACTAGACCAAGTTACTCAGAGCTCCATCCTACCTGATCTTGTACACCCCCAGGTATAGTGAGTCCATAACCACTCTGGGCAGTGAGTTAGAGTTAAACCCTTTTTTCTGGGTACTTATAAGAAAGATAAGGTGATGACAGCCCATGTTTCTGCATGTAAACAGGATGCTTTCAGTAGCATTACATAAGTGATTCTGCTGATAAGCTCAGAGGGTTCAAATTCAGAAATAATACAAAACAAACCAGTCAGTCCACAGCTCTGCACATCCATCTTTGACTGCTGAACATTTTAAACATTTTTATTCTAGGAAAGCCGTTGGTGAGTTCTCAATCAATATTTACAGTATTCAGTTTTCTTGGAGAACATATAGAATATCTCCACGTATATTATAAACTACACCTCACTGGTGAGTGAGTGCAGCCTTTCACTTGATGGTAGAGAAATGTCAAAGGGGCTGCGTGGTTATCCCTGTGTTGTTTCAGGATGGCAATAGAAGAATTATCTATTTATTGGAGGATATGTCTGACCTCTCCCAGGGAAGATGTAAACTGATACATTAGAAGAGGTGAAAGGAAAATCAGAGTTAACATTGTTTTGGAAAGGGTTTATCATTATCTTTGGGAAAGTGTAACTTCACTGCTAATGTCCATGAAATTGTCTGTTTGTGGACAATTCTACAATTTTACCTTGAAAAGAAAACTAAACACACTAATGGAATTTAGACAGATTGATATGAAATGGCATAATAAGATTGGGTATGTGTAAACTATTATACTAAAAGGTGAGGGATATAATGCACCTACGCTACAATCTACATTTACTGCACAACTACTTCTAAAATCTACAAAAGGTAAAAAATCCAAAAAGCTCTGAGGCATCAGTAGTACTCTGCTTTCACAGCAGGTGAAAGTGTTGTTGGTGTTTTTATGTTTACATTGTAAATGCAACTATCATGTCTGCTTCTAATGGATGCCCACTAAGGCATGGGCAGACTTTAGGTAAAAGTATTGTTATGCTAGATTTAGTCAGTTGCTTACTCATTTTGCAGATGGGGGAAAAAAGCCTTTCTCTTACTGGAATGTTGAGGATAGCTAGCAATTCAGAGGTTTTCAGAAGCTCAGGGAGAACACAAATATCGCTGGAAAATAATAGGAAATGGTAACTTACATAATATTCCTAATGTACACATTTTTCCTTGTTAAAATTTAGTTCAAGAAGGAAGATATTCCAAATTGAGAGTACTAATAGATTTTGTATTTGAAGCTATTTTTTCAGTTCAAGCTGTAGCCATTTAGGAAGGTTTTGGTAATTTTCACACCTGTCTGAGTGCTGCATAGAGGGGAAAGGCTCAAAGTGTGCTCATGCTCTGGGAGGGGCTGAGCTCAGCCCTTCCTGGTGACTGGTCAGTCAGCTTGGAAGTGGCCATAACTTTTTACACAGCTGTTCTCATAGAAACAGTCGCTCTTGAGGATTTTTTTTAGGGAAAGAGAGGTAGCTTGATGTCTTGAGGTAGGGGATGATAGCTTGAGGTAGGGGATACTGCAGTTGTTGGAAAATGCAGTGAATGAAATTACAAGGTAATTTTAACTCAGTATTTTTCTAAGAAACTAAAAAGTTGTTTGCCAATGAAAACAGCTCATTGAAGTTCATGCTTTATGGATATCAAAGGGATGATGAGGATATAGGTGTTGCAGAAAGTAGTAACAGGACAATAATATCCTTGACGCAGATTAGGTTGTCTTGCATCAAATTTTTCTTGGTCTTTGAAAATCCTTTTGCAGTCATGGTTTTTGTCAGTTTTTTGTTAGACCTTTTCCCACTCAACATTTAAGATGCAGAAAATGTAAATGTCACTTCCATATTAAGGATTAGCTCTGGGCTTGGAGAAAAAAGCATAAAGTTAATTGGAAGGTCATAAATAAATCATTGCTTTTCTTGTGTGTGTTTATGCATATGCTTTTAAAAAATCTCTTTGTAAAAAAATATTTAATTTCTAAACAAGATCTGAATAAACTTGTTAGGCTTGTTGACCACCTTAACTGCAGTCTGTAAGATTCTCCAGTTCTCAGTTAGTTGAGAAAACTGTTACTCAGTTTCAGGAGTTGGCTGTATTGTTTCAGAAACAAAACAGAGATGCCATATACAGTGCTAAATGAAAAATACTTTTAGCACCTGATATCAAATGCTTAATGAAAGAAAAAATACAAAAAGAGAAAGGCATGTTAATTGCAAGAGAAACAGCATTAAATGAAAAAATTTTGGCTATTTATGGTGCTGTATCTTGGACAAGTTTGTTTTCTCAGTTTCAGTGAAACTCTGCAATGAAGAATGCCTCCCCTGGAGTCACTCTCCCTGGAGTTAATTCAAAGACCTGTAGATGTGGAACTTAAGAACATTGTTTAGTGGTAGACTTGGCAGTGCTGCATTTATTGTTCTATGATTCTATAATATGAATCAATAGAATTAATATAATTTAGAACATGATAATTAATACACATCTGTCATATTAGAAAGATTTCCAAGAGAACTTTTTAGTGTATTGTTTGCTGTTAGTTAAATATAAAAATTTCTTGAAGTAACTGTTACAGTTAAATAGCCTCACTAGTGATGAACAAGTGGTCTTGGAGGCAGTGAATCACACAAGAGCACTGTGCAATCTCTGACTCCACAGGCCCGGGGGACAGCAGTGGTGTGTAGCCCTTCTGCCTCAAAAACCAATGAGTGAGCTGGCTAGAAGCAGAGAACCTTCTTCTAGCTGGGGCAATGGGGACATCAGTATAAGTCATGGGAGCAGCTGGCACTTCCACTCGGGTGGGATGGAGAGAGGATCCAGCCACAGTGTAGTGTTAGTAAAATAATCTCGTGTCACCTCCTCGAATCCTTTGGGTCTGCAGTGATCTGAACTGCAATTCTTACAGTTATGTGTAATCACTAGAGCATCTCATTAGACTTCAGTCACTTGGTACTGTTTAGAGATGGTATTTCAAATTTCACAAAGGTGCAGACAATGCAGAAGTTATGTGAGGAAGCACTTAGTTACTGTGAAAGTGGTTTGCCAGACAAAACTGCACTCAATTGTTGTGGGGTGAGGATAAAGTAGATTTTGCAAAGTATTTTTTTTTATAATGTGGTCTAGATTAGCTATATTTTAAATGTATAATATGAGGCTAAGGAGTGAAAATTTTATGTGTTTTAGTTATCAGCTGTCTCCTATTTTTTTTCAGAGCTTTTTCACATGCTGTCTCCTGGTAGAGTCTCTTTCTATGGTTTCATAGTTTGATAGTAGTAGGTGGAAATTGTTACCTTGCTTCTAATTTAACAACTGTAAAAAAAAAAATATAGTCAGTGTTGGGTTTTTTTTTTTGTTCCTCTGTCTTGGTAAATATGGAATTAATACTGAGTGGATGCTGTTCTCAGAAAACAAATGTTGAACATAATTCTATTTTGAATTAAAGTGGCACCATACCAGTGTGTATATCATTATTGATACTCTCTGGGGGCTTGTAGAGTACATATATCACTGTTTTGGACTGCAAATCCCTTTACTGTGATACTAGAAAACAGTAATAGGCAATATATGAAAATGATGAAGTGGAAACTGTCTTTTCTTAGTCTTGAAGCCATTCCTGTTCTAAATAGGTAGCTGTTATATCAAAGAAATCACTGTTTTGCAAGGTTAAATTTGTGAAATCTTCAAGGTGTTTTCTTTTTCTTCTTCTTTTTTTTTTTTTCTCCTGAAAATGTATTTAAACCAATTCTTTGAGCAAGTCTGCAGAACTATTAGTACAAGGTTATGGATTTCCCACTGATTTCTGAATTGCCCCTGTCATGAGCTTTTCTTTCATCTGGGCACTCACTATATATATATGGTGAGATTGGTGCTTATTGCCTCCTTCACAGGATGAACTAAAGCCATGTGTTGGCTTTGATGTAGAAACAACAACCAGCTGTTCTACTCTTACTCCTCTTTTCCAAAGACTTCAGGTGAGGTAAAATTGCAGATGATGATAATGGATTCAAGGAAGAGGCGTTGGAGAACTTCTTAATATATTAGAGCTGAGAGATGACAGAGATAGCAAATGCTACATAAGAAAGAAGATAATGAATTGAAAGAAAGATTCCTCTCAAAAGGCTGGTCGCATAAGCAGATGAAGCCTATACCCCTTTGTGACTGGAATTTGTGTATTGTTTGCAGGTTGTGTTTTTGTCTATCTTCTGATGGATTTCCACTTCAGATGAACAAAAAGAAGTTCTAACTTTCCATATGGATTCTTGGTGGCAAAAATCAGCTTCCTCAAAGACAAATTAGTATCATGGGATTACTTTTATATATTTATATGCATGTATCTGTTCAAACACAGATATATGTTGTTGTTGGATCTGGGAGTTATTTTTGTCCCTCTTTATTTTTAAATACTTAATCTGTGAAGTCTTCTCTGGAGCCAAGTGAGTTGATTTTTTCATATTGATGAGCTATACCTCATAACTGTCTGGCAGAGCTAAAGTGCAGTTGTTTACATCTCTGTGCTTGTATTTCATTTCTGCTCTCAGCCAAAGTGCTGAACCATAACAAATCTACAATGCAGAACATTTCTTTATAAAGATTGAGCACAGTAATTTTACAAACTGGAACAGAGTTTATTTAACAAAGTGCAGGGGAAGAAAAGAAAGAGTATTCATCAGCCTGGGTCTTTTATTCCTATCCCACTGCTGGCTGGTGTTTCCAGACTTGGCAGAGTGGAGTTCAGCTCCCCAATTCAGGAGCATGAACTTTATCTGGGATAAGGGCTGGGTGTATTAAAGCTTCAAGAGGCTTCTCTTGTGCTAGGCAGTGACCACCAATAATTACAGTTCTCCTTCTGTAAACCTGATGCATTGTGTAGAGTTTTAAAAGCTGTATTGACAAACATGCAGTTGAGATAATTAGCCCCTTGAGGCTTCATTGAGAGACACGAGAAAGCAGCTGTCTGGTATTTTAAGGAAGTGGGGTCCTTTGCAACAATAGTGATGTAGGGCTGAAGGTCAGTTCCTGTGACATGACAGAAGATGTGTAATTACATTTTTTTGTATTTTATAAACTACTTGCTTATGGCAATGTGAATTTTTGATAGACTCTGCAGAGCATGAGCGATATTTGCTGAGGCATCTTTTTGATTAGCTCTGGGTCATTAATAATGGTGAGTGATATTTGAAAACATGAGCAAAAAGGTCTTTTTAGATTGAGATGGTTGAAAGAAGGGTGGGAGTGACAGAAAAAAGAAAACTTTTTTTCTGTGTGCTGTTGTATTTTCTGGAGAAGGGCAGGATCCTTTTGCTATGTGAGAATAAGGCTGTAGTGTGAAACATGGAACAAAAAGCCTTCCAGCATTTTAACTGGATTGTTTTTGAGTGTACAGAGTCTGACATGTCCTGTTCTTGTCCATCCATGCACATGAATGTCTTCTCAGAAAAGAATAAAAAATGCCTGTCAGCAGCTGGAATATTCCAGGGGTCCTGTTTCTACAGTGCCACTGAGAAAAAACTTCTTGACAAAGTGGGGGAGTAAAGCTTGCTCATCCATAGGGGTGGGTAGGATCACACCTTTTCATTATGATTTTTTTCATAATTTTTTGTTGAAAATTTAGGACTGTAGTGATATTTATGCTGATCATAACTTCTTTCTGTAAGCATTTTGCATCTATTCTTAGGTATTTTGTATTGAAACATGAAAACTGTGAGGGAAAACTTGTAGAAAACAGAGTTAGCTAAACGAAAGTTTGACTAGTCAGCTAGCTTGAAACACTGAAAAATTGGGTAGGAAGATTAAAGCTGATTTTACAACTTTCCAGCTTGGTTTCACAGTTTATGCTAATTTGTTTTTACACTTTGATGGAATTATTACTGTTTGTTATAGCTATTGTTTAAGAATAAATATTCTAAAATGTTGTTGGATGGGAGAGCCAAAAAAAAAAAGAAAGGTTCCACAGCAATTTCCAGGAGAAATTTAATTCGAATAACAACTTTAATAGTGTCTCTTAGAACTTACTCATAACTGAGACTGCACCAAAGGGCCTTAGAGGACAAATAATTTTTAGCTCTGAACAAGTTTCAGTTTGGACTCACGCCTATTACATCTTCAAAGTGCAGAGAAAGAGGATATGTGAAAAGAATTTGGGTGCAGGATAGCAGCATATCTATGGTTTGAAGGAGCAGTTGTCTTCTATAATGTGCAGTTTCTTAAATTGGAAATTAAAATCTGAGCATTGAACTCCTTTATTGAGCTTTCTTGTTTCCAGAAAAGTGTTTTAGTTTTCTCTTTGCACTTGCAGACAAGAGGAGCTGCCTTTCTGCCTGTGAGAAGCAGATGAGAAACAATTTATTATTTTTTGTTTGTCGGAGAAAGAAATTCTCTAAAAAGTCAAGTTAGAGTCTGGAAAAAACAAGAATTCTTCCCTCATCTTTTTTGCTTTGTTTTTGGAGCTGTTTGTTATAGGGTGATACTGAGTAAGCCATCTGGGTTCCCAGAAAGTATTTACTTGGGTTTTTTTTCCTGTAGCTGGCCATTTTAATCAAAAATACAGTTGTCTGCACAGTGACTGTAAAAAACTTGTATTTCTGGTGTGTTACATGTGCTTGCCCAGGCTCCATAGTCCTTGCTTGTGAATACAAGTTAGCAATTGTAGATCATCATATGTATATATGTATGCATGTATTCTTTCTTTAAATGGAGAAACTGAACTTTGACTTTTCCTGCAATGTGCTGCCTTGCTGGCTGGCAGCTGCCTGGCTTATGGGGGTGAGATCAGGGCTGTTGATGTCAGGGACCGAGGTGTGACCATTCTAGCATTGGTTTAGGGTAATGTAATAAATAGCTATGATTTGTTCCTGGAAAATTTATGATTGCAGAAAATTCTAGGGCAACACTCAGTGATTTGTTGGTTTGGGGTTTTGTTTGGTTTTTTTTGGTTTGTTTGCTTGTTTTTTAACTTGGTACTATTATTTTCTTTCAATAAGTGCCTGGAGAAATACAACCTGAAGACAAGGGTCTTGAATATTATTTTATTTGTTATGAACAACAACAGCAACATCCTTCCCAAACATCATTGCTTCTGTATTAGAAGCCTATTAAAGTTTGGAGCTCCTTATGTGGCATTGGGCAGCTGAGTTACACATGCACAGAAAACCTGTCAGTGTGGTATTCGCTATCCTTGCAGGTGCTCATGCTTGCCCTCTCGAAACATAAACAACCAGCCTTGGCAAGGACTAAAATCCCAGCATTTATGCTCTTGTTACTCCTGTGATTGACCAGTGTGGTTGTACTTCATTTGCTGTAGAAAACCCTAACCTTACCCCTTCTTGCAGAAATGAAATTATGTCTTGGTATGGAGAGTGTGTAACTAACAGCTTCAGCTGAGGTCTTTAGAGAGGAGGCTCATGTCTGCTCGCATCATGTGTGTACAAAGAAAAGGAGAAAGCTAAATTAGATCACAAATTGTGTTTTTTCCCATTGACTAAGTGGGCCTTACCAATGAAGAAACCATCATGGTTAGGGTGGAGTAGTTCTCCCTTATGGGGCGGATCCAGGTGCGTCATTAACCCAGCATTCTGAATATGCCAGTTTTTTTCTATAGCTACTGATGCAAGGCCAAGGATCTTTGGGGAATGCAGCCTCTTCTATTTAGAGACATTATAAATCAGAACAAAACCTCAGCCTTGTTAAATTCAGCTCCTGAAGTTATTGGTTGCAATAAAGGTTGAATATCATGAGTACCTCTTATAATTTTTCCAGTTTCTGTTTGGGAGCAGTGGAATATTTGTCTGTCTCCATACCTCACCATGAAATAGATAGCTATAAAATGGCAATAAAGGTATTGATAAGACCCCCTATACAGTGACTGATGTGGGGTCAAGACCAGATTTGAGGGAAGTGCAATATTTACTCTTAATCTAAAGTTTCTTTTCTGAGCAAAGTGAGTTTCGTGAGATCAATGAATAAAGTGGTGTGCTGCTTTAATGAAGGCAACCAAAGTGCGGTCTTGCACAAAGCCCATTTAAATATCTCCCTTACCAGCTTTCTGAGTTCAGGCTCTCTTTTCTCCTGAGGTTCACCTCTGCCAACTACTATGTTTCTTTTATTGTAATGATGTAAAGGGATGCTAGTAATAGAGAAAGACAGTGTTGTGCTGGATGTGGGCAATGAAGTAACAACCAGACTGTGGTGTTCCCCTTGCTGCTTGAAGATCAGCAGTTTTCTATATATCCTTTCCAATTTAAACTCTTAAGTCTGTCAGTGGCGTTCATAGTGTATTGGTGGCCTGTATGAAGTTTTCAAAAATTCACTCCAAGCTACATAGTTCTTTGAGTCTTCCTTTTCTTTAGGAAGAATTAAAAGCAACTTCTGCATGAATTGTTTCTTGGTTCTTCTAGCAGGAAGAAACTGGATGAACCTTTCTTTTTTTTTTTTTTTTTTTAATTGTGCTTTTGAAAAATGTGGAAAAATAACGTGGAAACTAAATGGAAGTATGGAGTTCTGGAAAGCAAAGGCACAGAAACTGCTGTCATGAGTTGGAAAGTGAAATTTACTCCTAAAAGATATTTTAGCTGGTTTTACTCAGATTTATAACTCAGCCTAGAGAGGAGTTCTCATGGGAAGATTGTCACTGGAGGAGGATGAGAGAAAGAAGATATCCAGACTTAGGATATTTCAGAAGAAAAAATAAAATGGATGTTTTTTGTCTCAAAGAGCAGAGTTCAGTAAACTTCCACCTTCTGCAGTTTTCAGCAGTAAAGTCTCACCTTTACACCAAGAGTAGTAGAGGAGCTTTGTTCCGAGAGGTGTGCAAGAAAGGCAGTGTCACAGCATAGGGTGATACAGGTCTACCCGCTTATAACTGGGGTTTGTCACCCTTTTCAAAATATATAATATGGCTGAATGAAGAAACTTCTAACAGGGCTTGTTTTTCAGGAATCTGGGTTACTGTTGTTTGTTCTTTCTGCTATCAATCTTCATGGTGCTGTCATGTAAATCAGTGGCTGACTGGTCTTTCTCATTTATGATACTTGCAGCAATTCGTTAGCTCTGTCTTATCTAAAGGACTTTTATTTTTAGCTTTACAGCCCTTTAATGTACTTCTTTCTGGCACTGACACATGACTCTGAGAGAGAGCTCTCAGATCAAGCTTGAAAATGTGTTTTCCTACAGGGAATGAATACAGTGGAAATTCATCCATTTTGTCCAGGGAGTTATATTCAGGACTTGACAACATGCCCGGTGAACCTGGACTTGTTTTGGAATAATTTCTGTAATGAAGCCAGTATGGGAATGAGTGCTAATGACTGAATAGAAGAGACTTTAATAGTAGATTTTTATATCCTTTCTGTCTCTTATGGGCTAGTAAGTGCATTATATGTTTTAAAAGCACATTGTAATACTTTGCAACATGGCTATCTTGCTTACAAGAGCTACCAAGCTTCAGCAAAGAGTCTCCATTTAAGACGCTCACTGACAGATTCTGTCACAAGCTACTTATCTTAATTATGTTTACCTGTCTCCTCTGTAACTTAACTGCATTATGAAAAGCTTCCTTATCTTTCTGTTAGTAGCAAGCTATCCAGTAATAGCAGACTTACATGTGGCACTGATGAGTAAGTATCATTGAGGTAAACTAAATATATTTAGTGGCACCTTTCATAGTTGTTAACAAGCTTTATTTAAACAGCAAGAGCTGAGTGATGAATTTAGGTACGGAGGTGTAGGAGAGTATGGTTGGAAGTTTAAGTGAGGAGTCATCTGTAGTGGTAGCTAAGAAGGGTCTTCAGTGATGGTAGTGCATATAAAATCCTCCAGAGACCATTCCTTGCACTTCTTGTAGTCAGGGGAGAGAAAATGGATCTTCTAAAAGGGAGTTCACTGCCCAAGACAGATAGTGGCTTCTGCATCCCACTCCTTGGGAGAATCTCTTTTTCCTATGCCAGCAATAGATCAAGTTAAAGGGGACAAGCATCACTACACCAAAGATTGCTTTTCTGAATACCTCCCACAGCCTCTCTGAGGGCAACGTTCAAGTGAAATATGTAAGAAGCATTTAGGATATCTAAGAGCTGCCTACTCTCTCTGGGTTTGCTTGCATTCAGAAGAGAGAGGAAACATTGCAGTGGATATGTGTAAATATGAAATGAAATGGGAAAAAAATGGAATAAAAAAATCTATTTTTCTGAGACTGGCTGTCTTGTCTGTAACATCCTTCTCCATATTACCAATATGTCTGAGGCTGTTCAACAGCATCAAAAACTTGGGTTATTTAAAAAAAAAAATCTTTAAGGAGCTGAAAATTCACTGTCTGTTTAAAAAGCATAAGCAGAGGGAAGGAAAAGGAGGGGACCTGGTGAGTGTGTGTGGATGTTGGAATTGCAAATGCCGATGTAGGGTTGCAGAAAGGGCATCTCTGCATGTAAGGCTTCTGGAAAGGAACATCAGCTGAAGTGAGTGGTGGTTGGTTTAGATGGACATTTGCCAAGAGAAATGGTATAGTGGAGGGTGGTGGTACATTTAACTTGGCTGGATAACGCATTCAGTATGACTCTGATTCCCTTTGTTTTCACATAAACCTTTAATGCTGCTTAATATTGCTTGTGATCATTTGTTGCTTCTTCAGTAAATGAAATGCATCTTTGTGGCCCCCTTAGTGCAGATAAATAAATTTTCAGAGTTTTCTATCTAAGACTGGATCATTTCACACTCAACTGTGTTCACATTTCCCAAACAGTTGGAGTCATCGGCATCATGTGTAATTGGGTAAGATCTTTGTCTAAATTGGTTTGGTTTTCAGTTTCAAAGAGATACCAAAACAACCGTAGTAAAGAAGCCCTCCAAAATCACGTTGGATTTCATAAGAATATAACATCTCTGCAATCTGTTCTTTAGTGATAACTCAGAATCTTGTGAAATGTTTTTTATGGCACAGTTATTTTTTCTTTTTTTTTTCTTTTTTTTCTTTTTTTCTTTTTTTCTTTTTTTCTTTTTTTCTTTTTTTTCTTTTTTTCTTTTTTTCTTTTTTTTTTTTTATTTTTTTATTTTAGGATTTTGTTTTAAATGTATGGCTTTTTCTGTGGTTCCAGAGACATTTTTGAAACTGCTCTATTCCTGACCAGTGTGGTCTGTCTGATGGTAGATCAGAAACAGAATCAGAGATGCAAATGACTCCTATCCAGTAACCTCCTTTTTCCCAAAAGATAGGAACAGCTGCTTGGGCAGTGAACCTCCCTTCCAAAAACCAAATGTCAACCCCTTTGTTGCGGTTTGACAGGGGTTTGGCAGCTGCTGCCATCAGTTGGACTTGTACAGTTTGTAGAGGGAAAGAGAGGTGAGAAGTATTGACCCCTGGTCCCCACGGATGTGAAGAACCAGGTGTGCAGGTAGAGGCGAGATGTCTTCTGAGGGGAGAATAGACTATGGGGAAGATGCTGCACACTGGGATGTGCTTCCTGTGCTGCTATAATTGTAAGTATCCAGATTTGAAGGGGGAAAAGAAAAAGAAATCCCAGATAATGTTAACAGAAAAAGGTAGGTGTACTGTCATGTTGTGGATAGCCCTGTACCTCTTGATCTTTCGAAGTAACTAGAGATTTTATTTCCTGCATTGTGTGACATGCCTGTGGCTCATGGCCATGTGTTGTTGAAATTAAGGACAAAATTTCTGTGAGATGTCTCTTTTTTACTACAGCGGTGCTGTCACTAAGCAGTTGCTCCCTCTGACATCTGGCTTGTCCATTTAATTCCCACTTTGCTTACAAGCCTGTGCCAGCTGGTGGCCTGACAGAGGAGATATTCAGAGGTGAGGCTAATGTGCAGGTTGTGACCTGAACAGGTATATTACTGAATGTCTTGAGGACAAAAAAAAAATAGGTGGAGATGCTCTTTGATACAGACAACTGTGTTGCTTTGCAACTGAGGCAGTTGCATGGTGATGGTGCCTCTGGTGGTGAGGACAGATGAGGTAGTCTTCTTATTTAATAATTTCTCCAGAAATTCAATATCTAGAAAGCAGGAACTGGCATCTCATATAGATGCTTAGAACAAAGAAGTATTATAGTCTGCAAGTCCAAATGCAATGATGGACCAAATGGCCTTCTCTCTGTAAAAAGCAAAAAAAGGCAAAAACAAATAAAAAAGTAAAATAAAATTTTGATATTGTTGATGGATGTTGCAACTCTGTCACTTCAAGGTATATGTGTGGGAAAAATGGAAGAATTTATGCTTTTCATCATTCTAGTCAAGGAGCTATTAGTTTTCTGTAACCTTCAGGGCAGTGGTAGTAGTATTTCAGCATTTCAGATGTCCTTTTTCTTCTGTCACATGCCGTCTAGGATCAGCTTTACAACCTACTATTGTCAATGCATGTGACTAGGTACTGTTGCTTCTCATTTCTTCCCAAAATGGGTATCCTCACTTTCCTTTCTGAAAAACCTTCATGCTACAAGTAAATATGTTGAAACAGTAGATGTGAAAGGAATACCTTATACCTGGGGGAACCACTTGACTCCCCTATTTGTTTGGGAGTTATGGTCTGTAGTGTTTCCCAGCTGAGGCAGGTAGACATTTAGAGTGTGTTCCACATTCAGGTGTGCAAATAGTTCCTCCAGCAAGAGGAGGAAACCAGGTTTGGAATAACCCAATTTACCTGGTGTATTTTGTTTGGTTAGTTTTTAACTGGTCAAAAAACACATGAACTACTTGAGCAAGAGGTGTCTGGGAATAGGTGACTTCTGTATTTTATCATAGCTATTCATAGTTTTAATAAAGGTGTCATTGGAGAAAAACAGACACAGAGGTATCACCTAACAGCAAATCAGCATTTTGCTTGCACAGCATTTCCTTCAAAGATCAATTCTTTTAATTCAAACCTAACCGTAAGGATATAATTCATCAGGGTAAGTCTGTTATATAGACAAGCAAAAATAAAAATATGCCTTATTTTTGTTTGTGGGATGTTCAGTGGGCAGACGTGAGAGTAGGAAGCAGCAATGTCTTCAGGAGCTGTGACCTCAGGCATTTGATCAGTGGGAAAAGTTATTTGCAGATCTTAAACCTTTGAGCATTCTGCACTCCATGTGTAACTTCTCTGTTAATGAATTTGCCATGATTAGACAATTTCAATTGACCAGAAGGAAAAAAAAATGGGCTACATTTTCTAGGAAGTTGTTGTTTAATGCTGGTGACTTATGTGGCAGTAGAATTTTCACTACAGTGAAAAGCCCCGCATCGGGTAGCAGGGCTGTCAGAGATCTTTTGAGATGAACAAGGAAAATACATAATGAGAGATGAATTGAGTAGCTTAGTTTCTTGAAGGAGCTCAATTTCCTTTTCTTAAGGGAAAAGAAATTTTCTCCTGTATTACTGCTAAAGCTAGTATTTGAAATACTTTGCAGTGTAGCTATTTGGCAGCTTGGCTTGTTCTCATGTTACAAGAATGATGCTAATAATTCCTATTGACTGCTGTGACCTCTGCTGGAGGGAAAAGAGTCTATTTCCTTGTAGCCCTTCTTCTCAGAGCTTGGTAGCATAATCTTAATTTATTTATTTATTACTTGTCTGTTCCCTGCAGCAAATTTCCCTACCTGCCAGGTGGCTGAAATGATTTGCATACTTTGTCATTTGTCTCCTGCCATAAATGTAGTTCAAAACCAAATATCTGATGAAATTTTTAACTGAATAGGCTTTCGGATCTATAGGCGTATGCTTTGTACGCATCATAGAGCTTAATTTAACTGTGCCTATGAATGTCTGTCTTAATGTTGAAGTCCACAGCTACATTTCTGCTTGCCCCTTTGCTTCACAATGTGTTAAGATTGCATTTGTACAACACATCATGGTTTGAGTGTCTCAGAGATGTGAACATGTAAGTCTATATTGCATCACCTTTCTGAGTGCGTACACTGAATCTGCAGTCAGATCTTAGTGTGAAGTCTGTTGCAGTTCTCCCTCTGTTTAGCTGGAAACCACTGACAGTGAAGCCATTTCAGAATAACAAATCTTTGGCTTCAGGCAGTAAGAATAGCCACTAATTAAATATTTCTCATTCTTCAATGCTGCAAACAGTGGCTTACATTTTGACTTTATACTCCAGTTTACTAATTAGATTCCTCTTTAAGAAGATGCATGTTCATGTATCGTTGTTTGGAAAACATTAATGGTTTGGGGTTTTGTTGTTTGTTGGGTGGGGTTTTTCTTTTTGTTTGGTTCCGGGTTTGTTGTTTTGTTTGTTTGTTTTTACCTGGAGGACTTTTTGATGTATCTAAAGCAGACCTGTCATGGCTTCAGATCAAAAACTACCTTTGCTACCACTGCTCTGCCCCAGAAAGGTTGTGGTATGGAGCAGCAGTGAACACACCTATGCCTTGTTTTTGAAAGGGCTCCAAGCAGTACATGGTAGCCCTGTTAAGCTAAACAACCCAAACTTTTTGAGCTCTGACCCAGAAAGCATGACTCAGAGTTACTTTTGCTTGCTAGCTCTCAGCAGCCTAGGAAGAGCTTACTAGAGGCACACATAGGCCCACGTGGTGTTTGTTCTCTGCACATTTGTGGGCAGTGTTGTTGTGTTTTGGTTGTAAAAGCAGCCCCCTCAGATAGGGAAACAGGTCAGCAGAGTGTTAGGTTTTGGGTGCGAGTGGGAGGCTTTCAGGGAGGAGTGTGAGATGGAGTTAGTTGCAGCCTTTGAGTTTCTCTGTGTGCTCCTTTCTTCTGGTGAAATGGCGTCTTTGTGTGCCAGCTTAGCTGCCTGTGGTGAGACAAACACACAAACCAGGTGTTGGAGCCACAGCTGCGACACTGACAGAAGAGAAAAATAGCTGGGAGGGACGAGCAATAGGATCCACGTGAAAAATGTGTGTGTGTGTGTGTGTGAGAGAGAGAGAGAATGAGTGAGTTCAGGGTCTGCAGTTTCTGTCATGTCTCTGGGGGCTGGAATGGCACCAAAAGTCAGTGCAGAACGAAGCATGAGGAGGAGAATCCTTAACAGGAAAGTTCTGAGAAAAGGGAAGGCATCTGCAGTGCATAAAGGAATTTGGGAGGAATAACAGATGAAAAAGCTTAGATAAGCACCGTTTTTTTCCCTTCAGTTTAGCCTCTGTTCTAGCAAACAGCACAGAGGAATTAAAAGCTTCTTTATTACAGAAAGGTAAAATCTAAACTATTTTATTGGGCAAAAAGAAGATGATTCTGTAAGTGGTGTTAACAATCTGTCTCTTGCTGTTTGATTATTTAAAGCTGGATATCCTCATCCTGTAGTGTCTTCTTAGACTCTTGCTGTTCAGAGGAGCTATGTCTGCATCTCAATCTTCTCTTGCTCCTTACCAGGCAGATTTTACCAGGCTAGCTTCTTCAGGTCTAAGCTTTGAGGCTTAGTGAAGAAAAGCATCTTGAACTCTTTGGAGACTACCATGACCATGATGTTGCACTTGAGGAAGAATCTACAAACGCAGAGACTGTGGTTCTCATCTTTATTTGTAGAAAAGAATTAATTATTAGAAAACTTTTATGCTGTTGAAATTAAAGTTAGAAAAGCAATCTCCAAAACCGGAAACAAATATAATAGTAAAAAAAATTACCCAACTAATAGATTTTGAAAAATAGATAAACCTTAAACCCCCAAACCTTAAAATCAGTTTCAGTTGTTTTTTTTTTTAAACTTTTCTTCTATAAAACCTTTATCCTTATTCCAGGGCATGGTGGTATTTGAAGACAGTGATATTTACCTAGTAAAGTGGCAGTTATTTCCTTTTCCTATAAGATTGACTTATTTAATATTTCTATTGTCTGGCAAAAAAAGTCTGCCTGCCTGCTTGTCATCTCCTCATCTCTTCTTAAAAGCTTCTGAAGACCTTGTGACAAAAGGCAGTCTTTTAAGAATCATAACTACCACTTATAGATTATAAGATTCATTCTACCATGAACTTCAGTAGAACAGAAGGAATACAATGGTTGTTGAAATTAGAATGGTGATGCTTAAAATACGTCACCACCATCACTTCTCTGGGGGGTGAGGCTCTTCCTGTAAGCCTATCTCCAACTTGCATATTGAGACAGCACTCTGCGTAAAGTATTTATTCTTTCATACTCACTGGAGTACTTATTCTTATGTAGAAATCTGAAATGCCACTGCATGGAGGAGTCCTTATAGCATCCATGGGAACAGACTGTGGTAGCATTCCTGTTGCTAGTGAAACACTGAAATATTGGTGGATGCAGAAACAGAAGAATGTGGATCACCCATTATTGTGATACTAAAATATCTAGATGGCAGCCAGTGTGAGTTTAGTAGTGCCAGCGGTGCAACTTTAAAGCATCTTTTAAGAGAAATTTTTATTTTAAAATATTATTTGCAGTATTTTCTGTTGGTGTTTTGTAATGTTACAGACACAAGACTAGTGCTGCTCACTTTTCTCCAAACTACACCTCTATGGAAATACTCCTAGAAAGATAGGACAGCTTTCTTCTTGATGGGGAAAGACTGAGTTTCTGCTTAATCACTGCAATATTCCTTAATTTGTGTATGAAGAAATATTTCCATAGGTCCCATCTCACACTAAGCAGTTGCACTTGACTTCCAAAGACGTTTGTGTACTTCCAGAATCAAGGGACAACATTTCTCACATGTTGTTGTATAGTTCTCATAGATTGGTTTATGTTTGTTTTGTTTGTTTATTTGTTTGTTTTATAATTTGTTGTGGGTTTGGTTTGCCCCCCCCCCCCCCCCCCCCCGTTTTAGGGGTACAGTTGGAAAGAATACAGCCTAATTTGCTCTGGTTCACCTGCCAAAAATGTTTCAGTTGAAGCCTTTCCTCTCTAGAGGATAGGGGAAAGGCTAGGGATAAAGTCTGATTGTTTAGTAACTTTCTGCCTATTAAACAGTAGAAGTCAATTCCCTTTTTAAAGAAAATAGCAATAGTTTATTTCATCATTTTTACAGTACATTCAATTTAAACTAACTTCACTGCCAACTCTACTCCAGGAAAATGGGCCTGAAAGATAGATTTGCCTACCCCTTCTTTAAACACCTGTCTTCTGCAATTTAGACAACTAAGTTTAATGCTTTCATTTCAGGTGTTACTATGGCTTTGAGTGAACTGGTATTGGACCTTCAGCTTCTGGTTAGTTACCATTGCTTAGGGCAGGCAATTTAACCCCTTCCAAAACTGAATGCTGGGTTGCAATTTGACAATTAGTCTTGTGAGGAATAATGTCTTTCATGTCCAGCTTCTGAGGCAGGTTGGTTTATGTACTCCCCCTCACCCTATAGCACATTAAATAACGTACTATTGCCTTCCATTCCTCATAAGATTATTTTCTGGCTTAAGCACTAGAAAGGCCTTTTGTACTGACTTTTAAAGGAGTGTCTGATTTGTTAGTTAGTTTTGTGGCATCTATTAAAACTAAGTCTCAGTCATCAACTAGCAATAACCAAAATGTCAAAAATTGTGACCTTGAACCTTCAGCTCTTAGCTAGGACTTCAGGAAGTATGACATATGTAATAATGAGTACTGAAGGAAAAAGTAATTAGTGATTCTTGGGTTTTATTTGAGAATGATTGCATGGAGCAACCTGACTTGAAACTGTAGGCTTTCATTTCTGTTTTATTAATACTGTTTGGTGTTATCTTTAAATTATCTAAATCATAGCTGTTGAGAGGGGAAAAAATCAATATAATTTGCTTGTATTTCATTAGTTGACTAAATCTCACAAATGCTTATATTATTTTTTTTATTACATTACAACTAAAATGCAAATCAGTAGATTTGACTAGAGTTTTTTTATTTTTGATTTTTGTTCTTCATTTTACTATGTTATATGCTGAATGAAATCCAATTTAAAGATAGTGGAAGGTGTTATTTTCCATATAATGGGCTATCTAACCATTTAGGCTTGGTAGTGGGTAGTATTAAATAATTTTTTTAAATATTTCCAACATGGGGAAAATATACTATATTCTGTAAAGCTACATTTTCAACTTTATGGTAGCAAATCTGCAAAACCTTTTTAATGGTGTTGAGCCATTTATATTTTCTGTTGATGGAACTGAGTAATAGATAAAACTGTCCAACAGTAAGACTTGGAATTTTAGCACCTGCTTCATCTTCTGTGTTTAGGCACAAAACAAATTCTGATTCTTTTTATAGCAGCATATTGGAACAAGGGGGTTAGAGAAAATCATGTGCTATGGAGACATCCTGTATCTTTCCTCCATCATGTAGAAACAAAAAGAGCATATTCTCTTATGGTCTCAATAGTGCCAACCAGGAATGGAGAAGGAAATCAGATGATATCCATGTTCAATGGATAAAATAAATACATGAAATGGAAACCGTGATTTGGAAACCAGGTTTGCTGATATGGAGGACATATGCATGTGCAGGGGTGACTTCTTAGCCTGGTTTCCAAAGGAAAAAAAAAAAAAAAAAGCTTATATAACTTTGCTGCCTGTTTCTGTTCTTGTCACACATTTTAACTCGCTGTCGAATGTGTTTCAAGCTGGCCAGATGGGTGGTGATCTCAGTGGTCCTAAAATAGTCTACCACAGCCTTTAGCCAAGAGGACCTATGATCCCTTCCCCAGCACTTGTCTTTGACCCACTCGGGAAGCAGAGGGGCAGTAGGCACTTGCCTGTGGCCCCAGGCAGCTGCCATGTGGCTGGCCAGCCGGTGCCCATGCGGGGCTGGATTAGCCCCAGGTTGCAGTGCTTGCACTCTCTCTCTCTCTTTCTCTCTCTCTCCCAGCTATCAGATCAAATTAACCTTGGTGGGTGACCCCTACCAGTTTTTAAGTATTGGAATGGGGCGAGGTTGGCAGATGCACACGCAGAAGGTTCTGTCCCTGTTTGTGGCTCTCTGCCTGGGTTTCATCAGCAGAGGAATATGGATGATCTCTGCTAGTGGGGGGACTGCAGGCTGGACACCTCGCATCACTGATTCAGACCCATCCCATGAAGATATCATGACAGGCGTTACTGGTTTGTGACTTCACCCCCTGTGGGACAGGGCCTGTTGTTTGCCAGCCAGATTGGTCATCTGGGGAGGGCTGCTGCTTGACTGGATCCATGGTGTTGCAGAGAGACTGCCACAGCTTATCTGGCTTTCCGACTGCTTCCTTGGCAGCTCATCTAGACAGCCATCAGTGAAGCAGCCAGGAAAAGCTTTCAGCAGATTGAAGGTGACTGTAGGCCTCTGGGGCCAGAGGTAAGAAGGACAGGTGTCTGAGTGGCAGGTTTCTCAATCTTGCCATGTAAAGTTTGATTTTAATGTGAAAACTTACTGAGAGCTCAGGAAAAAAAAGTCCTACTGCGCAAGAAGACTGGAGACTTTTAAATAAGACCCACTTGACAAGTAAATGTTTTGGGAACTTAAACTCAGAAAGGTGCCATGCAAAAGGTGGAGCATACTAAACCAAGGACAAGTAACAGAGGGGGAGTACAAAATCATAGCTTGGTCACATAGGAATGCAATCAAGAAGAAAAGAATATTAAGGCCAGTTAGAGCCAAAACTAGCTAAAATAATAAGAAGAGTTTCTTAAAGTAGATTGATAGCAAGGGGAAATTTGTAAAAAGTGTAAATTCATGGATGAATAGAAGAGACAAGCTAGTATATGATGATACAGAAAAATGAAAGCACTAAATACTTCAACTAAAACCTTTTTCCCTACCTCTCTATATGCCAGCATTTTTGAGAGGCACAAGCCACATCTAGAGAGCAAAATTAGTGGCCACTTGTAGAAGCTATGTCCGGAAGAGTGGGATTGGATGGGAGCTGCTGAGGGTACTGAAAGAGCTGGAAGATATGAGACCACTACAAAAAACCTGCAGCTGGGGGAGGTCCCCAATGAAAGAGAAAAGGTTGATGTTTGATCCATCTTTAAGAAAGACAAGAAGGAGAATCTGGCAACTATGGGCCACTCAGCTTCATCTCATGGCCCGGAAAGATCATGGAGTATATTCTCATTTCCAAACACATGAAGAACAAGAAGATAACCAGAATCAGTCAGTATGGATTTAGCAAGGGCAAATGACTTGCTTATTGCTGCTTTGGCTCAAATGAGTTGCTGTAGGGGTGAGGGCAAGCAATAGATCCTTTGAATTCAGTAAAGCTTTTGTCACTGTCTTCCATAAGTGTTTCATTTGGAAGCTGAAGTAGTATGGGATAGGCAAGTGGAATTTTAGATAGGTTGAAAATTAGCTGCTGAAAGGTTCATATTGCTTTATATCCAGTTGGTAGTCTTTAACAAGCAGGATACTCTAGGGAATGATGCCAAGGCTGACACTTGTCAGAGTTTTCATCAACAGCTGGGTCATGAAGCAAGAGGCACTTTGTGCATGTTTGCAGATATGCTAAATCACATTGTTTGATATTCTAGATGGTAAAGCTTCAATGCAGAGAGAGCACCCAGCGCAAATGAAACCCCTGTTATGTTGAATTGAGTGAGAACCTTACATGTGCTGTCACTGCAAATAAGGTAAATAAGGCACTGGGTTGCACTAGTAGCAGCACCTCAAGGATAGTTTTTATCCCCTCTGTTTAGTATCCGTGAGGCTGTCTGGAATACTCCATTTGGTTTTGGAGGCACTGAACTTCAAGAGGTAGGTGGAAGGGTTGAAGAAAGACCATTCAGAGGTCTAGCAACAGGTGAGTAATGTGGGTGTGAGGGAGAAGCTGACAGAGTTGAGCTTGCATAGTCCAGAATAGAGGAGTCAGAAAAGCAGTCCAGTAGCATCGTAGAACTTCCTTAAGGGCATTTACAAGGATCTTAAAGCTGATTTCTGGTCAGTAGTGACAGATGGCAAGAAGAGAGATGTAATGGCACAAATTTTAACTTGGGTTTGAACAGTAGGGAGGACCTTTTTTCTGCAGGGACAAAGCAGCCCTGGAAGAGTTTGCCCATTTAAGTGGTTTAATTTCTGTCCTCAGAGGAATTTGAAACTCATTTGGACAGAGCCATGGCTGACTTCATCTGCTGTTAGCAAGTTTCCCCCTGGGTAGAAGTTTGTCCCAGACAGCACTTTGATTCTGTGAAGTCTCAGAGACACAGAGGATGTGGAGACAATATGGTTCAACTATGATGCAAAAAGCTGCAGGAAACCAATCTTCATGCAGCAAAATTTTTTCATGGACCACTTCATGATTTTTTTTTTTTTTTTTTTGGTATGGTGTCATCATCCCATATTTCACAGATGACTGGGAAAAGAACTTCACTCTGGGCCTTTTAAAATTATGTACAAAAGGATGGTACCAATATGCATCCCCTATAGGAATGTAGTTTTGGCCTTAGGAAACTGGGTTTTGCGTATGGAACTCTAGTCACTGTTACCACTTAAACTGAAATAAAGTAGCTCAGTATTTTCACATCTGAGCTGTAATTTTAAAAGTTAACGTTCACTATTTAATTGGAGACGTGGATACTTTTAACCCAGGTAGTTTGAAAAACTGAGTGTTGGCCATGTGTTCTGACTTAATCTCTTCTGTCAGCGTTAATTAGATAAGGCTCCAAAGTCCTGAAAGAGCACCCCATTTGATAAGTACTGTCTGTATTCAGGGAACTTGTTGAAAGCATATGGAATTCTGAGGCTGACTGCCTCTCACTGTGCTACTGCTTAGTCTCATGGTCTGCTGCAGAGAGCATTTTGGGTTCAATGGAATGATGGTCAATAGTGGTATTTTTATATACTTTATCTTTGGGAGACTAACGAAACAGTCTAAAAATCTCTAACATTGTTGTTTTGTCGTTCATGTTTTGGATCTGTCTGCACAGAGCGCTCTGTGTGTGTGTGCTTGTAATCAAATTTTTAGTGCCCTGCTTATTTTTCTTTCTAACTCCTCATACCTTTATAAAAAGTAGTCTTTGTGCGCAAGAAATGATTGTGTGTATGCCAGTACAATGTGAGATTGTATAAAAGAGATTTTCCCTGTAAATGATTAAACAAAGTGCAGAGCTTCATATCAGTTTAGCAGACTTCTTGTTTAATCTCATCATGATGCATGAAGATTGTTTACTGCAGTAGCTTTTATTAGTGGTTATGCAAATTTTATGTTAAATCCCATCAGTAATAATCAAGGTTTTATTAGCTAGGCAGTTACATTGCTTGGAATTTTCTGAAGCCATGTTTAATAGCTGGGGAGGGAGGAGTGTCTGAAATACTCATTTTAAAATATGCCTAAACTGTAGCTGCACCTTTTAAAATACCACTGAATTAGTTAGCTTGGTTGACAGTAATAATGCAGTTGATTCAAAGTCATATGCTGGTACCATTACTGGTTATTGCTACTGTATGGGCTACACAAGTACTACATAAGGAGTACATGAGTGATGTAGCAGGAAGCCTGACGTGCAGGGATGTGGTAGGCAGGTTGTATGAGCTCTGCATGTGAAGTTCATGCATGGGAAGTTGTGATGAGTATGCACTGACCAGCTGCACTGTGTACCTCCGTAATTAACCTGGGGATGTGGAGAAAGTTTTTTTCTCTTGGTCTTTGCTTCCAGAATGCTGAAGGGAAATGTGAAATACAGGTATATACCATTCACAGCTGGTTTTGCTGTACCAGCCGTCCTCGCAACATGAGACCAAAGCTGTGCCTGTCTGGGGTTTGTTTCTATCTTGAGTGTATCTGTATGAAGTGCAACTACCCTTTTGAATGCAGGATTGATATTCCTAAAATGGACTCAGGATCTGACCTGAAAGTTAACTAGAAATTATAAATCTATGATTTTAGGTGTATTATTGGTGCATGATGTCTGAAGTCTAGAACAGCTGCAAAATTTGATGTTTTAAATTATCTCTGTTTATTTTTTGAGCTGTATGCCTAATGGGAGAATTTTTAAGGCAGACATGTAAGCTAAGACTGCATGTTGCTAATATTCTTGATTACTCTGCTTCTGTGACCAAGAAGACTGACAGCTAATACCTATTTCAGTAGTGATTTTTGTAATTTTGGTGTAATGTCTTTATGAATCAACTTATTTTGCAAAGCTAAAAATTGTCAGATAACAGTGTTTTTGATTTGCAATGGTTTCTTTTTAATCGATGTGCTTGTTTTTGTGGAAGCTGAAGGAGAGCACTGTCAAGTTTGAAAATTAGGGGTATCAATGGTCTGCAGAAGCCCTTCTGAAAACCTGTTTGGTTTTTTTTTTCAATTGTTTATATTTCAGATATAAACCAAAACTAAAACATTGTCGTCTAATATCAAACCCAAACTGATTATCTAAACAATTGTCTGTTGAATATTGTTGCATAAAATATTCATAAAATTGGTTTGCACATAGCAATGGATCCTACAACAACCTGCAAGGAAGTTACAAGACATGTTATGCTTGATGACTAGCTGGATTGAGGAAAGAAAAGACGTAATTTGATTTTAAGCTTAGTTTTCCGTGTAAAAATCCTCCTGAAAGATAAGTTGGTTTTCTGCTTTTCCTCTTCAATTTAACCATCCTATGGTAAGTCATAAATAAGACACAGTAAATGTTATAGATGTCTAAGTCACTAAGGATCTGAAATGTTACTGGCTTTGGCAAGAAATTTAATACGTGATCTTCTGCTACATTAAGTTGTTTGTCTATTGGTGTATGATGGTTTTACTTGTGTAACATGAAATTGTGTTGCTTCTGTGAACCTATGATCAGTGCTTTAGCTTCAGATATATGTGGCTACTTTCAATATTCACTGAAGAATAATCATGGGATTACTGTGAGTTTGAGGATAATGATTTCAAACATCCAGATTTGCAGATGAATAATTTGGAATAGTGTAGTCCATCTTGTTTTCATGTTCTGGTTGTATTTTGTATTTTTTTAGCAACAAACCAGTTTCAGCATTTTTCTTGAGTAGTTATTTGATGTTATAGTCTTACAAACATATAACAAATCTACATAATATTAATAATTAAGTGCTCACGTAATGAGATCTTTATGCATAACATCAGCTTTTGCAGCTCTCATGGTTTATTATCCTCAGGTTTAGTTGCACGTCTCAGAAGGTTCAGAGGATTGGCAGCACTGTACAGCCAGAGTGTGCAGAGTATCATTTTGTTTTCACTTGTGCTTGTTATCTTGCCTGGCATTGTACCTAAGAGCCTGCCAAGGAAAATTGGCTGTAGTGAAGTCCATAGTAGCAGCTGACTTTGAACCTTCTCCTACTCCTACAATGACTTTTATTTTGACGAATATTCTCTAATTTTAAACATAAATATCATATCAATTTGAAAACGGAGATGTGTAGAAGGTGGTCACTGCATACAGTAAAATTTGTGAAGTTCAGACTTTGCTATACCAAACATTGGAGTAGGACTGCCTGTTTTCTGCAAAAGGAATGATGAATTTCAGCAAATACAGAATTGCTTTCTAATTTTATTCCTGCCCACAGAAGGGTTTGGAACTAGATGTTCTTTAGGGTCCTTTCCAACCCAAACCATTTTATGATTCTGTGAGTTTCCTTAGTTCATGTCCTTTTTCAGATGTGTTCCCACATTTGAAACCGGAGTCTGAACTCTGACTCATTTTACTGGGTAGAGGATGATCGTCATCGTGGGGCTACCTTTTGGCTTTATTTTCCCAGTTTTTGCTGAATGAAGAGCAGAGGTGTAAGAAGCAACAAGAAATCTTTGGAAACAACTCAGACAAGATCCAGAGGATAAGAATGCAGAGTTGGAAACAACAGTTTTTAAGCACACAAGAGGAGCTCGGTTGCTGCATGATGACTTCTACAAGCTAGCAATATAAAAACATATATTCATACTTCTTTGTCTCTTCCATAGGTTCCACACATCACTGTTATCTGAGTTAGCATTTGTTACTGATATTACCTAATATATTTTTAGACTGTGCAGGTATGCAGAAATTCATACATTGATGTAACTTGTAAGTCTAAGAGTAGGACTTGGCGATCTTGTGGGTCCCTTCTGACTGAGAATATTCTGTGATTCTGTAGTAAATAAATAGTTTTAAATACATTTTCAACTGTTTAGGAAAAAGTTTTTTCCCCCCATACAGCAAGGTGAAGAAGGTATTTGTTTTGTCTTGTCCGGTCTAGTTCAGATATTTTAGATATTTTAGCTTTCCTACATTATTCTGTGTGAGCATGGAAATAAACTAATTATTTCAGTGAGCTAATTCTGACTGAATCCTGTGATGCAGAACAGCATGCGAAATTGCTTGTGCCCTTCTATTACTCAGGCCTGCAAGAGAAAAGAGAAAAAAAAGAGCACATATATCATGGATTATATTTTGCTTCAGGCATTCTCTGACCTACTGTATTATGATTTGGCAGTTACATAAAAAAATTAAAAGCTATTTGGGTTCTTACCAAATACATTTCATAAAAATAGAAAATACAAGTAATTCAGACTGTAGAATAGCTTTAGATGGATTATTATTCTGAAGATTTTAATAGTCCAATAAGAACCTAATCTAATTGCCTGTTGAAATGAAGTTAAATATTTTCCAAATAGATTAGAGAAAGGGAATTGCATTTTGGCAGTGTGGTACAACACCCTTCTTTCTCATTGAGCACACACACTTAAAACCTATATAATTTTGACTAAATAAACACGTCCCAAAGGAAATAAATATAACAAAATGGTGATGATATCCATGTTGCCCACTTAACAAAAGGATCCCTGACCACAACGTAATGTCTTATCAGTGTAGCCCTGAGAGCCAGTTACCTCTTTATTTACCAGTTACAGCCTCTACAAGACATCTGATGGGGTCAAGGAAAGTCCTGATCAAGTTGAAAGAGGACCTGAACTGTAACAAGGGCTCAGGGGTACATTTGGGACAATTGCATGAACACTGGCTGGTTTCTGTGAGCTCACAGTGTGAGGCTGGAGTTAGTAAGGAAAATGATCCCAAAGCTCCTTACGTAGTTGATGCAGCCTCCAAAGCAATTTGGTGCCTGTGAAGCAGACCTCAAACGACAGAGGCCTGCAAGAGCTGTCAGGGATTAGTCCCATCATCCCTTCAGATCCTAAATGAAGAGGACTGGAAGCAACAATTCAGGTCAGAGCTTTTTGGTGACAAGATACATCTTAGATACAGTATCTGACTTGCAGATGGGTGTGATTACCTTGATATTGTCTCTTTGGCCATTTTAGATCAGTACCTGAAGCCCACACTTCTTACCTTGGTGAGGGGAGACAGCCTGGCCACCCTTGGTGGTCATTCTGCATGTATCTATTTAAATCTATTATTTAAATATACTACTTTATTAGACAGTGAACTCTGCAACTAAAAAGGGACTAAATGAGATGCTCTAAGGTAGAATGCAGAATTAGATGCTTTGCAGCCATCAAGTATACTTCCCTTTCCACATCTGTTTAAGTATAATCATAAAATAAATATCCATACCCATCAAGAACTGAGTTCGCCAAGATTTTATTTTAAATAGGGAAAAAACCTAAGCTTTTCTCCTGTCTGAGTGGAAGTACATGCTAGTACAAGGCTGGGGAAGGAACTACGGAAAGAGTGAGTGCAATGTTCCTCCTGCTTTTGTATAACACTCTCCTGATCCATTTCCTTCTGATTTAATTTTGTGATATTACACTTTGGATAGCATGTTGTAGTTTACACAGCGGGAATAAAAACTTGTTTTGTTCTGTGGCTGAATAGGCCTAAGGGTGTACTTTGACAAGGTGCTGAGAAAAGCTGATCCACATACAGTGGGATGCAGGTACGGTCTCCTCCCCCCACAGTGGAGCTGGTTCGATGCTTTCATGCTTCTCACTGGCTGAGCACCCAAAGTGCCATCAATACCACAGGACTTTTGATGAATGAATTTATGAACTCCTCTGATATCCATATTCCAAAGGTGCCATGAAAAGAACTGCTGAAATGGAGTGTATGCATTTCAGGCAGGGAGAGGAGGGAGCAGGAAGGGCGATTGGAATAGTTCTTTTCAGGTGCCCAAACTTTTGCATTAAAAACCTGGTGATTTAAAAGATCTGCAACCCTGATGGATAGGTTAAATGCACTGTATTACCACGCTCTTTAAATACTAAGATAAGAAATAGCCTGTCCTCTATGCTTTATGCATACTTTTTCAAAATACTTCTTGGAGAAAAACTCGGTTTTTTTAAAATTCACTTTTTGTTGTCGTTTGTTTTTCTTACCCCTATCTTGCAAAATAAAATGGGATCAAAACCACAATTAACTTTCTTTTACTTTTTTTCTTTTTCCATTTTAGCTTTTGGCTATTAAAATGACAACTGTAGCCAACTAGAGAAAAAAAAAGGAAAATGGTGGGGGAGAAGAAAGAGGAAACCATTCTTTGCTTTATGTGACCAGAGGAAAAATACAACTTCTTAATTTTTAGTGGTTAACTGAAAGCTTTTCTGAAAGCTGCTTGTGTAGGATCTACCTTTTTCTTTAAAGTTACAAAAAATTAAGAGATGAGGGAATGATGTGGAAGATTCAAAGAGGATCTTTCAGACTGTGATTTTGTGCCTTCATCTAAATTTTTAGTTATGTATTTGTAAGTTTTATATTACTAAGAGGTTTTTATGTTTGTTTCAATCAGGTCCTTTCTAAAAAGCTATTAAAATAGATGAACTTTTCTGAGTTAGTAACATTTTTGGGAGGATACCTTTCTGTATACGAGTTGTATAGAGAAAGCGTTGCTGATGTCACCATGAAGGTACATTTTATCATTGATCTACAAAAATTAAGAAGTCCTTTAACTTTACTGTGCTTTATTGATAGTCTATCACTTCTATTCAACATATACCAAAGATATTGCAACAGGTGTATTAATGTAGCAAAATTATTTTATTAACACTAATTTTAAAAAAAAATGTTTCCATACGAGCTGTCAGTGACTGTCATTAGTCTTAGTAATGAGATATTCAAGTGTCTGTATTACATATTAGTCCATTTTCATGTTTTGATTTACCTCTACAGAAGAATTAGTAATTAAATCTAATACATTTTAATAAGTAATAAGGAGTCAGAGTATGTCAGTGTAGGAAAAAAAAGCATCTTTTGTGGTTTCAGTTTTCTTAAAGAAATAAGATACCACAGTTAGCCTGCTGGCCTTTCAATTTTGTGTAGTCAAAACTGCTTTTATTCTTTTCCCACACCTTCATGGAGAACAAGATCATTTTGCCAAAATTTAAATAGTGTTATTAAAAGTTCAGTTTGGGCTAGGTCTTTATGTGTTTTAATGGTGCATATCATCTCTGACATTACTTGTGTTAGGAATTTGTTTCCTCCCTACTGCTGCAGGTAGTGTAAGAACAACTTTAAAGGGCAGTTCTCTGTCTCCTGCCCAGCGTGTGTGCTGGTAGGAAACCTCGCACGTGCGCTACTCGATGCCGTAGTTTCTAGTTCAGCACTCAGCTGCTAGCCCCTTGCTGACTCCATTTTATTTCCCAGTTCAGAAGTACACATTTAAGTCCATTTTTAGTAGGGCTCTCAGTGATAACCAAGATGTGTGCTCTGCTGTAGGAGGGGTGCTGAGGAAGCTGGTTTCTTTTTTTGAAGGAAGGACTTTGGATACAGCCACAGAATGTAAAACCAAAACTGGCAAGTGGCTGATGAACTCTCCTGCTCTCCAATGTTCAGCTTATTGGAAAGAGGGTTTGGGGAGGTATTTTCTTTGAAGAGAGAGAGAGAGGGAAAACATTGGCTATGAGATGAAGGTTGATATTTTTGTAGATCTCTTCTGACAAATGTTTTGGCTATCACCGTGGCCAAGTATTTAGCAGAGTTTCTGACTGCAGACCCAATAAACATCTTGCAAAAAATCCACTGAGATATTTTAAAATTCTAAGGTATTTTTAAAATTCTCTGGGGCTGGGGAATAAAGAAGTTCCCAGATACAGACAAAAGATTCAGTTAATTCTAGGCTGAATCCATCATGAATGCAGAAATAAAAGAAAGCAAATATATTCATATTCATGGAATGGTGTGGGATGAGCAGGTTTCTATTTTCTGTGTAGTTTATCCTCTTTTTACATTTCATGGAAAAAAGTTCCCCAGCACCTGAGGCCAAGTAGGACTTCAGATATACTGTTAAGTTCATCATTAACTTATACACCAGTGCAGATGTGTACAGATGTGTATTGTATACCCACAGTAGTGCAGAAATGGGCTATAGATTCCCACATCTCATTAAATATGTATTAGTCATAAATACTGAGATTTTTACTTCTAAATGAAAGTAGTGGAACCCGGTTTTACCTAAACTATATACAAAAGTAAACGCACATTTTTTTTTCATCAACAGATTGCTGTATTAATTAAGAGTATTTCATTTTGCCATTAGTGCTCCTTCAGTACTCCAAAACTGACTAATTGAAGAAGAAATGCTGGACCCTGCAAGATATATGATGTATCTCATGAAATCTGGCCCTTACTGCTTCAAAGGTGCAGCCATATGTTATAAAAAGGAAAACTTAATGCATTTAGACATGCCTGACTGCTGTTTCTGTTTAGTGATGTTCAACATACGTGAGTATAAAAAAAAAAAAAAGCTTGTATTTGTGACTGTTTTAGAGGTTTTCTAATTTAAAACCACCTGTTAAAAGTTTTTGATATGACAAACTGATGACAAACAATCAAATGCAAACTTGTCGTGTTTCACTGGAAAAACACCTTTTTATATTCTTATAAAGTAGAAGAAGAAAAAAAATAAAAAAGAAAGCCCTAAATAGACAGCCAACCAAATACAAGAACTCTGTATAAACCAAATGTGTAGGTATTTTACAATTAGTAAAGTTTTTTTAATAAATTTAGGTTAATGAACAAATGCAAGAAAAATAATGAATCCCAAAATGACCTGCTGGCTCAATCACTGGGGAGCAGTGATAATTCTAAAATTATGTGCCAGTCATCTTACTTTTTGACATTTACACTGTCTTTCCTTTTGGAGCATGAAAATTCAGTGTTTAACTTTCCTTTAAGAAG
Organism: Myiozetetes cayanensis; assembly: GCF_022539395.1. Lineage (NCBI taxonomy): Eukaryota > Metazoa > Chordata > Aves > Passeriformes > Tyrannidae > Myiozetetes > Myiozetetes cayanensis. The sequence goes on from NW_026087742.1 coordinate 98,337,768, forward strand.
GTGGAGAGGAGTAATGTTGAGGGCTGGCATGCTTGAGAGAGCTGCAGAGCAGTTGTGAAGCAGAAATCAGTCTTGCATATTGCAATATTTTTTGTTTTGTTGTTGTTAGGGTTTTTTTGTTTGTTTGTTTGTTTTTTTGTTGTTTGGTGTTTGGACCCTTGATTTGCTCTTCTCTTTGCTGGAAAGCAGCTGATACTGTGAAAAGTAATTTTGTTTTTTGGTTTTTTTTTGGTTTGTTTGGTATGTTGTGTGTGGGGATGTTGAGAATGGAGTGGAGAGAGGTAGAAAACTTCTGCTGCTGTGTGGGTTAATTCATAAGCGAAATGTAACTTGGTCACATTCAGTGTTGACTCATTTGAAAGGAGGGAAGGCTAGACTGTATGAATGGTCTATTGTTACAGCTTTTTTTAAAAGTCACCTGTATGCACCTGCTGCTCTCCAGTATAAAGGGTAACAGTCTCAAGTACATATGCAATCTGTCTAAAGTGCTTTAATGCACACATGTAGCTGGAGGAATCAGCTGAAAGGAGACACAAATGGAAAATCAAGTTTTTAGGAGAAATCTTTGGCCCCCCAAAAGCAGATTTTATGATGTTTTATTTTGTTGAACATTGGAGTCGCTTTCTGTGAAGAGCTAAGGAAGCTGGGGTCAGCTGTGGAAGGAGCCAGGGGAAGCACAAGAACTTTTGCTTCGAACTACCAGTGTTTGAAATCATCCCCCTAACAGTGAATGTGGAACATAATGAACTGAAAACTGGCTAACTAGTATTTTTGAAAATACTAACAAAAAGACAGTGTTGGAGAGGAGGGAGTGGTGTGTCCCAAGAAATATGCTGCTAGGTAGTCTTGGCTGAGGGAGCTTGTTAGGACTGGTGTTGCAGAACATGAAGACCCAGATTTCTTTACAGGGAGTGCAGAGGCACTGGAACAGGTTGCTCAGGGAAGTTGCTGACTCCCCATCCCTGGAAGTGTTCAAGGCAAGTTGGATGGGTCTTTGAGGAACCTGGTCTAGTGGAAGGTGTCCCAGTGTGGTTGGAACTAATTGATCTTTAAGGTCTGTTCCAACTCAAGCCATTCTATGATTCTGTGACTATGAAAATCTTTGTTTGAGTGGCCAAAATCACTAAGCAACATGGATTTGTTCTGCCTTGACCTTCTCATTTTTACTACTCCATCCATTGCTTTCTCATCCAAAAATTCACATCAGACCTTTGTACCCTTAGACCTGTGAGATGCCTGTGCTTGAAATGCATTATAATATAACCCAGGAGTTGACACTTTTATTTTTTAGTTCCATGGAACCCAATCAGTGCTTATGAGTGAGATGGTAGTTCAGTGATTAATTCAGCTTTATTTTTTATAGTGAGTTCCTAAGTGAAACCAACCCAGAGACCACTACCTTTTGGTAAAGAATTGGTTATTTGTCTGCTGAAATTTAATTTTCTTCTTGTATGCACACACCTACACATGCACACTTAAAGTTTTTTACAGATTCCAAGGGTAATTTTTAGTCAGAATTTTCAAAGTTTTGACATTTATTATTTCTGTAAACAAAAAAACCTCATGCTATCATAAAAATGAAAGTTTTCCAAAATAACCTAACATTTTGTCTGGAAGGCTTATGAAAATGAAAACTATTTCCAGGCTTATGTAATAGGAACAATATAATTAAAAATAAATGAGCATATTCTTTTTTTATTGGTTCAGCACAGTATATTTTTAGTTTTCTGTATTTCTTCTAAATACTTCACTGTTTCTCTCTGTAGAAAATGTCAACAACACTCTAATTAATTGTTCTACTATGTAAAGAAGAGTAGGCTTTTTATATATGAGCCACACAAAACTGCTACTATATATTTACAGAAAATCAATGAGAAAAATCTAGCTGGAATATTGTCACTTCCCAAAGGTAGTAAAATTTAATTTTCACCAATCAAAGTGTCAACTTGATGAATGTATGTAAGACTACTTATATCAAACTGCAGAGTTCATGATAGTAATATAAATTAGAGGGTAATCATTATGTTAATTACACGATGCCTCATAAAACATGTTTGACAAACCTTTTCTGATTTTTTTTAAAAGAATAACCAGTATAATTTGGCCTTATTTGAAAAAGTGATGACTTCCACTACCTCCTGGCTTTTAGAATCATACTTACATGTTCAGTATTCTCTAAAGAGACTTGAGAAGCTCAACTCAAGCATTTACTGTTTCTGTGCCATCATCTCCTTTCCAGTAGATGAAAACCTTAATCCCTTCTAGATCATCACCATGGCTAGGCTTCACGAACGAAGATTTGAGAAGGGCTCTACCCACAATTGCTACAAGCACGCTGATGGCTAAAAAGGCCAATGCAAGACAGACAAGTCCGGTTGCAGAAGGTATAGCAGAAAGACTCCCCAGGTGATATCTACGAGACGCGATTCTTTCTGCGTTGTCTTTTCTCCTCGAGAGTGATCCTGCGTGTGTTCTCAAAAGCAGCAGCAGTGTTATAGATGGTGTGTCTCCAGGCCTCCTGATTGGAGGCCAGGGTAGACCAATGGTGGTGATCAATATGGCCAAGGCTGAGGGATTGTTTCAGGGAGTCCTTGTATCTCCTCTTCGGGCTCCTCTCTTGCGGTAGCCAGTGGCAAGTTCCCCATAGAGCACAATCTTAGGGAGGCGGTAGTCCTGCATCCTGGAGATGTGCCCTGCCCAGCGCAGCTGTGTTCTCAGCAGCATGGCCTCAATGCTCGTGACTGCTGCCTGTTCAAGGACAGACGTGTTGGTCACATAGTCAGTCCAGTGGATGTTTAGAATTGTACGGAGGCAACGCTGATGGAAGCGTTCTAAGAGACGCAAGTGGTGCCGGTAAATGACCCATGACTCGGAACCATATAGAAGAGTAGACAGTACAACAGCTCTGTAAACGCTGATCTTTGTACTTTTCTTCAGGTGTTTGTTTTGCCACACTCTTTTATGGAGCTTACCGAAAGCTCTGTATGCCTTAGCTAACCTGTTGTCTATTTCTGCATCAATCTTACCGTCTGAGGAGATGATGCTTCCCAGGTAATTAAACTGCTGGACTGATTTGAGCTCTGTTTCACCAATGGTGATATGGGGATGATGGGGGACTTCCTGAGGTGCAGGCTGATATAAAACTTCTGTTTTCTTCAAGCTGACTTCCAGTCCAAAAAGCTCAGCAGCCTCTGCAAAGCAGGATGTTAAACGCTGCAGAGCTGCTTCTGTGTGAGCAATGAGGGCGGCATCATCAGCGTAAAGCAGCTCACGGATAAGATAATTTAAAGTCTTAGTGTGAGCCTTCAGTCGCCTTAGGTTGAAAAGGCTCCCATTGGTATGATATCGAATGTAGACACCGTTTTCATCATCAAGGTCTGCCGTGGCCCTTTGGAACATCATGCTGAAGAAGACTGTGAATAAAGTTGGTGCAAGAACGCAGCCTTGCTTCACACCATTGGCTATTGGAAACGGCTCAGAAAGTGTGTTGCCGTATCTGACTTGGCCGCGCTGGTCCTCATGAAGTGAGAGGATCATTTTGAGGAACTTGGGAGGACATCCTAAACGTTCCAAAATCTGCCACAGACCTTTTCTGCTCACAGTGTCGAAAGCCTTGGTGAGATCAACAAAGGTAACATAGAGTCCTTTGTTCTGTTCCCGACACTTCTCTTGCAGTTGTCTGAGAACAAATACCATGTCTTTGGTACCTCTGTTGGCTCGGAAACCACACTGGCTTTCAGGTAGAAGATCTTCTGCTATGGCGGGTATTAGTCTGTTCAACAGAATTCTTGCAAGGATTTTATCAGCAATGGAGAGCAGAGTAATACCTCGGTAATTTGAGCAGTCTGATTTATCTCCTTTCCTCTTGTATAAGGTGACAATGACAGCATCACGAAGATCTGAAGGCAGTTCACCTCGTTCCCAACAGTGCACCACAAATTCGTGAAACTTAGCACAGAGTGCTTGGCCACCATGCTTCCAGATTTCAGGTGGGATTCTGTCAACCCCAGCTGCCTTGCCAATTTTCACCTGCTGTATTGCTTTAAGAGTTTCTCCCATGGTGGGGGCAGTATCCAGTTCAGTTTTCATGGTCATATTGTGACTCTAGCTGCTTTGCCTTTTCCTGGTTTAAATATTTGTTAATGAGTTTTCATTTTGGTCTTGTTTGGTTTTTTTTCTCCTTCCAGAACTTGTGGAGTATATAAAAAGTATACATTTTGTTCCTTAAAACCTTTCAGTGCTCTGTAGATTACCTTTCTTCCTCACGTGCATCTTTTTGCATCTGACGATTGAGAAGTTTTCTTGTAGGAGGTGGATGCCTCGGGCTCAGCACCCAAAACCAGGAGAGAGGTGGGAGCTCTTTGCAGCTGACATACTGTCTGTGTTGTCCTGTCCAAGCAGCTGTGGTTTGCCCAGGACAGCTTTTAAATTTCATCTCTCTTATGGCCAGAGTCATCCTGTTGGAATGGGATGTGAGCCTTTCTTCTCCCAACGTAGGGCTGGCTTTAGAAAGACCAAGCTGCTCAGGGCTTGGACCACTCAGAGACTGTCCAAGGATGGAGATGGCACAGCCTCTCAGGGTGACCTGCTCTGATGCCTCACTATCATCACAGGAAAACAGTTTCTTTCATGTGTTGGGATGTGGTCTGATGTGTGCCATGCAAAGGGGGACAATCCCTTATCTTGATCTCTGGGCTGTGCCCCTGTTTGTACCTCCCAGGAGCTGCAGGATGCCTTTGCTGTGAAAGCACATTGCACACCATTGCCTCCTCCAGGTCATTGTTAAGGATATTAAGGTGCACAGGTCTCAGGACAGTTCTCCATTAGTGCTGGTCTCTGGGTAGGCTACAACCCACTCTAAGCCTGACCATCCAACCAGCTTCTTACCTGTCTGGTTATGCACCAGTCTTTTCTCTTTCTCTGCCTTATCTCTGGACATTGTATATATTCTTAATAGCAAACCACTCTCCCCCCTTCCCTTACCCTCTCACTCCCACTTTTTTCTTCTTTTTCAAACAGAGATCCTGTACATGCAATGCAGAAAGAATGAGAGTGATGTAGAAACCTAAGATTTACTCAGGGGTTTTCTATGCTGTGGCTCCATGCTTACCTTTCTCAAAACATGAACCATTAGTTGCTGTAAAGTAAGCAGGATAATTAAATTCTTTTTGGGAGGACGAATCACTCATCACTCTGAGGTCCTGCATTGCATGCTTAAGCTACTTGGGCTGTAATAGAGTTTAACAGCCTTTATCCTTAAAGTGTGTTCTTTTAAATAGATACCAGAAGACTTTATTGTACTTGACCTTCCCTTTTCTTGTTTTCTGCTATTGCACTCCTGTGTTTTATGCTGAGGAGATGGAGAAAGCTATGAAAGACTCTAAGATGATATGAACTTACACATCAGCTTGGGGAAATGCTGTAATTACTGGATTTTAACGGTACAGACTGCAGTGTGATTTGTGTGCTACTGACACATTATTTTTGAAAAGGTGAGGAAAGGATCGATTTGGTCCTGTTTCTCTCTTTAATGCCTGTTGTGGTTATTGCATTAGTATTAAAAAATTATAAATGGTCATGCTCCCATTTCACAATTTTAGTTTCTCATTTCTTGAGGACATGACTGAATATAAAAACACTCTGGTTCCATTACAAGAAGTAATGGCAATAATTTGCTCGACTGTACAAGTCAGAAAATTTTTATTATGAAAACAAAGAGAAAGAAAAATCTAATTTTTTACAGTGGTAAAGGTTGAATAAGGGTTAGATTTATACAAGGTTAAATAATTTTGTAAACTCCTTGGCTGTGAGGATAGATGTAAGGAGCTGGACTTGCTCAGTTCAGGAGGAGAGGAGACTCTAAGAGGACCTTCCCACAGCCTGCCAGTACTGAAGTTATGAAGAAGGCAGAACTGAGCCTTTTGCTGATGCATGTGCCTGGAGAATGAGAGATTATAGTCATAAATTGAAGAAGGAGCTGTTCAGTCTGGATTTAAGAAAGCTTTATTGTGAGGATAATTAAGCAGTGAAGCAGGTTGCCCAGAGGCTATGCAGTTTCCATCCTTTGATGTGTTCAAAACTAAATGGAATAAAGCCCTGAGGAGAAACCTGGTCTGATCTTACCTTGACCAGCAGGTTGAACTAGAGACCTCCATATATCCCTTACACCTGAATTACTCTCTGAGTTTTTCTTACACAAGATTCAGAGGGGCCTGGCTATAAATGTCCATGTGGACATTTGGCCTGAATGAGCTCTGCAGTTTGTGCAGACCAGTTCCTCCATAGCTTTTTGTCATCTTTTCCTCCATGTTTAATAGATGCCATTTGCCACCAAACTGTGTGTAACTGGGTTCTGATTTTTAGCTTCATGGTCAGAATTTGATTCTGTCTCTCCAAAGGGTATTTCAGCTAAAACTCACTTGGTGCTGGAGATTAAAACTGCAGTTGCTGGTTTTATCCATTTTTACTGAAGAAGTTAGACCTACATGTGATTACTGGGCAGGGGAGTGAAACAGTGTCTGAGTACCCAGAGGATAAAAGCAGTTTCATGTTGGACCTGTTCCAAAAAGGTCACAAGAAAAGCTCAGGGTTTGGTGGGGTTTGTGTCTGAGAAGCTCATATAGAGGGCACTTGGGTCAGTATGAGCAGAAATGAAAGAGAAGAGGATTGATTTGGAGGTTGGAAGCTCCTGTGGGAATGTCTCAGGACCAGGGACATGTTAGGAGCAGTGGGTGGAAGAGGACACCTGGTAGAGCAGCTCTGGGTTAAGGTGGATTGAGGAAAAGGCAGTCAGAGGTGCTGCAGGAGGAAAGGGCTCTGAACCACCATGTCTTGGGCCATGGGTGTATGTTTCCACAGCATCTCTGCCTGGTGAGGATGTGGGGATGTGGTGCATGTACAGGAAATTCTGCTCCTCCCTACCCACTTTTTAAAAAAACAAACTATTTGTTTTTATTTGAGGAAATATCTCTAGATATCAAGATGCAAGCCTCAAAGATTGCAGGAAACCCTGCAACATTCAGTAACTTAAAGCAGTACATACAAACAAGCAGTATAGCTAAGTACATTTGGAATTAATTGAATTGAGTGAATTTGTGGAAGTGAATTATGCTGAGACCTGTGGCTGCTCAATGCTGACAGTGATTTACTTTTGTAGACTTTAAATTGTTATATAATGGTTAGCCTCAGCATATGATATATAGCTAAAGCATTAGTCATTATTATAAGGGATAATTTCACGTTGAATGCTACAGCAGTTCATTTGGTTCTCAGTTGGTATCAATTGCTGTAAATTCAGAATTCATTTTTTGTACCTTTTTTTATTGGTTTTACACCATGTGCATCTCTTTCTCCTTATTAACCACATCACAGGCTACATTTTCACTTCTTTCTCATCTTCCTTTATTGTTAAGTACAGCTTTGTGCTCACTCACTCCTGCCAGTCTTTCTGCATATTTTCTCCTTTTTATTATTCTTTCCAGTGTCTAGAGATATGACGGTAGCAAGAAACCTACGTAAGTTTATCATCATTCAGAACAAAGAATTTGTTGACAAGAGAAAACAAATCCCAGATTCTCTCATTGTCTGTAAAAGTTGTAATTCTCAGGACTTTTGTTGTAAAGTTATCATGGATCTTTTGTTATTATTACTGTTATTAATAATACATTATTCCACTGAGTTTTTGCCATGAGACAGCTTTTTTTTTTTTTTTATCAAATTCTCATGCTGCTTTCTGTGTTGCAGGAGACACATCTTCTTTTTCTCTGTGTTGTTTTTATATCTGTTTTAGTTCATATTCCTAAAGAAAATATTCTTTTGCATCAGTGATACCTGTTAATTTTATTCCAAAGTTACATGCTTGGTGAATTATGGTACTTCTATCTTGATTTGAGGGAATAATCCTGTATTTTGACATTTTAAAAACCTGGGTCCTTGAAACACTTCTGTCTCATCTTGCAGAGATGGCAGTTTGTATATTGAATGAGTCAGGGGTGGTGAGAAATTTATGTTTTTGAGGAATTCCGTAATTGGGACTCAATGTTAATTCTGCTTTGGTGAGGCCAGTGTATTGAAGCATTGGCCTGAATTAGGGTTTCATGTTTACACTGCAATCAGTCTGTGTCCTCACTGACTTTTTGAAGTTGATGTCTTTGCCCCATGGACTTTTGAATAGCCCCTGAACTGAGTGGCATTGGGATCTGACCCATGATAAGATGGGAATTTTCCATGGCAAGGAGGGCAGGAGAACCTCCATGGGTTGGGTGGTCAGAGTGAGTAGCAGCACATTTTTTTGGCTGGGTAGTTATTAGGGAAATACATAGGTTTGCATATGCATATGCTCTCACAAAACAAGACTGCTTTAAACTGATATCAGACCTGAGAAATTTTGTCTTTCCCCTAAGCTGAAGCATTTCAAAACATGGAATCAGGTCTTTGTAATCTGGTGAAAATCATGGTGCCCTCTTCATGCTATAGTTTTGATTTTACTAGTCCATAGAGTTTTATTTGGCTTATGGCTGGACACATTTCCTTTGAACTATGTAAAGGCTTACACCCTGTTTTTTTTTTTTTAATTTTTGTTTGTTGTTTTTTGTTTGGGTTTTTTTTTTTTTTTGATAGCTAATTTGTGAATTACAAATTGCTCTGAGCAAAATATAAATGAGTTTTCAAGGAATTAATGATTCTAAGAAGGAAACTACTTTGTGGCCTTCCTGTAGGTGCTTCAAAGTGCATTCAGGTGAAGTCAGTAGTGGCACAGACTTTCTGGTCACACTAAAACAGATGCTATCATTGCAGCTGTCCTGGAAATAGGCATGGTTGTATTGCTCCAGTTAGCCTGTGGAAATACAACTATATATACTTCTGATAGTGAAGGCAGATCACAACTCAGAGCACTGGAACAAAATAATTGAATAATTTGATGCTTGGTTTTTATTGTTTTTTCATTATTTGTGCTTGTGATGTTGGAGATTCGTCACACTAACTGTTCTTGCAGCAGTAAGCATGGCTTTAATTGATGTTCACAAAGTATATCCAAATATTTTGAAAATTGTCAACCATTCTCTCATTTAGAATTACTAGTTTTTATTTTTAAACTACTTAAAGCAAGTTTACCAAATATTTTGTGTATTTTTTTTATTTTTTCTCATTCAAAATCTAAGATTGATTTTTCAGTATTCTTCAACAAGTTCATAATTAAGGAGAAAGGTTGTTTTTCCCCTCTTGCAGAAAGTAAATGCCCAATTTGGTTTTTGGATGCTTAATTCACAGGTCATATGTGCTAAATTTGTAGTAATAGGTCTCATTTGATGAAGCTTTCTGAGCACTATTTTATATATGTATAATAGTAATGACATGATGCTCCTAGGTTTGAGTCCCAGCTCATTTAAGTGGATGCCTTGGAATCCTAGCTGGGCTATTAATTTTTAATGTATTTATACAGTATGAATGATTAATGTGTGCTTCAGCACTAGAGTCAAGATTTTGAAATGGGGAATAACAGATGACACAGCATGCTTTCAACTGTGAAAATGTTTCCCAGGGGAGCACTGAAACCTGAAAAATAGTAACCAGACCAAAACTGAAGAGTTAAATTAAAGAAAATGCTTTAGGTTCTTGTTGTTTGAAAACAGATAACAAATATTTTAACTTCCCATGAACATTATAATATTACCTACAGATGTAGGAAAACCTAGGTATTCAATGTCTCGTCAGATAAGACACTTCAAAAAGTATCTTAAATGTATTATAGGTGGGGTTGTTTATTTAGTTAGTCTTTGCATTCAAATTAATTTCAATGAGAATTTATGCAGGCGGTATCAGGGGAGTTACTTTACCAGTAATTCGCTTCTGGGAGTTATTTTAGTAGTAATTCTTTGCTCCCACTGCCTTTGTGGAGATGCTGTTAGGTCTGTGCCAGTTGAGATGGTGCAGGGAAGCAGCAGTAAGAGCTGTCTCTGATAGAAGTTTGCTCTACTTGCAGGCTTCTGATGCATGGACTGTGAAATACATGCATAGGGCCAGAAGCCAAAGGCTGAAAATAAAAGAAACAACAAGGACTAGGATATGCTAGGGGATGGCTAGTGCCCTTGTGCCATTCATTTTCCACTACTGATGGTAGTTTAAAGTCATTCAGTTCAGAGGTACGTGAAGTGTGTGACTAATGCAAGGGGCACTATATAAAACAAGCACAAGTTTGTTTCTTTGTTTCACAGTGCCATCACAATAAAGTGTCTTTCCCTTGCTTAGCCCCTCACTGTTGTTTATATTTTTACAAAATCACAGCAGGAATTTTTACAAGTTGGGAGGCCTCACTTGATCGTACCTCCTGTGGAACACTTGTTAGATGATACATTCTGAAGTACCACTGACACTGGATAATACAAGCCCTGAAAACTACTTTTGCAGTTTATTGGGAAGTGCATCAACTCTTGATTTAAGAAAGGCTTTCTATTAACAGTGATTTATTTGGCTGCTTTATTGCTGCGGGAGGTATGTGCTCTGCTTTTACCATATTTGCTTGTAGAACATTTTTACTCTTTCAGCTTTCTTTAGTTCTAAGTCAACATGACTAAATACAGAATCTTGTTAAAAAAATTCAAAACTCTCACGCACTTAGAAAATACTGTCACTGTTTCTCTGAGATGCTTCTTGACATTGGTTAAACTAAGGAGCTTCCTCAGCAACATGCTTCTGGAGTGCTACCTTGTACAGTGGAGCCTCTTTGAAACCTTGAAGCTCTTGGAGCCAAGTAGGCAACTCAGTAGTGTGTTACCTCCTAAAACTGGATTATATTGATAGTGTAAGAGGTTCACAACCTTGCTTTCCCTCATCAAGGATTTCTTTCTGCTAAGGGTCTCTCAGGAGATGCATCTTCCTTCCTCTTCTGCTCAGGAGTAATTCCTTTTCTGCTTCTGTTTTCAGTGCACTTTCTGGGAGTCCCTGAATAGTGGCTGTAGAATAGAGTAGTTTCTTGCACACACAAGTGCACAAATTTGTCTTATACTACTTTTATACAAAATATGTGTACTCTAAATATGTACCAGATATGTATCTGCTACTTTGTTATTTTCTTAAGACTGAACTTCAGAATCACAGGGAAGATTGAGGCTGGAAGTAACCTCTGGAGGTCACCTTGTCCAACCCTCTGCTCAGGCAGGGCCACCTAGAGCTGGTGGCCCAAGACTGCATCCAGTCAGATTTGAGTATCTCCAATGATGCATCATGCCTTCATATGAATGAAATCTAATTTTTCCTTTTAGGGTATTTCAGTACTAGTGAAGTATTTAGGGTGCATCTAGATCAGTAAATGTTTACTTTGATATTCACATTGATCCACTGTACGACTGCCAACATATATTATACATAAATGACAAGGGAACTCACTGACTATAAGCTGTTGAACTCCATTTTGTGGCTGTGTCAGTTTGTTGGATGGACAGGGTGACACCATGGCAGGCTTTGGGAAGGGCTCAGCACGTGTGGGAAGGCTGTGAGGGAGGTGAGTAAGCTGTGTAAAGGACATGCAGGTCTCCTCCTGCTCTTTCCCCCTCTCTAGGACTGCATTATTCTCATCCCATCTCTAGTTCCCTCTCTCAGGACCTGCAGGTGCCCTGTCTTCAAGTGTTCCCCCCTTGACCTATGCAGATGTAGCCAATGGGTGCTGTGCCAGGAACAAGACCCACAGCTGTGGGCTTGGAGCAGCCCTTGAGCAGCTTTGCTCTCATCCACAGGGTAAGACCACTGGTAGCTCCTCATCATGTGGGGTGCTGAGAGTACAGCCCGTGGACTTGGAAAACTTCCAGGTAAATTTTACCCTCCTCTTTCTTCCTCTCCCGATCTTTGCCAGATTTGTGGTCTTAGGTCATAGAAAGAAATTGGAGAATTACGTGGGCTTTACTTACCTGCTTAAGCAAGTCCCTCAGAAGAAAATGCAGATGGAGATACCTTGGTGGTTTTGTATTCTGGAAACGGAGAGGTTGGGAGCTGTCATTCAGATGCTGCTTCTGACTGGCACAGAAAGCTTTTGGGTCATCTTGCCACTTAATTTCTCCATGCTGTAATTTTTCCACCTATGAAGCAGGCGTAGACAAATTTGCATTAGCAAGTATTTTATGAGGTTGAATTTTTTTAAGGTTGCTAAGCTGTTTGGGGATTCTTGAAGTGATATTACAGCATAAAGGGCAAACTATTATTTGACTACTTCATTTTCTGAGGCAACTTAGTTCTAAGCTAAATAATCTTCAAAGCTGGCGTGTCACTAGGAAATAAAAGATGGCTGAAAGCTAAGGAGGTTATTGAGCCAAGCTGTGATGAATTAACTGAATTAGTGTGAAGTAATGGCAAAATGTCACCACATTGGTAATTACTTCTTTACGAACTTGAGGGATTATGAAATGTATGTTAAAAGTGGGATTTTTACCAAAGAATCTGCTTGCATGATTTATATTACAGGAAAGTAGCTAGTGTCCCAAAATGTGATGAAAATGTATTATTATTGATGTGTAAAATACCACAAAAAGAATTTGAGTAAAAATTCTAGTGTGGGGGTTTTATTCTCTTGTGTTCCTATAATTTCCTTTTACAAATAGAATAAAAATATGGATTTACTAGTCATGTATCTTAAAAATGTTTCTGCTGTGAGAAGTTTAGCTTTTTTGAGGATTCTTTGAGATGTAGACACCAAGTTATTTATCAGATATTGTCTCACTGATACACAGGTGTATATTGTCTGAATATATTGCTGGGACTGGCTGCTGTAGCAAATGAAAATGCAATGTATAAATCACTGCACGGAATAAAATTATTGCAATTATTAAAAAAGTATTCCACTGCATGTCAAGGAGATGACTTTTCCTGTGTAATGATGTGGTGTTTCTCGTAATAGAAATCTTCCCACTGAGCATTTAATTTGACCTATCGATATATAAGATTAGCCTGTTTGAGACAGCTGATTAAGTCTCCACTTTCATTTCAGTTGCGAGAAGGAAAAGGCTGTGCAGCAGAGCCTGAGAAACCATCCTCTGGCGCACTGTGCATGGGCACTGTTTATTGGTCAGCTATTTAGCTGCACTGTGTGCCCCTGCTTCTTCTTGGATGTGCTGGAGGAAAGCCGTTTTTTCTGAGTGCAAGGAATGTAACAGCTTTCAGCTGGGGGTTCATTAATGCAGATTTTTTTTCAGTTGCAATATGAGTAAATACAAGTTTCTGGTACAAGTTCTTGGTAAGGATAGCAATCAGATGGAGGCTACTGTGTACATTCCTTTCCGTCTGACAACTGGTGCAAGAATGAGAAGCAAGGTATTGATATTGGCATGTCAACCTGATATTCATGTGGGAAAAGTGTGTAGAACCTGCAAGAACTGGCTGCTGTGCACACAGTCTCTGTCTGAAGATATTACTATAGTTGTCATTTTATGGCTGTATCTGCAAAAGAGAAGGAAAATACTAAATGTCAGTGAGGTTTTACTGATTGCTTATTGTGCAGGGGTAGTGTTGAATGCTATATGATTGGCCAATTTAAAAATGGATAGCTCCAAGAGAAATTAAGTGGTGTACACATCAAGAAAATGAATGTTAATCTCTTACTGTACATGAGCTTTAAACAGACTCTGCTCTTCTGAGTATTTGCACATTGTATCTTATTGCTGGACAAATGTATCTGGTATTTCTCCCTTCATTATTATTGTTATATATTTGTGTAAAAAGCTATCTGGATTTTATAGCCTCTGTCTTTGCTGACACCTGTCTTTTAATTAATTCTCTCATCTCCATCATATGTTACTTGAGTAGAGGATTCTAGGGTATTGTAGCCTATCAAGACTATTGCCTGTTGCCCTCTTCTTGCATCCCCTACAGATGATAGAGATGTTGTACCTGTAGGAGGGTTTTAGGGCTATTTTTTCCTGTGAGAGAGATTTTGCTGTAACAATGCTGTATTTATACTTCACGAACGATAGGCACAATCAGAACATCAGTGTTAGTTTTGCTTCTTAGCCTCTATGGATAGGGACAATTTCTGTGCTACAGATTTAATTCCCAGAGCTAATTAAACCTCATGGAACATGTTTTTCAAGTCTGGCAAAGCTACTACAAGTGAAGATAAAATTGCATTGGCTGAGTGGCTTAGCTGAAACCTGTGAAACACCCAGCATCGGTGAGCACCCTGTCTTTTGTGGTTTGGGAGCAGATTTATTCCTGTTTTTCGAAAAAAGGGGCTGTAAGAAAGCAGTATGCATTTGGTGAATAACATGTATTCCCTGAGGTGGTGGAGTGGCAGTGGTTGACGAGAAAGGCTATTCAAGTGTGGATCAGAGTCAATGCCTGAAGTCTTCCAGAGGTTTGAAAAATGACTCTATCATAAGGTTCTTGTCCCATTCAACTCCTATGGCTTTCCTTTTCAAAACAAGTCAGTTTGGAGTGTAAATGTTAAGGTTTTCATTCTCCTGGTGAGACCCTTTTGAAACATAAACAAGATTTTTATAACATCCACAGATATTTAACATTATTTTGAAGAGAGAACAGGTAACTGTCAGCATATAGGGAGTTGATATTATTGCAGACTAGTTGCTTAAAAATGGCTTCACATCATCCATGAAAAACACTAATAATTCATTTAGCCGAAAACTCAATGCACATGATCCTTCAAAGCTGTCTAATGACTCAAGACCTTCTTTGAATTTTAACTGTTTTTTTCTTAACCAGATAAGGATCTTAGATACTTTGTTCATCTTGCATAATTGCTTTATTGCAAGAAAAGTAATCCCGGGGGGTTGTTCTTTTCTTTTGTTACTTCAGCTTTCAATGTAATCTTCTTTCTGCCTCTATATTGAAAATAATATAGAGGAGTGTTTTCTTATGACATTGTCAAGACACAAGTTTATTTGGCCTAAAGAAAAATTCTTATTTGCTGACTCTGAGAAGATAATACTAATTGCTGGTGCATTCTTCCCTCCTACATTTTTGTATTCAGTCAAAACTAAATATGTTTTGAAAGGAGACCTGCAGAATCTTCTGTTCTTAATTTCAGACCACAAACCTGCTGAGCAGCCTCAGTTCATCTCACTTGTGAGCTTCTTTTTGTGCCTGTACTTTATTGTGCTCTCCGATCTAGAAGGTTTAAGAGCACTTTGTCTTTGGAAGAATCTCACTTAGCACTGGTTTTGATTCATGTTTGCTTTGGTATGAGGTGTCATTACCTTTCATATTTGAACTATGAGATTCATGAGTTGTTAATGTGGTCTTTGTAGAGTCCTTCTATAATGAGTGGAGAGAAGGTGGTAGCTCCTCTAGGAAGTAAAGAGTGTTCCACCTTCCTCTGCTGGCTTGCTCCTGGAAGAAACTTCAGTCTGTCCACTGAGAGTAGAGAAGACCTCATGAGATTACTCTCTTAAGGGTAGTTCTTTTGGATGTTTCCCAAAAAATTGCTTAATAAGTAAATTAAATGTAAGCGAATACTTTGAATAGTACGATGCTGAATCAGTATGCTGAATGTATACCTGTGTGATGATTATTGTATTGTAAATGCAACATACTTACTCCAAAAGAAGTTGCTTGTGTTAAACAACTACAGCTTAGAAAAATATAATACATAAACAACCAACCTACCTTTGCTTACACAGCCTTCAAGTACAATTAGACTAAAATTGTCCCTGTAGAATGGGTTCTGTCAAAAGCAAAGAAAGAGGTGTAACATTTTTCAGTTCTCTAAAATACCATCATAATAGAATAACCAGTTGTAATCTGAGAAATTTATATACAAAACTAGCGCATTACAGCAAGTGGAAATCTATAATGTAAACATTTCTGATGTTTTCTTGCTCTTTAATTTAAAAAAAAAAATCAGTATGGTAGTTTAAGATGTTTGGAATTACCATGTAGTCATATTAAACAGTGTAGACCATTGGTTTGTCATCATACAACTTCAATAAATACTGTTAGGTTGGTGGGGTTTGTTTGTTTGTTTGTTTTTTAACCTGATGTCTTTGCAGCCCAGAGTTATATTTTCTATGTTATTATTTTTTCTTTAGTTGCTGTCCTATATAAAACTGTATATCCTAAACTGTATAACCCTAACCCAATGTATCCCAGGTTCTGCACCTCAAGCAAAACCTAAGCTGAGAATTCTTGTGTGTTACAAGGGGGTTTTATATAGCATTTCATTAATAAGGAAAGAGTATATAATGACACATTAATTTGGCATAATTGCATTCCTCAGTGGTGATGCACCTGGAGATCATCTAAGGTACCCGTTAATGAAAGTTTCATTAGTCTAGAAATTAGGAAGTTTTTGCCTTTGCTTGAACTTATATTAGAGTAAGAAAAAAATTTAAGCTGTCCCAAAATAAATTAGATCTTGTTGATGCGAGAGAATAGCATCGAAAAGTATGTCAAGTGAAAGTTTCCCAATGAAAAATACTTTCATTCATATTCTTTTAATTATAAGTGTTTAAAAGGCCTGAACTTCTTGAAATAATCTTGCCATAATGAGTTATTTTGACAGAGTGTAGACTATGCAAACAAAATTCTTATTAAAGAGCTTATAGCATGGGGTTTTTTACGTTTTATTATGAAAATAATAATGCATATATCGTGGAGAAGTTTATTAATTTGTATGTGTAAGTTCTTCTGGATTGTGAATGGTGAATGCAGTGTGCCATGGATGGAGAGACATGAATTTGCACTGTATAGGTTAGTTTGTTTCAGGCAGATGGTTTTCCCTTGTCCCAGTGTAATCCCATTATCTCATTTTTCCCCACCACAGATCATGGAGGACTGAATGGGTATAATATTGTAAATAAGTGGTTTTTTTGGAAGAAACTTGATTTTAATTCAGTTTTTGTAAGATGGTGGATAGAAGGTACGAAAGTATTATATTTCTTCTCTTTCCCCAAAATCTAATGTGTTACAACATAGTTTTCAAATTGAAGTAACAGCCTAAGTTGTGTATGTTGTGCAGTACATACCTAATCTCTCTTCTCTCCACTGCTCTGATCTGGATAATGAACAAATTACTCTTCATCCCCATAATTTTGAAGTGTGCCTGGAATTAATATCTAGCAAAAAGTAACCATATTTCATTCAATGCTAATGTGCCAGCTTTCAAACTCAAGAGATGCCAGATACCTTAATGTTTGGGGGGTTTAGTTGATGTTGTTTTTCTGATGTCAGAGCCAAAGATGGAAATGAAGTGTGGTGGGTTTGTGTGGTCGAAGTTGCAACTCTCCATCAGCCTCAGCCACTCTTGGTCTGCCTTGGCTCAGGCTCCTTTCCCTGTAGCAGCAGCATACAACAGACAGTCTCTAGGCATGAGACTGCTGCTTCGTTTGGGCTTTGTATTCCTTCTTTTTTTTTTTTTTTTTTAATTTAAAATATTTAGCATGATATGATACTATTTTGCTTAGAACATCTTTGTCTGATTTCTTTGAGCAGTCTCACTATGGCAAATATGCAACATAGCACATTTGAGTTAAAGGTAAAGTAGGGCACATCAGAATGCAGAATATTTTTGATAAAAAAAGAAATCTAAAAATGCTTGAAATTTAGCTAAAGAATGCTGCACTGTCTCATTTAACATAGTGGTTGGTTTATTTTCATGCACATTATATTGATTTGATCAAATGTAGTGAAAAATAAGGAAGAATAGGTGCAGACTGAAGCATAAGGTCTATTATATGATCGTTTGAATTTTAACAGTAATTTTAGAGTAGGAAGTGATAACTAATACAGGAATAATATGAAAGATTTCCGATGAGTTGACAAATGTTGTTTCTGCAAAATAATAAGAGCAAACTTACGTTTTTTTATTCAGGTGCACTAGTGCTGTCAATATCATCTTTCTTGAAAATATGACTGTACTTAGAATATGAAATGACATTAGAAAAAGTGACTGGAAATTCACAAGATTGTGTGTGTTTCTGTATAATGGGTAGTGTTTGTGTATTGATATTAAGGACTCAATTATAATATATAATATAAATTAAAATTGGCTTTCAACTAGTTTGCTTTAATCCAGGAGGTTTGTCAAATTTCCAGGCAGAAACTAATTCAGAAAGGTTTGGATTTGCATGGCAGATCTGAAGGGTTTGGAAAAAGTCTGACACGAATGTTTGGATGAGCATTTTCTGGTGGCATCAGAAGGGCGTGGGCAAGGTCTATTCTGTACTTCAAAAAAAGCAGACTATTGGTAGCCCTTGGATAAGGTTTAGCAATTGTGGGGACAAGCAGTCCTGTGATTCTTCACTGCAGCCTCTAAAATTGTGTTGCAGATTATATGGAAGGAAAAATATATAGTTTATGAGTATGGTGTTTATATTTGCAGCCGTTCTGTAACTCTGTGCCTAGAAGGAGAAAGAATCTGAACTGAAATATCAGTGGTGTTGCCTATCAAGATTTATGTATAAATATTTTGATATTTGAAAGCTCGTTGAACTAGGATTTTCTTTCTGTTTCACCATCATATCCTCTCTATATGTTCCTTCTCTAAGGGTTTGCTTAGCAAAGACGAGTCAAGCCTATTTCTTTCTGGTGTCATAGTGTAACTTCAAATTGTCTTCCATTCTTCTCTTTCATTCCCTTTTGACTGATCCATATTCTAACTGGGAAATGACCATCTTTCTTTCTCTTCACTGTTTTTTTCATGCTTCCCCTGGAGCCAGCTACTAATTCTGGGAGCTGCACAATTCTTCAGATGTGCAGTTGTTAAATTTTAACTCAGATAAGATCTAAAGCAAAGACTGGCCTATTTTCCATAGATCCATGCTGTCCTACCTTAAGAATGTCTTAAATCATCTTATCTTCTTATTGTTTAAGCCATCATGAATCACATGGTAAAGTTTGCGAACTACTTCGATCTTTTAATTTGACTCCTTGTCCAGCTAAAAAATTTGCACACATTGATTTCTTAATTTAGCCTATATTTTCTGTTTTACCTATGCTTTTTTAATTACTTCCAGGTTTGATTTTATGTCTTGAAGTGATTCCCTAATTACTTGTTTTATAATGCTAAAAATGTGTCCCCCATTTTTCAATTTAATTCTTCTAGTGATCCTGTCTAGCCATTGACCCTCATTGCACTGTTTTCTCAGTAGGTGGAGATCCGCCATCAGAGGCTTCAGGAATACATTTGTACTTTAAATTAAGAAAGAAGGGAGGGGGAAGCTATGGAGCCTGCTTAAATGTATCTCCTTTCAGTTTTCATTTTAAACATAAGAAGTTATCTGGTAGGATGCAAAATAATAAGGTGCCTTAGAACTTCTGCAGTTCTTATAAGTGCTTATTTTGTTATTTTTTGCTTATTTTATCTGAGATGTGTCTATCTGCCAAAGGTCACAACACTTGCCACCCTCAACTCCTATGGAAAGGTGCTGGGCGTGCATTATAAGTCAAATTATTTTATTATGTGAAGGAGTTTTGTAATTTCTCTTCCACTATCTACCTCTCATTTCTTTCACTGATGCCACTATAACAAGTTTAGGCCCAGCTAAACCAAATAAATCCTGCTGTCTGATAAAACGTGAAATGAGGAATGTGGTGCCTGAAGGAATATTTCAGCTTGTCATTCCTTTCCAAGGAAAAATGTCTCCTTGCTTTACTAGTACTCTGAGAAAAGAGAAGATTACAGAATGCCTAAGATTAATATCTCTTCTGGTGCATCATTCAACCGTTTCCCTTAGAAATGAAAAATTTGCTGATGATATTTTGTGCTTGCACTGCTTCTTTTCTGTGCAGCATCTCTGCATGACTTCATGCAGCTCAAGGCAGCAGCTAAATATGGGGCTGCAGAATGGTGCTGGGGGGGATTGATGCATCTTAGGTGTGCTTTAGGTATCATTTTCAGATGAAAGATGAGTTTTGGAAGAGAAAACTTTAAAAATCTCAATTAGAAAAGTATATATCTGTTTAGAGAAAAATGAAGACTCTCCAAAGTGCTTTTATAATAAAGCAGATGCCTTTTGTAAGTAATCAATAGAGAATTGATTTAAGGGCCTCAATCATGTACCTTGTTGGAAAGTAATACAGTGATGTTGCTGTATTTGATATGGCCTGGTACTGTTTAAACTGGACTTCTGATCTTCTACCCAGTAAACTCATGAATGAAAGCTTTAAAAAGCATATATGAAAGTATAAATGTTTCATCCAGTATGAGTGTATCCTTATCTCAAGGTAGATTATGGGAGACAAAATTACAAATGCAATACTGAACTTCAGTACCCTTTTATTTGTGGAAATATCTCTGTGGGCAGTCAGGGAAGAAGTCTGTGCTCCACAGGGGATGGTTTTGTTTTATTTGTGTGTGTTTATTTGTTTTAGTGCAGAATTGAAATATTTGCATCTAGTTATTTACTTTCTGCCCCTAAACAGTACATGTCCAGGCTGTGCCCTGTCCTCTGTTGTGATCCCTTCACCTCTCATGGCTTGCCAGAGGCTACTGGTGTGTGGCCATCAGGAAGGGAGGTCACTGTTGGTGCCACTCTGCTGTCACCAAGCCCTTTTGCTTGATGTAAATAAAGTGTATTCTTCAGCTTCAGGGAGATTTTA
This sequence comes from Myiozetetes cayanensis, assembly GCF_022539395.1. NCBI lineage: Eukaryota > Metazoa > Chordata > Aves > Passeriformes > Tyrannidae > Myiozetetes > Myiozetetes cayanensis. The sequence goes on from NW_026087742.1 coordinate 98,358,306, forward strand.
AAACTGCATGAGTAGAAATCTCAAAAATATGACTGAGTTCAAGAAGCATTTGGACAACTCTCTCAGGCTCATGGTGTGATTCTTTGGGTGCTCTACATAAGACCAGGAGTTGGACTTGATGATTCTGATGGGTCGCTTCCAACTCAGCATATTCTATGATTCTATGACTGGGTGGCCTCTAAAAAGGAAGCCCCCTTATACTTTGACCCTGCAGGATGCAAGTATCATTTGTTGCTCTTTATTGCCAAGGACGATTAAAAAATGGTTAATTCGTCAGGTCCAATAGATCACACAGTTTTAGGGTATTAAGAAAATTAACCCTGAGAGAATGACACTCAGCAACAATGGAAATAAATTATAGAAGAATCTTTCCTGGTACTTTTAAAATCAGCAGCTTCAGACTTTTTCTTGAGATTTCTCTGAATCCAATCTGTGGTTCTTAATCCCATGCCATGGGCCTTGCTTATGTCCATGCTCCAGGGATTGTCAGTGGCATTTTGCGTCAGGGAACTGGTTCACTGGACAGATTCCCACCTTACAGCTCCCAGGATTTTGTTGTGTTTGGGAGTGAAATCGTAACCATTATGATAATGCTGTGAAAAATGGACCTAGGTGTCTCACAATCATGAGACACAAAGTAACATGCCTCTTTGTAACAGGGACCCTGACTGAGCTTGGGGTTTCCCAGATTTTGAATTAGTTTTCTTGGATTTTGCTTTACATTCCTTCATATAGAAGTGGAGGATTAAAGGATACACCTGTGTATTCTCCCCACCTCTTTATTTCTCTCTAATTAACTTTGGTCCAGTGATTTTAAACAAATTAGATCACCCAAGTTGGTGCTGGGAAGCAGGAAGACATTTCTAATGTGTTGAATTCAGTGAAGGTATAAATTGGATATTTTTCTGGCAGAAGCTGTTTTTCTGCTTCTTCCTATGCTAATAGAGGGTTTAGTTTCCCTCTTCTGCTCAGTGTTTCCAGGTAAATAAGTTTAAAACATTTTAACTGGGATAGTCTTGGTAGGTGCAATGTATGCTCTGACAGGTATCTTAGCAGCTGATAATATTCAGATTTTTGCTTAAGACTATATGGGATGAGATGTGGCCCAGTGATACAACCAACAGCATACTTAGAATGAGCATTGATATTTCACCCTACTGACCTTTTTGGGACTCAAGCTGGTTGTTATGATCCCAAAGCAGTGGATTTCCATTCCTGGCATTTGCTTTACTTATGCATCTCACGTGTTTACTTACGAGGTAAAAAACCCTACTTATTCAATGTGTTACAATAAAAAGTGAGGACAATTATCCTTGTTATCTCCCTACCTTGCAATCCTTTTTGCCCTGTTTTGCTTGTTTCTCAGTTACAGATTAAACTGGTGCTTCATAGATGAGTACTTAGACTAAATAATCAATAGACTTATCCAGCTGAACGTAACTAAGAGGTGAGAGGTGTGTGGTATGCGAGTGAATTGAGTGGAGCAGTGGAGAAGGATGATGGATGGTGTTCACGGAATACTCAGCAAGGAAGCAGAGCATGGTGAAAGGAACACATGCCTGGTTCCTGCTGTGTGAGGAGTCAGTAGAAGAGATTAGGAGTCAAACACAATTAGCGTGGCAAAAGGGGAAAAATTGCTTTAAATAAAACTGAGAACATTATCAAATAATCCAAGATTGCAGTAGGAAAAAGAGCTTCATAAAGCACATAAACAGAGCAAGACTGTGCCTGCAGGCGTTTGCTTGTATTTAGTGGAAGTGTTTAGCTCCAGTGCCTTGGGCGGTGTTAGGAGAAGAGTTGTGCCTTGAAACTAATCTGCCTTTTCCCTGCTCATTGCCCTTTGCTACTGCCTCTCAAGGGAAGGGGCTGCACTTCCCCACAGAGAGAGGAGTGGTGTGGAGGTTGCCCTTGCTCTCTGGCTCACTGCTTCTGCTCACTACTTTGCAGCTCTCAAAGTCGGCTGCAGTGAGGAGGGAAGGAGCACTGAGCTCGAAGGCTCTTCGAAGCTCATGGCAGTCAAGCTACAGGGTGGAGGAGAGAGAGGGAAGTTGGGCGTGGAAACCAAGAAATATATTCAAGGATCATTATGTTATGCATCTGTGCAGCTGCAAATTGTTTTGTGCACCGAGCGAGTAACGAAAGATGTAAAGGGGTGGCAAGGGAAATTTGGTGTCAGACTAAGTTTGTATTGTTTGAATGGAGAAAATGTTTTATGTTTTATGACTCCACGTGCAGCAAAGCACATGAAGTAAATATGCCAGTAAACTGAGAACTGCTTTCCTCCTCAACAGAGAGTAAATATTAATGAAGATACAGGTGCTGCTCAGAGACGCACATACAGAAGAAAATATAAGAGGAAGTAGAGCAGTTATAAAAAGCGAACTCTGGAAGAGTGTAATGGTTGCCTTCCCAGAGGTTTTTGGTGGGGGGAAGGTGGAGGAAAATGCAACAGCAGCAATGACAAAGGAAAAATCATAACAGGGTTTTATAAACTCCTCAGGAATTGGAGATGAGACTAAAGGAAAGCAAGCAACATCCTCTTAACAGATAAAAGGGAATTTGCAGTAACAAGCAATATGGAGGTTTGATCTCTTTGCTGGTGACATCTTTGTGATTGATTTAGGGCAGTCCCTATGCACAAGCCGTAAGAGGCTGTAGGTCTAACTATGGCATCTTACCACAGTCTCTAGGGAGACAGGCCCTGAGGGCTGGCAGCAAGGGAATGGTTTTTGCCATGGGAAAGACAGCTCAAAACTTACTAATGAGGCTCAGGGCCAGATGTCAAGGACAGCAAACATTTCAGTTTGGCATTTGCTCCTGCTTATGGTCAAATGCACAAGTCTTTAACAGAAAATGATGACCTAGAGACCAGAGCTGGGTGGAAGGCATTTTAGGGTTTAATTTAATTTAAACTCAATGCTGCCAAATGCAAACTCGTATTTGGCTTTTGTATGGGGGAACATTCTTGCCACTGAAGTGAAGCTCTTTGACTTTCAGAGGAAGGCTGAAGCTTCCCACTTATGCCTCACAGCACTTCTTTCCCACTCTGAGATGGGGTTCAGAGCCGTCTGAGTGTCTCCCATGACTCTTGTCACCTGACAGCGCTTGTGGCAGGGGAGCCTCTGCTCATCCTGCTGAAGGAGGAGGGGACAGGTCTGAAGGAAAGTCATGGCTTGCTCTCCCCTGGAGGCAGGCTCTTGGGAGCCTCAGAAGGACGCAGCCGAAGGAAGGCTGTCAACAGCTGTGCCTTGTTTCTCTGTGGCAGGCTGTGGCCAGGGCACAGAGAAATGACAGCAGAGAAACTGTGTAGCTCTGCAGACATTACAAACTATCAGCAAAAAGTATGTTCTGAAGAATGAGTTACTTCTTCGAGGTGTGATTGCAAAGGTTACCTGTTTCAGAACAGTGATGCTTTTTGTCTCCTTGACTCTTTGAGTCAGCATTTTCTCTTGATTGAAAATGGGGTGTCACAGTAACAAAAATAAACAGAGCCCAACTACAAAAGTTGTTTCTGTTTAAATGAAGGACTCTCATGTCACTTATATTTTAGCACTGTAATGGTACAGTCATTACAAACTATATCTTTTAGAAATCCTTTGTTATTACCAGTGAGATTGACTGGCATAAGATATAAAAATAACGTCTGGATCTGAAAGAGAAGGTAATTTAGACGTCAAATTTTGAGATCTAGGTTTTAAACTGGGGGTGGATCATACCAAGTTGCCATCCTATGCTGCAAGAGCTGATCTGCTTTGCTCTTTGAATCCTGTTGTCTGTAGTTGATCCAGAAAGCAGAAACTTATGAGTGTCTGCTTTGGAGTCTGAAAAGAAATCAAAGTCTTGCTCTGAATAGGAACCAAAGGGAGCAACTGTGAGATGTATGCTACAGGGGAATGAAGGAGAGTCCATGGAGATTTGCAAAAGAAGTAGACAGGAACAGTTTCTTTAAAAACTTACACTTTAAAGGGTAAGATAGATAAAAAAATATCACAACTTAAGAAGGACATGGATCTTGCTTGTATTTCAAAGTACCTTGTATTTTGTCACCATATAGTAGAGAAGGCTGATGTGTAACACTAGCAAGGATTCTGGAAGCAAGGTACTCGGTTACACAGTGGCTCTATGTATGTGTTGGAAGAAGTGAAGCCTTTTGAAACATGTAAAAAGATTACACAGACTTATTAATATGACTTATTCCTCCTTCAGTTTTATTCTGTCTTTATATTTTTCTATTGCCAGGTAAATGATGCAGTATTTGGACTTTGGTATGTCTTCTCTAAAATTGTTGCTAACTTTTTGCAGCTTTTAGGAAAAGGAGCAGCATATTTCATTTTCTATTCCTCCATAAACAAATTGTGGGAGGTTTTTTTTTTAATAGTTTGTGATTTGGGGCAGTTGAAGTAGATTTTTTAAAAATGTGATTAAGAATAAATATGGAAGGACAATTAAAGGTCTGTCAGATGTCTCATTAATAGGTATCTAAGAAGAAAAGTAAGTCTGTACTGTACAAATCAGGACAACAAGACTTGTATGAAAGTTATTATGCGATTTCTCTTCTGGCTTGGCATTTTGTAGTTAAAATTTTCATTCCCCTCTTTGAGCCCAGTAAACTTTTTTTTATACCAGAATGTAAGTTATCATAAAAAAGCAAGATTCCAGGAAGTTTTATTAGTAGACAAAATAATGAAACTTTTAATAAAATCCAAGGTCCCAATTCTAAAATAACAAAATTGGGGAGAATTAAAAAAAGCTACAAGGTGAAATAAAGCACGGTGGGAAAACAAAATACTTTGCAAGATGTGTGTTTGTAATACTTCATACATACTTTGCAAGTGTGAATATATTATATATTTGCATGTCTCCTTTTTCTCCTTTTTACTTGTAGCTAGATATGCTGCTCTCCAGTTCATAAAATGCGTGAAGAATTTAAACTGATTGTGCAAATGTAGTATTTGATAGAAAAAGAGGTAAATAAATCATGCTTACGTATTTTGGCAGGAGTATAATGTCACCGTGTCCTGTCCTGTAAACTTGTAGGCATCAAAATGTTGGTATTAATGCCACAGTCAATCACAAAGACCTGTTTAAAAAGCATTGCTCACTGCCTTCTTGAATTTCAAACATGCCTACGTGTCTGCCTGCCCTGACAGACCTGGTGAAAGGAAAAAATTTCCTTGTGGTGATTGTTAAGAAAACAAGTTTATTTTCTGAATTTTCTCTTAAATATTTACATTTGGGGGCTGGGGGCAGAAAGTATATCCTCACAGGTATATGTCTGTTTACCTGTTAAGGAACTGAACATCCTTTTTGTACAGTAAGTAAACCAACTTGTCTTCAGGACTCTGAATCAACTATGTTTAACCCAGCAGCAAAGTTAAGGCTGTTGCAATCCAAGTTGGCAGTCTGTAAATATTTACCATCCAGGCCACCCTCTATTGTTTCTTTGTGCTGTCAGCTCTGTGGAGCTCATTTTATGCTGGGTGAGATGCTAATGTAGATGGCAACATTTCTGGGCATGTGCTGCACTCCAGTGCCTGCCGTCTGCACACATACCTGTCGAGAGCTTCAGAAACTTGTCTGCTGGGGAGAACGAGGAGACCACTTGTGCCGTGGAGTTCAGCAGCTCCACTGAGTTAAGTAGTAGGATTTCTTGTTGATCAAACTCCTGGGATAAAAACCTGACCCCACTGAAGTTAGTAGTAAAGGTTCCACTGCCTTAGATGGGGTTAGAATTTCCCTCTATCTTCAGTAATAGTGTTGAAATGCCATAGTACTGTCCTCCAAAGTAAATTTTTAAAACCAGCATATTGTCATTTGAGAATAAAGTATTATTCTCTTATTTAAATTATGAATTAGAATAACAACTTTAATTTCAAAGAGCTAGGCATATTTAAATCTATTCTTTTACTGGGGTTGGTGATAAATTGAAGATTTAAATGTCTAAAGGTATGACCTTTAAAATAAAATTATGTAAATAATCAATCAACAGTGTACTTGTTGACATACTGATGTACTTTATTAATGGCTTACTCAGTCCAAAGTTACTTAAACTTGATAACATATTTATAAACCTGAACCTGTGCTGTTTTGAACTTAGATTTATCTTTATAAATCATTGCAACCAGGTTTTTAAGGATATTGAAGCATCTAAAGGTTCAAGCAGGCTTCAATAGAAAATGCCACAGTGAATAGCTCCTGTTACCAGGCTCTTTTTTTGACTGTTTTATAAATAACTAGGACCTTACGAACACATGTAGCATTCCTGAATGTCTTTGCAGAAACTGAGCTGTCAAATTCTGGCTCCGTGCTTCAGAGAATGGGTGGGAGAATTAATACACTGAAGAATAAAAATAGCTCTGTGAAGTATAATGGAGTGGTTGGTGATAAAATCAGCTTGCTGACCTGTTGCTTGGGCTAAAGCTTGCCAGAAAAAGCTGTTCTTTGTGGAAGAGCAGCATTTACTACCCACCCCAGGTAGGCTCTGGCACCCTCCTGGACTGCTCCATGGGTGTGGGACTCTGCGAGTGGCTGAGTGGTTGAGAATCCTGGGGCCGACTGCTGCGGTGGTCCAGTAGTGCATCCCTGCAGCCAAAGCAGCAGAGCTTTCTGTCTACCAGGTCCCTTTGCATTTATTTTACCACCAGCCAAGTCTTTAGGCTGGCAGAAAAGACTGTCAAGGAAAAAATCTATTTCTAAACAAATTTGCAGAGGTGGACAGGGGGGCATGAAAGGATAAAAGTTAATAGCTGTGTGATTCTCAAAAACAAATTTGCGAGGGTTTTTCTCGGTTGCTTCTGACTGCAGTCACTATCTCAAGTAAGATATGTTTGTGCAAGACAAAAACGAAAGGATTACAAGAATGATCAGTTTTTTAATGGCTTCTGTAAAAGATGAGATTAAATAATTTAGTAATCACAACTGGGGGAAAAGTTGGTTTGAAATGCTAGTTACTTCTTCCCTAAATTTTGGTGCTCCCAGCTGTAAGGGACATGACAAGAAAGCAGGGCTCAAGCCAATCTGGGTCTTACCATCAGTGCCCATTCTTAAGGTCATTTTTCCATCTTCCCTGGCTGAAATGGGCTCATGTAACCTCCCCTGGTCACCCCAACCTTCTTCTAGCCTGACATAGACCTTCTTGTCCTTCTTCTATCAGGGCTTCACCCTTTGCTCTGTGGCACAGGGCAGCAAGAGAAGAGCCATTCTGTTTACTCCCTCTTCACAAATCTTCCTGGGTTTTGTGTTCGTCATATTTCTTAAAGTGAAGGGGAATGTACTAATTAATGTACTAATTATCTTTTCTCTTTTTTTTTTTTTTTTCCTCCTCCATTTTCTTTCTTTCAACTCAGGAAGATGATGTGTTGTTTTATTGTGCAAATCACATATTCTTGTTGAATAATTTTTAAACTTAGAGCTCACTAGTTCTGGAATATCTTTTGTGCTGAGACCATCTCATGAAAGCCATGACATGGTACACCTGTTGATGAGGTTGGGGCTAGTTCAGTTGAACAGTGTCCCTGGCATTCCCTGTTGGTATGAAGGGACCCAGTTTACATACTGTGTTATTAAGTTATTGAGAAACAATACAATAGTGGCTGAAACAGTGCATGTATCATCCCTTAAATGGATTAAACCTATATGTGTGGCACTCTTTGAACAGTAAAAAGGAAATGAAATGAAAGTTAGAGCTGGCTAGGTGACTCTTAAGATTTGCTATTGCACAGAAAACACAGTTTATCTCAGAATTGCATTGACTATTAAACTCTTGTGTTTCTCTATGCTCTTGCTAACATTTTCCTCTATTGACACTGTGCCTCATTTAATTCCTCTTAGCAATGCAATTAATAGCAAGCTCTAAGAACTGCAAATGTACCAAGTACACAATTTCAAATAGCTGAATTCTATCTAAATATGCATGTAGGTACGCTTCTTGGTTGGAACATGCAGTTACAATCTGCAAACAGATTTATCAGTATTGCTGTAGGAAAACAGCCAGAAGCACTGCAACCTTTGTGTCAGAGAACAGTATTAAACCTGTGTAAGTCCCAGAGTCCCTCTAGTTTTCTGTCTGCAGGGAAACTTTCATTTTCTGTTGCAAGATCTTTAGGAAGCTGCTTGTCAGTGGCTGTAAGTAGGTTAGCTGAACTGGCTTTACCTCTGTCTGTATCATTTTCCATAGCTATCACCTGCAGACAACTGAGAGAGTTTTATGGGACTTCCTAGTAGCTGTCACAGTGGCTATGCAGTTGCAACTTGCCAGGATATACGCAAACACATGTACCCAAATTCCTACCACGGTATATAACCAAGGACTGATGAAAATTGAAGGAGGAAAGATTTAGCTTATGCTTTTTTTTCTTTTTTCTTTTTTCCTGTGGCTATGTGTGATTTAATTTCTAAGAACCTGTTATTACAAGAAATTTATAGGACCATTTTCCTAGACACATAACTAAATTAGTTAATATCATAAGATATTTCGGATTTAGATAGCTGAAGCTTTAGTAGTTCAAGAGCCTTTTATGCAGTAAGATCTCACACTTAAATTTTCTCTTCTGGTCATAAAAGTACTATATGCCTGCAGAGTGTTTTTCAGGTGATAAATTAAAGAAAAAAAAATGCATTTTGCATAACATGTTTTTGTTTCCAGATTTTATCTTTAAAAATCACTGGGTTAGGAAATACTGATAGGGAAAGAACAAGGATATAGACCAAAAAACCAGCAAAGAATAGAATAGGTAAATTTTTGTCTTTTGCTTAATGATTAATAGGATAGACATACAGAGTTCAAGTATATAACTCCAGGCAACTAAGTTTTCAGTGTAATGTCTATTTTTCATATTGTTTTATGTGAAGCATGCTGAAAGGCTCTGAGTGGGAAGCTGGAGTAGCTGGCCTTCTGAAGTCCCTTCTAAACAGAGTTGTCCTGTGATCCTGTGGTGCCTGGTGATGGAGCATGAGCACAGCTGCCTCAGTGCTCAGCAAGAGCTTTTGCTGTTGATTGTGTATGATGAAGATGGGCAGAGGGCCCATTGGTCTTTGGGCAGCTGGTATTAAAAGCAACATTCAAATTAAACTCTAAGCCTTGCTGCTAATCTAAAAGGCAAACTAAAGGAAATGATGCAGTCATGTGAAATCACTTAAAAATACACATTTTTGTTTCTGCTTAGCAAAACAGTAATTCAAACCCAACAGCAGGAAGTGTGTGGCTGCAGTGTATTTGTAAAGCCTAAATAATGGGTAAAATGTGACCTGAGAAGGTCAGTGTTACTGGTACTCCTTGTGGTGGTATTCATGGGCAGATGGCATTCTTGTCAATCATTAAAGTTTGCCCTGTTTTTGGTTTTCTTTTTTTTTCAAGACCACTTGTAATCAAGAAATTTCTTCCTTTGCCTCTTGTCTTTCTTTTGCAGCTTTACACTTTTGTAGCTTCTTGCCTGGAAATCAGTCATTTCCTTGGAATTTTAGGAAACTACACCTATGTTGACCAGTGGAGAAGGCAGAAAAAAAAAGATTTTGAAAATCATTCCTTAGTATGTGTCTAGATCAAATGTCATAGGAAACTAGGCCTGTCACTTATGGATGGATGTTTTGCCCGCTTCGTTCTAAATTCCACTATGGTATGGCCTGGGATGTGTTGAAAGGAATAGTGCTCCAAGATCATTTGTCTCCAGTTTTTTATCTTCTGTTCAGAGCTTCAATCAGTTACATGAGTTAGTTTTCAAGGCACCTTATATTCTTATAGTCTGTTGATGCATATAGTTAGGTATTGCACTTTGCCCTTAAGTATGTAAGTCCTAAAATACATTTGAAACCTGAGACTTTGGTTCCATTTTGTTGGCTCACGCTTTGTGGAGTCATTAAAGCTATGGAAAAAAAGTTTAAAACCCTCGCCCCCAATTTATTCTTTCTCATTTGTTAAGGTTTTACATGTTCTTTGGTTCGCAACATAATTCTGCGTCAGAATATGCCAAGTGTTAGTGACTTCTTAAGAATGCAATTGCTTCAAATTTGCTTGAGTTTATGTTTAGAGTGCTTTAAATAACCTCACATGTGGATGAAGGCTTCTTACCACTGGTGAAAACTTCTGACTATTACTCAAAATATCCTTTACTTCCATGACTTCTCAGTATGTTGCCATATAAACTCTAATTTTCCTAATGTAAAAATACAAAGGAACCCAAAATAAAAGAAAATAAGGCAAAAACCTCTCAATCTTGTAGCACAGTAGCAGGAGAAATACAGACTTCTTTGCAGATGTTTTGAGAATGTAAACAGATTGCCCAGCACAGGCTTTATGTGGTCCTTTTCTGAAGTTTTTTGTAACTTTTGTCTGGGAATGAAGTGTAGAAAAGTACATAGTACCATTAGCTTTTAAGCAGTAGGATGGATATTTCATTAGATATTCCCAGTTTTGAGAATTTTAGTTTGAAACCAAGTGGAATATTGAGTTTTTTAAGTCTAGAAAGTAGATCAAAATACCTTGAACTACAATTATGTGCTTACATATATAGTACTTGAATTAGACTTAAGCCTAGCAGACTGATTACTTTGGTATTGAGATTTTTGATGCATTGAATTTTAAAGGCTAATTCCAGTATTGGCAGATACATTCCTTATTATTCTCCTGTGAAAAGATATAATTTTTCTAAATAATGATTTTAAAGGTTTATGGAAAACAAACTTAGTCAGGGATCAGTGGCTGCATCTCATTTCAAAGTCATTAAATGTGTCTTATAAGGAAATGACTCTTGGGCTCTTGGAACTTCTGGAATCACTGCTCAACGATGCTTCTTATTTAATTTCTTTGTAGGGAAAATATTTTAAATAGTTTTTTCTTTCACCTCCAAAATGAAGAGGATAGTATTATTTTAATTTCATTTACATAATATGTTTAAGATAGGCTAACATTATTTAATTTATTGGCCATTTCTCTGTATTTCCCAAGAAATTGAAAAGGAGGAAACTAAGTCATAGTTGAAATCTGAAGAACTAGTATGTGTGTGTTTTTCCCTCTTCTCTCTTCTCTGCAGTACTCTGCTCTTAAGATCCAGCCAGATTTTTTGTTCTACTACTCTGTTGATGGAATTCATCTTGAGATGTAGAAAGAGATGCTACCAAATCTAAGCAGTAGAAACTCGGGTTTTAATTCCGCTTTAGAAAAGCAACTTTGTTTCTTTTTTGGCAATTCACCATATCCGTCTAATGCAACATTACTCTGCTACAGGCTAAAATGTCACCTTACAGGAAGAGCTTATCCTGAAGAACTTTCTGGTGACCACAGGCCTGAAACGTGGGTAACATCTTTACAGAACTAGTCTCCTAGGAAGTGCTTGAAAGGTTTCTTAGCTGCTTTTTTTTTTTTTTTTTAGTGCATGATTATACATTTGTGGGCTCCCAGCAGGCACGTTGTATTCATACCAGGGTACTCAAAAAATTGCAAAATTCACTGTGCATAAAAATGAGATTCCCTTTTGCTTTTCCAAATACAGTGTACATAATTAAATTTTAATGAATACATACACCTCAGATTTTTATGGCATAAAATAGACAGTTGCATAATAGGTGATAAAAAATGATACGAGGTACTGTTACTTTTATTTAAAATATGATGCAACTTTACAGCATCACATTTCCAGTGCTCTACTCTATACTACCATAAACTCTCATTATTAGTAACACTGCAGTCAATGAGCTAGACAGCATTTCTATCACAGGCTTTATGGGACTTTTTTCCACAAGACAGAAATGGAAAAACTCCTGTACTTCTCACTGAAGCTTACCTGTTTCAATGGCTTCACATTTCACATGGCTTCACTTTACTGAAAATCTAGTAAGAAGAGAGCAGAATTCATTGAGAGCAGAGGTAACAACACTTTAAAGCAATAAAAAGCCCTTAAAAAATCTTACGTGGGATAAAATTTAGCATCCGATAATAGTTGTGATTTTTTTCAGGGATTGCACTGTATGAGAAATGAATTTGGTGCCTGCTGTAGGGGGATGCTAGGTATCATATGGTAAGGTTTTCCAGCATGTACTAGGTTGAGGAAAAAAATAAATTAAAAAGGTTTTTCAGAAGATTTAGTAAGAAATACCAGTAATCCATTCACTAAATGAGAAAGAGACAAATGTGCTTCATATACTTTTGTTCGTTTGTTTGTTTTGTTGAGCTTTTTTTGTTCCTGAAACACTGAGCAAAACTGAGAAAGCCTAAGGTCAAAATGCCCATTAAAACAGAGAAAAACCTCTCACACACATCAGTTTTTAGAGACTTTCTAGCGCACATCGGCATGAAGCTAAAGCATCATATAGAGCAGAATGTCAAAGAGCCTTTCACAGCCATCCAAGTCCCAACCATTACTTGCTGTTTTGAGTACTTTCTGGCTTTAGTAATACAAGATTCTGAAGGTGAAAACAATTCCTTCAGGACTTGGATCTCTAATGGGGTCAGTGTGCTCTCAATGAAAAGTCCTGGCAGTTTAAAAGGAACTATAATGGAGACTTTTATCTTCTATGTAATGGGGGCACATATTTAATGATAATGGATGTATAACACAGAGGGAGAGGACAGGAAATGAAAAGTGTGTCCTGTATCAGATATTTACAAAAACCCACAAAACCAACCAAAAAAATCCCAGAACAAAAAAACAACAGACATGAAAGTGCATTAACTGGACAGCAATGACTGTAGAAAATCAGAATACGTGCACATTTTTTTGCAAAAATTAAAAACTCAGCTTACATTGAACAGGACAGTCCAAGCAACAGCTACATCAGTGATGAAGAGGTTAAAACATTTTGTGAATCAGAGACAAGAAAGGAAGCATTCCAGGGCAGGCAAGGTACCTCAGGGAATGACAAGGGCTTTATCTTGTCCCCTTTCCAAGGCATGTGGAGGTTTTTAGTGCCTGGAACAGACCACCATTGCCACACAAGGTTTGTTTTATCCCTTGGTCCAATGTGCTTCCTGTACTTTTGAACTTTGCTAGTCCTAGTGGACTATAGTGGACATAGTGGACAAGAGTGACTCTTTGGGGAGCCACCATTCAATGCTGAGTAGCTTTCTAACTGAAGGCAAAACCCAGGTTCCATAGGTACTTCTTCACTGTGCTATTTGGGTACTTGCATCTGGACAGATCAGGTAGAGAAGATACGTGGTGAAAAGTGTTCTACACATAGACCACTAGAACAGAGCTTGTGAGGAAGTAACATTATGTTGTAGTTTCAGATGGAGAGGAACCATTCCTCATATAATGAGTTGTATAATGGATACAGTGTACATTTTGAACAGCCATTGGTTTCCATGTTCTTCATCACTCTGTCCTGCCTGTGATACAGACAGGAGTCTGGAGTTGATGCTGAAGTGTTTGGAGCCTGTGAGTGGCTCCAAAAGTCCATGAGTGGACTTTTCTGGTTCTGTGGAATTGCCCCTTTTTTCCCCTCATGAAGTGATGTGCACCTGCTGCTGTATTTCCCTGCTTGTCTGGCAGAGGAGCTGTAGTGGAGTGTTCCTCATGGCTGCCATGGAATCCCTGGTAAAAGAGATCCCTACTTTTCTGATCAGCTACAGAGCCATGGGCCCTCATTGTCTCATGATTGGCAGCAGTAGCAATGACTTCTGGAGGAGGAATTTATCAGAGTGTCTTCTGTTCTAAACCCAGGCATATGCTGCCATTTTGAAATCTGTTTTAGGCACCGAGGAGATGGAAGCTAATGCAATTTGTGACAAAAGTAGTCTGGCAGGATTTTCTAGAAATGTAGCTTCTATACTGTATTGTGATTTGGCATAGGGGAGTTCAATATGAAGTTTTGAATTATACTTGGGTTTTTTTCTGCTCAATCGAAGGATTTAAAGGTTGAGTGAAGCCCTTAGCATAATTTTTTGCTTGGAGTAAGAATGAGCGTTACTTGGTGAAATTGTGAATAATCCAGAGCATCTGTGGTGGAAGATGGGGACGAGGAAAAAAGGTGTGGAGTTATTTGCTTCATCAGAATTTGAGGAGTAGTTAGTGACTAACAAAGTAAAACTCTGAGCTGGAGACAATTTCTGAACAACTGGTGCAAGGCAGCCAGGCTTTATTCATAGACCTTCCTAAAAAAGTAGAAAAAACTACAAGAAGGTACAAGAAAGGGGGATGTCTTTGTTTTGTGAAGAGCATTTGTGTTTATCCAATGATGCATGATGCTGGGAGAAAATTCCAGACAAGCCTGAAGGGTACAGCAACGTTATTCTGCCTTTGCCCAGAGCATGGATGTGTTGCAAGATTACTGAGATGGACAGGTGTCACAGGGCAAACAAATTTTTCTAGCATTATGTTCTTATGATTAAATCACTTGTGGGGTGTTACGCCTCAAATTTCTTTTAACTGCACAGAGTTTCCACAAGCTCAAAAATAGCACACATTTAGATGAGCATTAAACCCTTTCACTTTCTTACCCCAGAAGATATTTAAAAGCATGCAGGTTGCAGAAGATGAAGAAAATCTGAAGTTATTAGTGTTCCCTTATGTACCTGTGTGATTTAGTAAAGGTAGTATCAATTATTTTTTTTAGTACAGCAGACTGCATCTGAGGCAGTTCATTTTCTACTTTTGTGCTTCTGGTAAGACTACTTCTCTGGGGGTTTATAGGACTCGTCTCTGCAAAGACAACAAGCTTTTCTGTGTCCTTGATCTTGGATCCAGATATTATTGTCCATCACGTCTGTGTACCCCTCAGGAGAGTTTCAATAGCAGAGTATGATGATTGATCTTGATAGTACCTCTGCAAAGTCTTTAAAACTTCCATTTCTCTTTTTTCAAGTTAAAATGGTAGGATGGAGGTAAACTTACTGTGGTAGTCTTTTGGGATAGGAGAGGGTGACACCTGGATTGAGAAAGCAGAGTTTTGTTCCTGAGGCAGTGGAAGATTAAATATCATAGAAAGACAGTTACTGAACTCCACTTGAGTCACAATAATGTCTATTCCCAGATAGACATGCCCTGCAGATACTTCAGGAATGATGTTCTTACTTTTAAAAACTAATAATACAAAATGTTTTATCTCTGGTGTTCCTCATGGTAACTCCTTGGGAGGTACCTCTCTGGCTAGACTCTGATTCCTTCATAAGCAACTTTTGAGAACGTAATGTGGCTTTTGTTCAGAATGTCTTTCTTTTAGGATGGGTGGGAGAAGGACTGACATATATGGGAATGTAGGAGGCAGAGAACCAGCTCTTGTACCAGTGGAGAATTGAAATGAAGCCAAGCTACATGCCCAGACTCAAAATTTATTTTTTCTCAGTATGGTAACATAAAAGAAGCCAGTGTATCAATGCTGTTAGTCCAATAGGAATGCTTAGTTACTTGTGTTAGGTGGTCAGCCTTGTGTGGGTCACTGATGACCCTGCACATAGTGCTTTCAGAAATAAAATAATTCCTATAAATAAAGAAGCACTATTAGAAACATTCAGATGTTAAACAAGATGATTCCAAGACATTAGATATCTAAATGGTAAGGACAGCATTATACTGTGAATCTTCATAGTCCAAGTTCTGTAACTTTTGCCATCTGCTGCAGTTGCAGCAGTCCAAGGGATTGCTATAAAAGATTAGAACCTAATCCTTCCACTCTTTTAATCCAACAGAGGAAATAGGTAGATGCTTATAAAGTTACTCATAACTAAAGAGAAAACATGCTTAGAATATTAATATTTTAAATTATTTATATTTAGGGAAATCATATGGCTCCACGTGGCTCCACGTGCAGAGATTTTACACAATTATGAAGATTTTGGTCAGAAACTCTTCGGATAACTTCAGTTTTTGCTAGTCCATGAGCTAACAGGTATTTGTTAACTAATAGCAACACTGTGAGAAAATAAGTCATAGGACAAAAAAAGCTAAGAGAGTTTTTAAAGCCTTGTGTTGGAGGGGAGTTTTCAAGGGGAGCTGCTTTGATGGAAACTTTCTGGAAGACATGCCCCAACTGGAAAAGTTTGCAACTGATCTTAGAGATCAGATCGCTTAAGCAAATGGTAACAAGTTGATAGATGGTATCCAGCCCAAAATTCTAAAGCTTTTTATGTCAAATGAGCTCATTTGATAAATGTAGTATAAAATTTTTCACTTCAAACTAATGGTACTGGGAGCTTGGAAGGTGTTTGCACTTATTTTGGTGCTCATAAATTTTGGAGGGGGCTTTGGAATGGGGAATAAATAATAAGATTTAAAAAAATTGCCAGTTGTATTACATTATGCATCAGTTTTAAAATAAGGGCTCACTATTTGTGGTAAGGGTGATACAGGGTGATCTGTCAGTGATACAGAATTCATCTCCAGATTCATATTCTTGAAATAAAAATTTTTATGTGTACACAGAGAGAAATGTTGGAGCTCCAAAATCACAGTGTACTTAGTGGGGAGCTAGTCAATTGGTGCTGAAAGCTTGCAAATTCTGAGTTCAGCTTTAGAACAGAGATGAACCTCTAGCCCTTCACTAAGACCCTAGACACAGAGATGGTCTTCAACTACATCTTGAGGGACTTCCTACTGGATTTCTGACAAAGAGGTAGCCCATCAATATAAGCTGTAACCTGAGTGAAAGCCCAAACTTCTGTCTCAACAGAAGCATGGAACTGGAGGGATTTCGGAGAAAGACAAAGAGAATGATCAAGCCTGTGAAAATCTTTGTACAAGAAATAGCTTCATAGGTCAGGACTCCTTAGCCTGCAGTGAAGACTGGTTCATGAAGGTTGATGGTGGGATATGTTATAGATCTACTGAATTATAGCTGTTATGGAGAAGGTGAAAAGGGAGACATTGTTCACCACTGCAAGTGTGAGAGGGCATTGAAAGAGAAAGGGGCAAGCAGCCGTGAGAATACAGATGGATAAATTTTCTCCACCAGTGCCAGACAGGGAAAGTGATAGTCATGGAATGAGAGCTACTAAAAACCAAATACATAAATAAAATTCTTCCCCTTCCCACACAGTAGAGGAATGCAAGAAGCAGGAATGAAGGTCACTGTGACCAAGACTAACCAGGTTTCTGCCTTCTTCAAATTACTGTGGGGGAAAAGAGAGAAGTGGAGGTTTACAGTGTTGCTACCACTTTTTAGTGCTGTTTTAAATCTGTCAGCAGACTGCAAATTAGAATTCCTGGGCAAGACAGTAAAGACTGCCCTAGTGATATGACAGACTCCTCAGCTCCATGTCCAATATCATTCCTAAGGAATGGTGTCCCTTGTCCATGGAGAAGGGTCATCATAAACATGATGTCCATCTTCAGCGGTGGGTAGACACACTAATCCTGTATACTGAGTGTTGTGCCCCATTAGAAACTAAATACATGAAATCCATTTTGGGCATTCAATTTTAATTGAGTGCTTTCTGTCTTGTCTTTGCCAAAGGACTATCTGAAGCAGGCAGTTTTTGTCTTACACTCCATTTTTGCTGCCATGTGGCCATCTGTGAGGCCAATGGAGTAGGCAGAGATGAATCTGAATGGGAAAAAATAGCTGCTAATTTTAAGGTGAACCAGTTTACTTTCACTGGCACACGAGCATCTGTGATGTGAAGTAGTAATGTCTGATGCTGGGAGGATGGGAATGCTGGTTTTGTGTCAGTGCCAGTTTATGCTGTTTTAAAATTACAGCCTAAGAGCCTAATTTTCACTAGTTTTGAAAGTGCTACATTTGTAACAAAATTTATAGGCTATAGAAGTGGCTCAGTTACAAAGCCCATCAAGATTTCTAGAGCAAAAGACTTATTAAGAATAATTTCAAGTTGCTGGTTAAAAAAATAAGTTTGGGGCAATATTACATGCTTATTGTCTGATTCCATAGATGCTATTATTTAAAAAATTTAATTGTGCAGCCTATTAAAACGTTTGATTTTTCTATGTTTTAAAGAATGGATAGTGTTGCTTTCTGCTTTCATCATTAACACTATCTGAACTGCTATGGACATTAGACTCAAATAATATGCTTTAAAAATTCAAACTGTTCCAGTTTTGGTCTTTGAAAAAGGGATGTGTACTACTACAGACCTACACTTGTGTGTGCCATGGGTTATGCTGAGTATGTTCTACATATCGTGTAAGTAGCATACCACTGATACAGCATGTGAGACTTCATATATGATCTCATGTTTCAGCCATTCCTCAAGCACTGCCATCAAAAAGGCTGACCTGAAGATGTTCCCTGGGGGACAGCTATTGCATTATTGGTCAGAAGGTCCCTTCATAGGGAACATTGGTTCCTTACACATCACTTCAGTGATCACCGCTTTGATGATTTAATGATTGTTCAGTGTAAAGCAATTCAGAGAGATCTAGTTTTGTAATTCTGCAGCAAGAATGTCAAAAGCTGATTGAGGGAACATTCTGGCTAATCTGCCTTGTTTTCAGACCTCTACTGGCATGATGTTGGCCTAGGCTTTCACAATGAGGTTTGAAATATGACACCTAAGAGCTGTGCTCCAACAGGTGCTCCAGCAGCAAGTCCCACTGCTGTGAGTAAGCAGGGACAGTGATGGGCAGCAAACAGTGGGTAACAGCAGTGCCAGTGCTGCTTGTGCAGGCAGGCTTGCTGAGATAGAAGGTGCATTTTCTTTGTTTTTCTGGTCTTTGGAAGTGGGCAAGCCTTCCAGAAATCTGGGCAGTCTCGGAGTGGTCCTTCTCCTTTACCTGTGCAGGAAGGAAATGGCAAATGTTGATCATTGAGCTCAGGGATTCATCCATCATCACCTGCAGGGATGTAGGGTTTGGACTGAGCTCTCCCAGGTCCCGGTGATCTTCCTCATCACTGAGACATCCTCCTGACTTAAAGACTGCCAAGATCACTTTGTCCTTTCCCCAGGTGAAAGGCCTGGCCCACTTATAGTTACCTCCAGAGCCTTTGATATTCTTTCTGGCTTTTTCTCATCTTTGCCATCCCTTTGTAGTGGCCATTGAGCAGAATCCTTGCAGACAAGCAGGATGATGTTCAACAAATGGAGAGAGGTGTAGAAAGAAAATGCAGTTCATTCTCTCTTTTTTTTCAGACTGTACAGGCATCTTGGAATCCCCAGTGCTAATCACCTTGTCTTATTGTTATGACATAACTGTTTATCATTGAATTGTGCAATAGCTATAGGAAAAGTTCTGTATTCATTTTTTCCTGTATGGCCACTTTGTCAAATTTGCACACATCTAATGTAGGTGTATACAGTGTCTCACGTGATAATTTGTGTCCCACTGATTATAACAAAGTCTGGAGGACTAGATCACATATAGATATATCTATAGTTAAGTAGGACAGTTATTACCCATCATATATGATAGGTTCAGACACCGTTAATGCTTTAAGGGCTCAAAGAAAGCTTTCAAGGGAATTAAATTTACCTTAAAATCCACTAATGTTATAATCCATACCAAAATGAGCCCTTGGTTTTAATGCAGAGAGTAATAATACTGATCATTATCATTGTCCTGTACTTCTACAAATTATCTGATAATAGAAGTTTGATGTGCTTTATTTGGGAATTTAATTGTCACTGTACCCATTTTACAGATGGTGAAACTACAGCACAGAGTTTGTGAAACATGTCTAATTAAGCTGAAAAGAATGGGTATCCCTTTATATAGTCTTGATAAAAAAGGTTACTTTCTACTTTATTTAGTTAACTGCAGTGTTTAGGATTCCAAATACTCTAAAGTGTAATTTGGAGTCTGTAGATGCTGTTAAACTGTCATTCTTACGTTGTAGAATGGCTCTTGTCTAAAAGAAGCGACTGCCCTTTCTTCCTCTGTCAAGCTTATGGAAAAAAGGAATGTTTACATTCAACTTAACAAAAAACTGCATGAAGCAGTATTGAAAGTATTTTGGTTTTTTGCTTTGGAAGACTGTTTTTTAATCAATTCCTTGGATCAGAAATGGGTTAGTTGCATTTATCTGGGGTAATGTAGCATATCTGACATTTATTTGTTTGATTAGCCATGAATAATTGTAATTTTATTAAGAGTCCTAGCATGTTCAATATTAGACTTAAGCCCTCTCTTATAGCAAATACCAGTGTTTGAATATGCTAACAGAAATGTTTATCTACTCCTTGAAGATAGAGTACTTAATGTAATTGGTAAATCAGATGATACCTAGCACTCCATTGTAATGCTCTACTTTACATGTAAATTATATTTTGAAGCACCATATTTTTTCCCAGTTGTGATTAATCCTTGAAATAAAAGGGGAGGAGGAAGCAGCTAGTTTATTTTTAATGATACATTCCTCCTTTGGGAAAGATTAACTGTGTACAACTTTGTTGAGTTTAGCAATTTGCAGTGAATTGCTGACTTGTCTGTGGAGACCAATTCTGTTCCTTCAGAAGAGTGTTTGTCAGGTTACATTGTGCTCTCTTTCTTTAAAGGAAAGTAGTTCTTATGTCTCTGTCTGTGGCAAGAGATAGTAAGTTCCTTGGTAGTATTTGAACTTAAATAAATCTAGCATGTAAAACAAAGCTATAATATGTTTGATAAATGGAGAAAAGAGAGGGAGAAGACATTACACAAAGCATGCTCTTATTTTGCTGTGGTTTTGGTTTGCATGTCAAAATTTCAGATTGTATTCAGTGTTGTGTGCTGTTTGCCTGTCACATGCCCTTAGCCTGTCTTTAGCACTGTTGATTGCCCTGCCTGCTTTTCCTGCTCTTTCCCTTTTCCAGATTGTATGTAGGTACTAATGACTTAATAAATTTTGTTGGAAGACCTATTTGTTGTCTTCTGAACCTTTTAAGTCCCACAGCAAAAAGTGGGAATGTGTGGTAACATCTAGCTTAATTGCTGCAAGTGAGTGGAAAAATATCAGTGCAAATGTTGGGGCTTCCTGTGGGAAAATACGATGATTCTTGCTAGCTGAATCTATTTTCTGTATGGAGTCAGTAGAATGCACCTCACAAAAAGTGTCATGTCTAGTGGGGAAACAGTCACTTGGGAGTGCTACTGGGCCCTTCCTTGGGAGTGGGAATACCAGAAAAGAGTGCTGGAGCAGTGGTATGTAACAGTGTGTGTGTGCTCAGAGATGCTGCAGCTTTTTCAAGGTTATTTGGTGGAAGCGCTTAATGGATAACGATCAAGTGCAACAACATCTGCATATTGAATCAATTTAGCACATTGTGCAGCAGTGTCATGGCCTTCCTTCATTCCAGCACAAGAAATAAAAAATGGTTTGCTAACTGTGAGAATGCGTGTTGATGTTCCTTCTCATGCCAGGTGTTGCACCACGTGTGTGATCTGCAGCCATGTGGTGGGTGGTTTGTTTTGTTAGTTTTTTGTTTTGGCTTTGTGTTTTGGGGTTTTTTTTTGCTAAAACTGTACTGAGAGCAGGCATTTGAACAGGGGATGGTGATGAATGGAAATGCTCTCCATCCCTTTTACTAAAAACTATTGAAAATTAGTATTGTGGATGTGGGACTGATGGGAAATGACACATTCACCAACCAAAGGCTTGAACTTTTAGAAATAATAGTGTATTTTTCCACTGACTAGAAGAATATTACAAATGTAAATAGACCTACTAACCTCTTTTCCCTTGCCTGGGTTTTGGCTATATATTTCACAACTATGAAAGTATTTCGATGTCAAGTGAATCATGTGAAGTGCAAAAGACAAATAACCTTTTTTTCCTCCCTCTCTCTTCCTCCCCACCTCTCCCAAAATTGCAGCCACAGGAATAAGTCTTCAGGCTGGCCTCACCCTTCAGGGACCTGGAGCTTGAACCAGGGGACACCTTATGGATGGGAGATGACGGCAAACAGAGATGGAAGAGATTACTTCATCAGGTAAGTGGGCAGTGTGAGCTGTGCAGTGTGTAGTACAGCACTGCAGCCCTGCTCTTGACTGTATTGCCTTGGAATCTTAATTTCTGTTTCAGCCTTACATGGTTAATGTTTAGTTGTTTTAATTTATGGCACGGGGATAGCTCAGACTGTACTTTGCTGTGCCTTGCTTTGGCACTTGGTTATTTCATTTACTCAAGAGAATGCTGATAATATAAGGCCCTGTAATTCTTTGAGGAATTACAACAAAGGTCATTAAAAAAAAAAAAAAAGCCATGTTTAAAGAATGAGGCAGAAGATCAATTCTAATTGATCAGTTATGATCCAATGACTGATACTTACACTCTCGATTTCTGCCATGTGAGGTCTTTTGCTTTGTTTATTATATTCATTATAATGGTAATGAGAAAGTGTATATTTTGATCCTGTGTAGTAAACGTTCAAATTCTTAGCTTTCCCATAGTCCTTTAGCTCTGAATTTAAAGGTTTGCAAAATAAATGTCAATGTGGATGATGTAATTTTAAACAAAATTGACTTTTCCCATTGAAAACTGTGCATAATTATTCTTTAAAATCACTGAGGTGGCTTGGATACAATACAGTTTGCTGTTCTAGCAAATGTACTCTTATGTAGCTTTGGAACTTCTTCAGTAAAAAAGGGTAATGATAGTGAGTTAGCAGAACCATGGGCTAATTTGCATTCATTGCTTTAGCTTACATCCCATTCTTAAGGTTAGAATTTTCATACTGTTCCTGTGAAGGTTTTTTTTTTTATTATTATTTAATTTTTGTCTTTGTCAGCCTATTTAGAAACTTGCAGGTGCTTGGAGAAGTCGTGGATAAGAATTACAATTCTTTCATTTAACACAGAGTAGAAGGATCAGACTTATTTTAAATTGAGAGTTAAAAGTCCTTAATTCTCTTAAGATCCTTCATCTGCAAAAAAAGAATTGTACAGCATAAGAAAGAGGATCCCTGTTACTGTGCTTTCTCTTCATACCCCTTCTGCCCAGGGAGCATGCCTTGGCTTCCTGAGAGACATTTGCTTTTGGAGCCAAACTAAGATTTGTAGCAGCCTGGTGACCTGCAGGCTTTCAAGATTTAGAGAAATTTCAGACCTGTCCAAATTGGAACAAGTTGTCTGGGTTAATGAGGGCTCAGAAGCTGACTTTGAAATGTAGTTTTCTTGCTTCAACAAGCATTTGTCATGCTTTGGGTGTCTGTAAGACTCTGGCTATAGTGCTGGACCATGTGAAGCTGAATGCCAGGCACAATATAAGTCTATTAACACAGGTTTTCTGCCTCAGCTAATTAGGCTTAGTAAGTCAATAAGTGTAGGTGAGACTCCAAAGTACTGTGCAAATGTGAGACTGATGCTTTGGCTACTCAAGTTAGTGAAGGGAGAATGTTTTCTGCAGACTGTTGCTATGTTCTCCTCTGTGTGCAACAGATTCATCTGAAGAATGAATATCCTGCTTCTGAGGACAGGCACCACGTTCGATTCTTCCTCTTTTCTCACTGGTCACATGATGGGGTGCCGCACTTGTTGTTTAGCTGTAAACAGCTGTGGTTTGCAAAATGCAGTGCATTAGTACTCGTTAATTTTGCAATTTGGGAATGTTTTCTAGCTCTCAGTAGCTAATGATTATTTTGTTTATTTTTTTGGAATGTATTTTAATACCTTAAAGTGCCATATCCCTCTATTAAATTGAGAAAACTGCATCTAGGAACAAATATCCATGCCAGGGAGTGCCAAATTATGCCCTAAGTAATATTAGGCTTATGGCTGTTTTGTTGTTGGGATTTTTTTTTTTTCACTCTTAAAAGGTGCTTGTTTTCCATTCTCTTTTGGGCTCTGATCTTTCTTCCATTTTTCTCTGTATGTGGATAGCAGACTATGTGCAAAAAAATAGTCTGCTTTAAGGGGTAAAAAGAATGAGGCCTCTGAGGAAGCTGATCTGTAGATGCCTTTGATATTTTGTGCCAGATTTTATAACCCATCAGAATCTCTGAGCAGTTTTAGGTGCAAGTTGAACACCACTACATACCTACACATTGTGTGATTGATTTATAGTACATATTCCTGTATTAAATGTTTTAAAGCAACAGCACTGGCTATAGTGTGTGCACCAGGCATGCCTCCAGAGTAGTAATGCATCTTACAATACATGACAGAACCCTGGGGAGCATTAAAAGCCAGTACTTTTGGAGACAGAAATCAGGAAACCGTTCAGAACCATGTACTGCTGCACCGAATCACCAGCTGTCCACCTTTACTAGTGAACGTCAGCTCAGGTAGCTATTATGGTGTGACTGGGTAGTCACATGATGTATATCTTGGTTTTAGAAGAATGAACAAAAACTAAATAGTTCCAGTGACTTCGCCAGTGATTCCTCTGTGGAGATTTATAGTACCTGTCCTTACAGTTATTTGTCTAAGGAGAAGCTCTCTCTGGCTTTTGAAACAACTGCTTTTGCAAATACTACTTGAAAACAGAATTTAATTTTCTTTCCTTCAGTTTTTACCCCTGGATTTTGGGAATGACATAGTGAGATGGTTGTTGACAGTTATGCCTATAAAGGCAGGAGAGAGATCAGCAAGAGAGCATTTCTTATTGTCTTTAAGGCTTTTTATAGCCACGCGCATGAATGAATCGCATTGCACTTAAAAAGCAATTCAAATACTTTGCTTGGTTTTGATTAAAGATGTATAAACCAGGTATTACCACAATGAAATGTGTGCATGGGTTCTGTACAAGGAAGTAACATGATTCATAGCAACATTAACTACTTTTTAGTTAAATAATTTACTTTGGGACATATGTACATTCCCATTCAACTGCAAGTAGACATATTGTAATTTTGAAATTGTGGGAGGAATAGAGAATCCAGGAGAATCTTTTGGTGAAGTGAAAGGCAATTATATAGTGTCGGTGCAAGGGCTTTAAGGCATGAATGGGAAAAGATGTTTATTCTTTCTCCTGAAGCACATTTGATTTCTTTGAAATCTCTGAAAGCCCTTGTGACGTGAGCTAATCAGGGGTAGCTTCCATTGCCAGGCAGCACTTTTGTAAAAGTGTGAAAAGAGTCTCTTATCAAAATATTTTCAGATGTTGCCATCAATTCGTTATCTCTCCTTTACAGATGGCACAACCAGGGTCATTTTGCAAACCTCTAAAATACTTTTTCTTAGGTTTAGGCCATGGCAAATTAAAGTTTCAGAACTTCACCCATTCCCTTTTAGCTTACCACTTTTACTTGAAATAGCCTTATGAGAAAAGTAATGCATTTCAGTTTAGGAGGGTGGCAATCATCTCGTATCCTTTCAGCATGTTTCTGTACTGCATGAGCTGTATTAAGCTGGACCTTTAATATAAAATAATTTGAAAATGGTATATTTAACCACTTTAAAGGCCTCTTTTATTTGCATTTATTATATATGTCATGTAATATATGTTTATGAGAAATCTGTAATGTTAATTTTAATAAAAACATGACACTAAAAATCATTTTGGTGTGAATATAGGACTTCAGGGAGATAGCATGGGAAGCAGAAGGTTTTGTCTGCTTTTGTCTATAAAAGGTTTAGCCTCATGGCAATTTGGCTCCTAATTTTTAGGAGCTATGATCTTATTGATTCTTGGACCTGTACAGTTTTGTCCTTTCCTTTGTGTCAGTCTTGCTGCTTGTCAGACCTGGAAATAAATTGATAAGAGGGGAAATAAACTGTCAAAAGCTAATAAAAGGTCAATCTTATGGAGAAAGCAAGGAATTTTATGTCATCTTAGCTCCCTGAGCCAGTCCTTTGCATGATCTGAAGTTGCACCACAGTTTAGTATGGAAGAATCCTCTGAATGTCAGCCTGCCCAGCCTTCTGCTCAGAGCATGGCTAATGCCAGGTGATGAGCAGCATTGCTGCCACACTGAAATATGTGATTGATTTTGGAACAGAGTTGCAACAGAGTTGTGCTGGCTTAAGCTTCCCTGCAACTGCACCTTAAGCTGTCTTCAAAAGTCATACCTTTTGGATTCCTGTTGCTGCTTAATTCCTAAGGAATAAGGTACTTTGTTATTTTTGTGGATCTGGTTTCTGTCATTCAAATAAAAAACAGAGAATGCGAAGGTGGGGTTTCTCAAGGCTTAGTGTTGAGTCCAGTCCTGTTTAATATCTTTACTGATGATTGATACGGCACGAGGAGATCGAGTATACTGTCAGTAAGTTTGCAGATGACACCAAGTTGGGTGGGAGTGTTGATCTACTGGAGGATAGGAGGGCTCTGCAGAGGGATCTGGACAGGCTGGATTGATTGATGGGCTGAGGCCAACAGTATGAGTTTCTGTTGAGGAATACATTCACTGCAGATAGCTTGGTAGACTGCAAGGGTATAAAAGCTCAGACTCTGCTATTGGAAACCTGGGGTCTAGCTGGTAAGGAAACGTGGTCTGACTGTGTGAGTGGGGTATGTGTAGCTGTAAAGGGGCCTTAGTCCCAGCTTAGGTGGTGTGAATGTGACTGCCAGAGTGACTCCTAGAAGGCTGGACAGAGAAGTTTCCTAAACAGTTCAACAAGTCCAAGTTTCTGCATCCTGCACGTGGGTCCCAACAACCCCACACAGCACTACAGGCTTAGGGACAGTGGCTGAAAAGCAGACCAGCAGAAAAAGAACCTAGGGATGCTGGGTGACAGCTTGCTGAACATGAGCCAGCAGTGTTCCCAGGTAGCCAAGAAGGCAAATCCCGGCTTATATCAGAAACAGTGTGGCCAGCAGGACCAAGGAAGTGATTGTCCCCTGTACTTGGCACTGGTGAGGCTGCATCTAAGACCCTGTGTTTATTTCTGGGCTCCTCACTACAAGCAAGACATTCAGGTGCTGGAGTGTGTCCAGAAAAGGGCAATGGAGCTGGTGAAGGGTCTAGAGAGTAAGTCATATGAGGAACAGCTGAGGCAGCTGGGGTTGGATTAGCCTGGAGGAGACTCAGGGAAGAGCTTTTTCATCTCCTCAACTACCTGAAAGGAGGTTGGGGCTTGGCTTCTTCTCCCAGGCAGCTAGTGACAGGATGAGAGGACATAGCCAAAAACTGCACCAGGGGAGGTTCAGGCTGGACATCAGGAAGAATTTCTTCAGGGAAAGAGTTGTTAAGCATTTGAACAGGCTACCCAGGTGGAGTCACCATCCCTGGGGGTACTCAAAAAATGACTGTATGTGGCACTTAGTACTACGGTCTAGTTGATAGGGTGGTGATCAGTCATAGGTTGGATTTGATGATCTTGGAGTTCTTTTCCAACCTAAATAATTCCATGTTTCTGTGTCACATCACATTTTGATATCTTGAGTGCCTGCTGTTGTTCTTCACTGATGTTTTTGTGTTTAGTAACAAAAATTCTTCTAGACTTTTTCCAAATCTATCTGGCAAATTTAATTCTTTTTTTCCTCTGAAGTATGTTATTCTGTGTATTATATGAGCTTCATGTTTGGCTTATGAAATAATTACATTTAAGTTGTCCTTGTTTGGCTTAGTAGCTATGCTATTCCTGAAACATGAAATTCTTAAATGTCAGCTTTTGCCCCATACAGAAAACAGAGGTAATATGTTTGTGTACTTTGCTAACTAGTATAGTTCACAGCATCTTAAATCCTCAGAGTCTACACAGTACAATATTTAGTTCCAATACAACGTCATGATATTCTTCTATATTCAAATACTTACCTAAATTTTCTTTAGTAGTCTTCATGTTATTCTTTCTGTGCTTGCTGTGTTTAGAAGAGGAAACTTTTTCATGTTTTCTGGAAGTGTGCCTCTGCGCCATTGCATGCATCCTATCTGGTCTGTACACCGTTGTACATCCCCTGGTACACCCGGTTCTCATAGCTGGCCAGAAATGTAGAATTATAAAACACAATCATTGATGATATTATTGGTGTATCAATCAAGCATCCTGCTTATTAAGGACCACTAATTTATACCAGATGCAAAACTGAGGCTCACGGCCTGCTAATTAGTTTAATTCAAAATAAATAAGCACAGAAGATGATCGGACCATTCATCATTTTTTTTAATTATTATTTTCTCTTGTTATATCCAACCCTGCCCCATTCTGCTTGTCCATGTGTTCTGTAGGTTGTACATGCCTATTGGTAGTTTAGTCCTTTCTTAGAATATTTCTCTGGAGTTTGTTCTGTTGAAAGGTTCTGAAAGCCATCAAAGGATATAAATAAAATAAGTGAAAGCCTTGATTGTTGTTACTGTGTTGTTCATCTTCCTGAGTTTTGAAAAGGCTGCTGTTATTTATACTTTAGGACTGCCACAGTACATAAAACCATAATGAAAGTCTGAAGTCACAGGAGCCACCTTCTACCCTGTAGGTATGATTTATTGCACTTTATTGAGTGCATTCCATTCCTTCATCACTAAGTACAGAAACAGTGTCGACTAGATTCACTGGGAGATTTATGTGGCATTCACAAAAGTATGAGGAATATGGCTGCTGCTGTTCCGTCCACGGGAGCACCTGTGACTTGTGCAGGGTGCCATCTCCTTCAGGTGAGGGATATGAATGGAGGCATCTGTGTGCTGGTTTAATGCCTCCATCCAAAGGCTGACTGCTGCATGTCTCTTTGGGCATCTCTGCTCCCAGGTGAGGTGCCAAGGGAAAAGGCAGTGGAATCACACCCTCTGGCCCACTTATTCCCGAGTCTCTAAAAGGGACATCCAATGAGATTGAATGGCAGGCAGTTTAACAGTGATAAAAATAGTACAACCTATATAATTAGTAAATAGAACTCTCAGCTACAGGTTACAGTAAAGCCTAAAATGTTTTATAAGATTCAAATGTACATTTGCAAAGTGCATTTGTAATGAGACGTTCACTATTAAATTACATAGGATTTAAAAAAAATTAGAGCAGATATAAAATCTTATGTTTCAGACAAGCGGGTGAGTCAGCTGCTGACTGCCTAGGGCTAGGACGAAACTTCCTGTATTAATCAGGTTATTCTATAATTACAAGGTTTCTTGCACCTTCCTCTGAAGCGGGTACTGAGTGCTGTCAGAGAAAGGATACTGGACCAGGAGGACAACAGGTCTGATTGGTATGGCGATTCTTGATTTTTCTGTCTCTTCCATGTTTTATTTTAAATTCCCTTGTCTCTAATACGGGCTGTTGTTATGAATAGTGTGCTATTAAAGAAAGAGTGCTACTCTGCTCCTTTCAGACTGCATAGAAATTTGCTTTCTGTTACTAAGGGTTTGACCTACTCAAGGACAGGATCGGATGATGGAAGGGGGAGTGGGGCTAGAAGACATGAGCAGCAGCAGGGATGCACAAATGCAAGTGACTGTTTAAAGCAAACCTGAATAATTAGAAAGGGGAAGAAGTAAAATTATATATCAACCTGTTTATGTCAGTGGTTTGCCTAGAGACTACTCGGGCATATGGTGAAAAAGTAAGTATTGCTAAATCACCTCAACCTCCTGAAAAGAAACAATGATTTAACAATTGTCTATCCTTCACAAAGAGTTGTTCCTCTAGCCATAAATATTGCAGCCATAAATATCACAGACAAAGTGATGTTAATACTGACTGGGATAAATCATTGATATAATGGAGGGAATGATACCAAGGAGGTGATGGTTTGTGGGGTTATTTTATTTTAACTAGAGCATGGAAAAAGGGAGAGTTCATTGCATTGTAAGGCAGTTGTTCCTAAGCTGGTTAGTGTGCAGTAACTCAGGAGCTGGTCACAGCAGCCTAGTTCCTTCCCTTTCTTCTGGCTTGCCCTTTTTGGGTCCCCTCTGCACACGCACAGAGCCCTCCCTTGCTGGAGCAAGAGGATTTCTCACACTGGAAAGGTGAGGGGAGTTATACAAGAGGGTATGAATGTGGGTGAGACTACTCAGAAGAGAGGAAGCTTTTGCTCAGTCATTTGCTTTAGGTTGCCTGGATGTAATTATACTTAAATGTAGTACAGGGAATCATACCGTGGGCCTCTGTTACAGTGAAGCCAGTGTTCCTGAGCTAGTTCTCTGTGTTTTTCCCAAAAACTGGATGGGGATGCCATGAAATTCAGAGAAGTATTGCATCCTGTTACAGTTACTGTTACACACTGTTACTCCTGTGTGTTTGAAGGTGGATTAGGAAGCAGAATAAAACTTCTGGAGCAAGACCTGCATAGAAAAAAAAAGTAAAAATCAAGGTATCCTGACCCAGAATCATAGTGTACATTGTCATAGAGAGGTGCAAAGATTAAATCCTCATTATTGTTGGAGTACATATGCTTCTAGGTAGCTGTTTTCTATGGAATAACAGCATCTCATCTGTGCATTGCAGCATGTAAATGCTTCTGTAGAAGCATTGCTTTGGTACACCAAGCTACCCTTCCCAGGAGTATAAAACAAATTAATTCTTTTAAACAGCTTGTGTGGGAATGATAGCCCCAGTCGGAGTCTGCTTTTCCAAGCATCTCTCTTGTAAAACAGTGTGTTCCCTAGAGAATTGGGATTAAAAGTGTGAAGTTCTGGTTCTGCAAAGCCATGCAGGTGGCTGGAAGAGTGGTAGTGGTTTGTAAGAAGCCGAGTCTTATCTTGGGTCACATGCTGGTAACCCCAGTGATCCAAACACAGAGGTTCTGCATATGAAATAAAGCCAGGCTCCTTGATAGTCCTTAAAAATAGAGAGGGGAACACAGCAACTGAAACACCTAAAACATGTTTCCTGCAGCCTGTACACTGGGGCCTTAGTGGCCATGAGCTTGGAAAATTAAATAAGGCAAAGCTGCCTGATACTTGGTGATAGAATTGGGACCTTTCACAGCAAAGGCTAGGTGAAAATCTTCCCTAGAGCTTCTGTTATGACATTGAGAAAAAAATGTGCTAGAGCTGGGTTATAGAGAAGAAACAAAAAAGTATGAGAATTAGCACAGTATATTGGTGCTGTTTAAATAGCACAGTTGAGTTCACCAGTTGATCGTCGTGTATGTACAGAATTAAAATGAGTTACCTAATGTGTTATGCTATGCTAGGAAATACCATATTGATGATACTTTTCCAGTAGGCATTCATATACTAAGGAACTGCATACTGAGGTATATGGAAGCCAACACTGAAGAAACCTAATTTATCCTTTTGGCTTAATATCTCTCATATTAATATATTTACAGTTTTCTATAAAGAAAATCAAGTATAAGCCTACTGTAAAAGGTTCTGATCTGGATTGATATGGTAGGACAGGAAGATAAATTGTTTTAGAAAGACAATACTACCAACAAAAGCTTACTGAATTTTAATTCTCATTTAGTTTTTAATTGCCCTTCTTACAATAAAATACTGCTTAATTATACTCAAAATGCTCAACTGCCAAATATAATGCTAAAAATCCTTGTATTATGTATTTGACATAAATGCAAGTAAAGAAATAGTTTAACTGAACTCAAATTAATCTAGTCACTGACAACATTATGACTCACTGCAATACTTTGAAAGCCATTTATCTCATGTTCGCTTAGAATCCTGAACCATTCCACAGAAAAACTTCAATTTAAAATAAACCAATCAAACTGTGTGGCTGTACAATTAAATATCACCATGGCAACAGGGATTAAGCACATGAGGTAAAGACCTGCTGACAGTGCAGAGATTATTTCAAGTTTCTGACTCTTCTAGCAGTAGACAAATGAATTTACATTTTCTGTATCGAACACTGGGAGACGTGAAATGAAAGAGATTGAGGTACTTCTGTGGCATCTTGGGACTTCAGACAGTATTTTCCTGACAGGGGAAGTAATTAGCTGGAATTACAAATAGGAACTTAGCAGACAGATACAAATAAGCATTTCCTCATGGAATTTATTTAGCATTTCATAATTAAAACCTGGAGAGACATATTATTTAGGATATAAATAGCAATGAAAAAATTTTGCCATAATTTAAAAAATTTAACAGCATAATAACTGTTTTGCTTTTAATTTTTAGGTGAGCTTGGGTTCACTTAGGAAAGAAGGTTATTTGCAGCTCTGCTGTCAAGTGACATTTCTAATGTGAAATATACATATAAAGTTATACTGCAGAGTATAATTAATGTTCAGTGAAGCCACAGGAGGATGCATTAATCAGTCCTAATGTTTCTACTTCTCTCTGGCTCTACTCCTAGCTTTTTCGTATGTATTTATGAAGACCACTGGAGATGCAGATATGCTGGCATGTATAGTTTTCAGTTTTTAGTAGTGTGGCTGGGGTTTTTTGTTTGTTTTTTTTTGTTTTGTGTTTTTTTTCTCAGATTAGCTTTTGATTCAGTTCATAGGATCATAGAATGGTGTGGATCAGAAGGGATCATCTACTTCCAACCCCCCTGCCAGGACAAGGACACCTTTCACTAGACCAGGTTGCTCAAAGCCACATCCAGCCTGGCCTTGAACACTTCAGGGATGGGGCATCCACAGCTTCTCCAGGCAACTTGTTCCAGTGCCTCACCACCCTCACAGTGGATATCTAATCTAAATCTAGCCTCTTTCAGTTTAAAACCATTGCATCTTGTCTTATCAGTGAACATCCTTGTCAGAAGTTTTTCTCCAGCTGTCTTGTAGGCTCCCTTTGGCTACTGGAAGGCTGCTCTAAGGTCTCCCTTCAGTCTTTCTTCTCCAGGCTGAACAAACCCATCTCTCCCAACCTGTCTGGGCTCTAAGAGAGGTGCTCCAGTCACTTTTCTGTCATCCTGTGAGAAGTGGAAGTGAGCTGGCCTCAATGTGCAATATGCAGCTCATCCTGTATTAAACAGATGTAGACTCTGTAGCCCTTCTGCAATCAGAGCTAACAATAAGTTGAGATCAAGGTGTATGCTTCACATCAGTCCTTATTAGTGTGAAATTAGTCTTGGAATCATGCTGTTCTCAGTCTTTGGGGTAGGATGGACTTTGCACCCTTGTAGATAAGACACTTGGAAAACATTTTATGACACCGGGTGGTAGGTGGACCCACAACTGCACCTTTTCAGTGGGAATCAGAATTTACCAAACCTGTCAAGTTGCATTTTGTTGTCTGGTTTTGATTATGGTAGTCTATACAGTCTGATATCTTTCTTCCCTATTCATTTCAAGCATAAGCTTAGGTCTCTGTCTTTAAAAAGCTTTTTTAGCTCTGCTCTTATGAAGAACTGTTGCTTCGATTCTACTAGTTGTCTGACATTAAGTTTTGTCAGCTTTGTGTTAAAATGTCTTTCCTTGCATGCTGAGTGCAGGTTTTGGGGTTTTTTACATCTTGGGATGAAAAGCCTTTGTTAAAGATGCATAAATACAGCAGATATATCTAAAAATAATTGTATCTGGTGAGTTCATAAAGGAGGAGATGAATACTGGGCACATTTTGTAGGAATAAGTGTAGAGAGTCTGTTAATGGTGGCAGTCTTTTGCCATTCAAAAAAAGGCAGAAGCCCATATTAAAGTTAACTCCTGGCATAAGCATCCAGTAAACGTAAGAAGAAAAAAATAGTGAAATATTGATGAAGCTTAAGGTAAAAACAGAAAGTCAGGGATATATGGAGGACATTTCTTGAGAAATTACTTAAATGATAAAGAGACTGGGCTTGATCAAGTGGGAAGAATAGTTTTACTTGTAGTCTAAAGAGGTACTTCATGTTTCTGTTCCTGTTTATAATCCCTTTTGTGCAGCGTTTTCTTCTTGATGCTGTTTTTATTGTTTTTGTTTAATCCAGTCAGTGCCTTCAGCTGGACAGAAAAGACTTGGCAAAAAGCCATCCTGATAAAAGACGTTTTGGGCCACGAGGGGCTGATTCTGGCAGCTAATAATAATGACATTTAGAGGTTTTGTTGCAAGATTCCTGTTGCCAACATCCTATGGAAATGCAGTTCCACCATTTTAACAGTGTCCTAAGGAAATATGAGCTAATGACCTACCTTTGAGAAGGAAACTATAAGAGCATAGCATTGGTGTTGCATACTGACAAGTCGCAGCTTTCCAATTGGGCATCTTTTTAGTTAAAACATACATATAAAAAATAGGGGTTCCCATGCCTTCAGACACTGGCCAAAATTGTGGCTAGGTCTTGAAAAGCACTTGATTCCACAGAGTGTCACACAGTAACTACCCAAGTTTCCAAAAGGCACTGAATAATGCCCAGTCAGAGGAATCCAAACATCAGTATCCTCAAACTCCATTTGATAACAGTCCTGCTAGTTTCCCTGACTAGAATTAATTAAAGCCAGTGCAAGCTAATGGGCAGATCATAGAAACAGTTGCTTTCATGGTGTGAGCCTTCAGGAACACGGATCCTGGAGGAGGAACTCTATCACCTGAACATAATGTGTAATAGCTGCACAGCTGCTTTCTCAGCCTTGCCTCTCTGACTTGCATAGGCAATTGAGCCCTTCACTGAAAGCAAAGCCTGGGCACCATTAGGGAGAGTGACAGGACAAGGCTTTGTAGAGCTGCTCGGAGGGGGTTTGGTTGGATGGCTTGCTTTTTTTCCCATAAGCTGCTTCTCCAGCAAGCTGTACTCAGTCAGCTGACATTTCCTGAACATCCTTAGTAAGAAAGGATGTCATGACTGCCCATGCTCAGAATCTGACAGCCTGAAACAGTTGGCCACGCAGCACTTACCTTACTGTTAGTGTTTTTTGTCTTTGTGCTCAAATTTAAAGAATTGACCAGCTGAACCTACAGACAAATTTACTCAAAAAATTTTGGTTTGGCCACTGGGTTTTTTTGTTTGTCTGTCTGTTTGTTTTTGTTTATGGTGCATGGGAAGTCTACCACATAAAATTGGGATTCTCATGTACCAGGGGTTATATTTTAATTAGCAGATGCTAGAAGTACATTGACTTAATTCTTGGGTTAGGTTGCAAAGCTGAAGCATGGCAAGATTAAGTGAATTTTTCAAGGAGGGATTTACTGTCAGCCTCTCCTCCCCAAATCTGTGTCAAAGATTAAGAACTGAATGTGAATCTTTTCATAACTGCTGTTCAGTGACAAATGAAAAGCTAAGTGATCCACATGTTGCCAGGCTAAGTGTTGTGCCATATGTGAGAGTCATAATGATGTTTTAGTGTAAATTTTAATGGTAGAAATTGATTGATTTTCCATTGAGTTTTTGGCTAGATTTGCATAGAATACAGCACAAATGCTAAATGCTCCTGCTACATGGAAAACTTATTGGTGTTTGCAGTGATAAACCAGTGTCATATCCCTAATGAGCTTTTAAGTTCTTTGGACTGTCTGCCATTCTTAGGCTGTCATAAAGCTTAGCATGGACTATCTGAAAATTTATTGGTATTCTCCAGCAGGTTTTACAACTCAGTCTGATCTTCCTGCCAAGCTGCTACTGGCACCTGACTTTGCTACTTTAAAATTATTTTGGGATGGCTTTGCAAGACAGCACTTTGCAAATGGTCTAATGTCTGCATTATAGAAGACCAGTGCCTTCAATAAATCTGAAAATCATTGTTTTCACTGGAGAGCTGAATGTGGATATGTATAAGGGGGATTCTCATGGAAGAAACTTGTAGGGAGAGGAGAGAGAGGCAGAGAAAGCCAGAAGTGTTTCACCTCTTATGAAAGTACCAGTTTCAAGATTCAGCATGATGGTATGGAGTAGGGTGTGAATATGAGAGAGAGATGCACACACACATACATGTGTGTATATGCACACACACGTATATATATATATATACCTCCTGCACTTTTACAGTGATTCTTGCTGATGAAAAAAATTGTAAGAAGTATGTTACATATTTAGAGAAGAAATCTTTAATCATCTGGATTTATATTTTAGTTTATAAAGTCAGTGATGTGCATGTACCTGATATAAGAGAGCCATAATTAGCTGAATAACCACATCCATAAAGACATTGCAAAAAAAGCAACTAGTGTGTAAGAAAAGGTTAAAAGGAGTGATCAACGTAGGAAGGTTCTTGAAAAGCAGAGACTAGAGGGCTGTAGTGAGGTTTGTAGAAGCGCAGCCCAAGTTAGTTGTTACAGGAGAATGTTAAAACACCTTCAGTGGCTTTTTTTCAATATAGAAGAGGAATAGGGGACCTGCATATAAAGAACACAGATGAACACAGTAAAATTCACAAATGTGTTTGAGGATTTATAACAAAATCTTCCCAATGATCTAAAAATAAGTGTTCAAATGACTGAGGAGAGAATTCTTGATTTACTGGCTTGATTCTTGATTTATTTGCTGAGAGACTTGCAAGTCTTGACATTTGGATATGTCACTGGCAAATGCCATTGTAGATAAAGGAAAGTATTATTAATTACAGCTAGGCATGTTTCAGAGGGGGGATTCAAACTGTAGCAAATGCAGAAAGTGCTGTTAAGATGGTTGGGGAGGAAAAAAATCAGGGGAGACTAGAACACATAGATTTGCCTAATATAGCAAAAGTAAGATCAAGAGGGAATAAACACCAGGAAGAAATGAGAAATGTTTAAAACAAAAAATAATTTGTAGCAAAAAAACTAAAGGCACTCTACATTTAGATTGCAAGGGAGAAG
This sequence comes from Myiozetetes cayanensis, assembly GCF_022539395.1. Taxonomy (NCBI): domain Eukaryota; kingdom Metazoa; phylum Chordata; class Aves; order Passeriformes; family Tyrannidae; genus Myiozetetes; species Myiozetetes cayanensis. The sequence continues at coordinate 98,394,595 of NW_026087742.1, forward strand.
AACCTTAAAGATTAGAGCAATGGAGTTTATTTCCAAGTTTTCAGTGATAGCACTGGATTGAATAATCCAAAATGTGTTTACACTGTTTATTGGTAGATATTTAAAGGAGGATATAGGACACAGTTTACATGATACACTTTAAAAAAGCAAGGGACTGGAGATGATTTCCATTCCTGTCTTCCTATGAGTCAAATGACACTTTACTTATTTCTTTAGCATGTAGAACATGAAATCTAAGCAACATGTTTGAAAAACAGACTTAATCCACTATATGCCCTTGGAACTTTTTGCAAGTATTAATGAAACAAATTTAATTATCTCTGTTAGACAGATTACTCAAGGCAATTTAGACTGTCACATAAAAAGTGGAATAAAGATCAGTGTTTTTAGTAAGCATATGGGTAATAAAAATACTCAAATGGGATGATATTCAAGGAGATGATATTATTTGACCAGGCTTTTGGATAACTGGATAAATGCTCTTTTCTAAATGCTGTCACAGAATGATGAATAAGTCTATTTTAAAAAATGCTTTCATTGAAAGATAGGAGAGAAAATTTTTTTTTCTGAAGTGTTTATACATGGTATCAGCAAAACGCTTTTCTTTTTCTGGAAAATGGACATTATCATCAATCTTATTAAAGTATAAAACATGGAAGTAGTCTGCAAATATAAGGACAAGTTAAAGGAGTGTTTCTTGCTGGCAGTTTTGAGTTGCCTGATAACAACCAGGATGAGTTATAATTTCATCAGGCTCTCTTGGCTGTCCTCTTCTGCCCGCCTATATAAAAAAAGTAATTGCTAGTATCTCATAATATTTTTGAAACCCCATTTGGAGAATCCACTTGCTAGTGTGAACTTCTGCGTAACTATGGTGAATATGTGTGGCATTTCTGAATGAGTAGATTCTTACTACCAATAATGTAAATGATAGTGCTTTGGAAACGTGCTAGTTTGACAGCTCTTCAGAGATTCAAAACCCAACAATTTGAATTCACTTGGCATGCATATGGCACAAGTTGCCAAAGCGTGCATAGTTCAGGCATCCTGTGTAATAATAATCTTCTTTAACCTAATGCTACAAGTTACCTTTAGACAGGTTGTTAGTTTTGGGGTTTGGTAGTTTTGTTTGTTTGTTTTTAAGATTGACTTTTATTTTCATGTTTGATATCACAAGCACACTTTTCCTGGTAGTTACAGATAAGAGTTTTCTTGAACAGGCATATCAACAACTTGCAGTGTTGCAGCACAGACCCGGCAGTACCTGTCACAGCAACCCAAGGCAGAGTTGTACTCGGAACATATTCCAAGGAAATATAAATGTAAAGTAGTGTCAAACAAGTGATGGCGTTGGAGCAAGATAACTGGTTACGTATAGTCAGCATGTTCTGGTGCATATTCTACAATGCTTCATCAGATCTCCTTTCTGACTAAACCAATATCTTCTTTCCCTCTTTATCCTAATGTATATCCTAATGCTAATGCTCTTTATGAGTTGTCAGACATGTATTTTATATGTTATTGTTTCAATTAAAGTAGCGCAACTGAAATAATCCATCATGTGTACAGGCAACCAGTGCTTTTGCAGGCATCATATCAACACAAACAGCACGCCTACAAACAAGGCCAGTACAAACAGCCTGATCCTGTTCTTATGCATCAGCAGTTTGGTCTTGCATGTTAGGTTCTTGCAGTTGGGTCATGCATACAAATGCACACACAACCTCCCCATATTTGTGCAGGAATGGGTCTCACCAGTAGCTTATACACACCTGTGGTCTTCCCCAAAGCAGACACTTGTCCCTGGTCACTCCAGTGCCATACCTCAGATTACTTTTGCCCATCGATTCCACTTCTTTAACGTCTGCGCCTAAATTTGGTGTTTGTGACACCTTCACCTAGATGCCATTAGCCTTGCATAGTATGACCAATACAGTCCCCTTGGCACTGTTTGCCTTGTGAGTTCCGTTTCCCAGGGATTGGCTGGGCTGCTCTCCAGTGTGGTGAACTTCCACATGGCTCCCCCTCACCTTCCATGAAACCCAGCCAGCCCTCACTGTACTCCCTGCAACTTGTTGCACTTCTCTCTCTGTTGTGTGTTACAGCCAGCTGTTTCTCTTGACATGCTTTGTAGTTTTTCATGTGCATCTGTAATTTGGACATTAGGAAGAAGTTCTTCACAGAAGGAGTGACTGGGCATTGGAATGGGCTGCCCAGGGAAGTGACGGAGTCACTGTCCCTGGAGGTTTTTAAGAAAAGATTAGATGTGGCATTCAGGTCTAGTTGACAAGGTGTTAGGCTGGACTTGATGATCTTAGAGGTCTTTTCCAACCTAGTTGATTCTGTGATTTTTTTGTAGCACAGTGGCATTGACTTATGGTCTAGTTATGACCTGTAATGGTCCTTGCTATGGTTCTGCTGGTTTTATTATAAATTCAGTGCTTATAAATTCTCTGTATTTATGCCTGTCAAATGGATAGGAGCATGAGGCCCGCAACATGAATATTAATATTTTATTTTGTCAAATGCCCCAAACACTTAGCCATGTGTTATGTGCATATATATATATATATATATATATAGTCTCCATTATTAAAATATTTTGAGAGTTCAGGAGTTACATGAGTTAAATATTGCAGTTCTTGCTAACTGAATCAAAATTTGTCTTATAAAATGATATTATTTAGTTGTCCTGATATGTGACTGCTAGTAGTTAGTTCTAAAGTATTCATTTCATGCTGTGTTGCTGCCTGTCACAGAGGTGTTATTAATATTTTAATTATGTATATCAGTGCCACTGACAATATAAAACTACAACGTGAATACAATAAAGCTCTTCTGCACAGGCTACATTTGTGTTCTATGTTATTATAGATTTTTAATTTTAATTCTATAAAATCTACACTTGAATTTAGACGTTAGTTGTCATCATAGCAAATAAAGAGTCATTCTCTGTCATAAGTCGTGTTGGTTTCATTAATGTCAGCAGAGTCCTACTGATTTACACCAACAAAAATGACACAAAAACACTTGTTATATTTTACTATTTCTCCTATGAGGTTGTGCTACTGCAGTGTTTCATGACTCCTGGAATAACAGTTCTTTCCCCCCCCATCTTTTCCTCTCTGTGCTGTCACTGTTTTGTCAGCCACTTGAGATCAAAAATATCCTTCCCTAGTTTGAGTAAGTGTAGAAAAGGGTTTGATGTTGTGGTGTTTGTCCATAGCTATTTAGGAGGCATTTTAATTTTTACTTTTTTGTTAGAGATAATAGTCAAAGTGTGCTTTGTTAATGGGAAGCTGTCTGCCTGTAGCTTTTCTGTCTTCATTCTGCAACCATCGACACATAAATGTTTATGGATGTGAATGGATGTCTTGTCAGCCCCATAGCAGCACCCAAACTGCAAGTAATTGAGCACCTACTCCGCTTAATTAGGCCTACTGAGTTCATTATGGGGACCATGATGCACATCTCTTAGCTAGGTGTGTTATGGGGTTATTTTATTGGAACATGGTCTCAGCTGTGACTCAGAAAGAAAAAAAAAAAAACCTACTCAAGAAACAGGGTTCTTCCTGCACTGCAGTCACAGGAATAGTTGCAGTGAATCCTGTGATTAGTGCATCCCAGTAAGCCTTAAATGAGCTGGTGCGGGTACCCATACAAATCTTGCTGGTACTCAAACAGCCTCAGGTTTAGGCTGATGTGAAGTTGGGCAGGCTAAACCTGTACTGTGCTCTGCAATGCAGCAGCTAGGCTTCTCACAACACCCAAGCACACTGGCTGAAAACTATATTTCAGACTTCTCACAGCTTGCTACTCAAGTATTCATTTTTATAGATACTTGTCGTTAGTTATGGATTCAGATTTTCAGCCTCACCTGTCTTCTGATAGAAAAACTCTCTAGAGGTGTAGTAGTCTTTTCTGCATGGGAGAATCTCATATATTTTGTTGCAGTTAACAGACTCCTTCTTGTATTGCTGGCTTGCATCAGCAGTAGTGTGGTCAGCAGAACTAGGCAGCGATCAGCTGTAGTGTGGCCAAACTTTGTGTTCAGTTTTGGACCCCTCACTACAGGAAAGACACCGAGATGCTGGAGCAAGTCCAGAGAAGGGCAATGAAGCTGTTGAAAGGTCTGAAGCACAAGACTCATGAGGAGCGGCTGAGGAAACTGGGGTTGTTTAGCCTGGAGGAAGGGAGGCTGATGGGAGACCTTACTGCTCTCTACAACTACCTGAGAGAGGGTTGGAGCAAAGTGGGGGTCAGTCTCTTCTGCCAGGTTATAAGTGACCAGATAAGTGAAAATTACCTCAAAGTTGCACCAGGAAGGTTTAGATTGGATGTTAGGAAAACTTCCTTCATAGGGAGCATCATCAAGCACTGGATCAGGCTGCCCAGGGAAGTGATTGTGTAAGAAACTCCGGAGGTATCTGAAAGGTGTGTAGATATGGCACTTATGGACATGGTTTAGTGTTGGACTTGGGAGTTCTGGGTTAATGGTTGGGCTCAGTAATTTTACAGGCTTTTTCCAACCTAAATGATTCTATGATTCTCTGAGAACTTGCAGCTTTATTCTGTGAATAATTTTTTTTCAGCTTCATTGCTATTTTGGATGAAATAAAATGTAACGTTTCTTTTCTTCCTGGTTGTTCCCTGACTGGAACAAAAAGTACTCCACTTTCAGTAATTCATTTTTTTTCTCCACAAAATGGCCCATTCAGAGCTAGACTCACAAAACTGCCTGATGATTGGAAACTACATTTGCTTTTCAAAGTAATTCATGCCTTTGTGTTGGCCAGTTTTGTCTTCTTCCTGGTGAGGTAAGCTTATGATTCCTGTTCCCCATGCAAGATCATCCAGCACTCAGCATTCCTGGCCATGATGGTACAGCTTCATGTTGTGTAAATGTGAATGAAATGCTCACTGAAACAGAGGAGGGACCAAGTATGACACTTGTCAGATGACTCATTTGGCCTTGCTTCAACTTGCCTGTGGGTTATGTTTCAATGAGATTTGACTGATGGACTTTGCAAGGCAGCCTTGTGCTGAGCAGGTAACAGTCAGTTATCCTTCAGTGCTGTGGGAGCTTGCTTGATGCCCATATTTTTATTTTAATAAACCTTCAAGTCACATTAAAAGATCTTATTTTTAATTTCTCATGTAAAATCACTTAAAATTTGATGATTTAGTCTATGCATATCCTCAAAACATTTTTTTTTTAATTATTGGTTTATAAGTCTTTTTACCCCACTCTACTAGTTCGTCCTTTTTCACATTTGACAAGATATTTTTTTAAAGTAGCCACTAATTTTGCACGTGTGCTATAAGTCTCAAAGACAGTGGTTCAGAGGTTGTGAAAATGTGAAGAGTTTAGTATTTATCCTAAGAAAAGCAGCACTCATTCCTAGACATCTGAAAAATCTTATCTGTGGTCAAGCATAGCTTAATAAAGGTGAACATGAATAATAGTAATAATAGTGGGTTTTTTTCTTATTCTTGATCCAATTATATAACCAATAGCTAACACAGACCATTACTTTTTGTTGCCCTCATCAAGTCATTCCTTAGGGAATATAATGTTTGGGAAATTAAGTCATATATTCCCTATGTGGTTTATGTTCATATACATATGTATGTGTGTATACAAAAAGCATTCCCTTCCTTTGAGGTAATTAGCTATAAAACTGACTTACTACAATTCCTTATGTGTCCTATAATGAGCAGTAGTGCTTTACTCATACACTGCCTTGTATTTTATCAGTATTATGTGGTTTGTTCCATTCAGTTTGGTTTATTTTCTGAGAGTACTTTAGCCTGTATTATTTGGCATATACAGAATAAAGCAAACTATTTTAAAAACATTTATCTAAGGTTAGAGATTAAGATGTTATTAGATACTGTAATGCTTTGCATTTTCAGTAAAGCTGTATTTAGAAATTGAGGGTTACAGGCTCTTTGGGAAGGACAGACTGGGAAGGCAGGAAAGAGAAGTCATCTTATAGGTGAAACAGCAGCTGGGAAGGGAGGAGCTCTGCTATGGGGATGAAATGTGAGCCAGCTCAGTGTGTAAATCAGCACATGCAGGTAAACCAACATGGGTGATACTACCAACATGTAGTGAATCTACTATAGGTCACCTGATCAGGAAGAGGTAGATGAGACCTTCAGACAACTGGAAGTAGTCTCTCATTCACACACATTGGTCCGCATGGGGAGTGTGAAACCACTCTCATAACTGCTGGTGTGCAACATAAAGTGATAGCTTTGTGGCACAGATGATTACAGAGCCAACAAGAGGCGATGATTTGCTGGATGTCATATGTGCAAACAGAGAAAGGCTAGTTGGGGAGATGAAGGTCAGGAGGAACCTTGGTTCCAACGGCCATGATAAAGTGGAGTTCAGGATCATGAGAGGAGGGAGCAGGGCAAGAAACAGGATCACAGCCTTAGACTTCAGGAAAGCAGGCTGTGGCCTGTTTAGGTATCTGCTTGAAAGAATCACATGGTATCCCATGGTATCCCATGACCCTGGATTGAAGAGCAGTCCAAGACTGATCTTCAAGAAGTGTCTTATGGTTTATGGAGTACACTGTCCCACTCCACTCTGCACTGGTACAGCCTCACTTTGAGTCCTGTGAGCAGTTTTGGGCACCACAACAAGAAAGATTTAAAGCTATTAGAGACCATCCAAAGGAGAGCTACAAAGATGGTGAAGGGACTAGGGGGGAAGACATAGGAGGAGCTGCTGGGATCACTAAGCTGTTCAGGCTGGAGAAGACTGAAGGGAAACCTCATTACAGTCTACAGCTTCCTCATAAGGGGAAGCAGAGGGGTAAACAGTGATCTCTTCTCTCTGGTGACCACTGACAGGACCCAAAGGAATGGCATGAAACTGTGCAGGAAACAATTAGGCTAGATTTTAGGAAAAGCTTCTTCAGCCACAGGGTGGTTGGGTAATGGAACAGGCTGCCCAGGGAAGTGGTCACAGCACCAAGCCTGACAGAGTTCAAGAAGTGTTTGGACAATGCTCTCAGGCACGTTGTGTGATTCCTGGAGCTGGTTTGTGCTGATCCTTCTGAGTCCTTTCAAACTCAAGATATTCTATGATTCTGTGATCTTCTCCAAGATTTAATTTGGTCCATCCAACAAGTAGGCAGCTTGGAAGCAGGGAGAGGTGACCCAGGAGGAATAGGGATACTGTCCAATTGTGCAGGAATGGGGTCAGGTAAGCCGAAGCCCATGGTAAGTTGAATCTGGCAAGGGATGTGAAGGACAACAAGAAGGGATTTTACAAGTGCATTTGCTAAATAGATGAGGGTCGCTGCTGACAGAGGACACAGAAAATGCCGATGTACTCAGTGCCACCTTTGCTTCAGTCCTTTCTGGCCTTTAGCAATTGCAGACCCCTGAGACCAGAGGAAAAGTCTGAAGCAAAGACTTGTCCTTAGTGGAGGGTGATCTGGTTAAGGAACACTTAAATTGAATGTAAACAAGTCCATAGGGCCTGATAGATTGTATCCAGGAGTGTTGAGGGAACTGGTTTATGTCATTGTGAGGGCACTCAGTTATATTCAGAAGGTTGTGGCAATCGAGGGAAGTTCCTGAAAGTGGGAAAAAACCACACACCACGCCTCTCTTCCAGAAGGGTAACGAGTGGGGGATATGGGAAACTACAGGCTAGTCAGCCTCACCTTGATCCTGGGAAGCTGATGGAGTAACTAATCTCAGAAATTATTTCCATACACAGGAAGGACAAAAAAGTGATCCAGAATGGTCGTTGTGGATTTGCAAAGAGTAAATGATGCTTATGCCATCTGACAGCCTTCCAAAATGATGTGGCTGACTTGAAGGGAGAGCAGTGAATGTTGTTTACTTTGAAGATGTTATGGAAGACTGCTAAAAGCCTCACTAAAGTCAAAGACAAGCAGATGAAGTAATGGTGCAGTAAGTGAGGTGGATGGAAAAGTGGCTGAATTGCTGAGTTGAGAGGGTTGTGTTCAGTGGGTCAAAGTCCACTTGGAGGCCGGTCACTAATGTGGTACCCCAGGGGTTGATACTGAGCTCAATATTATGTAACATCTCTGTTAATGACCCTAAGGGTGGAGCAGAGTGCACTTTCAGCAAGGTTACAGATAGTAAAAAAAAAGAATTGGGTGGAATGGTTGATACACTGGTTGGGTGTGATGCCATTTAGCGAGACCTTAACAGGCTGGAGAAAAGGGCAGGCATTGAGTGAGGGACAACCCCATGCATGAGTATAGGCTGAGGCCTGATCAGCTGGAAAGCTGCTTGGTAAAAGAAGACCTGTGGTTCCTGCTGCTGTACTCCAAGCTGACCATAAGCTAGGAATGTGCCCTTATGACAATGGCAGCCAGCAGCATCCTGGGCTACAGTATGAACTATATTGCTGGCGGGTCAAGGCATGTGATCCTTCCTCCCTGCTCAGCACCGGTGAGGCTGCATCTGGAATCCTAGGTCCAGTTCCCCAGAGAGGTTGTGGAGCCTTTATTGTCAGAGGTATTCAAAACCTAGCTGGACAAAATTTTGGACAATCTGCTCTAAGTGGTCCTGCTTGAGAAAGATCTGTTTACAGCTTCAATTGCTCTGTGACTCCATAGCTTCCCTAATACACCTCCTCATCTTCCAGCAATCTGTTAGTAGATTGTTAGTGCTTCCTGTGCAGAAGTTGTGCTTAAAGAATATGTTTGCATTTTGACCAGAAATTGCTTGGGTGTTGTTAAATGTATTTAGAGGGCCATGTCTGCGAATCTTTCTTCACATGATACTTCTATTAACTTGTGTAGAATGAAACTTATGATGCTGATGCACTTCATGCTCCAAAACTTCTGTTATCAAAGCCTTTATTGCTTTTATCAATTAATTTTCACTAAAGCTGCTACATACCTTCTCAAAAAGATCCTATTGTTTTAGACACCACTGAGTTAGAAGCCTCTGTAAATTAAGCAGTACTGTATGAAGTTTTCAGGGATGAGAATTTAACAGGGCCATACAGCTGAACTATTAGAATGATCTTCAATATGCTCATGCATGTGCCATTAACACTTTCCAAATAAAGCATGGTCATAGGTTGGGGTTTAGCACAGGCTGTAGGGGTCTTGTAGTCCCCACAAGACTTTTTGGACCTCGTACACTCTGTTGTGGAGGTTGAGAGAATAACTACAGTGAGAAGTACAGCACAATAATAATGTTGGCACAGGCTGTTCTGGGCCACTTGCTCTCAGAGCCAGTGAACAGCCTGTGGGATAATTAATCTATTGGTATTGCTATAGTGACAGAAATATTCTAGGCTAATAGTGCTTCCATATTACTTGGAAATACATAATAGGGAGGTGGGGGACACGGGGAATATTTTAGTCCTTTTGCAGAACAGGACTGGTTCTCTGTTGAGGAGTACCTGGGGAATGATAAATGAGGAATTGCTTGGAGAACACTTCTATCTTAGTAAGGCTACATTTTCGGTTTTCATTATATATGAATATCCATTTTTGTCAGTTATCCATCTGGCTGAAGTTATTTTTTTTCCAAAGGAGATTTTTTTTTTTTCCTAGAAAACCCAGGTTAAAGAAATTATTTCTCTTCAAAACTTGATAAAGGATACTTTAAACACATGCTGTCTATACTTGAGAAGGTGCACTATGTTGTCACTGAATTTTACAAAATATATGAAGTGTAATGTTATTACCAAGCTGCTTGAGGCTTTACATTGGTTAAAAATTGCATGGTACTCCACAGCCACTGTGACCATCAGCAAAGGCAGTGCCTATGAATGGAAAACTTTGGCAGGTAAGAGCAACAGTGCTGACAGGAGCAGGTATGCTTTAAGGAGAGATTTATCATCTGAATGGCAGAGAGAGTCAGTGAATGGGCTTGTTCTCAAGCTTGATTTATGTGCCACTGTAGCTTGCTTGGCACCTAATTGTTATAATGGATTATTCCTTTATAGTTGCTTAGAAGGCCTTAGAAATTCCTTTGAGATATGGAGGCACATGTTGACTCTGTATTTAGTCTCACAATTAGTTACAGGATGCCTTTAATAAACAAACAAAGTAACAGGACTTTTCCATGGAAGTTAATCTTGTCATTGAGGCAGAAAATGCCTGTTACCTATCAATTGTATTAAGAAGGAGATCCACAATATGTCTGTCTGCTTTTGATTGTTGTGAGCAAGGCTGAGGCATTTTAGACTCTTTATATGTGAAAGTCGCCAAAGCATTTATAGCACTGCAGGTTGCCAAGCAAAGAGGTGCAGAAACTTCATGCATCCAGAAGCTTCAGAGGGGTGTATACAGAATGCTTCATCTACTTTCTGTGTATGATTTATCGTGGTCTGTATCTGAATTACTGAACAGAGCAGCCAAGCAATACCTTCAAGCTGATATGTTCCTATATTTATGGTTGTATTTAATCTGACTAAAGATAAGGTAAGATAATCATATACCCAGTATATTATCCAGTGTGCAGTACATTAAAAACAGAATGAGAAAAGCCCTCCCTGAGAAACAGTGAAAAAATTTGTGCTGGTGTTGTTTTTGTATTGTGATGGATCTAGAAATAGAGAAGTTGTAGTTGTTAACAGAGATAGTACTTTTTACTGGGATGACAGAGATAGTTTGGTGAAAAAAGGCAACAAATCAAACAAAACCAAATCCATGCTTTTGGGAAACAAGATATGGTTAAAAGGTTACCTGTTTTTCCAGGTATGAAAAGTTGCTCAAGTAATTTCCTATTAGGTAAACTGGTAGTCAAAATAATTTTTGGTGCCTATAGACTCATCTATTTTCATTTACTACCCTTCTCACAAAAATACCATTGCTGCCTAAATAAATAGGTTCTGTAAAACCTTGCTGAAAAACAGTATGCTTTGCAGTGTGCCTGAACTTATTACATCATTCCTCATAGAGCATTCATTAAGATCATAAGGATGTGAGCACTCCCTAGAAGTGCTCCCAGTTGGTGTTGGACTTGGGGTCTCGTTTCTTGTGTACTTGCCCAGGGGACAGGCACATGATGGGGAATGTGCTTCTGGTGTTGCCATTGATGCAGCTGAGCTTTGCTCCTGGAGCTGTCAGGAGTGGGAACCTATTTTACTGGACTATATCCAGACAGACAAAAAAATAATTTTAGAAGTCAGATGGTACTTGTCTTACAGCGTCTCCTCTGTGGATGTGCTTCCCCAAAACTTGGGGGACCTTGCTTCCAGTCAGTAAAATCTCAGCCCTAACTTGAAAAGACTGAGAGCTTGCTGCTAGAGCCGAGGACATCAAATCCCTGCTCTACCAGACTTACTACTCAGGCTTGGAGGACACCCTGCACTGTGGGTTCAAACTCGAGACAGAATGCTGTGCATGCTGTACCCAGGCCTTCAAAATGATAAAGGCAGCCCTCAAGGCAGGTGTCTGCCTTGTCATCTTCTGGACAGCTGAATTTAAACATTGGAATGGTGCTCTAAGCTCATCAGCATGAGTTCATTCCTTCCTGCGGGACCCCCATCTTTCTGATCATGAAGCAATGAGAAATGTGAAAGTTTGTATGGAGCAGGTGATGATGAGAGCAGCATGTTGGATTTTCATTTGCTGTTTGTGGCCTTTGTGGATACTGTGAAGTAAGTCGTCTCCATATTCTTCTAAGACTATAAATAATTTGGGATGGAGGTAATTTTCTTTCCTGAGATCAGATCATTTGTCCGTGATTTCACTTTTTTTGGCACAGAAATGTGTACTGCAATGCTTAGCATACTTGTACCAAAGCTGAGCTTTCAGAGGCTCATCCAAAATTAGGAAGGACAAAGTATTGCATCAAACCTTGCTGCCTTCTGATCCAAGCACATAATGTGCTTACACAAGATTATTAGTATGCAACCCCCCCAAAATATTACTTTTTTATACGTACAGTTATATTGAATGTAGGACAGCACTTTACCATATTTAGTAAGTACTGCTCATGTTGCTTTGTGCTTGACCCACCAGCATCATTCACAGGATGCAACAATTACACAAGATAAGCTTTATTAACAAATTCAGATTTATATGATGGATCTTCTTGCTTTGTAGAGTCATCTGCTTTGAAGTTTCTTCTGATCAATCATTAGCATATCTATACCTACTGAAGAATTCTCTTTTTATCTTTTAGAGGATATGTCTTTCTGGCTAAAAACACAGCCATTTCATTTATTTAGTTTCAGTTTTTATAGTACAGTCTGCCATCCAATTTAATATTTATCAGTAGTAATAACTGACTGCCAGGGTATTTTCAACATTAATTCCGGGTGTCTGTGCACTGGATAGTCCTGCATTCAAAATTACTAAGCAGACCATGCAGGCAGACACTTTGGCTGTAACTTGTTTGCTCATTTATATACAGAAGAATGGAGATGAATAGCTAATTTTGCTGCAGAGAGTTGTCTGCTCTGAATCCCAAATGCTCCATATTTTATAACTCCAGGAGCCTGGTCAAACCATTGTAGCAGCCTTCCACTGGTAGAAAGGATTAATTGTTCCAAATTTCCTTTTTTTTTTCCTTTCCTCTCCCCTCCTCTGCAACTTTCACTAAAAGAGAACCTGAATCATGATGTAGAAAGCAAGTTAAAATACTTCCAGTATGACCGATTTAAATTTCTCCGAAGGGTTACACTGCAAGTGTAGTCTTGACTGAAGATCCATAAAGGAAAGCATATAAAAAGGCAAAGGAAGACACACTGCTGCAGAAGACTTGGATATGCAGATTTTCCCAGCTGGATTGTGCCATATTGTTTCAGTCTAAGAGATTGATCTGACCCTAACAGCAGATAAAATGCAGCTTTATGCCCAGCTGTTCAATATGGAAGCTGCATTGCAGCCTCAATTTTACAAGAGCTGTGCAAAATGGAAATGAAAATCCAGCCTTCCCATTGCCCTCAGTTGCAGCTACGAGGAGATCTAAGAGGAAGAGACAGGTTTTGTTCTTGCAGAAAGCGTTCAACTCACGCTCATGTTTTATTTCATCTGGCAACATGTACCCAGCTTCAGGGTTGGATTAGTGATGGCTTTTCCTCTGAGGATCTAGGCTCTAGTGTAGAAGATTTCCCAAGCAGTGTAGTCATTGTAACTGTGAGAAAAGAGGGTGCCGGTGGCCATTCCCTGGGATCCGTACAAATAGGCTGTAACTGGGTTTGTGTGTGCTGGAGTAATTAGAACCCTTTAAAGTTAGAAGTTATTTTTGTCTCGTTACTGTGAATTTACAGTGCCTCACATTGTTGTAGTAGGCTTTTGGTGAATAAGAGAAAACAGAGGTTTTTAATATAAAGTGAACATGCTTCCAAAATGGCTTTGTAACTCTTTTTGTAAACTCATCCTTCTTCTTCCTAAGGTTCCTCAGTCTTATCTCTGCTTTTGGAATGTCTGAGAGATAACTGAAAGCTTATCTATTGGTTGTTAACCCTTTGTTATCATTGGTTGGGTTGTAAGACCTCCTGGAGTCCCAATGGTCACTTTGTAATCCCCCCCAAGAGGTATTTAAGTCGCTACCCAGAACAATAAACTCTGTCTGCCTCTCCCCTTGTTGCTGCTGTCCTGTGGTCTCTGCGGGGACCATGGGGTCCACGTGGTGGGGGGGAGGGGGAGGACATGCTCCTCTCCAGGACTGGAGGTAAAGGGAAGCCTCTTGCCTAGAGTCCCCGTCCCTATATCCACCTTCAATGTTCATCATCACATTTCCCATTTTAGTCGGAAATGTCCTTTCAGTGTGACCAGAAGCACAGAGAATGCAGGGTGATGAAGTGCATTGAGGATAGCCATGCAGTGTTTGATGGATGGGGAGACAATAATGTTGCCAAGACTTTCCAGTGTTTTTCTATTTCCCACAAAGACCCCCCCTGTCTTGCCTAGGCTGTTTTACCCAGGTGTTATTCTAAGTCAGGCTGCCTGTGGATTCAGAGAGGAATTAAATGTTGATTGATGTTTGCACTAAGCTGTAAGAAAGCATCCTGGTAGGAGAACAAGAAGTTGGGGTTTTTTGTCAGTCTCTGGGAAGGGGCTGGAAGTAAGTTATGGAAATTATAAAGGTTTCTAGAAAGTTTTCCTTGTAATTTTTCCTTCACTGAGAGTCTGTCATGTCACAGGTATGATGTGGAGTGTTCCCAGTAGTCCAGAAGATTGCCTATGAATTTCATCTTGGCAGTAGCAACACTTTTCCCATGCTGTACACAATTAAGAGGAATAGAGAGGTTTGCTGATGAGTGGCTTCTCCTCTGATGTCATCTCTACCAACTGTCCTTTCCTTCCCATTCATCCTTCTTGGCATGGTTTGACTATGAAAAAATTCACCCTGCACTTGGTGTACTCACATTCCTTGGATTTTGTTTCTCCTCTCCCATCTTTACTCTTCAAAGATTGTATATATGGCTTGGGGATTAGCTGATGCTTGGGTTTTGGCTCTTGTTTTCTCCCCCCAAGATGGTGCTAGTGAAGATGGGATTTTTCTTTTACACCTGGGTACTCTGAATTGTTGCCAGGCATCTACCGATATTTGAAAGAGAAAAACTTAATGTTTACCTAAAAAGTGGTTTCATTTTTCTATCCTTCTGTCTGAGGAGAAATTTCATTGAAGAACTGTAACAGATTTATTGCAGAATATTTTCTATTTTTTCTGCAGTTGCAATATTTTTTTTGTTGTTGTTGCTGTTTTTTAAAGCTTTATGTATTTGAATCAGACCATAATCTGGAGTAGAAATACAGGTCCTACCACTGGCAATAGAATAACCTACATAACTCTACAGAATGTGGGTGCAGAAGTTTAAATGAGACTTCTTCTAAAAGGCATTATTTTGTTCTGACTATTTCACTTATAGCAAAACTATAATGGTCAGACATAATGTCCCCTGAATTGCTGATGCTTGAGTGGATCTTATTCTTTCTGCCATAGAGAGTACATTGTAAACCATATTCTACAAGGATATGCATCTAACTGAAAATGTTAAAACTTTTCAACATCTGTTTCTTATGTTTATGAATCTAAGTAGTAGAGTAGTAGAGTTTAACAGAACAGTGAGTAGGTTACTTACCCACCGCTAAAGAAGACTTGTTTTCTTTTCCCAGATGTTTTAATTAATTTTAGAAAATAGTAGAGTGAGCCATGCTTTTTTTGTTTGTTTGTTTGTTTGCAGTTGTTTTAAACCACTAGTGAGAGTGTATGACTCATGTTTCAAAACAGAATTCAGAGAGTAATTTAATTTCCAGATGTATTTTTTTCTCTCATACCCCCAAATGTGAATTATGTAGTTTTTGAAGTTAAACTGCTTGGCAGAAATAAATAAAACTTCTCGAATTAATTCTTTGGAGTTCTTGATTTCTGGAATAACAATTTGATTTGCATATTTTGTTAAATAAAAATGCTATATGATTAAATTATGAAAATGTGTTCCATTTATAGACTATATGTGATCTGAAAATAAAAAGGTTGGTTGGTTGAGTTACTAATGATGTAAAGAACTGTTTTCCTTTTGAGGAATTTGTGCTTCCTCTGTGGATTGACCTCTTATCCTATTAAAAATTGGTCTACTAAGTGTCCAGAAAAGGATTTCTTACTTTCATTTTGTAGGCTGTGACATGACCAAGTGCATAATTCCTGGATATGTCAGCAAAGTTATTATATGTAGAATAGAATCATAGAATCATTTAGATTGAAAAAGACCTCTAAGATTATCAAGTCCAAACATTAACCCAGCACTGCCAGATCCACCACTAAATCATGTTCTCAAGTGCCACATTTACATGTCTTTTAAATACCTTCAGGGTTAGTTCCCTTTGCAGCCTGTTCCAATGCTTGACAAACCTTTTGGTTAAGAAATGTTTCCAGTATTCAATCTAAACCTCCCCTGGCCCAACTTGATACCATTTCCTCTTGTCCTGTTGCTAGTTACCTGGGAGAAGAGACCAGTCCCCACCTCTCTACAACCTCCTTTCAGGTAGTTTTAGAAAGTGACAACAATATGGTCTCCTTTAGAGAGACTTCCCCTTCCCCAGACTAAACACCCCCAGCTCTCTCGGCTGCTCCTCATAAAGCTTGTGCTCTAGACCCTTGACCTTCTCTGGTCACGCTCCAGCACCTCAGTATTTTGCGTGTGTGTACACGTGCATTGCCAAGTTTGTGGTGTTTAACATCCTGTGGTGGGTTGACCTTGGCTGGCTGCCAGGTGCCCACCCAGCTGCTCTATCACTCCCCTTCCCAGAGGGACAGGGGAGAGAGTAAGGAGGAAAAAAACCCAACTTGTGGGTTGGGATAAGGCAGTTTACTTAAAGCAAAAAAGTAAAGTGAAGCTTGCATGAGCAGAAGCGAAAGATAGCAGAGTTTATTCTCTACTTCCCATGAGCAGCGATGGTTGGCCACTCCTGAGAAGCAGGGCTTTGGTACATGTGACATATTCTCAGCAGGCAGCCATTAGACAAGAAATGCCTGCCTTCCTGCTCCTTGTCTTAGCTTTTATATCTGAGCTGACATCATATGGTCTGGAATATCCCTTTGGTCAGTTTGGGTCAGCTGGCCTACTTGGGTTCCCTCCCAGGATCTTGCCCTCACTTGAGAAAGGAATGACACAGTGCTGGTGTTGTGCTCAGCAGTAGCCTAAACACCGGTGTGTTATCAACACCCTTCCAGCTGCCAGTGCAAAGCAGAGCACTGTGAGGGCTACTGTGGGGAAATGAACTCCAGCTCAGCCAGACCCGATACACATCCTGAAGCTGAAGGAGGTGGTGACCACTGTGTGGTTTGGTGGGAGAATGTTGGTCAGTGGGAGTGATGGGGAGATGGTGGAACAGGGGGCAGGAGGCTGGGTGAGTGCACACACATCCACAGAATTAGGGCACAGGGTGGCATGAAGGAATTATGACCTCAGGCTGGTGGCTGTGCTCTGAAAATAGGGGATTTCCTTCTTGCGTTGCCCTGGAGCTGCTGGTCATGCAGATGTTTTAATGTAAGGGTCCTTCAGAGACTGCAGGCTTAGGGCAGCTTTTCTGGCCAAGCACAATTTAAACAGCTGCTACTGAAGGCCTGACTCCCATTTCAGCCAAAGTGCATTAGGCTGCTCTGACATCAGTTTATATGCTCTGTAAATGACAACACAGGCTCCTTGTCCCCGTGTAGCAGTAGGCTCAGACCAAAGGCAGACTGTTTGGCTTGGCTTTTCATTCCTTGGTAGAAATGCTCTTTACATTAATTTCTATAGCAGACTTTTAAAACCAAAGTTCATTATACTTTCTATGGGCACTAAAATGAAAGCACAATATATTTTCTAAAGAGTCGAGCATATAACTGATATAATTAGACATTTACTGCTAATGGTGTAAATCCATCCTTATGAGTTTCAGAAGATAAGTAAGAAATGAAAAATTAATATATTTCAGAACATTACTTATGGGTTATTTTCTTCAAGTTTGGCCTGTTCCGTCAATCTGACCTGTATATGTACAGAAAGAGAGACAACAGTTTGCAGGCTAAAAATGTGTATAGTATCAGTACAGATTTTTAGTTGCACTTGAGTTCTTGAAAGTCTGAATCTTTGAAGTCTTTGTTTCAGCACTGTAGTTAACATAAAAATTATGCCAGTGTTGTTTTTAATTAAAAAAAATCCATATTCCAAAATAGTTTTTGTACTTTTTCAGTTCTGAAAATTTGAAGACCTTTAATTATGTCTTTTATGAGATGGGGCTTTGCAGTTTGTCAGTATTTAGATTTCAGAAGAGAGTGATATGTCTTTGGCTTAATCGAAAAGCAGAATTCTTCTGAAGCCCAAAGTGAGAGTTGTCATAGGTAGGAATTAATGGGAAGATCTAGGTTTGATAGAAGTTAATGATAAATAAAGAAGTTAGTGATAAATTCTCCTTGATGTGCAGGAGGGGCAGCATTTCTAGACCACTGGAGCTGTTGTAGGTATCAGTAACATGGGCTGTGGTCATGGTCTGTATATATGTTCCAGTCAGAGCTGATGGGGCTGATTGTGATGATAACTTTCTCTTTTTTTGGTGCCCTCAGTGGAGATTAAAGGGGATAGTGAGTTCTCAATTGCAGAATTGCATGTTGCATGTTATTTTCATAAATTGACAATTCTAAAGTGATTTTAATTAAACATGAGTTTTATGTACTCTTTTTAAACTGCAAAAATGCTGTATTAAAATCTTTTTATTTCTGCCTCATCAAAATTAAGATGCCTATTTAGAAACCCTGCAAATCTCTAGTCTGTATTGTTTACAAAAAGAAAATGTGAAGATCGTGGAGCAATATGTCCTGCATATGTTGCAAAAGAAATTTCCTTCCTTAACTCAGTACTTTGTTATATTTTTCTCAAAGTAAATTTTTTCAAAAAAATTAAAAAAAGATTGCAATAGGGGAAGAATAGTAGAAGAGCAAAATGCAGTATTAAAATAGAAAATATGTCTAAATACCTTTCTTTGCTTTTATGATTTTGCTCTGCTGATGTAACACTGGTCTGTGACTGTGGCTCTGTAAAGAGTTACACAGCTCACTGCCTATTCATTTCCTGTTTCATTTCCTAAGTTGTAAAGGCTTGCTTTTTTCTGTAGGAAAAGAGTACAGTCCTAGTGTCTTAAACTTTGCAGGAACTTAATGTAAAATTATGACTTGCTGGACTGAGTCCCGAAGAGGGCCACAGTCTGAGGACTGGAGCACCTCTCCTATGAGGACAGGCTGAGGGAGTTGGGGCTGTTCAGGTTGGAGAAGAGAAGGCTCCAGGCAGACAGTAGAGCAGCCTTACAGTACCTACAGGAGGCTACAAGAGAGCTGGAGAAGGACTTTTTATAAGGGCATGTAGTGACAGGACATGGGGTAATGGCTTTAAGCTGAAGAAGGGGTAGGTTTAGATTAGATATTAGAAAGATATTCTTTACTGAAAGGGTAGTGAGGCACTGGAACAGGTTGTCCAGAGAAGTTGTGGATTCTCCATCCTTGGAAAAGTTCAAGGTCAGGTTGGATGGGGTTTTGGGCAACCTGGTCATGCTTTGAGCAATCCCCAATAGCAGGGAGGATTAGAACTAGATCCTCTCTGAGGTCAGTCCCAACTCAAACCATTCTGGGATTTATATTAAAGTGTATCAATAATCTTATAAATATTTGGTATATTAGTTGTATTACTAATGATGGGTTAAGAACTGGCTGATTATTAACTTGCTGAATAAATTCCTGTGATTTACATGTAGGATTTTGTGATCAATGTATGTTGTTCTGTTCTATGGACTAAGCCACTGGCCGGGACAAAACATTCCAGCTTCACCTGAATATACATAATTTAGTTTTTTGAGATTCTAACATAGCATTTTCTTTCACTTTCTTAGGCTTTGAAATAAGATTGTTTCACTAAAACCCATGACCTTCATTCCACAGTGTCTGAACTCTCATTCTAGCACGTTTTGTTTGCTTGCCTTATTAAGAGCTTCCACTATTGATTTACAGTGAATTGGGACTTCTAGAGATGAACAGGGAGATTTGATGTACTGATCAGCCTGGCTGCAACTTTCATCATAATTTATTTTTTTGTGTCAAGGTTACTGTAAATCACACTTGTGTTTCACCTTTTTCTTTACCTGTAAATAGGGAATTTCTATCGTAATAGGCTTCTCTAGAGCAGCTGTAAATCCAGTTTAACCCCAACACAATCTGAAATGTTGAATATTGCTGAATGCAAGGAAGTAATGGTTCTTGTACCTCGTTACCATGCATACTGTCTTTAATAATATTTATATAGATACTGTCAAACATAATAGATTGGCAGTTGGGCATTTTTTATACATAGGTAAATAGAAATTACCCACAGGCTTTAGTGAAAGCTTCTTGGATATAATGAAGCTGCAATATGATCTGCAGCATCCCTGTTTATAAGGTATATAAAATCATAGAATCATAGAATCATAGAATAGATTGGGTTGGAAAAGACCTCCAAGATCATCAAGTCCAACCCCTGATCCAACTCTAATTACTATATCATGGCACTAAGGGCCATGTCCAATATCTTTTTAAAAACCTCCAGGGATGGTGAATCCACCACCTCTCTGGGCAGGCCGTTCCAATGCAATGCAATGCGTTCCTGTGGTTACCAGAAGTTCTCTCACTTAGAAAGGTTAGCAACTTACTCTGGAATGAAAAAGTAAGCCCAGAAAAATTATTCAGCCATGTTGTGCTGAAGTATAGAGAATAACCTACCAGGAAAAAAACAAAGATCAAACACACCCGATTTTTTCTCCTTCCAATATTCCATGCTTAATTCTTGCATGACAGCTCTATCTGGCAGGCTCACCTCCCATCAGTGCAATCTGTCATTCTGTGTTACTTCAATTAAGTTTTCTTTCTTGCTTTGCATTTGGTGAGGAGTCATAATGGTGTGCTCCCAAATCAGCAGTCAAGAAGAGCAATCCTCTCTATCTGTATTTGTTAAATGAAAGGGGAAAGAAAGAGATGGTTTCTCTGCTTCCTCTATCCTGAAGGCCTTCTCCAGAGCTGTTACAGAATTATAGGATTTGCTTTGAAGACTGACTGTGAAGACTTAGTTACAAAACATGAAGGCTTGATTTTGGGACTTCTGGGAGTTATTATGGAAATCTTTTAAGTTCATCCATACACCTTGGTTGCTTGCAGATCCCTTTCACTTCCCATAATTCACTTCTGTCTGGTAGCCAGAAAATGGAAAGCGTTCATTTCATCAGTGGAGAAGTTATACATGTTTGTAAAAGCACCTTTCTAACCTTTCTTGTGCTAGAATTTCCAGTGAAGAGAACTCACATCCATCATGGGACACTGGAGACAGGTTATTGTACTGATGTACAGACTGCTTCCCTGTGTGACACTGAACTTGGGCAAACTCATGTTTCTAAGTGGGTTGCTGTGTTGCCCTTTGCTGAAGTCAATTCTCCAAGCTACTTTTGAGTGCAAAGAGCCTTACCAACCAGAACCATATAGTAGTTTATGTCCCTGAATCTTTAAATATTGATTGTGGACAAACCAAGGTGCTGCAGTATTGAGTACCCACTGTGTATCTACTAACCCATATGTTGCTGTTTCCCCTGATTTGCTGCTTCCAGCTGATGTTCAGTTTCCACCTAAGAAAGGCTTCACGTTGCCGAAGAGGCAGTAGGTGAAATGATGGGCTGATGTGGTACTGGAAGGGCTGGTTTTGGTTCAGGAGCCCTCCATTGTAAACTCTGAAAAGGAAGGAAATAAGTAGATAATTCAGAGTCCTTTCTGTGACCTGCTCATCCATTCAATTGCTGAAGGAGTGAGGAAGATTAAGTTCAAAAGGAGAAATAAAGGGGTTTTTCTTCTGTTTTAACTGCTTATCTCCATATGCTTGTAACAGTACTAAGTTCCCAGGAGCTAGGCAGGTTCAGAGCTGCTGAAGCAGGGGCTTTCAAATTTCAGCTCTTTGTTCATGCCAAACCCAGCTGTACCAGGGTGTTACAATGGTACAGAATTAAATCTGGATTCTATCTTCTTACCACATTATCAGGTTACCCACACGTAGTGTTTACAGGGAGTGACATGTGCATGTTGGAGGAAGCTTCTAGCATTGCACCAGACCAGATTTTTTAATTTAGTAGCTTTCCTAATCTAATCAGCACCTTAAAAGCTATTTCCATGCTCTCTCTCCTCTCTCATTCTTTTTATAACATTTCAGTTGGACAAATTGTTCATGTTGAGTTGGAGATGGCGACTCCTTTTCCTAGCTGGATGAGAGATGCTGGCGGCCCTCCACAGCGATCTGTGCTGTTTGCTGCAGAGCTGGGCCAGGCAGCAGCCGACAGATTGCTATTGATGGAATTAGCATGCAACCTCTCTAAAGCGGAATGAATAGGAATTGTTCACTCTGTTTTCCAGAGGACACTTTCAGCCCAAATGGATTTATTGTGTATTTGCAGTTCAGTAAATCTTTTTTTTTCCCCCTTTCCTATGTCTGTAGTTGCGACAGGGTTTATTGATGCATGTGCAGAAGATAATGAAAAGCTACATTTCAGCTCATCTTTATGGGCCTCAAAGTAGTTCGCTATCCTAAATGGAGTTGCTCAGATCACATTAAGAAAAATGCTTTTTGTGGGGAAAGAAACAAGATGTACTTCAGATCCTAACCTAGTAAGAAAGTCCTGCCCTAGAGAAAGGCCAGTAATTCTGATTTCTAACAAAAACATCTTTCACGATTTCCTTCTTGAAGGGCCAGACCAGTGACCAAACATCCTGCCTCCCTTTGCTGTGCCACCAGCCCATGCTACATAAGCAAGAGCTGACTTGTGGAAAGGCTCCTTTCATGAAGGAAATGTCAGTGATTTCGTGGGGTCCTAATTCTCTATTCCAGGAAAAATCAAGGCCTAATTGGTGGTGAAATCAGCTAATGTTAGCCCTTGGACATTTCTACTGACTTGCGCCCTCCCACAGTTGGATTACCCCGTGTCTGCACAGCTCCAGCACAGGGCTTGCCCTGGAATTGCTTGTGGGAAGTAGTTCACCCTTCATCCATAATTTCATCCAAGCAGTCTAATAAATATTAATAATTTGTGAGTTTTCTTTGGCTATGAAAACCTGCTCAGGACTCAGGCCCTGAATCTCCTTCCACTTCAAGGCTTTGAAATCAAGAGTATTTCTGATGAAGCTGGTGTCACCCAGATGGTAAAAAATTGCTGGGACAGAAACTGAATGCAAAAGTGCCATTCAGCACTATGTGTAGAAGCATAATTGCACATTAAGGGGGTGGACTGTCAGTGTGCATAATATGCTGTATGTGCACAGCTGCAATTTAGACATACTCACCATTGGCACACCTATGTTGTCTGTCCACTTCAGGCAGTGAATCAGGCAGAGGCTGGCATCGTGCTCTGCTTACACGGGAGGCAGTAGCAGCATTCAGGTGGCCAGTGTTGCTGGACTTCCTGTTTTCTTCCTCTGAGAGAGGTTCCCCTTTGAGATTTTTTTTCTAACATATTTACTTGTTGAAAACTATTTATTTTCCTTTTTGCCCAATTTTTGGTCGTGTAACTCATCTTAAAATATTCATAGCTCATCTCTACAGGCTCCCTTCCTTTCTCTCCTTCCCATCTTCTCAGTCCCTTTCTACACCAATTTTCACTGAGGTGAAGTCCCATCCCAATACAAATGGCAGGAAATCCAGTGTGCACCATGAACAGAGCTCTTGAAATGTTTGTGGCTATCCTGAGAGAAGAAAAATAAAAGAGAACCTGTCTGGCAATCTGTAGATACAAAACTGAAAGCAAACAACTGCTAGTCTGCGGTTGGGGCTTGTGGCTTATTTCCATGTCTTTGTGGAATTCAAGTAGATAATTATTTTCTTCCCGCTATATAACAATCCTATATAGTATAGGCAGGATGCAGAAGTATTCACATATTACACATGTAATAATATGAGTGCTAATTGTCATTGCGTATATTTCCTAGTGCCTGCCTGAAGCTGAATATAAATCTTTTTAGTCCTCTAAATTTGTAGTCATGTCAGTTTTATTCAGTGCAATTTTGCTTCACTTTGCCTTACTTTAGATTCCAGATCATGCCCAACAGTGGAAGAGTGGATTTTGAATTTTTTTACGTGTCAGATTTCCCTGTATCCAATTTTATCAAAAAAGCTGTCACCAACTTCTTCTGAAACCAGAAAACCTTTTTCTTTCTAATTACATTTTTACCATATGTTCATCCAGATGGCATATGCCAAACATTTCTAGGGTGTTATAAAATGACCTGACTTTGGAGGATTTAACTGTTGAAGAAGCTTATAAAAAAAATAAAATTGACACTGGGGCAGAAGAGTAGTCCTAGAAAGAAAGAAAGAAAGAAAAAAATCTGATAAATCTTCCCAGTTATATTTTGTGCCTGTGATACTGAATTCTCAGTATACACACCTGCATGAAAACAGTGAAAATGTAGGGAATATTTTCTTGAAGTGTTAAAAGTTGACTCCTTTTTGAACTGCTGAAAATAAAATTTTTGTCTGTTGAGTATGTCTAAAAAAATTCTGGAGCTGTGAGCAACTCTGGTTTCCTGCAAAATAAAGCAAAAAAGATTTTGTCAAGCCACCAGATTCTCTGTAGGAGAAGTAGTTTTACTTAGCAAAGTAATAGCTACTTGGGCATTTTTTTCTTGAAGTATAATTTTCAAGTAGAAGGCAGATAAAGTTGATGCATGATTTTGACACTTGTGTCCTAGTTCTTAATAATTCTTGAGGGATTTCTTGGAGAAAATAAATTAACTTGGGGTATACTGAGAGGTGCCAGAAAGGAAGGAAGAAAGAAAGGAAATTATTTTTCATATTTAGCTACTAGTTAAGATAAAGAAATGAAGATGTTTTTCATTTTCTGGAAGATTTGCGTATTTAGTCTTACCTATGACAGTTCCCTTTTAACTGTTATTGTTGTTTTGGTAGTCCTTCCAGACTATCAAACAGAAAAATATAAAAAATACTCTCATTATTATCGGTTTCCATAATGCTGTCTCAAGTCTCAAGCCATTTTACCTAGTGTTAATTCCTGAAGAAGAGAGGTTGAATGAGAATCAAATTTGCTTTCTTGTGTTTGCAGCAATAGCTTTTGGAACTCCCAGGAAATTTTGAGTACATGACCCAAGACTCATATAGAATACAAACCAGGATGTAGTTTTGGGGCAGGATGGGCAGAGGGCAGAGGGTCTCAGGGATTCAGATGGACAGTTGTCTGTGAAGGTTGAAAATCAGACCTGCAAAATAGAGCAGATCCTCCACCTCTTCCAAATTAATCAGACAGGATTTTAACAGTGCTCAACATGAAGTGGCTTTGTTATTTCTGAATTAAAGCTTTGATAAAAAAAGTCCTTATCTCCTTCTTCCTCACCCACTTCCACTCATCAGCCCATGAGTGGTTTGACATTTCCCATACTCTTCTCCACCATTGACCAGTACTACACCTGCTGTGTCTCAAGTCAAAACAGAGTCTATTTTGTAGGTAAATCAATCTGTATAGCAGAGATATTGTAACTGTTTAAAAGCTAAGGATTAAACCCCTCAAAACTGTGAATTGGTGTTAACCTGTGAAGTAATTGAAACAAACTATAATAGGGGAATTGGAAATGAAACACCAAAAAGCAGCTGTCTCTACCCTGTCAAAATATGATGCAACAGCCATTTGATTACTGGTTTAGAGTTTGTGGCTGTGCAGCTGTATTCAACTCAGCTTCAGGTATCACTTTTTCTCCTCTTTATTTGTATGTCTTTACAGAATGGAGTTAAAGTTGTTCCAGTGTCTTTGTTATGTATTTCCACAATACTGTTCATCATAACCAGTGTTGCTGTGTTCACGATGTAGTTTCCAGTTTCTTAGAAGAGTTAGCGCTCTAAGCATTTTCCTGTGGAAATGCAAACTCCTGCACAACAAATTTCAGCCTGCTCAGCACAAGCTTTCCTAGCTGCCATAGACAAAACTCTCAGAATTAGCCCACTAATCCCTAAGTGTCAGAGAATGACATGCCAAAATCCAAAACCTGAAAAAGCATTGTACTTTGCTTTTAATCACTAGTAAGCATTATTAAATCAAGCTCTTCACTGTAGTCTTTGTTTAGATATTCCTTGGATTATTCAACCTCTAATTTGAATGAGGAAAATGCTAAGAAGTTTTCCATGGAAAATATTACCAAGTTAATAATTCTGAAGCTATTAATGCAAAGATTTAAAGTACCAGTCTTAAACCACACCTCTGACTGAAGACAAGCATGAGTTTGGGTATGCACATGCTACATTAGGCTCCTGGGCAGCTGAATTGTGTTTGCAGGTACTGGTTGCTGTGTTGCAGCTGATAGTGTTCCCCAAGCTGTTTTTCTTTCCTTAATTTTCTTCCTCTTTGCTCACTGTAGGCCCCTTTGTGGTAAGTGTGCACATGAATTTTATACCACCCTGCAATGTCTCCATTCTTCTCTGTGTGTTGATGCATGCATGCTCATGCCTTCCCTCTCATTTCCTCTGTTAACTTCTCTTTTGAGTAGAGCAGTTGCCACAGAGTGTTTTTGAGAGTAAGTGCTTGGAATTACACTTCTGTTATGATTTTCCATAGCTAGGTAGTTTATCTCTCAGAAGGGTCTGGTGTATAAAATCTCTGTTCCAGAAATTCTCTAAGAATTACTTTCCTTAATGCTGGCAGCTGTCTCCCACTGCTTACAATACGAGTGCATCAGAGAAGATAGCCTTTTGTAAAGCAGGAACTCATCTCAGCCACTGAAAATAGTAGGAAATAGGTATCTCTCTTTGAAAAGGCAATCTGAGGGCAGCTTGAGTTTGCATATGTGGAAAGAACAGTTCATACTTAAAATCTCAGCCTTTTTCCTTTTCTTCCTTCTTTCCTTCAGAAAAGTGAATCTTTAGGTATGCCATCTAAACACATTTTTTACCATGTTTGAAACAAACGTGAAGTTTGCAGTTGTTGGTTATTCTTATATTTCACAGTATATAAGTGGCTGGTTTGGGTTAAAGTTTATTACTTTCTGGTTTAGAAATCTTAGCATAGTTATTCTGCAGTTGTCAATATTTTCCATAGCTGAGATGGAGATCAAATACTTCCAATTAATGCAAAATTTAAATTAGTCTTGAACTGTGGTACTACCACTGGCATCTCAATAATGAACTAGCCACAGGAGAAAGCGGGTTTGTCAATGTACCATGACACAAAGCTTTGAGTATTCTTTTAATCTCTTCTGGGATCATATTCATATATCTTGCTGCTCTCTTGAAATACACTTCCAATGTACTGAATGACACAAGAATATCTGATGCAGCAAGCTGTGGGAGCGTGAGCTGCAAAGTCTTTTTAGTTGATGTATTTCAAGGTGGATAACCTTAAAAATCAATAGTGTCTGTTGCACCACTCAGAATCATGATGGACTGTTTCTCGCTGATTCTCTTGCTTAGGCTTTGAATAACTGATGCTGTGCTACTGCAAATTCTCATTACCAGCTCATGCAAGGGCTGGAGCAAGGCATCCACAGCAGGGCTGCTCTTTAGAGCAACTCTCTGTGTCTCTTACAGTTTGTTATCTGAGGTGCAGCTGTTGGTGGAGGTTTTGGGGGTTGGTTTGGGTTTCTTTCCATCATGATTTAGTTTTTAAACCAGACTACACAAGTGCTTGAAGATAGAGGATGTACAATGGCAGGAAATTAGTTTTCAAAGACTCAAACGGTATTTTTGAGCTGCTTGTAAATATGGCATTTTTTCTTTGGAGATAGAAGGCTCTTTCTGTTTGGGCTTGTAGTGCTCCAGTTAAAAAAATGGAGACAGCTATTAGGAAGAAATGATTAAATAGAACATCTTAACTTTTGGGGAAGTTTAGTAAGGCTGTCATCTAAAAGAGGTGACAAATGCAGAGTTTCGTGTTCTCTACCAAAACAAAATTCACAAGTTGAAATAGTGACACCCCAGAAATTGTCTCATTAGAAAGACAAAATATTTGAATATCTAGAAGCACAAATAATAAATAGGAATTTATGGGGAGGAGGTGCCTGGGAGCTCTTGAAGATAGATTTGTTAAAGAGTCTGCATAAAATTCTCTGGGTTTTCTAACAGTTCATTTGAATTGAACAATAGAAAATTATCTAAAATAAACTGACAAAAACTGGAGGAACGGGAGGAGAATAAAATATCAAATGTGATGTGCTAGCTAGTAAAAAACATACATTTTCTTTGCTGACTTCACTTTATGCAGATAGTAGGAGAGCACAGAGATATTCTCTTGCACTCCTATTTTTGTAAGAAAGTAGCTTCTGCTGCCTCTGATCATATGCATAAAAAGGCAGCATGTTACTCTTAGGCAGAATGGATCTAGTGATGGGGATAGAGTTTCTTTGAAGAAAAGCCCTAGAAAAATCCAGTAACAGAAATAGACTCCTACTGAGAGTTTACTGAGATTTTGCTGCTCTTCTGTGTCTCAGTAATGAAGCAGACCATGGAGAGAATGGAAATTGATGTCTTGCCTAAGGTATATGTATTGGGGAAAGATCAGAGCAGTTTTTGTGTGTCATTGATGCTGAAAATAGATCTCTGAATGATGCTTTTCTCCTTTTGGACTCCTGTCTGGAGTTTTTCAGGGAATTGAATTTGCAGATGAAAAAGGGACAGGAGGTGAGAACAACAATGCTGGTTGCATGGTATGCCCCTTAACTCTCATGTTATAACATGTTATATACATCACAGATCTAGGAAAATTGTTTGACATTCATATTGTTAATGAATTATGAGGATGCCAACTTTCAAACTGATGATACTGCATAGTGCTGTAAATCAGAGTGATATATGTCTCTCTGATGTGCATTTTGGTGTGCTTAGGTTGAGCACCTGGTTGTTGTCTTTCTCAAAGCCTGTACCCTTTCTGCAAGTGGGGTTGGGACTTGGCTCTGTTTGTCTACTGCATTTATCCACCAGGAGCTAGAGTTAGTTCAGCATTTGCAGACTTACAATCTGTTGAAGATAAAAAAAAAGAGTTAACTCTTGGCTAGGCAACTTCAAACAAATGCTATTGGAGCTCTGTCAGTGCTGCAATAACTTGATGCCATGAGCTGTGGTCTGTCTTCATGCTGTGCTGACCAGGTATTGCTTGTTATCTGCAGTGGTGACTGTGTTTCCTGAATCATATGAATTCAGTTGATGGCCTTTGGAAGGGTATAATGCTGGAGTGGTCTGTTTATCTTTCTAATTGGCACTGGGAATTGGTCGCTGTGATTCAGTGGGGAGCTCCAGGCATTGGGTATGTTTTGGTTCTGACTGTATTCAGCATCAGCCACATTTTAGTGCTTATTAATGTTAATTTAAAATCTCTATGCTTTTAAACCATTACATGTTTCATGGATATGTGAGATTGGATAGTTTTCATCCTTTCTATTTTCTGCTTGAAAAATCAAGATCTTTCCCTCCAGCCATGAGACTTCTTTCTTCTCGGTACAATAAATAAGCTTTGTCATAACACTGTAGGTGAAAGTATTTTAGTAATTCCAGATAAATATGTTTTCTTAGCATCTTTTTTTGTTTGTTTGTGTCTGGAATAGTTTGAAATGACTCCAGAGAGTTTATGCAAGTAGTAAATACAGAGCTGCCAGCTATGCCTTAGGTACTCTGAGAGGACTCACCTCAGAAACTTGCTTAACATTTTAGAAAACCAAATTCAAATGTGTGTCCTATTTCTAAAAAGACCGGTGGACTCTAATTGTTGTCTTTTACTTTATGAATAGGTCACTACTATTATTTTTCCCTTCCAAAAAATGAAGGGTGAAAAATTCAAGCACAGATGACAAAGGCTTTATTGTTGAGTTATTTTGCTTTCATATATGGGGTATGATTAAAGGTGTGCTGTCAAAAAGAGACCTCTTTATAACCTGATACTATTGATTAGTATTTGAAACCTGCCAGCAGCATTATTACTTTATGCATAAGAAAATCTAATAGAAAACTATTAAGTTGATGTTTTAGTTCTTCTAGTGAGAACGCTTTAGATATTCATCTCATATCGTTGCACAAATTGCTTGGCTCAAATAGATACCACAAAATCATGTTTTAATGATTTTTTTTCCTTTTTCCATCTTTTTTTTTTTTTCCACAGTCACATGACACAATCAGCCACATTTGAAGACCCTCGAATAGAGAGCTGCCAAATAACCCCTCCAACCCCCCGGAAAGTGGAAATGAGGAGGGATCCTGTGCTAGGATTTGGGTTTGTGGCTGGTAGTGAAAAGCCAGTTGTTGTACGCTCAGTAACACCAGGTATGTTTTCCCCACCTGACCCCAGAAGAAAACTTTGACTCAATTCTACTGAGATGAAATACAGTTACAAATTTGAGTACTGTTGAAATATTCGGGCAGACAAAGTAATCACAAATACTAGGTAGGATTTTAAGCCTTGTATTACCCTCTGGTTTCCTTTCTCACAGTCATTATTGAACCTTATATAAATGTGTTAACAAAAAGTCAGTTTGGAGTTATTGCTCTGAGCTATTACTATTGTTTCCCTGAAAAAGGTTAACCCATTTCATTCAAGGAAAGAAGTTCTTCTCACTCTTTATATTTGCTTGCTTTCACTTTCATTGACATTGAATCAGTGTTTTCAAGAGGTATGTTGAGTAGTGAAATTAAAACTTAAATATTTTTCATTCTTTTTATCATCGGCTTCCTAAGGACAACTAGGTTTCTAAAAACAATTTTTTTTTTTTTTTTTAAAAGAGGATGTTATTACTGGCTCTTTTCATTTGTTTGTTTGGGTTTTTGTTGTTGGGGGTTATTTGTTTTTATTTGGTTTGGTTTATTTTGTTTGGTTTGGGGTTTTTGTTGTTGGTTTTTTTTTAGTGAATACATCTGTATAGATATGTGGTTAAAAACCAGGTCAAAATAAATCAAAGAAGTTATGAGGGATCAGGCCTGGGACTGATCAGACTCCCAAATAGCAGGCTTCTGCTCTCAGTGCTTAAAAGTTCAGTTGTTATATAAAATTGCTATGAAGCCAAGGGCAGGGATTTGACTTTGCTCCTGTTCAATATATTCTCCAGAACCCCCACAGAGAGCAGAGGAGAGGGAAAATTGACTTTGTGAAGTTCTGATGTCATTTACTCACGTGTATGCATTGATTACATTTATATTGCTTTCAGATGAAGTGAGCAGTGTAACTAATATTTGAACTAGATCCATACAGTTTATTTCTTTCCACTTGGCATTATTAATGTAGCTTTATGTTAAAGTTGGAGAATGTGTTTGATATGTTCTGTTCCAAGTGAACAGGAGGAAATATGAGCTCAGGACAACATTCTCCTGTATGGATTTGTATCCATTTATACTGGATATATAAGTGGAGTATAGTTTTCAAAGCAAAGGAATTGGGCATTAGCTCAATTGGTTTTGATACTGAAACATTTTCTTTTAAGACTTTATCTTCCTATTGGTAATATTATTCTGGGTTTCATGTATCATCACTGCAGAGTTTAAACACAGAGACTAGAGAAGATATATCTTTTGATTAGGAATTGTGACATCACACCACCTTCTGGGCATGTAATTGTGCCGAGAAGTGAAGTTTAATGTGCATTTTTTAAAGCATAATCTCAATGTGCATTTCAGCAATGTCAGGATCCAAAACACATAGACATACACATGACTGATTGTCTATTCAGACAACTGCAAAATATCTGTGTCTAACTGAAAGTGGCAATGCTTTTGGATATACCTGTGTTCATCAAGTGGTAGGAATCCAGAGGAAAAGAAACTCAGAGGTTGGAGGTATAAAATCTTACTGTCTTCAATTGAAGAATGCAGGTTTGTTTTGCCCAAAACAGAAAATTCAGAGGAGAGACCTGTGAATGACATTCAAACATGTAAGTGATGTTTTGTAGAAAAGAGGAATAAGATGTTCTCTAGTGTTACTTGCCTGGGACAGAAAACCGTGTTGTAACGAGGAAGATTTCCTGATTTTAACAGTAGATAAATGGGATCGTTTATTTGCAGGAAAAGGAATCCTTCTCAGGATGGTCTTACAAAATATCAGGCAAACATTGGTCATGCATGGGGTAAAGTGTGGTTGATCATACCTTAAAGGGTACATTATTCCATCCCATATGGGTTCTTTTTGCCCTCTTAAAAATCAAGCCTTTATTTTACATGGTTATATGTAGTTTTGGAACTTGAGGAACTTCAGTAGAAGCTGCTAAGTCAGTAGCTTTCAAGATTTTCCTGGTGAGGAAATACTGGTAATTTCAGAAATAATGCTGGTGTTAAACATGTCATTAGTTGAAGGAAAAAACTTGTAGTATGAGAACAACAGAGTGTGTCTATGCATTTACAATGGTCTGCTAACCCATGCTTTTTTTTTTCATTCCTCTGCAGGCGGACCCTCTGAAGGAAAGCTTATACCAGGGGATCAGATCATAATGATTAATGATGAGCCAGTCAGCACTGCTCCGAGGGAGAGAGTCATCGACCTTGTCAGGTAGTTGATGTCCTGTCACTTAACTGTGAACCCGGTGGCTTACTGCCTGTGCAGTCATTCAGTAGTACAGCAAGTCTTGCCTTCTTATGGCTGAGAAATGAGAAAATAATGTTGCTTTAGTCATAATGAAGAATGGTGAATTATTTTATTATTGAAATGAAGTGTCCTCTTAAAATGTCATCTGGGTATCTGAAAAAGTATAGTAAAATCCTGCAACAACTCCAAAGTATTTGGGTATCAAAAGAGTAATAGTGTTCTCCTGGTATTTATTGTTGGTATGGGTTGTTGAAAAGATAATTCTTAAAGCAAAGAAGCTCCAGTCACTGTTGCATTATTGTTCATTTTTTACATGAGTAAAGTCATGCTTATCTAATGTGAAGAGGAAAGAAAATTTGGTGGGGCGATTTTTGAGAGTGAATGAGTGCATGTAAATATGTAGAGAATCTCAAAGAGTGTTTGAGTGGATTGTGGGTAGGTGAGTTTATGTGAAAAAAACCAGGCAGGGTTGTGTAGATAGAAGACAGAAAATTAGACAAAGAAAGTGATGGTGGATAGTCCAGGAAAGGAGAAATGTCCATATTTGTCATGGGATGTAGAAGGAAAGGAAGGACAGTGACTGTCAAATGCTGAGGATGTAGAAAAAGATGTTTTGTGGTTCACATAATAAACTTTGTATTTGGAGTAACAAGAAATGTAATGCATTGAAAAGAAAAATAGCAGGTAATTAAAAATTAAACATAAAAAATAGTAATTTAAATTCTAATAGCCTAGTTCCTGTACTCTAGTTCTGTTTCTGTATTCTCCTCATCTCCTTCTCAGTTGACTCCTGCGAGATACTCAGATTTTAATGGTGCAAGTACCTTTTCTCAAAACTAGTACCTGTCAGTGTTTTCAGTGCTACTCATATAATTTTGAGAAGTCATACTTGCTTTACAGAAATTTGGGCAGGAGGTCTTGTGATAGTTATACTCCTCCTGCAGATGACAATTTAAGCAAAGAAGTGCTCATCTGTTGGGGATTCAGCTGTGAACAAAAATTCCAAAGAAGATATAGAAATGGTATTAAAATACCAACAATGCTGATGCCTCTATATGTGTTAGTGGGATTATATAAAATATATTTCCAGGTTTTTTTCAAAAAGTGCTAACCTACCAGTCACCTAACAAATACAATTCACTACAAGCTTCTCTTCTTATGATGAATAGACCCCATGAACTGCAGGAGCTATCCTGTTCCTAATAAATGTCTGTCCTGTGCTCTGTGTTGACCACTAGCATAAGCCTCAAAAATGGGTCTTACACTCATTTTGATGTCTTTGTTTCTTCAAAAAGTGATCATATTGCCTTCTTCATTCTTTCCCTGGTTCTTTGATGTCTGCTATCAGCAATATATCGTAATAACAGCAGGGAAATAGACTGATTAGACCTGAGACAAACTGAATTTATTGTGTGGCTGATTCTCTGTCTGCCTTCAAATGAGAAACTCGGTAGGAATGTCACTCTTCCCAATTATATTGACTACACAGGTAGTGTCAAATTGAGTGTTGTTGCATTCTGGGAAAAGCTTTCAGTGATTTTTTTTTTTTTACACTGTAATTCTACCTCTGCTTTTCAAATCTGTCTGCTGTTGGGATTTTGACAGAAACTCATTCTTTGATAAGACTCAGAACTGTTACTGGGGTTGTATGCTGCAGTATTTGAAATGAAGAGCTTTCTTTTCATGCCAGTGGGGACATCTGGAATGATTAGACACTGACACCATAGCAGAAGCAGTTCTTTACATCAATGAAATAATGAACCTCTTCTGTATAATTGAAGGTTTTCATATGGGTTAGATACGTCTGCAACTTTTCAATGCATCTGCATTTTTGAATATGCGTGGAAGAAGTTTCGAAATCTTATTTTTCTACTGGCAGCAGCATGTCAGTGGTCAGCAATGAGTGTGTTTTAAATGTATAGATTACACAATGGGCGTAATCACAAAATCATAGAAGAACGAGAGGAGATTTCTGGAGGTCATCCAGTCTATCATCTTGCTCCAAGCAAGGTAGTGTCAAAGTTAAATGTGGCTGCTCAACACTTACCAAATCAAGTTTTAAATATCTCCAAATACGGAGATTTCACAACTAAACTGGACAGATGTTTCCATTCTTGAACAGTGACCTTTCAAGAAGACATGAGCCAACTTCCTTAGTAGCCTTAGATGCATCTCATCTAGGCCCGTGGACTTATGAGGGTCCCTCTTCCCTAAGCAATCCCTAATTCTGTCTTTGTCTACCTTTGTTCCCTAAATTCTGTCACTGATCTTGGGGACCAGGGTGGCAGACCTTGCAGCTAAAGACCAAAGCCAAGAAAGCACTGAGCACCTCAGGTTTTCCAGTGTGCTTCATCAGGTTGTCTGCTCCATTCAGCAGTGAGTTCATATTTCCCGTGGCTGTCACTGCTGTTGTAGTTGTAGAGACCTTTCTTGTTACCCTTCACATCTTGGATCACTTTCAACGCCAGCTGAGCTTTGCAAGCCCCATCCCTCCCTGGCCAGGATAGGGCTTCTGTGTTTGTCCTGGGTAACCTCTCTTCATTTCCATCTCTGGATTGCTTCCATTTTGTACTGGTCTCAGTCAGACTTTTCCTGTGGAGCCAGACTGGTGTCCTGCTATGCCTGCCTGCTTTCCTGAAGATTGAAGTAGACCACTGGCAGTTGGAGGAGGCTGGCTGTGATCATCACCCAGCTCTATTGGGCTCTGGGCCTTTCAGAGCTGCATCCCACAGGACCCTGCTTACTGGTGCCCTGGACAAGCCAAAGTCTGGCTTTAAATTGGCATCCTCTTCCTCTTTTCCTTCAGGATTTTACACTGTACCATCTTGTGGTCACTACAGCACATGAAAAATTGATACTCCAACACTGTAGTTTTTCTGTGCTTACATGGTCTCTTGCTGAGAATATTTTATATTCATGTTGTGAAATTGCATGGCTATTTTTATGCAGCTCTCCCTCAAAAATTTTTGTAAAGTACAGAAACAATTTGTCTTTATAATTGCAGAGTGTGGAAAAAAATTAGTCTGTTTTCAAAATACTGGCCTAAAGATGATAGTATGTCAAACAGAAAAAACCCCAAATTGCATGAGAAAAAAAAAGACAGATTTCACAACCAGATGAGTGTCATACTTTAATAGGCTTACGAAAACTCAAAACTTCTGAGCAAAAGTATGCACAAAGGTTAGGTCTAATGTCAACCCTGAATGTTAGAGTTTTTAGTGTAATGCAACGTTCAGTTGTTTTCCAAAACACTTATGTCAAACTTATGAAAAGAGTTATGCAATTGAGGGAAAACAGTAAAGATAATTTCTGCTCCAATCTATCTTATATTAAAAAAAGGAAAATTCAAAATGTTCACCAAAAAGGCTATCTGAAAAACATCAATTAATCTTTTTTCACTAGGGTGAAGCATATCCTAATCAATAAATTTGCTTTATTTCTAAATTTCCCACAAAATAAGTCAGAGTAATTTCTGTCAGATCATTTGTTTTTCTTCAGCCTGTTTCCTATCAGTGCCAAACTCATTGTATACCCTTTATTTCTACAGGATTAGAAATAGGTAGGCTTGTCTTTTAAACAAGTCCATTTTGTGTAATAGTTTTACTACAGGAAAATGCAAGAAATTAAATGAAAAGCATAATACAAACATGTTCCCATTGGCTTTTTATTGCATTTTAATATTTTAATTATGTGTGTGCTTTCTAAACATTAATTACTGAAAATAATCTTCCTTAAGTAAAAAGCTGTGTTAAAGCTACTTCTGCTTACTCCAGGGGGTATTGAGCAGGAACCTGGTGAAAGATTTTGGCTTGTTTTTTAAGAATTGAGGGATACTTTTGTATCCTAGTAGGTCTCAGGTCTGGAGATTATTTGGGATATTAATTATAAATATCCCCTGTAGGTCATTCTGATCCATTGAATTCTTTTGGCTCTGCTTTGCTGGCAACACTTAATTAGTGTTCAAGTAGTCCATTGAAAGCCAGGACTGCAGAAATACGAATACAGTATGGTTTGCAGACATTTGGACTCATTATTTCTGGCTGATGTTCAATGGCTTTTGCACAATGTTATGTTCTCCTGAGCTTTTTTCAAGCACAAACTTTAAAGTCATGTGTATGGTTTCCCTTAAAAAGAGAGGTCAAGTTTTATGATTGTCACTTATCTCTGTGGTCGATATGTGTCTCATTCAAGACAGAAAGCTATAGACATTGAAAAAAGGAAGAAATAAACTCAGTTTTCTAAATGTAAGGCCAAGACAAGGAGCAAGTGAACAGAATACTTTAAAAAGAAGATGTATTTGCAGTTCGGTCAGTTCAAAGTTGTATCAAGAGCTACTTATCTTGGTTTTATTTTACTGCTGAAACAGGTACTGTGAGTTAAAGCTTTTCACACATGCTTAACAATAAGTACTTTGAGATAACATTAAAGTCATTGCACAATGGAGCAATTTTTTCATTATTTAGAAGTGAGCGAAAATGTAAAACCAATGTGTTAGAAGGTGTATTAATGTACAATATCAATTAATTGGTTCTCAGAGGTGCATGTATTTCATTATCATTGGTTAATGTGACATTTATATCTTTTTAAGGATCAGTATAAGCAACATTTTCTTAAAAAAACACTTAAAGAAGTATATCTAAAAAATATTTTTTCTTATTAGATGTTTATAGGCAATTTCTATAACATGAATTCCTTGTTTATCTTAGATTGTACTGAGTATGCATTAGTCTACAAGGATCCCAATATGTATAAAGTGTCATTTTAATTAGTAAGGTATTTTACTGAAATTTCAAGTGCTGCTTACTTCATAAAACAAACACTGAGAAAGATACAGTAGTGGTATTTTGTTCACACTTCAATTAAAATGGTATCAAGACAACTTCTAAGGAGAAATGGGCACCTGAAGAGAATGATCTGTCTGAGATACTTGTTTTGGAAAGAACTACTCTGTTGCAGAAAGCTTCATTTTTGTATTGGCTCAAAAAGGAGAACAGAAAAGTGTTTTAGAGTAGAAACCTTATTTCTAGGTTACTAAATTAGGCTAGATTAGTCCATTTCTTGAAACTGTAAGAGCAGTAAATTAGTATTTGATGTCCCGTGGAATTCCACTAAAAGGCTTTAATTGCAAAGTGAGAACTGAAAAAGGTGAAATTCATTAAGGGCTTTTCTTTCTTGTTGGCTCTATTTTCTATTTAAGAGAAATGACTCAAAACCCCTTCTGAAATAACTCTTGCTTTGGCAAGTTAATGTCACAGCAAGTTTTCATCAAGAGGATCTAGAAGATTCTTTCAATTTTGCAGTAGAATTTATGTTTTCATTTTGTATTGACATAAGACCAGAGAGAAGGAACCCTCCAGGATTTTAGTCAGTGTGTTGCATTTTAAATGCTAACATGAATTTAATCAATCCTGACCCTCCTCACCATCGTCATGAAACGGATGACGATTCTGTTGCTGCCGTTTGAATCTGTGTATGTCAGGGGACCAATTTTCTTACTCTGCATCCTCACAGTTAAACACAAGTGTAAAAGGGAGCTTAGTGACAGTGCCTGTCATCATCATTGTCTCACAGCAGCTGAAAATACCACTTTTCAAGTGTAATTTCTGGCTTTAGGCTTAGACTGCTTCATATCTTGAATCAAGTAATTTTGGTGGACTTAGTATTAAAGATATTCTTTCTTCATCAACATCATAGGGAAAAAAATCAAGCATATTAAGCTCTTAGCTATGATACTGCTTAGCAACCAAGGATCGTGAAAACTGCTTTTTTAAAAAACCAGTCATGCAGACCTTTCAATCTGAAGGCACTCCATTATACTCCCGGTTCAATATATAAATCCACAGGCTATATCCACTTTGTTTCAGGCTACTGTTTTGGGTTTTAAACACATAATAGTGAATACAGGAACAAAATGCCGGACCAAATGATCTATAGGAATTTTACAAGTGGCATCAGTGGAGATAAGCTTTCTGCCAGGGCATTTAATTAGCTACCTCTGATCAGCAAGCCCATCCGTGAAGCTTAGAGTCAGGATATGAAAACTCAGTTCCTGTCTGTCATGAGGGGTGTTGCTAGATATATATCTTTTACCTTTTGAGGTGTTTCTGCAACATAATATCAGAGATAATTGAATCACATTTTAAATTAACTCTAAATCTGGAAGAGCACAGATTTAGTATTGTCTCCTTTACCTTTTTTCCTTGGCTGTCATGATGAGGTGCTTCTTGTTTTTGAGCTAATATATTGAGAGCTAATTCTTATCTCTCCAGATTTAAATTATTAATCTGCAATATGATTTTAGAAATGCCTGCTCACTTTTTCAAAGGCCTGTAAGAGTTAAGCTGAGTTGAAAGCTGTATAGAGATATTACTTGTTATTTTTAAAATCAGTACCAACTATGGACTTTGTTCTCTTTTAAATCCATTGTATCTGTGAAAGCGTACAGTCGTATATCTTTGTTTATTCTTAGCAGAAAGTTGACTGATAAGGTTTCGAAAGGTTTGGCCTCAATAATTCAAATGTTTGGAATGCTGAGAACTTAATTTACTGTGTAAACTTGAGTTTCTTTTCATGTTAACCATGGTAATGGCTCCCAGAGTTAGCAAGTCTAGGCCCTTTTTGAAATTTCAACGCTTGATGTGTCATCTGGTTGAAATGTTGTGTCATCATCTCACTCTGTTGTCTTCTAAAAAAAGGAGTCAGCAGTGATGAATTTCAGGTCAGCTGTTCCCTAACAAGTTGCTTCATAGTAACTGAATGCAGGGGTATGAATGGAGATGTGGAACAGCTGTGCCCAAAACACAAGTAACTGTACTGAATGCCTTCTTCAAATGTGAACCAGCAAATGTTGCTCTCATTAGCTTGTTCTGACAAACAGGCTTATCGCTTCTCATCCAACTAAACAAAAGTGTTGGCTTGTCTGAATGAAAGATTTACTTTAAAGCCAGATGCACTGATGTGAATGTTTCAAAGTAGTTCTTTCCATGTAAAGTTAAACAAATGAACACCCAGCTTTAAGTTTATTATTAATTAACCCTTCCACATGATAAATGTGCTCTATATTGCGTGCTCAGCAATAGATGTTTATCCTTTTTGTGCTGTTTATGCAAGCCCCATGCCTCAAAGGATTACTTGCTGTTGGAATATTTAGCAGGAGGTACCTAAAAATCTCATGTCTTGTGTTTGGGGTGGGGAGGGTTAGAGAGGATGTGTCAAACTACCGAAATTTCGCAGTTTCTCTTTCCCAACTGCATTTTATGTCTCTTTTGCAATAACATTTCCAAATCATAAAAGATGATGTTAGGCAAGCCAGCCCTTTACATTGTGTTTTTTGTACTTGGATGTTCTGTGGGTGCCTTGAAGACGTTACAACAGGACAGCTATGCTTATACAAGTGCATGCAGTATGAAATTTAATCAGCAGAAAGCAGAAAACAGGGAGAAAGATAAGACAGACACAGCTCCAGGAACTTGGTTGGGAAGCACCAGTCTGCGTGCAACAGTTTATGGGACTGGAGAAACTGTATAGGCTGATAGGAGAGGATTGTGCCATGCATTTGGGGCTGCCAGCATGGAATGACTGTGAAGTATGAAGATGACAGAGATGCCTTCACTACTGCATACACAGAACTCAGAAGACAACTCCATCCTTCCAGAAGCTTGTGTCTGCCCTCACTGGGAAGTTTACAACTCCCCTATCCAGCCAGTCAGTTGCTAACTGATTCAGCACATACACACCAACTAATGAAGCTACTGTCATGGAAAAACATAGGCATTTTTGAAAGACATGATAGTTACGTGCTTGTGATGTTTTGGGAAGGCTTTCACAATGTGTCTTTCACAGTGGTGGCATCAGCATTCCCTTTTATCCTGAGTCAGTGCTGGACATCTAAATCATAAAAATGAACTGAGTTTTATCTGCTGCCTAAATAGCTTCAGGATGAAAGAGAAGTAGTTCTTTAAAAGACTGAAAGTTAGATGTCAGTGTCAATAAAATGGCTTGTAGTTGCTATGAATTATACCAAAATGCTGTATTTTGATAGAAAGATAGCAGTGGTGATGTCAAGAGCTGAGAGGCAAACATGATATTTTATGGTTTTGTAAGTTGACCCTTGGAGGTTTCTGTCAGCTACAGGTACCTTGTACAAGGGAAAGGTAGAAAGATTTTAATTGCCTGTTTTTAAGGAATGCTGTTTTGAGGGTGGCAGTTCTATATGCACCAGTGCTTATAGGAGGTAAAATGTAATTTAAACTTTTGAGAGAGAAGAATGAAAGGACTGTGACCAATTTATAATGTCTTGTATAGTTCCATTAATTTGAAATACTAGTAGTCTTTAGTTGTTAGGTTTTTGCTCCTGTCAAGGTGGAAGCAGCATTCCCTGGGATGGAAAGGAGATAAGGAGAGTGAGTGAGAAATTAGTATAACCCTACTCAGAGCAAAATGTCACCCAGATGTCTTATTAGTTCATGGTCCATTGCTGTAATAGTGTAATTTTAATGAATTGTGTAATGGAAAGCTGACTCAGGAGTTCCTGAAGATGACAAGATCTTTCTCTGGCTCTGTGGCATGCTGGTGCTGTGTCTTTCTGGTTTCCTGATTCTCAGAGTTGATTTTTAGTATCATAATTCCATTTACTTCCCAGATGGCATTTATTTTTATAAAGCAAAACAAAATGAAGAACGGTGCCTCCTGAAGCTGTGTGTGTCCACAGGGTGACTGTCCCTCATAATGTTAGGGTCCAGATCCAATGGCTTATCTCTTCACTTCCATTTCATATTCCTGCTGTGATTGCAATGTTGTTGCCTTTCGGTCAGCCTAAGACGTGTAGGAGTGCTTGAAACCTGTAACCTGTAGTTTGTCCAAGGAGCTGGAAAATCACAAAAAAATGGTAGAAATGAGAAAGGACCTAACTTATATAGTTAACATTTAAACTAGATTTGAAGGGGAAAAGGGACAAAAACATGCTTGCCAGTGATAAGCAGTGGGATGGCAAACCAAAACTTGAGGAACTGAGCACTAGAGAGATCTCTCAATCTGTTCCATGAGTTGGCTACATTCAAGCACACTTGAAATGATTTTATACCAATACAATGTACCACGAGGAACAAGCAAGAAGAGCTTGAAACTTTGGCCCAGTGTTTGGCCGATCTGTTTGCTCCCTCCCATCTTCAGTAACAAGGACATATTTAAGGAACACAGACACCAACTTTTAAAGAATAAGTATATAATTTTACTATAGTGTAAAATAATAAAGAATTACACAAGAAGGAGTGGCTTATGGAAGGATACACTTAGCAATGCATCTAATCATTACTATAAAGAAAGTCTTATAGTGATTATAAGAGAGATTTGTCACCAGTTACCCTAAATACATTACCATAATCATCATCCAGACTGCACTTCAGTGGGACAGGCCCCTGATCACAGCAAAGGTCTGGAGAACACCTTCCCAGTAACTGGAAAATCCTACACAGTGCATCCACTTGAGGCCTCCATCTTTGCTGTGAGAGGCTCCAGTTTATATAGTGTTAAACAAACCAACTTACATCACTTGATTGCTGTAGAAAAACAATATCTGGCTTTATTCTCCCGCTGGTTTTCCCCTTGGGCCTGGCCAGGACCCAAGGCAAATTCAGGGAGTCAGTCTGGACTAGCTTCTATCCAATGCCTCACAGCCTTGAATAGTCTCTAAAAACAGAGTTTATGGCTGATATCTCAAATATGAACCAGCTGCTACCCTGTGAGGCCTGCTGGGCTTGTGGCCTTGGCTGAAAAGGCATATTTATAACACATACAGACCTTACTAATTATTGATAATATGCTGTGCTAACAAGCATAAATGTGTATTCTTAAAGAATTACTAAGGATTATATAGCATCTTGGTTAATGAGCAAATATATGGCTAAATACAATACTAGGCTAAATATAATATTAGGTTGGAGAGTTCATCTCATAGGTCAACTTTGGCTCAAGGCCAGTCCTTCAGGCTCTAGCATTACACCGTGTCCCAGAGTTATGACATCGTTGGCATAAGTGAAACCTGATGGGATGAGGTCTGTGACTGGAGTGCCCTGTTGGATCGTTCAGAAGGGATAGGCAGGGCTGGTGAAGTGGGGTGGGGTGGTGTATATAATGGAGGGACTGGAATGAGGTTACAGTTGTCAATGACACAGTTGAGAGCCTCTGTCAAGGAATAAGGGACAAACAAATAATGCAGATGTCATCGTAGTAGTCTACTATAGATCATCTAGCTAGGACAATGACACTGATGTATTCTTCGAGAAGCTAAGGGACACCTCCAAATCAACTGCCCATGTCCTTTTGAGTGACTTCAGCTTGCCAGATGGTAACTGGGAACACAACACAGCTGGCACAAACAGGTCCAGAGGATTGATAAAACACCTGGATGTTAACTTCATGTGCAGATACTAAGAAAGTTGACTAAGAAAGGACATAGAATCATAGAATATTCTGAGTTGAAAGGGATCCATCAGGATCACTGAGTCCAACTCCTGGCCCTGAACAGGACACAATCCCACCATGTGCCTGAGAACATTGTCCAAATCCTTCTTGAACTCAGACAGGCTTGGTGCTGTGACCACTTCCCTGGGGAGCCTGCTCCACTTCTCAACCACCCTTTGGGTGAAAAAACTTTTTCTGATGTCCAACCTAAACCTCGCCGATACAATTTCAGGCCATTCCCTTGGGTTCTGTCACTGATCACCACAGTGAAGAGATCAGTGCCTGCCCTTCCTCATCCCCCTGTGAGGATGTTGAAGACCACCATGAGGTCTCCCGTCATTGTCCTCCAGGCTGAGCAAATCAAGTGTCCTCAGCTGCTCCTCATAAGGCTTCCCCTCCAGACCCTTCACCATCCTTGTGGCCCTTCTCTAATAGCTTAATGTCTTTCTTATATTGTGGTGCCCAAAACTACTCAGGGTACTCAAGTGAGGCATGGAATGAAGTTGTGTCGGTAAAGGTTTAGGTTGGATGTTAGGAAAAGACTTTTCGCACAAAGGGTGGTTTAACACTGGAACAGATTCCCCAGGTGAGTGGTTACAACACCAAGCCTGTCTGAGTTCAAGAAGCATTTGGACAATGCCTTTGGGCACATGGTGCAATTCTTGGGGTGTCCTGTTCAGGACCAGGAGTTGGACTCAATGATCCTTGTGAGTCCCTTCCAACTCAGGATATTCCATGATTCTGTCAATACTAGTCTGATAAAACTCTCTCAAACCAAACTTCTTTTTGATTGATAGATGTCTAGACTTAATTGTATTATAAAAAAATTGGATCTGGCTCTCAGTGCAGTTGACTTTAAATTTTTCTAACTTTTTTTTTTGTGTTGACAAGGCCTGTTTTGTTTGGTTTGGT
This sequence comes from Myiozetetes cayanensis, assembly GCF_022539395.1. Classification (NCBI taxonomy): domain Eukaryota; kingdom Metazoa; phylum Chordata; class Aves; order Passeriformes; family Tyrannidae; genus Myiozetetes; species Myiozetetes cayanensis. Next base: position 98,437,971 of record NW_026087742.1, read on the forward strand.
TTTTTTAGGGTTTTTTTTGATTCTTTTTCAAAAATATTGAGAAATAAGATCGAAAGGCTTAAGACTGTAATTAGTGAGTCCTTTCTTTTCCTGCTTCTCCCCAATAAGAATAATTTTATGATTCACAGTCTATCTTAGGAGTTGATAGTTTAATGTAATTAGAATAGAAATGTTATAGGGACTTCTGTGTTGGTTGATGGACTAGAAAACTTAGAACACAGAATTAGATCATATTTTTAATTTAGCAGTAGTGCAACCAACAAGGACTCCCAAAATTGCCAAGAGATTAAGCATCTACATCGAACTTTATCTGATATGCCCAATCAGAAGGTTAGTTAAAAGGGAAGGAGAACTGTTTTACATATTCTGACTCATTAGTTCCTGAAGTGAGATTCTTCTGTTAAGTATTACCACTGATTGGGATGACTCTGGGTCACAGTGGAACGTCAAAGGAGGAAAACAGTTTCTCATTAAACAAAGAATCTGAGACAAAAACTAGTAGAAAATAAAAATGGCTTTGAAAATATTGAGTTCTTCAAAACGCAGCTTAAGGTGATAGATTTCTCTGGGATTTATTAGTCAGTTTTTTCTTGATTTCTGGTGTGACAATTGATCATCTATAATTTATTACAGGCAACACATGAAAAATGGCATAAAAGAAACATTTTAGCTTCTACTTTAGCTTTTTTTAGGCTTTTTCCCATGGACATCATTCTCTGACTTTTTGCTTGACTTGTAAGATCTAAGTCTTCACAGATCTCCTGAATGCAGTAACAAGAATAGGGGAAAGACAAATCGCGTGTATTTCACAGCAGATGACTTCCAAATGATGTTGGTCTTAGTCTTACTTTGGCTTTGTTTGAGAAATCAAGAGAAGCCGAATCTAAGAAATCAAGAAATAAGAATGTCAGAATAGAGCCTGCAAATACCAAAAGAGACTGCAGAGATAAAGCCAGATTGCCATCAGCCTATGTTTCCCCAAAGGCGTATTTCCTATATATCATGTGCTGAAATGTTAATTGTTCTTTGAGCTCTTATTCCTCCTCACGCAGACTAAAGCTTCATATATTTTACTTACTGCAGAAGGGAAAATCCCTGCAGTGCACTGTCTGTATTGTTAAATAAAGTAATTCACCTTGCTTGGAGGTTTAGTTAAGACCAAATTTGTTCAGCTTATGAATCAAACAAGACTCCAGGAGAGGCAAAGGTCTTGTCATCTTGTATCATACAACTTACCCATTTTACAATGATCACTTCAGCTTTTCAGCAGGTCTGTTACTCAGAAAGCACTCTGTGAAAAAGGCAGTTCTTCTGGAGAAGAAAATTGGTTGCTATAGCAGTTTAAAATCCTTGAGATCATCTGTATTTCATAAAAACCATAGGAGTCATGAGGTTTAGTCATTGCACTGAAATCTTTGTTCTATACATTGTCTTTTCTGCTCAATATTATTTTCTATGTGTCATTACAGTGTGCCTGAGACTTAAGAGGAAAATATCATCTGCCTAAGAGTTTATTAAGAGTAATAGCAAGAACTCTCCATATTGGAATACAGCAAAAAATTAAAACTATTCATTATTTGAGTTTGCAGTCCAGTTTCTTTTTAATTCTTTATCTTGTGTCATTCCTCTTACTGTTCAATTTTACATGAAAATTATATTTTTGTGACCAGAAATATCTTTTTGCATTTTATCTCAAATTCTATTTGTGTTCAAAGTCTTTAATTAAATATTAGGACAACTGTGTTAGTAAAGACAGCACTTCCTTTTCTCCTTAAAAAGTATTGAAACAATTTCTTAGTGTTCCACACCAATTTTATTGCAATGTCCAGCAGACTTCTTGTGTTCATAATAATTCATACAAACTGCCATGGGTTTAAGGAAGGAACTATTCCACGTATTGACATATGGGAGGGAAAGAAAAGTCAACACAGAATTTTGCAATCATGTTTTGTTAGAGAAAGAAGAGATTGCATAATTTGTGCTCTGAGTGGCATAGACTGAGGATACAGTTTGCTAATGTAAGTCTTATGGCTGTTTATTGGACAAATAACATATCATAAGCATGCAGTATATCTTCTACATTTTTATGCATGCATTTTCACATTTGTATGTATGTGCAGAGAGAGAGAGAGGAATATGATTCATAAAGCTCTACTATAATAGATTTGGGATGTGTGCGTTACTTAGAAACGAGAACCCGAGGTTCTGCAGCTCATTTAACCCAAAATATTATCATGAAATTATATGTGGTTTGTACAGTCAACCTGTTACAAGGAGAGTTGTTAGACAGTGCTAAAATATTTCTTTGAAACATTTCCTTTATCTCTACTTAAAAGTGATAAATAAAAGGTGCAAACTCTGTCATGTAATTGTGATTCTCTCCAGTAGTAGAAATTCATGTTTCGTTTCTGTTTTACTAGGAAAATACATGTTAAAATAGAGAAAGATATGAACATAGGGGATTTTTTATAACCCTTGTCATTTAATGAGTATTACCAGTTTTATGGGGTTTTTTTTGGAATATTAATGTTCATAGAATATACCGGTTAGATATGGAGATATATGTATGCTGCATACATTTTGCCAAAGATTCACCTAATACACTTAATGTAATCCGTTTGGAGATTTTCTCATCTGCAGGAGAGGCTGTGAGTGTCATGAGGCTTTTGTAAGTCCGGCAGCAACATTAGGAACTACATCTTCTATGAGATAATGAGGAGTTCAGGAGGGCAGAGCTGAAGGTCAGAGTGATTCACGGCAAAGCTTGTTCTTCAGGATGACAAAATAAACATGTCAATATTTTATCAGTTTGTGTTGGAAGGGACCTTAAAGATCATCTAGTTCCAACCCCTCTGCAATGGATGGGGACACCTTTCACTAGATCAGGTTGCTTAGAGCCTCTTCCAACTTGACCTCGAACACTGCTAGGAATGGGGCATCTGCAGATTCTCTGGGGAACCTGTGCCAGTATCTCACCACCCTCACTGTAAAGAATTTCTTCCTTGTATTCTACACATACCTTGTTTTAGTTTAAAACCATTACCTCTTGTCCTATTGCAGCAGGCCCTGCCAAAAACTCTGTCCTCATCTTTCTCATAGGCCCTCTTTATGTGCTGGAAGGTGCTATAAGGTCTCCCCAGAGCTTTCTCTTCTCCAGGCTGAACAGTCTTAACTCTCCCATTCTGTCATGATGGGAAAGGTGCTCCATCCCTCTGATCATTTTTGTGACCTTCCCACCTCTACCTGATGGCACCACTCTCATGTGGCAATAGCTGAACAAATTCCAGAAGTTCAGAAATTTAGGGAAAATAGCTTTGGAAGTCATGTGCTGGCGTTACAAGGCAGGTACTATTTCCCAGTGCAGTGTGTTGAATATGGCCTCTGGTAGTAAAAATTTGCTTCAGAAGAAGCCTGGCCAAGGTGAAGCGCAGGGTGGATGTGCCTGCTGCTCAGAGCAAGTGGATTAAAGCTGGTATCGTGAGCATTCCTGTCTAGATCCCCTTGGCTCACGTAACTGAAGCTCAGCTTAAGGTGAAACTACCAGAGACTGTTAAGGTGCAGCATTTTGTTTCTAAGCTTGCCATTTCATTAAATGATTCATTGATTTTGACCTTTCACAATGGTACCTTGTAGCTAATATAATGAATATAAAATGCATATAAAAAGGATAAGGATATCAAGTGAGAGTAGGAAGGCAATATAAATTTTATATATTACCACAGAAGTCTGCAGTGCTGTCCGATCCTGAAAGTGTGTTGGCAATTCAATGTAGTTTGAGAAGAGTAGCAAAAATTAGCCACAAGTTTCCCCTTTTATGAGAGACATGAGAAGCTCAGCCTAGTTGGGTTACTGCAGAATAAATCCAGGTAGGTGTAGATGAACAAGGACAAATTGGAATAGCAAGTATCTCTTCAGCTAGGTAGAAAAGTACAGTCAAGTCCTAAGAAACTACAGCTCATAACACAGAGATGAGAGGGAGCAAGTGGTGGTCATTCTCCACCATTTCAATTCGTTAAATTATAATCTTGTATCTGTTTGGAGAGATGTACTTAGCTCAAACATAAGATAAGGCCTTCACAAAACATCTATCAACAATGCTCAGCAATGAAGTTTGTGTTTTGATGAAGTCAAATATAAATGTTATGTTTTTCTTAGGATATGTGAATGTACTGGAGTAGTAAGACTGCCCTATCTCATACCTGAATCCAGACTGTGAGCAGCTCAAAAAGCTGTTCTAATTCCTTGTGGGATAATCAGCCCTTTCTGGGAAGACATGACTTTTCCAGGAAGGTGGCAAAGTGAGTAGCCTCCTGTTACAGCAGAAAGTTTCTGCTCTTGGGCTCTTGCTCACAGTTCCCCATGCCCATGTTTTGCACTTATTGTTACATAGTGTAATTCAAAACCCACACCTGGATATCTTCTTCTGCCTTTCAGCCTCACCAGGTATGATGCTATGGAGGACGACTCCTTCTTTTTTTAAATATTTTTTCTTTTATGTGATTGATGTTTTGTTGGGGTTTTTGTTGGTTTGGGAGTTTTTTGGGTTTTTTTGAGGTGTGTGTTGTTTCACTGGAGCTAATGAGCTGATTTTTGAGTGGAAGTCAAATACAGCATGACAAGGAGTTACTTTTCTGGTACACAGTGCTGAACATATACAGTTTATAGTGTGTTTCCTTTAGCTTTTAGTATTATTTTTTTATTTTTTTTCTGCACTGAAGTTCAGTTTTGGCAATTGAATGTCAAAAACAGTAGGAAGAAGTAGTAATTTGGTTTGGTTTGTAGTGTGGTGGAGATTATGGCATAACTGCCTTAATCTGATAGGATTTACTGATCTAAAACTTAGTTTTTAATTCAAGCAACAGTTGATTTGCAGTAGTGCTTTTACAATTATGTCATTAACAATGAGGGAAAAAATGTTCTTGTCAAGGCTGTTGATTTAGATATCTGATGCATGAGGCAGGAAAACATAAATTTCCCAGTAGGTGCTTATGGTGCACCACGAATGGACTATTTTGTTATTTCAAAGAAGGTAATAACATTATAAGCATGGACTATTGTTACTAGCTTAATTTATAAAGACAGATATCTGTGACTCTTTGGTCAAAACCACATTTGTTATGATAGCTGTTTAACAATACTGTTATTATTGCAAATAGAGCAATAAACTTCAGCATTTTACGATTATTAAACATGATACAGTGGTAGTGCTGTTTCACCCTATCCTACCTCTTTTAAAAGCCCTGTACATTAAACAGTCAAGTGCAAATAAAGCACAGCTTTGTAAATTAATTATTTTGTGCTTACCGGAGATAGATGGTGGATTTTTTTTTTTTTTTTAGGCACAAAAATTAATGCCTGTTTTGTTTAGGGACACCTCTGAACAGGATGAATATTTTGTATGTTGAACCTATAAATAATATGCCCATAATGATAAATGCTAAAATACCTACAGCTTGCTTCTAGAAGTACATACCTTTTGCTTTCTGAGAAGAGGTGCCTCCTTGTTTAAGGCTATGTTATAGGAAGAATTTGACAAAGGTGTTTTAAAAGTGACAGGAAAGGTGTTGCTTTTTCACTTTTGCTTAGTTTTCTTGGTAACTATGAAGAAATGTGCATTCTCCACCAAAATTAGTCTGACTCAAAGCCTGCTGAAGATGGTAATTGTCTTTTGATGGATTTCAGTGGGGTTTGGATCAGACTGTTGATTACCCCATGGATTGCTTATAGCGGCTTTACTTTGTAGCCTGCTAATTTGTTTAAGATATAGCTGTCAAAAGGCAGAATAACATGGTTTATTAAAGCATTCCCCTATTTGATCCAGGGTTTGTGACCTACCATTCCCAACCTCTGCGAGTCCCTTTCCCATCACTCCCCCTAGTTCTCTCCCTTCACTTTCTCTCCCTTTCCCTTCTCTGAAGCTGTGTGCCTACCAAGGCATGCATTTTCATGACATGAAAATTAGATATATCAAGGATACCAGACCCATTTTTAAGGTTATGCTATATGTTGCAAAACAAAACCATAGAGGAGAGAGACACCGGAGGATTTTTTAGTGCATTAGGTTTTATGACTGTAGAAATTACAACAAATGACAGTTGTAAATAAATCATAGAATCATAGAATGGCCAGGGTTGGAAGGGACCTTAAAGATCATCTAGTTCCAACCACTCCCACTGTAGACAGGGACACCTTTCATTAGACCAGGTTGCTAAGAGCTCCATCTAACCTGGCCCTGAACACTTCCACATATAGGGCATCCACTTCTCTGGACAACCTGTGCTAGTGTCTCACCACACTCACATAGTAGAGAATTTCTTCCTAATATCTAATCTAAATCTACTCTCTTTTGGTTTGAAACCATTCCCCCTTGTCCTGTCACTACATGCTCCTGTAGAAAGTCTCTCTCCATCTTTTTTGTAGACTCCCTTCAGGTACTGGAAGGCTAAAATTAGGTCACCCTGAAGCCTTCTCTTCTCCAGGCTGAACAATCCCAATTCTGTCAACCCTTCCTCACAGGAGAGGTGCTCCATCCCTCTAACCATCCTGATGCCCCTCCTCTAGACTCGCTCCAACAGGTCATTATCCTTTCTGTGCTGGAGACCCCAGAACTGGATGCAGCACTGGGGTCTCATGATAGCAGAAACAGAGGTCTCATGACAGCAGAGTAGAGGGCAGAATCACCTCCCTTGATCTGCTGGCCATGATGCTTTTGATGCAGCCCAGGGCATAATAGACTTTCTGGGCTGCAAGCTTCCACTGCCAACTCAGGTGCAGCCTCTCATGCACCAGCAGCTGCAGGTCTTTCTCGGAAGGGCTGCTGTTGATCTGTTCATCTCCCAGCCTATAAATGAAAACATATAGAGATTTAAAATATTTGTGGTTGTTTTGTGCCTCAGTAAAATGGTCTATATACTGATGTTCCTGCTGTTTTTTCACTGCATCACCTTATGTTTGACCGAGTTTCATATCAGCATCTCTGGGGCAGAGGCATTGGGGCCCAGGAGGGGGCTATCATAGCTTGCAGTAACAGCCTTCAACATCAGTTGCAGGTTACAAACCAAAAAAAAAAAATCAGTGGATTTTTTTGTGTGGGTACTGAACAATAGCAGGCAGTTTGAAGTCCTTTCCCTATATTTCTCTCATGAGTCTAAATTAAACTGTTTGGTGCTTTGCTATGAGTCATGGTATCCATGTGAATGAATGCAAGTCACACTGTTGTTTAAGTGGAAGAACCTAGTCTTGTTGACTACAGAAAACATAAAATCATGAGCTCAGGAAGACCAAAAATGCAAGAAAATAGAGGTTTATCATAGCTGGCATCATGGCTTTGAAGTCATGGTAGGCTTCGATACACCATTATTTAATGCATGAGTTTGACAGCACAGAGATAAAGTTTCTGATATAAATCAGTTCATCTTCTTCTCCCTGAAGCTGTTTTACTATGAAAAGAGGTTAGAGGGGAAGGAAAGGGTGACTGTGCCCAGGAAGATGCTTTTGCCACAACTCCTCTGCTACTTCTGTCTTCATCTTCTTCCTCACAAATGTTAGATGCAATTTAACCATTTATCTGATGGATTGTAATAAGTACCTTTATCTGCATCATCACTACCATCTTTTCAGTAATAAAGGGAATTTTTTTGAAATCAAATTTCATTGCTTTTCTTGTTTCTGTTTTTACTTTCCTTAAGTTAGATGGTTGAATTTTTCAGATGTCAGTATAGTGTTAGAGATGGAAATCCAAAGTAGGCTAAATCAGAAATGTCTCCTTATTTCAAATTCTGACCTATTAAGATTAAAATATGTGGTTAATTGATAGCACCTTTCTTTACAGTATATATTGTAATGTGGTTTTCAGTAAAGTCATTTTCCTTCCTGAACTAAGCATTTTTTGCAGAGAAAGTTCATTATATTCAGGACTTAGAATTGCATTCCATATAACAGATGCCTCAGTGGTGATTGCTGAAGTTCAGAAGAACTTTCGCTGAGTAGCAAATGTCTATGAAAAATGTCAATACTGTCTGTACTAGGTAACCTCTGAATGTGAGCATTATCACAAGCTTTTATGAGAAAAAATTAATCACTTGGAAGGGCAATACAGCAACTTAAAAACCACCACACCAAATCAGATCCGAAGTCCATTTATTGCTGTGATTTGTATCTGATAGGCCTGTTTCCAGTTGTTTCAGAGAAAGGTCAGAGAGACCACACGATCAATTGTTTACAAAATATTTTTTCTTGGGGAAGATTTATTTCTACAACCCTTTCAATTAGAAAAAGCATAAACATTCTTTTTTTCCTCCCTTCATTTTACTACACTTTTCCTAACAGTCTTGAATATTACTGATAACTTCTGAACTTTTTTTTTTTTTTTTTTTTTTAATTAAAAAGCAGCACAATAAGAACCTAGACGTTCTGTAGGTTCTTCCCTTTGGTCTTCCTGTCATTGGCTGCACACATAATCAAAGATCTCCTTAATGAATATATATAATATGGATTCTTCAAGTGAAAACCATAGACTGATGATGTCTTTCCCTTTCTCTTCCACCTTATCCACTGTAGTAAATGGGAATGACTCTGTGTATCTTACTCTTATTCTGCAAATGGAATGGACTCCTGTGTTTCTGGAGTAGTATAGTTTTCCAAATTACTTTTTAGTAATTTGTAGACTGAGAGTTGGTAAGTGGCATCTGAAGGAGCTGGAATATTTCCCAGCCTAGAACATAGGAAGAAAAGATTGCAGCTTGGAGAGGAGTCATCCGTTCTGCTCAGGCTCCTCATAGGAAGCTTGCAGGGGGGCAGCTGAGGTAGCCTGCCATTCCTTTTATTGCCCTCTCCAAGAACCAGCCCTTTGAGAGTGAGATAAAATGAGCAGTGGGTCAGTGCCACATAGCTGTAGGGGTCTGTGAGCATCTCCAGTGGCTGGCCTTGTGTAACCAATGACTTTGTTGTACAAGGCATAGAAATCCACATGGCCTTTGGGACACCTGGAATTTTTTGCCTGTGGCCAGAAGAAGAAATCTTTAGGCTTCTGCTTGTGCAGGGACACTGCCTGGATGTACAAGAAGGTGGCAGCAGCAGCAGCAGCACTGTGAATGAAGTACAAAGTCACCACTGCGTGTTGCAGAAGGTTGAGGTGCATCAGGCTGACTAAATAGGTTAATGATATTGACAACAGCAAAGCAAGTGTTGGATATTTGGTCTCACAGAATGAAACAAAGAACTAGGAGAGTGTATGGTTTATTATTGCCTTTAAAAATGTGAGTAGTACATTGTTCAAATGATGAACTTACGGATTTTGAGGGGTAAAAATCCCCTCCACAGGTGACCTTCCTGAAACTTCCCTTTTGGAGATCGGATCTTCAGAAGAGCTGCAGGGAAGGTATGAACTTCAAACATTTTTTGGGAATCTGCAGCTGGGGAGAGGGTAGAGGGAGGAAAGTAAACCAAATTAATCCCCCTGAACCTCTCTGATCTCCCTCCTCCACTTTTCCTTTTAATGATTAACTTTGTGAATCTGTTTCTATAAGGATGCTTCTCTCCCCTGCCGCTTTTCTTTATATGCTTTTATGGCTCTTGGTCCCTTCTAGACTAAGAGCTTTTGCCCTGAGATTATCTTTTTGTTAGGATAGTAAAGAATTAGGGAATTATAAGTATATTGGGGAAAAAAGTTTTAAAACAAGGATTTGCAAGGTTTAAATGCTTTTTAATGGTTGATTCATTTTCTGTAGAATCACAGATTATTAGTTTTGAACTACTTTTCATGAGGAATTAGTGAAATGCACTGTGGTAGTTTTTTGTCTAGTTTGGGTTGCAGGTGATAAAAATGCATTATCAGTGTTCTGTGACCTGTCAGTTTAGATCTCACTCTTTTCTGACAGATTCCACCTAAACACCAAAATTATGCGCATTCTTACATGTATGCATCTCACTTACATGTATGCATGTATGCAAAAAACTACTGACCTGTAGATGTGAAGAAACTGCCAGCCAATACTCATAATCTAGCACTTTGCATAAGCAGTAAGCTAATTTTAAAAATAATAATTTAATTTACTTTTTTAAAATCACATTTGCAGTCTAATTATACTCCAGAGAAGTCTCCAGGTTGCTAAAAATATTACTATGTGACTACATAATGAAGAATATTATGTCCATTGGAACGTAGAGATGTCACAGTGATTTCTGTCAGACTCAATTTTGACACGTCTATTTTTAATCTTGCAGTTTGACATATGGCCTCTAAAGAACATATATCCTTGCATACTAAATCCTCTGCTGTGTCCCCTTTGAGAACTGAATTTTAATTCATATCCTTGGAACAAGGAATTTATTCTTACACAGATAGATCGTTGTCAGTGTGTACAAATGAAGGAGATAAGACTTTTGAAGTGCACTTATTTTTGTGCTTATCTCATGATTGCAGCTGAAGTGAGAGTGCCTAAAAAGTTCATGAACTAGCTTTAAATGAAAATCTTCAACATACTAAGAATGAAAAAGAAGTAATAGCTGTTCAAGAGGAGAATGGGATAGTCACCCAAGAGAAGAAAATTGCAGACTCTGAAGATTGTTCTTTACAGGAGTTATTCTGTAGAAGGGGAGCCTTAATATTACATACTTTTCGAACTTGATGAAGTTTTTACATGGCTGATAAAGGAGACATTTTTATGCAGCGTATCTGAGTAGGCTCAGACTACAAGAGCAAGTTCTATAGCATCCAAAGCCCAGGTAGTAGAGTCATAGAATCATAGAATCATAGAATAGATTGGGTTGAAAAAGACCTCCAAGATCATCAAGTCCAACCCCTGATCCAACTCCAATTACTATATCATGGCACTAAGGGCCATTTCCAATCTCTTTTTAAAAACCACCAGGGATGGTGAATCCGCCACCTCTCTGGGCAGGCCGTTCCAATGCCTGATCACCCTCTCTGTAAAGAATTTCTTCCTAACATCTAACCTAAACTTCCCCTGGCAGAGCTTGAGCCCATGTCCCCTTGTCCTGTTGTTGGTTGCCTGGGAGAAGAGACCAACCCCCACCTGGCTATAACTTCCCTTCAGGTAGTTGTAGAGAGTGATGAGGTCACCTCTAAGCCTTCTCTTCTCTAGACTAAACAACCCCAGCTCCCTCAACCTCTCCTCATAGGACTTGTGCTCAAGTCCCTTCACCAGCCTGGTTGCTCTTCTCTGGACCCGCTCCAGCACCTCAATGTCCTTCCTGAACTGAGGGGCCCAGAGCTGAACACAATACTCAAGGTGTGGCCTCACCAACGCAGAGTACAGGGGAAGGATCACTTCCCTGCTCCTGCTGGCCACACTGTTCTTGATGCAGGCCAGGATGCCATTGGCCTTCTTGGCCACCTTGGCCACCTGGGCCACCTGGGCACTCTGCTGGCTCATGTTCAGCTTCCTGTCGATCAGCACCCCCAGGTCCCTTTCCACCTGGCTGCTCTCCAGCCAGTCTGTACCCAACCTGTAGCGCTGCATGGGGTTGAGTCAAGGTGCCTAAAACCCTGTGTGCAACCCACAGAGCCTGTTGGTCTGTTTGTGTATGTGACAAGCCAAGATAATTTCTGAACAATAAAACTGCTCCCATACCTGACTGAAAATTCACCTCTCTCAGCTCCATCTGTTTAGAATTGGGCCTTTAGCCTAAACTGGTTGCCTATAGCCATGCTGAGGGTAGGAGAAGCTCTTTGCAACTGTCCCTCTGATTTCAGATAGCATCTAGCGAAGTACTTTGTGCTGTGGTACCTCATGCCCTGAGACAGCTTGAGGTGAATCTCCTGTTTGGATGGGTGTCAGGGGTGGCTGGCTGTGCTGGCTGGAGTGACGGAGCCCCTCGGCTGCAATCTCTCACCTTGGCCCATTTGCAATTCGGAGGTGAGGTCTCAGTGCTCCAACCCGGAGATCTGCTGGCAGCGAGTGCAGCCCATGCTGGCAGTGCTGGCCTCTGCCCAGAGGAGATGGTTATTGACAGGTTGATTCAGAGCCGCAGTCAGAGGTAGCACTGGTGGTGTGCCCTCATCCCTTTGGTACCATGGCTTGTGCTTAGAGAGGGCTCATGTAAGACAACTCCGCTTGCTTTACTGTTTTGTGTCAAATAATTGCTCGTTTCGGTAGAGCAGCTATGCCAGGAGCAGAGGCTGTGGCAGTGTCTGTGCCAGGGCATGGGCACTCTCTCCCCAGCACCATCAGTCTTGAGTTCCCCTGTGCAGGGCAGCATGGGTCTGGCATGTCCTGCCAGCTGCAACAGGGGCAGTCAGGGCTCTCTGGGGGAACATGAACACCCGGTCAAGGCACAGGAGACATAAATCTGGTTGAAAAAATACAAGTATTCCAAATAAATTATTTACAAAATACCTGTCAAATTAACCTAGCAAGTCACATTAAGTCAGTCCTTTCTTTTTTTTTTTCCTTTTACCAATATCCATCTTCCCTCCTACCACCTTCTGGCTGCAGCTATATGGTGAGTTATGTATTTGCCACCCCTATGAACAGTTTCCCTCCTCCTCCTCACTGTTTTCCTGAAAAGCAGAGAGATATCATACTGTCCTTCCCTTCAGTCCTGCCTGTTACCAGCAGCATCTGAGGAGCAGGAAGGACAGTGATAAACTGGTTAATTTTCACCCTGTTTTTTGCTGCGGTGCAGAGCGTGGCGGTGCTGCAGAGGCGGTGGGCTGGGGCCCGCTGGGATGCAGCACGTGTGTGAATTGTGTCCCCAAGTGAACTTTAATCTAGCTGGTAAGGATACCAAAACATCAGCTTGACTCTGCAAGTGTGGGCGTTTTCGGAGTGGGGAATATAACTGATGCTGAAGAGAGTGTCATCGTGTTTTTACTGCTGATGTTACCTATCGTATCTAGACCAGAGCTCACATCTCTATGTCCAATGCACTGCAATTATGTCTTCATTCTCTGTGTGGATAGAAGAATGCAACTGTTCAGCATTTTATGCTTGGTTTGTTTCTGCTGGGTAATTTTCTTCTCCCCTTTTCAAACGTTCCTTTCCCCCTTATAATTTACAATGTTTTTGCATTTATCAAGAAAGAATTTCTGCTTAAGTGTAATTTAAGTTTTATCTTAAGGACCATGTTTATGAGCAGCATACATTTGCTTTGTAACTTTTCAGTGAGACTCATATTAGTGTTTCTTTGTGCCAAGGAAAATGTAAAACAAATCATATAGTTCTAGTGATACAAAGAAGGTGGGGAAAAAGGATATAGCAACATAAATGCATTATTTGGTTAACCACCATAAATATTTAGATGTATTAAATGACAACTAACAACATGATCTTGAAAGATTGGACAGAGCTTTAAATAGAATAGATTTTTAAATTAATATTTTACTGATTTTGCCCCATTAAATATATTTTTTCTTTAAATAAATGAAAAAAAGGGGACAAACCTTTAAATTTGAAACATTCTGGATATATGGTATATATTCATGGCAGGACTTTTAAAAACTAATGCAATTTTACAGAAGCAAGTGGTTAATTGTCTGGCAGAAGTTCTGACTCAATTTCTTCTCTTATCAATCCACTTCTTAAATATATTAAATAATGTGTGAGAACACAAATATAGCCAAACAGTCTGCACTTTAGGACTGCTGCTGTGTGAATTACTGTGCTGCATGCACAGCACCTTAAGAAGAATAGCCTCTTTGGCCACCCATCCAAATCATTATAAAATCACATCTGCCATCACTTATACTGTTCCAGTGGCACATGGATTTGTCTTTGGCATCTGACCAATCATTTTTCTATTTGGACCCAGTAAGCAAAAATCATTCTGCATTAGTCTGTGGAGCTCAGTATCCATCAATTGTCTTACCTTGCAGATATAATAATAATGACAGTAATACTAATAATAAAACCCGCAAATCTCAAGCCACTGACTGCAGAAACTTTTCTTAATGAGGAAATGAGTGAATCTTTGTTGGAACATTTATTTCTTAAAACAATTTCCATCAATCTGTAATTATTTAAAACATAATAATAGCACTGTGTTCCATAACAAAGAACAGAGATGCTCATAGATTGGATCAGATAGTCAAGTTCCAAAAAAGCAGATAAGACTGGAAAGCAAAAGTAATAGTGTTCAGACATCTGAAAGAAAAATACCATTACTTGTTAAATGAATGTGTTTTTCTTAAGGAATGATAATAAAGCCAATAATATTGAACTGATAACAGTATATAATATAGTGCTTGAAAATACAATAATCTTCAGGATTCATGAGCTTCATGTCATTTCTGAATGCATCTTTCTCTTCTTGACTTCTTTTTCTTTATTGGCTGAGTTACTTAGAGCTAAGATAATGCTGTGAAGGACTTCCGATACAAAATAGCCCTCAGTGAATGTTATGCATTATTAATAAAAACTCAGATAACTCTCTAAAACAAGATGATCCTAAAGCATTTAACATTTAATCAGCAAAATTTATCTCATGTTCTCCTTTTTGAAAAGCATTAAGGAAAAGAAAGAAATTAATAGCTGCAGGAATGAAGGATGTATGTGAATGCCTGACCTTTCATTACTACGTACACAATGCCCAAACCTGAAAATGAAAATGCCAGTGCTGTACAGATTATGAATAGCAACTGTAATGATTTCTAAAGCTTCAGTAAAATGAACATGAAACTCTGAACATAAAAGATTATGGTTAATTTGTCCTATAATAAAAATATCTTTAAGATTTTGTCATTTTTGGTGATCTTTCATCCTCTTTAATACGTAACTCCCATAAATCTCTTTTGCAATCGTACAGATACCGACATTGCTTCTCTACAGTTTCTGAAATGTTCAGGTGTCTTTTCTTTAACTTCCTTATTTCCAATTTAAAATACAATTTTAGAGTACGTGATTTCCTTCTTTATCAACAAGTTTAGGCTACTGGTTTTTTTTAATTAATTGTTGTAATTATTTATTCAAAGTGTTTGGCATTAGATAATGCATTTTATTGAATGACTCTTTTTATTATCTCTTAAGTGCCCTACTATCTAGAATGACCAAACTTCACAGAAATCTGCATAAGCATATACTGTAGATCTTCTCTGTCCAAAGTATACCCCCCATGACAAAAATCAGAGCAATGCAGGAAACTGCTGGGAGAATAGCAGCACTAATGAAGCAATATTTGCATTATATTAATATCAGTATATCAACTACCTAACTTTTGTCAAGACTAGGCAGGCAAACAAGAGCTGTGCTAGAGGCAGGGTTTCATTGTGCAAGACAGCAGTGCTGCTTTTCCTGGTGCCAGAAGATGCTGTGACCATCCCAGCAAGCGGATGGTTCCTTTTAATCCATAAGCAGTCACTTGCCAGTCTAGCTTTGGATTATGGTTTGTGGTAGCAGAGCTGCACATTGCTTGTTCAATCACTGGTGCAGTTTTAACCTAGGCACAGAGTCACATTTCTATAAAAATAACCATTAGACATGCCATGAAGTTTTTGACATCTGGGATAACTTTATGCTGCTCTGTCACTTAAAACAAAGAGAAGTAACCCAACATCAATTAAATCAAAACTTTTGCTTCTCTTGGGGCATGAGAGGTCTGCTGCAGCCAGACTAGAGAAAAAAATTGTTGAGTAAAGCGATCATTGTTACTTTTTAACACAGTGTCAGCAAAAACAGACATTAAAAATAAACCGTTAGAAGACAGAATTTAGTTTCTCGGTGAAAATTTACATTGTGTCTCTTTGAAAGAAAAAAAAAGGAAGCCAACGAGGCTTCATTATGTGAATATTAGAATTGCACTTACTCCCTGAAACATCCTTTTCAATTGCTAGATCATATTGTTAATCTTTTACGCTGAGATAAGTGAATGGAATAACACCAATTTCCAGAGTTTGGAAAGTTGCCTCATCACTTCCTACATTCTTTAAGCTTTATTATTTTGTCAGTTTCCACACTTGAAAAAAAACTCAGGTGAATATGTGACTGCACAAGATGTCTAAACAACTGCTGGAAATTCAGTAGAGCATAAGAAAGCTTCTTGTAATCTCATTCAGATAATGTAGAGGAACGTATGAGACCTGTACAGAAAAGTACTTGAGGTGTTGTAGTCCTTTTCTTTCTCCCCAGTAAGTGAACTGTGAATTCAGTTTGACCATCCAGATCTATTTACAAAAATTTATAAATTGTTCCAGAAAATAAAAGTGTGTTGTAATGACATTTAGCATTTTTCAAATTAAACTTTGTATTCCCATGAATACTACTGCAGTGAAATCATAATGGCTTCATTTTTGAAGGTTGAAGATAAAAAGTGACTGAGCAATTGGCATAGGTTTCATAACCATTGCTAGGTCTGTGGTGGCTGCATCAGAGAATTGCTTCATACCACTCTTTCAAAGCATAATCTGTCATGTCAGCATTGGGTTGGATTTTGAGGAATGGTTAGAAATTAACGTTGTGCAACTTGTTCTGCAGCCTTTGTGTTTCAGTACAGTTCAGGTTCCTGGATGTCCCATATAAGAATGTCAGCACAAAGGATAAGTGCTCCCAAATTAATTGCATTGGTTTAACTTACCTGAGCAGTGCAGGCAGTGGGCAGCTGTTCTGTGCCTGTCAGATTTTGTGCATGGACAGTGGCAGAATGGGAAAACAGAATTGCATTCATGTCCTGGTTTCTGCCAGGACAGAGTTAATTTTTTTGCAATAGGGACTCTGGCTTCTGTGAAGAAGGTGGGTATAGTTTACAGTTGGGGGAAATTGTGCCAAAAGGAGGGTCTGTCTGCCATTGTTTTTCATTGTCCTGGGATTGATGAGCATTTTGCAGGTAAATCACCTTCTCTCTTTGTACACTTTTGTGATTGGTATTGTTGCTTTTACTATTCATTTTCTTATCTCATTGCTGTTTCCAGTAAATTGTTGTTATCTTAACCCATAATCTTTGCCTTTTGTGTTTCTAGATGGAGGCAGGGAGGGGGCAGAGGGGAAGTGAGTGTTGGTGGGATTTCAGTGAGAGCACTAAATTTGGGAACAACTGAGCTCACTTAGAAACTCTGTCTTAAAGGGCTTGCAGAAAATGCCCATGAAAATACCATTTAAAAGTCATTGGAAGTCTGATGGAAACAGTGTAGTCTGACAAATAAGAGAAATTTTCAGGGGAGTACGACTGACCTTTCCATGGTGAGACCAACCTCTTCTGTAAATATTTTGCTTTGATAGTATTGAATAATAGATCCATATTTCTAAAGATGTGTCATCAATGGACATCTTGGGGCTGGCTTATATTACATTTTGTTCATTACACTTTCAGAATTAACTTTTCCTCAGAGCTTTTGAGACTTTGGCAGTTAATGATAGGAAAACTAGCACTGAAACATTGGCCTGGATGAGTGACCTGAGAGACCAATATTATCCCATTTTATCTATCTTTGATCCTTTAAAACTAATATGTAGAAAGTCTAATTAGAAGAGGACAGATGAGCAATTAATTAATAGAGGAGTAAGCACTACATTTTTCTCCTTGGCGGTATGGCATCTTCATGCAGCATGAAGTAATTGATGCTGTGATAGTGCAGCAGTGGCATGCTCACGGTTGACTTGCTGAAAGTCTCAGTCCATCAGATATACACACATGCTCATCTGGCTCTTGTGGGATTTCTTTATGCTGGCCAAAATGAGCAAAAACTAATTCTGTTGGATCAGACAACTCCAGTATTAGTACCTCCTAATACATCCTCTATTCCATCTTGGAGTTGAAGCCCAAGTGCTCTCAGGGGCTGAAGAGACTACCATAGATTTGTGCAAGTAGGAAAATGGTTGTCTAAGGAACACACCTCAGTCAATGTTGAGTTCTCTGCATATTGCTGATATTAAGAAGTGCACTCAAAAATTGATTGAAGGCCAATGTAGTAAGGAGCAGGTAACATTGCTCATCAGCTAGATAGCATTGTAATGCTGCTGTTGCTATTCAAGTAGCTTTACTCTTGTACACTTTTGTACAGCATGTACCGTACAAGTATTAACTTTGACCAACACTTTGGTAACTCAAAAGTAACACAGAGTAATAGCCTTAACTACAAAGGTAATAGCCTTAAAGTTGAGAATATAAGCAATTGAACAACTTTGAATATTTGTTTAGAGGAGGGTTATGTTGATGAGGTAAATAGAGGTCTTAATACAGCACTGAAATTCCAAGAACAAAAGCTTTATAGGGCTCACCTTGTCACAGTGCTAATAAAGGAGAAAATGGACTGAATTTGGTACATGTAAAAGCTTGACAGATGGACAACCTTAGAGAATGGGAGGCTTTTTTATTCTCAAAGCCTTTATTTGCAGAGATATCTGAGATGGCATCTCCTGCATGAAAGCCCACCAGTGTGCCACAGCCCTGATCTGAAGGGACCACTTCTTTCAGAGGAAGCAAGCCTAATTCAGCCTGCAGACATATTCTCTCCTCGACCCCTTGTGGAGACTACCAACAAAGGTTCCAATTAGTGTGAGCTGCAGACTGACAATTTTAAAGACTGACTTTCACACTATGCCAGGCCTTTAAAATAAAGAATAACATTTATACAAAACACAATTTGCTTCGACAGAAATTTTCAGTATGCTGTTATTGAAGTTATTTATTTGTAATCAGAGCATCTTTTCACTCATCTGTGTTTCTACTGCTGTTTGATCCTGCAATGTTGTAATAATCCCATGCTTATCTTGTTTTATACTTCAAGTGGCAGTGGTCGTTTCAAGCATCCATTACTCGCATAGTTTTTACAGCTCAGACATTCAAACAGGAAACTTGTGAATTTCCCAGGTTATTGTGCAGATTGCTTCTGCTGCTGCAAGCGCTCACATACTTGATGGCAAACTTAAATTTTAAGGACCTTGTAAAGCAGCAGCCTATGCAAATTAAACTGCAGGGTTCAGGAGTTCACAAGTTGAATTTTCTTCGATGTCAAGAGTATTTCACTGCATTGACAGCAAGGCTAAGGACAGCTAATACCATTAACATCAGTAGACAGAGTAGCCACAGCTTTTCAAATGTGATTGCGTTCTTTCTGCCTTCTGATACCAAGGGTTTCAATGCACTCTTCCTATATCCAAAAACAAGACCTGAACTCCATGATCTTTGTGTTCTGTGCTCTATCATCCCCAGAAAAAAACATTGTCCAAACTGATGCTCCCTTTCATCTCTTAAGTTGTTCCTCATGTGTCTGAACCCAAAGCTTAGCACTCTGGCCTCATGTACCCATCATCTATATCTATATGCCATGCACTCTTACCCCTCGTCCCCAAAGTGGGACCCCAGATCTCACTTCTGTGGTGGCCTACCTTATTTTATGAGCCTCTTGCTACACTTCATTCCTGCTGCACTCCTGCAACTGGCTTCTGAGGTGGAGTTGGGGATGTAATGCCATGTGTAGCATACCCTGCCTTGCCCGCATAGAGTGATGCCAGGAATTCCCTTCTCTAGCTGTGTACAGGATCTTCAGAGACTCTACAGAGGTCAGTGCAGCCAACTGGACAGGCAGAGACTGCAATCCCACTGACACTCTTCAAGCAGTTTGTTGTGCCAAATATTGGCAACCCCTTGAGAAAGGATAATTTTCTGTGTTCCTCTAAAAATTGTCTGGAAAACATCTTCCTCCTAGGCTTGGAGAGGTCTGATGCTTCACCTACTGCTAAAACAGTGATTATCCACGGGTAGATGTAATCAAGAGGCCAAAAGTAATTTGCCCACAGTACCGTGGCTTCCAGCATGGTGTAATCTGTTGTACTTGTTAATTTGTGTGTGTGTGTGTGCTGTGTGAAATCAGCTGAGAATGAAGAAACTCTGGGTTAAGATGGGTCTACTCTATGCCACCAGGGTCCTACCAGAAGATGTCCCCAACCCTGGAAATAAATCTACATGGATCTCTAGGGAAAACTGTTCTTTTCCACAGGAAGTACTGTTCATGATAAAAGCCTGGAGAAGTGAAATTTAGAGCTTCCCTAGGTAAAGATAAATGCTGTAGAACAGGTTTGATGTAAACATGTATATATGGCTCAAATCAAAATGATACTTAGTTGGAACTAGATGATTTTAAGGTCCCTTCAAACCCAAACTTTTGTATGATTCTGTGATTCATTCTATGAAGTAATTAGAAATGTACTACAATAGAGTGACTTTGCAAAATCTTTGTTCATTATTACTGCATTAATCTTCATAATATTGAAAGACATTCAAACATTGAATGATTTTTCTCTAGCCTAGATTCTAGAATTTTAGGATTATTTCCACTTTCCATAGCTCTGAATAGGCCATTTGAGGTAACCTGTTACATTTTGTCGTTAGTTTTTTACCCACTGATTTCCACTTCCTTTACTTCAAAAATGTAAAGTGAAACATACTGCAGATCATGGCATCAAACTCCACAGCTGCAGAATTCAGCCCTTTCTCATTAATAGTGAGAACCAAAGTGAAACAGATGATCCCAAAATAGCAGAGAACAAAGCATTTCAAAACAAGATTTTCAAATTTGATGTTCATTGTAGGTGAAACAGAGCTTAATTATAATTAAGAGAAAGATCTTTCTGAATTGCATTCCCTGTATATCATATTATTATTTATTCCATGTCAATTCTTAATTTGTTCATCTTCAGTGGGAGAGAAATGGAATACTCCTCTTATATGTAAAACTGCTAAAAGTTTTTAAATTAGGGTAACCAATAATTTTTCATTCTCCCTTCTTAAGACCAATATATGCATACTTTCTCTTTATTCGTATGCTATATTTGCTGTAGGATGCATACAAAGAACAGACCCACTTACTGCATTTGTCTCAAACACTGGGCCTGCCCCATGTCCCTTGCCCTTCCTCTCTTCCAGCTCACAAGAAGCAGAAGAGAGACAGTGATTTCCATCCTTGAGTTCACAGATAAAGTCAATGGCTGGCATTGTAGCTGAATGTTAACGCCTCATGTAGCTCCAGAGGCATAATACTTAGTAATACAACTTTAACCTTTATAATACAACATAATTTGATTCTCAAACCATCTATATTCTCTCCTTGTTACAGCCTAGGTAGCTGTAAGGAGTAGAGAGAATGGACAAATATAAACATCGCGCAGGACACAGAGAAGGACAGAGAGATGAATCACAAATTCCCATCAGAGTTTTCAGATTTTAGCCTTCTCACCGTCTGATTATAATGTCAGGAAATGAAAACAACATGGTGATATTTTATTGTGGTGTTGGTGTTAGCTAGTCAGGGGGCAGAGCACCCAAAAAGTCCTCAGCTTGTTGTCCAAGGTTGGAGTTGCAGATTTTTGGTCTTGAGTGACTCTAAAAGAGTAGATAGATTTAAGACAGAAATAATTAGGCAATTGTTAAGTGAGTATGAAAGGTAATAAAATAACTATAATATATATATTTTTTTAAAAAAAAGATTCAGTCACATTTTAGAGGAGAAAACACATTTCAGGAGGAAAGTAAGACTGCAATTGGGTTTTTTTAGCCTTTGCCACTACGTTTCAGAAGTTGTTTAAAAATAACTCATATTCAAATATGGTGACATACCTAGTTTATGTAATCTAAACTGTTTGTATGTTCTGCTGTCACATGGACATGCCTATGTCCACATACATTTAAGCTACAAAACTCGCAGATCACACAGTCAGTGATTCCATTGTTTTTCCATTATTGCGACTTTTACAGTACATGGTAAAATTGACAGTCTCCAGTGCTGTGCAAGGTTTATCATATAGATTTATAGGATTTGCTAACCATACTGGAAGTAGAAAAGATGTGCTGTTCTGTGGAGTTTTGTTATCATTAGTTGAGAAAGTTTTAAAACGAGCAGAGGAGTCGTGACTGATTACTGCAGATAAAAACCCTGCTTATTAAATATCTATTTCTTCCGTAACTGTGGTGTGTTTTGCCTGTAGCATGAGTTTTATGGAAAATGTTGACTCTGTTGATGAGGGGTCTGTATGTAGTGCTTGGCACCAACTTTATGTATGTATAACATTCATGTGTCCAGATACTCCAAAGGGCCTTATAGCCTCAAATGTTGAATGAATGGTCCAGAGTCTAGCATCCTTCCAATGCAAGTGATTATCCTGTAGGAAAGTCTTGTCCATGAAATATACCCTTTTGACCTTCCATTAAAAAAAAAAAGCATTTGTTAGTCTAGAATGAATCTTGCCTACACTGGCACCTGGACAGATTTAATCTAAGAATAATGAAGAGCTGAAAAACATTTTCAGGAGAAACTGATTTTCTTTTTTTAAGGCAACTCTCTATTGTTTGGTTTTTTAAGCTATAAGTTCTGAACTCTTCGAGAAAAACGATGGAGAATAATAAAGAATAATTGTGGATCTTTCCAAAACTTTAGCTTGCAGACCTAAAAATTGAACTATAAATTTTCAGAATTATGAACACTGTATATGAAGCCTGTTTCATGATTGAATAAATAATGTCTAGAATTTAACTTTAGACATATTTTATTGAAATGAAAAATAATTGTGGGAAATTCCTGAAAGTAGTTATAATTATATCTGAAGGGGACAAAATTATGATGTTTTGCAGCAGAACATATAATTTTCACCACATATAGCTCCTCATTAATTTTTTTTAACTTTCTAAATTAACTTTATTTCTGTTGTTCCAGGGCCAGACAGGCAGCCAAAACTGTCAATCTCTCCTTTTGAAAAGTCTACCTATAATCCTTTAGTGTAATGATACAAATATCTAAAAAGACAAGTAAATTGAAGCTTAACAAATTTTTTCTTTAGGCAGGGGATATTTGGTCAGACCTTGTCCCTTGCATGACTGATGGCTTTGACAAAAGTAGAATTTGCTATCCCTGTTGGTATTCAGTGATATGTTGGCTTCATCAAGTATAGCCTGGCTTTCCAGACCAGTTTCTGACTGGGCCTTCTGTCTCTCCATTTTATTTGCTTTTTTGGCTTTTTAATTTGCATATCAGAGATGTGAGTATGCGTATAAGGTGACACTGTATAATACCAATACAGTGTGATTTCTTTTCGTTAGTTCTGCTGAACAGGTAAGACATGCCGAATCAGTTTCATGTCAATTAGCCAGGCAATAAGTCACATAATCAATTTGTGTTTGAAAATAGAACCAACAGAAATTCAATTCCATCTCAACAAAATGGCAACTGATTTTTTCTTAGCTAATATTGCCCTCAGGAGCCATCTGACCAACAAGGTAATTCAAAAGATATTGACTTGGATTGGCTTTTCTTCCTTCTTCTTCCACTTTACTTTTCCCCACTTATCCACTGCCCCCAGTCACCCACCAATAGTCAAAATATACATGTCAGATATATTGTTTGTCTAGATATCTTGATCATATCAAGATTCCTAATAATTTCTTCTCTTTATTCTATAAATCTATTGGGTTTTTTTAGAGCTGCTCATATGTTTTCCATTTACTATTTTCATCCTAAAGAGGAGCTTTTTAAATTGAAAGAAAAACCTTTCTTTAGCAGTCTTGTAAAAGTGTAAAAATTCTAATGGGGGTATTCAGCAAACATTAGTCTTTTTCCACCCATTTTAAAAGGAGACCTAGAGAAGAAATTGGGACTAAATTTTGTACGCATTTTTGTTTTGAAGAAAATACTGCTGCCTTCAAAAAGATTTGGCTTCAGGCGTACAAGAGCTAGATGGTATAAAAAGGGACTTGGATTTGTAAATTTGGTGAAAGAAATTTGTAGTCTGTAGATACTGAACTAATATGATTATATCAAAGGTTATTCCATTCTTGCTAGAGACAACATGAAGGTCTCTGATGAAGCAAAAATTTGTAGCATAAATAAATTGTAAGTTAAGTCAATTCGATTTTCTAAATTGGAAGAAACTTATTTCTTAATATCCATTGTTATTCTGGTCTATTATTAATCTCTGTAATTCTCTCCTATGTCATTGTAATAAACATTTTGCCATACTACTGCAGTTTTTTCCATTAAAAAGAAAAGCTGGTTATCTGTAGTGAATAAAAGTATGAATCTTTACTTGATTTTACTTTTTTTCTTTTTATAGAAGCTGCAAAGAATCAATCCTCCTTACTGTTGTTCAACCTTACCCTGTAAGTATTGTCAGTGTTTTCTGAATTAGTTTCCTAGCAACATATCACCTCTTTTTCTGCCTATATTCTGTCTGTGTCTCTACCTTATCTGTGCAATAAAAAAAAATAAGTGCAATAAGGGCTATATCTCTTAAAGGTGATGTTTAAGACAGTGTCACTGTGTCCTGTACTCAAAGGCTGCATTAGTAGCTTAAATAACAATAGAGTCTTTAAACTCATACCAGGGAGCAGGATGCCGAGTTCTGTTTCAATTTCTGATTTGTTGCGGCTTCTGGGTTTTTCTTGATTCTGCCTTGGTCCTACAGAGTTATGCTGCTGTAACAAACCAGCTGTACCATGTGTAAGGGTACAGCTGTCTGCATCTCCAGTGCAGAACTTGAGGAGGTGAGGGGAGAGGAGACAGACAGACAGATTTTGTCAGATTGGCTTGAAGGGACTGGGACAAACTGCAGCCCACTTTGGAGCTGGTTTATGCGACACGCCTCTGTGGTTTGTGGGAGTGGATTCGTGACCTGTCAGCTCAAACCCATCTCACATGAGAACAGGAGAGAAACCAAGCCAGGGGAGGAAACACATATATCTCTTGTCATGCATCCATGCACAGCCATGTGTATGCTGTGGGCTGATGAGGAACTTTAGTCATGCATCAGGAGATTCAGATTCAGCAGATCCATTCAGCTCCCTGTTAGCTAGCCTAATAAACAGTAGTTTTTATTAGCAAGGAATAATTGCATCGTTTTTCACCCAAGAATAAGAGGTGGATTTAGCACAAAGATGTGAAAACAAGTTTATCTGATGAAGCTGCCAAAATGTACATCTTGATAATGCAACTTGGCCAGTGCCTTTGCATTAGTCATTAGCTGTTCTGGTTAGGTTTGAGGTGGCCATGTAGTTCTGCTCATCCTGCACCCTTTCTAGAAGCCAGTCTACACTGCAACTAATTAATGGGGAAAAAGCATACATTCCACAGCAAAACCAGGCAGGGGCTGCCACCCTGAGAGTAAGGCCACTGTCAGGAAGGTGAGCTGGGATCTGGTCAGCATCAGCCACCTTAATTGAAAATGGTCTGATTAACTACCTCTAAAGCTTGCTAGTTTACAGTCAGTGGTTTCAATCACAGTGAACATATATAATATGGGGGGAAATAAACCCTCACCCACTCAGCCATTGTCAGACTTCATTCTTTTCTTCAAATGTCAGGTGAAGAACGGGCATATGCTTTAGTGCAGTTATATGTAGTCCTTAAAGTGGACAGTAAAGTGTAGTGTTACATGTCTGTGAGGTGCTGTTACCTGTTATCACTACACTGCTGGTCTGAGAGCAAGCCTATATGTACTGAATGTAAGGGAAGCTAAAACCCAAATAAAATGTGCAGTCTCTGTTCAATGGAAGACCTTACAGCACAGTTACAGTCCTACTCCAGCCTTTAACCTGAACAAGAAGGAAAGTCATGACTGATATCTTCACCAAGGGCAAGTCCTACCTAACCAACCTAGTGGCTTTCTGTGATGGAGTGACTATATCAGTGGACAAGGGAAGGGCTACACGTCATCTATCTAGATTGCTGTAATGCCTTTTACATGGTCCCACACAATACCCTTCTCTAAAAACTGGTGAGAGATTTGATGTGTGGGATGTTGAATGGATAAGGAATTGGTTGGATGGCAACATCCAGAGGGTAGTGGTCAGTCTCAGTGGACATTGGTGACAAGTGGTGTTCCTCAGGGGTCCTTACTGGGACCAATAGTATCTTTATTAGTGACACAGGCAAAGTGCATCCTCAGCAGATTTGCAGATGACACTAAGCTGAGTGGTGCACTTGACACTCCTGGAGGATGGGATGCCATCCAGAGGGACCTGGACAAGCTTGAGAAGTGGGCCCATGGGAATCTCCTGAGGTTTAACAAGGCCAAGTGCAAGATGCTACACCTTGGTCAGGGCAATTCCTGGTATCATCCTGGGGGGTGAACGCATCAAGAGCAGCCCCGCCAAAGAAGGACTTCAGTGTGCTGATTCATGAGAGGCTGAATGTGAGCCAGCAACATGTGCTTGTAGCCCAGAAAGCCAAACATATCCTTGCTTCATCAAAAGCAGTATGGCAAACAGGGTGAGGGACTTGATTCTGCCGTGCTCCTCTCTGGTGAGACCACACCTGGAGTACTGTATCCAGTTCTGGGGTCCCCAGCATCCCAGCACCAAAACGACCTGTTGGAGTGAGTCCAGAGGAGGGACACCAAGGTGATTAGAGGGATGGAGCACCTCTCTGATGAGGAAAGGCTGACAGAATTGGGATTGTTCAGCCTAGAGAAGATTGTTGAGCTTTGGGATGGCCCAATAGCAACCTTCCAGTACATGAAGGGAACTACAAAACAACTGGAGAAAGAGACAATTTACAAGGGCATAAAATGACAGGACAAGGGGGAATGGCTTTAAACCAAAAGAGAGTAGGTTTAGATTAGACATTAGGAGGAAGTTCTTCACTTTGAGGATGGTGAGGTACTAGCACAGGTTGCACAGAGAAGTTATGGATACCCCCATCCCTGGAGGTGTTCAGGGCCAGGTTGGATGGAGCTCTGAACAACCTGGTCTAGTGAAAGGTATCCCTGTCCATAGCAGGGTGATTGGAACTAGATGGTTTTTATGGTCTCTTCCACTCTATGATTCTATAATTCTATGATTCTATGGTTCCCAGCTCTTTGGGTCCAAGCTCTGTGTGAGGTCTGACAAGGCAGAATCTGCTCCTCTCATTATGTAGCACCAAAAACTAATAAATAACTGAAACTCCTTTAGATGTCACGGAGCTAAGGATGGCATTGAAACACTTTACTCTCTTGCCAGCCATTTGGACTGATGTGCCCATTTTGTACATATATTTGTGTTGTTCCACTATGGTATGTCTGTCAGAGTCGCCCAGCTCTACTTTAACAGACAAAGCACTCTTGTCTTTGGGGGGAATGGATGTTTTGTCTCACGTAGGCGTGAAGATTGTCTCCCCAAGAAGGTGCACAGAGCAGTTAGAAGATGGGATTGATGTATACATATTGGTGCTGTCTTTGATTGACCCATTTTTTCCCAAAGTCTGGATGCTTCAGTGGAACGACCTAGTTGGGAGAGCCTCAACTGTAGAATTGTTGCACCCTGCAGATCTCATCTGTGCAGTATTATTTTACCTCCCTACTGATCCAGACCAGTGTTTTATTGATTCATACCATCCTTTCCTTACCACTTTCAACTCCTAGTTTTTCTGCAGTGAAAACAAAGGTGTGTGCAGGGTTTTGGAATAGTTGGGATGCTGCTAGTGTGTGCAGCTTGCTTTGGGCCCTGAAGCAATGCAAAGTCCTTCAGTTTGTGCAAAGCTTGGGATGCAAAGTCTTCCGAGCATTCCTGACTCATCTGGAACATCTGGTCCATGCTGGCCCTCATGCTGCCACAACATGTCTTGTCAGTAGTGCCTGAGCCTATTGGATCACATCCCTTTCAGCTCTGAAGTCCTGGGTGTTGCTGCACTCCAGCTGAGTACCTATCCTGGTCTTCTGTACAGGGGGTCCTCTGACAAATACAGTTTGTCTTACAGTTGGAAACGATATTTATGTCTTCAGAAATTACAATGTGTTTTCCCCATTTCTGTAATATTGCCTCCTCCATGTTTCATTTTACTATTTTTCCAATAAAACAGGAATGATGGAGTAGAAACCAGACAAAGGAAAAGTAAGAGTTTTTAAATAAAGACTGATTTTTTTTCCCCATTCTTGGCAGGAATACATCTTTAAAAACATTTCATCAACCTCTCTTCTTGATGGTGATTTCCCTTCTACCATTGCGTGAAAAATATCCGCCCAGATGGATTACAAGGGTGCTGTTTCCTAAATGTTTTTATTTACGCTATTTAGAGTGTGTTTTGGTTTTGCATTCAGTTAACCATCCTTTGAGATTGCAACTGAAAGTAGACGTGATCTAGATTTATAGTACTTTGTAGTTCTCTCAGTACTGTCTGAAAGCTTTTGCAGATCATTTTTGCTTATGTGCATTCAGTTTTGTTTAATGCTGAAACTCATTAAAATTTCATTTTAATTATGACCAAACCAAAGCATTAGGCTGTCTTTTTCTTTCCATCAATCTACAAACCTCTGCTAAGTTCTTATCACCATTGTTTATAAGGAGGTCACTGAGCAGTTAAAGCAGCTCAGAGTTTAGATTTCTGGAAGTGTAGCATTTGATTATAATTTCTGACCATTTTATTCTGTGAATGAAATATCATTCTGACTGTTGCCTTATTAAGTTTTAAGCATTACTCAAATCAATTAACTTGCCTATTTGATATCTGTTCAGATTTTATGTGCAGAGATCATTTGATAGCTTGCTTTCATGATTAATCTCTTAAGCTCCTTGGATGAAGTCCAGGCCCAGCTGAGATCTATGGCAGTTTTACTGTGCATTAAGTTTTGCAACGGGAAAAAGATAAGATCTTTTTCTGTTTTGAAAGACATACTTCTTGTTATAACATAGTTATATGTCTGAGACAGAATGTTTGCAGAAAAAACTACAGTAAATAAAATTTATGGATCATAATGATTGTGGCAACAATCCTATTGAGAGCCTATGGGACTAATGATCAGACTGTGATTACTATCTAAAAATGGTAAAATATAACTAATGCAAATATTAAAATACAATTATCTATGATAGATGGTCGGGTTTTAAGAGAGAACCCAGATCTGACCACTAATTCAGCAATTAAACTTGTGTCAAGAGTTTAACAAAGAAATACTCCTGTTGATGATCTGTCAGTGCCATATGGTTATAAAAAATCACTGTTTGGTAAAACTTCTCTGTTTTATATCTTCTATGTCCCTATCTGCTCTTCTACAATGCTCTTGTGAGCCAATGTAGTTGTTTCAGCCTCATTCACATCTATGAATTACCATATTTAGTTTGCCTTTGGGCATTATGTCCTTTTTCATTTAATAAATGTAATTCTTCCTCTTATTCACATTTTATTTGCTTCCTAAATTTTGGCTTATATAACTGCTGTTAGAGGTAGACCAAAAAGTCAACACATTTTTGCAGTCTTGCATTTTTTTCCTTATTTCCTGGCAAACGTATTTCATATTAAACTAATGACTACATTTGTGTAACAAGCTTAAAATTTATTGTATATATACACTCTGTGACTATTTAAAAACTACATTTCTTGTAGGTTTAAATGTAGTATTTCTGATTTTGATACTTACTGTCAGAGAGCAGGTTTTCTTTTCACTTTGTGACTGTCCTATACTGCTGTAATTTTACTTCTTTATGGTAGCTCAGTACTACACTATGCTCTTTTAAATATTAAATACTTCTTTTTCTTGAGCATGGATAAAGATTTTGTTGTTGCAGCACCTCTACTGGCAAGAACACTCAAAGGGGCTTTTTCAGCAAATAAAACCCACTTACCTTAGAATCTCCCCCAAATTATAGTCTACTTGCAAAAGTGCACGGAGTACTAGACATTGTTATTTTCATCAAAAAAGTTTCTCACAAAATGTAGGATTTTTTTCTCTATCTAAAAATGACCTGCTATAATGCTGCTGACAAAAATAGTATCTAATTTTGAGAAGTCCGGAAAATTAGAAAATAACATTTTGTAGAAAGTCTCCTCTTGTTACAGCAATCTCTTGTGTTTTGACCCTGGTGATGGGATGCCCATTGATTGCAGTCCCTGGTAAGCAGGGTTCAAAGTAGAGTCTTGGTCTTCACTGTCATTTTCTTCAGGCAAATCTCTGTGCAATGCTTCATTTTTCTTGTTAACAGTTTCTCTAAGTATTGTTTAAATAATCAGCTGTGGTTTTTTTCTTAATTCTGTGTAAAGAAGCAAAAATTATTTAAAATCCTGATAACTTTGAGCTTTTAATAGGAAACAGTGCTTAGGTCACACAGTGTGAAGTTTGAAGGTTTTTGAATTATTTTGACCTGTTAAAATGTGTGCATTTTGCAAAAGTCACTCAGATTAAGCTGTTTTTATCTGTGACATTGCAAATACTTTACTTACAGTGATAAATGTTCTGCATTAGTGTAAACACCTCCTGTTTAAGGTCATTAACTGAGGATAATGGCTTCCATTTGGCTAAAAGAGCATTAGAAACAAATGAACCTGGCACTCTGAAAATCATTAATTGATAACATTCTTCTACAAACCTAAAGACATCAAAATAGAATAGAGCAGCATATCATCTTTCTGAGGCTTTGCTAGACAAACAAGTTTTGACAATCAAACCCAACTCTTTTCCTAGGTATTTACTGCATTCTTTGGAAACCCTTCTTTTCTCAAAGAGAAAATGTCAAGTGCCAAGTTAATGCGGAGGTAGAAACAATGAGATTGTGCAAATAAATGCAAAAGCTGTGCTATTACTCAAACCTTTAACTAGCAGAGAACGTTCCCCCAAATGCCTAGCACAGCTGTTTTAGTTTTTCTTACACCCCTGGTTTATAGTTTGAAGCCTTTTGGAAAGCAATCTGCTTCCAAGCTCACCCAGAGTGTCTGGCAAAGGGCCAGAGTCCTGCCTATGTTGCTGCAAGAGAAGTAGAAATGGAAGGAAGCCCCATTTTTTATGGTAGACCATGGTGTGCTCCCATGGCTGTGCAATATATACATTAAACTCGATGTCCTGGAGGAGCTCTTGGGAACTCACATATGTTCAAATCTTTCAGTTGTCTTTGACTCCCCTATTGCATTTTTGCAATAGCATAATTTTAGTATTTATGCCCCCTGCAAGTGACTTTTGAGGTTGTAGAGAGGAAAAGAGAGAGGTTGTAGAGAGCAACAGAGACACACAGTGGTTTGCCAGATTTGCTGTATGGGAATAACCTTGCCAAGATCTGGAGAACATTTGGCAGTCTGCCTATTAAGAGTGGCCAGACTGGTGACTCATCTGCAGTAAGAGCAAACAACTGTACAAAGCTTCTTCCAACAAGAAAATTAAGTGAAAGCAACTCTTTCCCCTGTGTCCTTGCAAGGGAAAGCCAGTAGCTTTGTCCTATAGCTGGGCTGCCCTGTGGCAGTGGTAAACAACAGATTGCAGTCAATGACTTGGGTGCCATGACTATCCCCCTTCCACACTGCAAAGGAGGACAACATGGAGAGGAGGGAAATTAGAGAAGACATCTGTAGAGTTGTTATATTCATCATGGTACTATTGTATGCTGTGTCTTTCTAGGAATCAGCTCTAGAGTACAATAGGTAAGCTGCTTCAATTTCCATGTTGTCCCCTCTTGCTGAAGAAGTCAACAGGGTCCCCTACCCTGAGATACCTACTTTTTTACTTTCTTTCTTTTAACTTACTTTTGTTTTGGTGGTTGTTTCAGATCTTCTGGGGGATGTTCCTTTTTTTTTTTCAGCACTGACATTGGAAGCTGGGCTTGGTTTGTTCATGGGATTGAATTTTCTGTCATTTACAATTATTGATTCAAGAGTTGATGGTCATAGCTGCTAGAGAAGTAAGAAAGAGTGAACTGTGAAAGTGAAGCATTTATTTTTATTTCTTCATTCTATTTTGTGCTCCAGGAATTATTGCATGTCTCTAATATTTCCTAGGAGAATGTGGTATCGTTCGTTCCTGGTTCACTGGTTGATACTGAGCTTATGGTTAATAGTTACCATGTTTTCAATGTGGTAATAAATCAAAGGCATAAAGAAATGAGCTAGAGACTTCTTCCAGCTAGTTACTAAATACAAGGCCTCTGCATCACAAGAAAATAACTTTTTTAAACAGTTTCAGCAGACATCAGAGACAATAAGAGCATGTGGCCTTGGACTACTCCATCACTCCTGCAGACTGTTAGTAGAGTCAAAATTTGAGTGATAGTGACAAGACTTCCTGTGTTTACAGGGACTGCTGTCATGCTGCATTGATCGTCACCAGTGATGCCTGCCCTTATTTCTCACAGGCAAACCAGAATGAGTTAGTCTCTTCATTATCCAAAACTAGTAAGGCCATTTCTCAGGAGTTAGATTATGAAGACCTCAATTCATATTTTACTGGAAAAAAAAGAAAAAAAGACCAAAGTGTGGCCTGAAGGAGACTAGTGATTTTCAGCCAAAGCCAGAATTTCTTCCATTGCCCATTATCAAGGGTATGAAGTTAGGCAATGCCAGAAGCGCTGTGTTTGTAGCTGACCTGATTGACTGTGACTATTTAATTTGTTACTAAAAAGGGTTGTTATCCAAACTCCACAAATGGAGTGACTTTTTTTTTTCCAAAGACCGAACACTTGATCACCGGAGAATCCATTGTATAATATGGCAGGTAAAAGTCAAGTAGGTCCAAGAAGAAAATTAGGAATGCTTCTAGACTTCTAATCCATGAAGCCCTACAAAGCCTCTGACCTCTTGAAGGCAAACTTTGCACAGGATGTGTTTTAGGTGATACCTTCAGGGGAAACCTGCTGGTGGTTTTCACCTGTGTTTTTAAATGGACTAATACAGTGAGATGCCACTATATTTAGAGAGGTCTCAGACACTTTTTTGGCAAAAATTATGTATATAACTATCTAGTGGATCACAGATTATAAAAAATTTTCTATTCAGTGTTTGAAGGAGGGTCGCTGGAAGGTCAGTGAACATTCTTGCAGACAAGTTTTGTTGACAGCAGTCACTGTGGAAGCACTACAAGGAATTTGTGTGTACACTGAGAGCACTCCTCATCGCTCCAGTCTGACAGTAGGATAACTTTCCATATCTGCAGTATGCATTGGTGATTCCTTATGTGTATGTACATATGTATTATCTGAGGATGCATTATGGTTTGACTGTATTTCTGTTCTGCAGTGAACATCGTGCAGAGTGTTGCAGTATACATGGAGCTCCCAGTGTGTGAGAAACAGGGGCAATAACTGAAAAGGGAAAGAAAGTTTGTAATTTGAAATTATATGATATATCTTACCATCGTCTTTTCTTCCAGTCTCCTAAATCAGCTTTTATTAGTGCTGCAAAAAAGGCAAGATTGAAGTCCAATCCTGTCAAAGTGCGCTTCTCAGAAGAAGTAATTATCAATGGCCAGGTATCGGTGAGTATTTAGCTATTTAACCTCAGAAAGGACTGAGCATTTCATCCAAAGGTATGGCTTATAGCTGGAAAGGGAAGGAAGTATATCATAGAAATAAGGGTGATAGACTTGTAATGAAAGGGGATTTTTGTTCTAAAGCTTTCCAAAGACCTTTTTTTAAGTCTATTGGGCCCATAATTTTGTGGAAAATTTGTCTCTTAAAATAAGATTAAGATACTAGTGAATGCATTTTTGGTGATAGTGTATATGTGTCTGTCTATAGTCTTAATAGTGCTTGCTTGTTGTTTGTTTGGTTTTTTTTCAAATCAGCTTTGTATCACTAAAACCCCTAAGTTCAAGATAGTTCAAATATCAAGTTAGGAAAACTGGTTACCTTACAGACCTCTTTAAAACCTGTTTTATCTACTTGAACTTGTTGTTTCCAACCCTCAGGCAAAGTCAGCCTCCCTTTGAGAGGCACTGAACTCCTCCTTAAACATGAACTCCCAGATAATTTTCATAATTTGCCAGAACATCATTCCACTCGCATGTCTTTATGCAACTCTCTTCCAATCGTAAATTGATATTGCATTTTTCAAAAAAAAATTTCTGCTTTTTAAAATACAAAGAAGCAAAAAAACACCCCCCCAGCTTTGTTTCTGTTTCCCTTCCTTTTTCCTCTTTATTTTACTATCCTTGTTATGAATCATCAGATTAAGTAGCAATGTTATATGTTACTCTTCTTAAATGATGGCAGATACTAGCTTTGAATATCCAACTATAAAGAAAATGTAAAACACCTTGATTGTAATTCTTACTAATGAAACTACAGTTTCCATTTTGTAGATTAAAGACACTAAATAGCTCACTAGTAATCCATTTTTCTGCTTTATTGAAAATGTTTCAATTTCAGAGGTAGCATTCATTGTCAGAGAGATAGTATATAGGGAAAGACAATACTACAAGCCAGACATAAAATGTATGCGAAAAGTTTTATTTTTCTTAACAGAGACTTACAGAGGGCAGCTGTAATGAACATGGCTAGAACCTTGGAGGGCATTGATATTTCTGCATTCAATTTGGGCCAACACTTTCCTTTTCAGTTGTTTCCTTTCCTTCTGAATTATGCACTTCTTTATAGAACAGTGTTTAGGTTTCCCTTGTTGCATGTTGTAATCTGATTCACTAATTTGCTTGACAGGAAACAGTTAAGGACAACTCGCTTCTTTTCATGCCAAATGTTCTAAAGGTGTATCTTGAAAATGGACAAACCAAATCTTTCCGTTTTGACTGCAGCACTTCAATAAAGGTAGGCTGGATATACCTTGGTATGAGACCTTCAGTAATTATCATTTACTTGGAATGCTTTAAGAACAATGGTGTGCTCAGTTGGGGCTGGAGTCATAGTTCAGAAATAATGAGGATTTGGTCCATTTTTCTGCTGCTAAAAACATATTTTATTTTCAGTGAAGAAGGAGTGATGATTGTAATGTGCCTGGAGCACAGTTAATATTGCGTAGTCCTATCGTTTGATATGCTGCCAAACACAAGCATGATTTGTCAGCAAAAGTCAGGAGCTAAGAAGATTAAAATGTTGGTTGCTAATTGAATATCATCTAGCTTATCATCCAGTGAAATTAGGATGGGATATCGTAGGGTTATGTCAGTGATAAATTGCTGACTTCAGTGTAATGCACTTTATGCTTTCCCTAACACACTTCGCATAACAGAAATGAAAAGGTGAAACTCTGGCACACAGCTGAGGCTGCTAGGGAGTGTCTGTGACACTGTTCTGTGTAGGTTCCCAAATCAGAGGCATCATCAGTGTCTGTGAGAGCCTTGGAGTAGCACAATGAGCAGCACAACTAGAGCTGCTGGGCATGCTGCTAGACTCCTAAACCTTACTGTTTGGGTAAATTAGTTTTAACACAGATTGGTTACCGAATCTAGTTCACTGCATGGAGTTTGCACGGTTGGGACACCAAGACATGAGAGATCCATGAGTGGGAATGATCAGTGGTGGCTGAGGATGCAATTCTCAGCTACATTGCCAGGTTTTGCTAGTTTTAAGGGATTTTAAAACTATGCATATTTGAAGAAAGGCTGCCTTTGCGCTCACTGTGATACAGCAACATGCTCAATCAATTAGAATAACAAACAGAGTGATTTGCTAAGGTAGACGAGGAAACTTACTCCACTATGATGGTAAAACAGATACTGAAGTCACACTTAAAAATGCAATATTTGTTAATAGTTCATGTATATACCTTAGGCACAAGTTGAGTGCAGGCAATGGATACAAGTCTCCACTCTACATCCATGGGATACTGAATTTCTTCAGTCCATCTGAGAATTTGGTTAGGTGAAGAAATAGGAGGCATGATTCATGTAGACAGTGAAGTCTCCTACCCTTCTAAGGTCCACGAGCTGACTTCCCAGTATTTTCTGTTATGAACATAAAAACAACCAACCTGTTCCACGATGTTTTGCCCCTGAAGATCGGTCTTTAGCTGTCACATTGCATTAGTAGTTCTGTCATGGATGTGTCATGTACTGTAAGACCATATGTCAAATCTGAAGTCATTTGCACAGGTACCCATGTGGGCTCAGCTGTGTAGCTGTATTGAGGTTGCAAACCTGCTTTGACCTTAGTGATTTTGACTATTTGTAGGAATAATTTCCTTTGCATCTAATTCAGGCAATTATATATTTTGAGGCCTTGCATGTGTGTGTATGGGTGCGTGTGGATTGTTGCTGCTTTGCTTAACTGAGGTGAAGTAGACATGCCCCAGCTGAGTCAAGGTAAAGGCAAGTTTTTTCCATGCCTAGCAGGCCAGTAGTATGCCACTTAATAAGGAGGGTGCAAGCAGCACCTAAAACTGCAGTCTTCATTTTCCTTGTTGATGGGAGATAGCACCTGGGCTAACTCTTAAGTTAGCAGATGAGAGGATATCTAGCAAAACATTTGGTGCACTAATTCAGCACCTATGTGCCTTTACTTCATATTTTAAAAGGTTCAAGACAGCTAGTGGAAAACAGTGCCATTATTACTCCCTCTTAGAAGCTTACATGTAATATTATGCTTCTTCATGTTACTGTTATACCCCTTGTCTTTATAGCATAGTTTAGGAGTATAAATAAAAGTAGATTTAATGTGTAAGCAATAAATTCCCCATGAGTCAGAATAGTATAATATTAGGTTCCATTATTTAGAGTGATTGCTTGCAATTCATTAATAGTGTCTTATATTCTTTACACTGCACAAAGTTGTCCCATCCTCCCACATACATTTTTTTGTCCTTACACCAATTCAGTCTTGATTTTCCATAAGCACACTGTAATTATGTTACTCAATTATGTTAAAACTCTTGGATTACAATTCGTCATGATCTTCTTAATGAGTTAAGTCCTATCCATCTGGATACTTATGTATATCTAAAAATGTTTTGGAGGGATAGAAATATTTTAATCTTGTTACTAACATAATGTGAAACTATTTCTAAATGATGGGTTATTATATATTTCTTTTTCTTAGAACATTCACTAAAGCAAAAGATACCTTGTCAGATGATGTTAATAACCTGCATACATTTACAAAGTGTTATATGAAAGTAAAGTAGGGACTGCTTGAGTGGTTTTGTGAAGAGGTTTGTTTAGCTGTTATTTTAGAAACAGTCATTCTCAAATTAACTACCCTTAGACATAATCCACTGTGAAAAAAACTAATTGGAACTCTCGAAAATTGGGGGTTTGTACTATAAATTGATATGGTCTATCAATTTACAACTGTTGTTCTACACAGGTATCATCATCACTGACTTTTCCGTGAACATTTAAAACTCAGGAAGTGGACTTAAAAAAACTCTTGTCATAAGAACAAAAAAAGGCCATTCATTTGATTTTTTTTGTTGTTGTTATTGAACATATAAATTTGTTTTGTACTACTTGATGGCCCTGCCCCAATGAAGTGAAGAGACTAGTGGCAAGATCAGCTCTCCTTTGTTGATGGTTTTTTCTTCCAAGGAGAGGGAGGGATACGATTTAAAGACCACACCAGTATAATCTGCATATTAAACCACAGAGAATGTTGTCCATTCACAGCAATCCCATATGTATACTTTTCACATTCGTGTCTGATACCATCTTGGGGATGTTTGATTATAAAGGCGCTGACTTTTCACTGAGTGAACAGGTGTGATGTCGTGTACACTTGTGCAGAACAGGAACGGAGCCTGGGCTTCCACCCTATGCAGATGCATGCAGGGTGGGGGGCACTGAATAACTCAGTCCCAAGCACTTTGTGAATTTAAGTACATTTTATGAATTCTTTGTTAACTAGGATGTCATCTTAACACTCCAAGAAAAACTTTCCATCAAGTGTATTGAACACTTTTCCCTGATGCTGGAGCAGAGGGTTGAAGGATCTGGAACAAAACTCCTTTTGCTACATGAACAGGAGACTCTAACTCAGGTTTGTGTAATGATATGTGAAAACAGATATTAATGAGATGGGTTAATCAGTAAATTGTCCATCTTTTTCATTACTCAAGTGAGTTATCTACAAGGTTTATAGTTTGATGCTGTCTATCAAACAGCAACAGGATTTTGATGTGGTTGTAAGAATCAGGTTCTCACAGGAAACACATCTTTTTCTGTTACATACATCATATTTCCTTGCTTCATTGGGCCCTTAAGAAGTATTAAGAAGTTCTGAGAACAACAGTCTGCCCAAATTTCTTTAAAAACCTTATTTTGATCAATTCCAGTCTTACTATACAGATCTGTATCTGGGGGAGAGAGAATAATGCTCTTCTTTCTGAGGAAGTCAGGTTTGTCTTGTTTACACCTTATGTCACTTCAGTGAAGATAAATTGTGACCCAGAAAATGCTGGTGTGACTTTCTTCTTTAGATCAGGGAAGTGTGACTAAAGGTGAAGTTGCTTCATAGTTACCAGCGGAGTACCCTGATTTTAGCTGCTTATCATTTTGCCAAATTGTTAAGACTGAAATTTTCCCTTGTATTTCTGAGTTCTAGGAAAACATTTTTTTTTTTTATTTCAACTAAATTTGAAAAAAAAAGTAGAAATGGATTCTTAGATGAGGCGGGGAAAAATATTGAAATTGCAGAATCCCCTTGATCCTATAACTAGAGTCTGTGTAATGGTAATGAAGGAGCTTAGTTTGCCAGCTAACAGTCTTTCTAGCATTTTCTTGTCTTTAAGCACTTGCTTTTGCCATGTTAACATTCTTTTCTTGAGGGTATAAGCTACACAATGATTGCACAATATCCTAAAATACTCCATACTCCCTGTCCTGGCCTAGCTGTCTTCTTTGAAGTAAATGGCAAAATTCTTGTTGAAATCAGAAGAATTCTGAATAAACAGAATAAACCAACACAGTGAGCTTTCAAAACTCTCATCCTGAGCTTTTATTTATATGTACAGAATATGTCTAGATACTTAAGAATGAGGTCAGACACAAAGTGAGATAGATACACCTTTTGAAAATTGTTAGAGCAAGACAGAGACTCCATTGGAGATTTTTAAAAGTATAATTTTATAAAGTAAAGCTGTAGGCTATAAAGTACCCTAACTCTCTAACTGCATTAGCCTAAGTGAATAAGTTAGATAAAATACATTCATTATGGGTGTGTCTTCTTTGAAGCTCCTGTAAATTCAGCAATACTTTAATTTGCCATTGTGATGTTGCTGCTGACCATGATTTACAATGGTGTTATTGAATTGTTACCCTTTCATCCAGTTTTTCTTTAGCTATGTGGTGGTCTCTTGTGAATATACCCAGAATACAGCATTAGATGTTTAAAAAAGTTTTGCTGACCAACAAGCAAAGTGGTCTTTTTAATTTTTTAATGTATTGGGTCTTGGTCAGAAGTCATGAAGTAGATCTCTCAATCCAGGAAAAAAGACCCAATTTCTCGTAAATTGCCTAATGGGTTAAAATAAACAAGAGAAAGTGAGGAAAGTATGCAAGCTGGGCCTCACCTGTGTTCTCAGACAATCTAAGAAATAAAATTTGACTTCTCCCCAAAAACCTTCTACCTCGTCTCATTTATAAGTATTTTAGTCCTGCTGAAGCTCAACTCAATTTGCATTTCACTTGGATGGTTTTCATTAAGTCTGTTTTCTCTGTCCTTTCACTCTGGTTTTGAGTGAGTGAATTCTGTTGCTTTGAGGATTAGTTGTATCAGGCAGTCATGCCTATATGAGTTTAAAAGTCTTTTACCAAGATTATAAATATGATGTTCTTAGGTGAAGAACTTAGTAAGTAGTCCATGGCAGAGCTTTTTGATGGCTAGAATTATTTTTCTTGCTACCACATGGCTCTGGAGCAGGGTCACGTTGCCTGAGACTACAGAGCATGCAGCTCAACCAGGGTTGCCAACCTCTAATGTTTTTATTGCGCTATCCTAGGTGACCCAAAGGCCAAGCTCGCACAAGATGAGATGTCTTTTCAGGATTAGCTTTGTCCCAAAGGATCCCATTGATCTTTTAAGAAGAGATCCAGTTGCTTTTGAGTATCTCTATGTACAGGTAAGTGAAAGTACAACTGTTTTTAGTGTAAAGGAGAATAAAGAAATGGTCTTATTGTATATATAAATTTACATCTTCACATAGCAAGTGTGTCTGCCATAAATCCTGGCTTTGTTTTCTGCTGCGTAGAGCCAATGAATGCACTTGGGGAATGTGCAAATCTCTATCATCTGCAAAGTCCTCTTTCTTCGTAAGTCTCTCCAAACAGTAATGCTTTGATATCTTTCCAAGGTATATTTGGCTTTAGAAAAGAGTGAAGCTGAATTAATTGCTAATACTTATTTATGGGACTGTAATGTCAGACAGAAATGATCTCTGAAAAGGAACTTCCAGTAAACTGGATGGGAAAACTGATGCACAAACAATGTGGTTCTCCTGAGTATCTCACCAGGTAGAATCCTGCTATCCTGAGTCCAGATGCACTGATACCCTCCTAGCACTCTTTGTGATGCAGGATTACTATTCTGCCAAGGAAGGATGAAGAGAGCTAAGGTCAAAGTACTCATGCCTTCTGCTCTTTGGCAGAAGTACTGATATTCTTCCTAAGTACCCATGTCCTGGTGAGCATCTGACACATCTGAGAGCAACAATCTGACCTTCAGCGTGGTCCTGCTTCTGGGTCTGCTTTTGGGGTTATTCCAAATGCAATGTTATTTTTTTTAAAAAAGCAAAACCCCAAACAAGCAAAGAAGCCCTAGATGATTTATTTTGAGTGCAAGATTTTTTAACTTCATGCTCCCTCTACTGGTTTTTTGGCAGAGCTGTAACGATGTGGTTCAGGAAAGATTTGGACCAGAACTGAAATATGACATTGCCCTGCGGTTGGCTGCGCTACAAATGTATATTGCAACTGTGACCACCAAGCAAACTCAGAAAATTTCCCTCAAATACATAGAGTAAGTTGAGAATGCTGTGTATTCTTAAAAAGTGAAACATTAGTAGTAACTAGCAGATTCTTTAAGGTTGTTTCTTTAATATGTCTATATGTATGCACCAATTTTAGGTTTATTCTTTGTCACTGAAATTGATTCAAGTGTGTTAAGAACAGTATGTATGGTCATTTTGGTGCATTTACCTTTTGGTCATCTGTTTAGGCATGTAAAGTAACCTATAAATGTAAGCAAGATTAACTCATTTGCTTTCAGTGATTTAAGATCTAAATTTATATGGTCTGAATCCTAAGGTTTTAGTAAAGATTATTATAGTAAGATCCAGATTATTGGTTGATTCAGAAAACAGTAGGGTCATAGATTCCATTGTGTATTATTTCTTAAATGCAGAAGTATCCCAGCAGGCACCTGTCTTATGTTAGACAGCATGTATATGTAACTACAAAGAAAAAGAAAAATTCCAGAGTGCGAATGAGTACATCTGCTTGGATTAAAAAAACCACAAAACAACAACAACAAAGCAGCAAAAAACTTGCAACAAAATCCATAACAAAAAACCCAAACTCTAAAGCTTTTGTTACTGTTGGGTAGCTTATTTGCAGAATAGAAGTAACTGTTGCACCCTCAGTCTTGTAGAGTTGACCCACCGTATTGAAGATTGTCTTATATTCTATTCTATTAATGAATCAGCAAAAATAATTACTTAGAAGTGAGAAATCAGTCTTCTATTAAAAGGGATGCTTCAAGCTGAAAAAAAATTGGTAAAAGGAGGGGGACTGTTTTTGAGAGGGACCCTCTCCCCCCAAAAAAATATAAGTGATAAAGAAAATGACTCTCTGATTTGCGTGTTCTAAAGGAAGCCTCAAAAATAAAATTACATCTGACATTACATTGTAAATTATTTACTACTTTAATTCTATAATGGTGCTTGCCTATATAATTAAGTGGTGTTTAACATAATCTTTAAACATCAAACTTAAATATTTTTTCTGAATGGTACGATTGAAGAGGTGGGAGGGGCAGCAGATAGATTATTTTTTATTTTAAAACATCTTTTTCATAAGAAATACATAGTTTGAATCTAGAAAATAATGTGTTATTGCAGAACTCTGGACTTGATCAACTCTCCTGTTTTCAGGTGATCATTCACTTGACATCATACTCACCAGTCTTTAGATAAATAATCATCACAGAAATGTGAAATTAAATATATGCCTTTTATTGCAGAAAAGAATGGGGATTAGAGACTTTTCTTCCATCTGCTGTGCTGCAAAGCATGAAAGAAAAGAACATAAAGAAAGCACTTTCCCACCTTGTCAAAGCAAATCAAAACCTAGTTCCTCCAGGAAAAAAGGTATTACATTTGCATCTTAA
Organism: Myiozetetes cayanensis; assembly: GCF_022539395.1. Classification (NCBI taxonomy): domain Eukaryota; kingdom Metazoa; phylum Chordata; class Aves; order Passeriformes; family Tyrannidae; genus Myiozetetes; species Myiozetetes cayanensis. Next base: position 98,479,848 of record NW_026087742.1, read on the forward strand.
TGGAAAATATGTTTTAAAGAAGAGAAAGGGTGGCATACATGAGAAACATTTAAAGCTAGTCCTTTGGAGAAACACCTAGTCATTATATTTTCAGAGATTTCACTTCGGGTGCTCGTACAACGTAGCCAAGAACAATTAAATATAATCAATTATGCCCCAACTAAGCTATCTTCTTATCTTGAGAATGACAGAGAACTGGTTATTAATACCTCATGTATGATAAATATATATTTTTTTAAAAATTAATTTAGTGCTTTCTGAGTAGCAGATTCATTAGGAAAGTTATTGTTCTCTCTCTGATGTTCTCGTCTGAATTACATTAACCTACTTGCTGGACATAATTGTTGTTTTTCAGATTGTTTTCTCTTACTCTGTAGAGAGAGACTTTTTGGTGGCCAAGGATCTAACTGGATAGATGATGGTCCTTACAGTAAATGACCCTCCTTACTGTTGTAAAATGCTTTTCTTGGCACTGAACTTTCAGTTCAGCTGGAAAAAACATGGAGAAAACAATATCTCTGAGAAATGTCTTTGTTACATGCATACAACTGAGACTGCTTTTAGACACAGTAATGAGGTTTCTTAGTGCAGGTCATCTAGTCTCTCTTTGTAGTCAATGGAGAGAAATAGGCACTTGGAGGGAGCGATTCATCCCATCCCACATTAGGAACCAAAAATAGGTCAGATTACTTGGGTCCTAGAAATACTTATTTCTCTTCATAGACTATAAAAAGAATCGAGGAGTGACTAGTTGAGACATAAAATTATTTGAATCCTGCTTCATGACGCTTTTTTTTTTCTGAACCAAAAAACCTCAAAATAACTGGTGCCTGAGCCAAGGTTCATTGCAATCAGCAGAAATCCTTCTTGGAGGTTTCAGATCACATCATGACTGTGAACATAGCTCTGTGTGTTTGACCCTGTGAAGCTCAGGAAGAATGGTCACCTCTCTGAAGCACTGCATGTTTCCTGTACTGCTGAAACTAAAGCTAAATTAGCCCAATTGCTTATTATTTATCCTGGTAGAGTAAATTTGGGTTAATTTTGGAAGCTGTCGCTGCTGCAGACTTTGCAGGTGTAAGGTATGCCTTACAGTGACGTGCAGTATCAGTTATTGCTTAGAAGAGATATTGCAACTGTCCCTTCTTGCAGCAAGCAGTCTTTATGGGTTTACTTCACTTTTTCTGATTTGAACTTTGGAAATATGTTGTTTCCGACCTGCTTTTTTTTTTTACCACGTAGGTCTCAGAAACAAAGTGTCTGAGCTCATTGTCACCTTCTGTCTCACCTGTAGGTACTAACACAGGAACTGATTTCTTTCTGGGGCCTTCTCTTCCTTCACACGAAGGGAAGCTTCTCATTCTCAGGATTCTCCTGTTTTTTACAACCCCTGTGTATTTCTGTTCACTGAGTGAACACCTGGTGAAGGAAAGGGGAAAGCATTACCACCAGTTGCTCTGTTTCAGATCCATTTCCTGCTTGGTGTCTAGAAAAAACTTAGGACAGGGGTCCTTAAAATGTTGTTCAAGATCAAATAATTTTTTTTAATTAGAATTTCAGTGGCTGAAAGGAGACTAGCAAATGAGATGAGACTGTTTCTTTCAAAAGTCCAGATACAAGGATTTACATTAGGGAGGTAAATGATTTGGATCCAGACTGTTTCTTGTTTCCCTTCTGTCTCATAAAGTATTTCCAAGTTTTATTTCCTAAGTAGGGAGTTAAAGTTCAGAGGCAGGAAAAAAGGAAACAAATTATGACATGTATTACATGATATGATCATATGTATTTGATGTACTGTATTTAGCTTTCAGATTTATTACCTACTAAATATAATGGAAGAATTTCATTTTACAAAGTAGGAAATGCAGTAACAAGTTGGAATAATATGCCAAGCACCACAAATACCTAGCAAAATGAAATATACGTAGCTGACAAAAGCAAATTCTTTATTCTCTTTCTCTATATAGGTACATAAACATTTAAGAACTGATGGAGTTTATGAATGGAGAGCTGCTGTCTTATCCTTGAAATCCCTCAAAGAACAGATGTTTAATCTGAGTATTTTAACATTTTCCCTTCATTGAAGCAGTTACCATGTTCTTGCAGTGCTCTGATCTGCCCGTTCTCAAGTCCTCAGTGCATTTTAACTAAACAAGAAAGATATTAATGTTAAGAACAAAACAGTTTCTCCTCATCTGAAACTCAAGCATGTAAAGATTTAGTTTCAGCCTCCAAAGAGCTGTTTTTGCAGTCCATTCTCCTTAAATTACACAAATACATTTTCTTTCTGAATTTTAAAATGTGAGGATTTTCACAATTACCTCTTACCCCTGTTTCTCCTTTCTCAGCTCTCTGCTCTGCAAGCCAAGGTGCATTATCTGAAGTTCCTCAGTGATCTGCGATTATATGGAGGGCGTGTTTTCAAGGCAACACTAGTGGTAACATTTCTCTTAAAACAGTCTCTCTTTTCTCTTATTTTTTCATCAATTTTTTTTTTTTTTTCAAAAGCTGGATCATATAATTTTCTTTAGAAGTTTAGGTTTTATTTATACACTTAAAAATCGTTGTTAATTGAACCAAATCACTTTTTTTTTTTCTTTTCATCTTGAAATTAACATATCTGATATAATTTGAACTTTATTGGGGATTTGAAGATAGATAACACTTTTCTAGCAAATAGCACCATCCAATTAAATATGGAATGCTAAAATTATTACTCTGGAAAAATCTTAATGACAACATTTTTCTTTCAACAGAAGGAGAGTCCATCCATCTGTCTGTCCGTCTAACTACCCATCTAAAAACTAGAGTACAATCAACATCCAGCAGGAAATTCCTTTACTTTTTTTTTTTAATTATGAATCAAGTATGCTCTTGTGTACCTTATTTGAAAAAACATAATAATCTTTAATGTAGAAATGCCATGGAAATGTAGCCCTGTATAACTGAAAGTTATCACTGAAATCAGTTTGTCACTATGCAGTAGCTATCACGTTTTTTACCTCTGCTTTTTTCACTAAAGCAGGGAGAAAAGCGTTCAGAAGTGACACTGTTAGTGGGACCACGGTACGGAATCAGCCATGTGATAAACACCAAAACAAACCTTGTGGCTCTCCTGGCAGACTTCAGCCATGTGAACAGAATTGAGATGTTTACTGAAGATGAAATCAATGTTAGAGTTGAGCTGCATGTCTTAGATGTAAAAGTAAGTTTGTTATTAATTTATGTTGATATCTATAAATAATGTTTTTGTCTTCATTTGAATGTTATATCAAGCCATACTGTTCTGAATATTTTCATGCCAATAATACTCTGAGGGTGCATTTTTAGCTCTTTATTTGGACAATGTATGTATACTATGTCTTGGGCATTGGAGGACCCTACGGTGTACCAGCCAGGTACTTTGCAGCACTTATATTTTATTTTGATTTTTCTCTTGGTTGACCCCAGGCAACTGACTTTGTTGTTATCTTACTGGATTTCCATGGTTAGAAGAGGTGATGATGAAATTTGTCTTCTTTTGAAGCTCATTCTAACAGACAATATTGTTACCATTGGAAGTGTAATAGTCAATATTATTACCATTAGAGAATCACCAGCTGCAGTGAATCAGTGTCCCCTGTAGTCCAGTGTTACATCTGCAAAGTTCACTGCAAGCAACCACATAGCAGTTACCAATTAGATAAACTGTAAAAAGGCATGGGTTTTTTTCTTAGCTTCTGTAATTCCAGTTCAGTGCTTTGCCCTGCATAATATATTCACAGATGCTCATCATCTGCCTCTAGTTGTTTACTTTCTCTTGAATCCCACGTAATACTTTGCATCTATGGCATCTATTGGCAAAATGAGTGGAGTTTAGTATGTTATATTGTCCTGGTTCTTCTTTGTGTGGTTTCTATTTGGTTTTGAAGTGAAATGATTCATGGACCTTCTAGGACATTAATAAGGATAACTAGAGATTGAAGGAATAGTTCTTGAAACATATGTATTTGATTAAAATAAATAGAGCCTAACGTTTTTTTCTGCTTACCCAGCTATACAGAAAAAGCATACATAAGGAATATTTTACGAAACTTTTGCTTTGAATGCTTTAGATATATTGACCTGGAACTGTTTCCATGTATTTACATTAATGAAAAAAAATTGCTGTAAATTAATATAGATACTCTTTGACAGCAGCCTAAGAGAAATTTACAGGTTGGTAAACACAGCATCTCTTTTGCCTTACTTAGCAGTGTGACATATGAGGATCTCAGCCTGCTTTACCTGTTAGCATTGCTGTGCTAAACTCATAGCCCTCTTGTAAGAAAGCTGTTATCACCTTTTTACAGATGGAGAAATTAAATCCTTCCCATCTGCTCATATGCAGCACAGTATGTCATACTATTTTTTATTACCATGGATTTATGTTGTTTTATATTATAATACTGTTACTATCTCATGGCAAATTGTGTATATCCCCATCTCCTTGCATTTCAACACATTTAGTCCTAAAGTCAGAGAGACTGGCTTAAAATTACAAATCTAGGAGGCTCTGGATGGAATTTGACAAAAAAAATGCCTCTCTGTGAGGCACAGGTAGGGGTTGTCACTGTGAAGGAGATGCAGGCACACACAGGTAGGTATTCTCAACCTATGTTTTCATCCCTTAATTTACCCTAAGGTAACAGGTTCATATGTCCAGGTTCTGAGTATGCCAGTATATGTCATTTATGCCATTATTTTCTTCATGAATGGACAGTTCCAATTTTTATTTTTTGTTTCTTTTCATACATTCTCAAGCATGTATCGCTTGGCAGAAGAAGGCAAAAAAGTTTAGCTGTCATAAGACTGTTTAGCAGGTTAACAGTAGTTCACAGAACTGTTTCCAGCAATTTGAGGTTTTTGTAGAGTTCCTTTGTTTCTGCCAATCACTGCAGAAAATTTGAGAGGAATGTAGCATTTCAAATTTTAGTTTTTAGTAGTTGCTCAGAAGAATAGAGATGAATTAACCTGATGTGGGTTTAATAATTTATAGTAACTTTAATAACTGTAGTTGAATATCTTAAAAGAAGCACGTATTGATTGGAAACTCAAGCTGTAGCAAAAAATATGTTAAAGAGAAAAACTGCATAAATTTTTCTGAGTTGCTGAAACCTGTTTATAGAACATTTGGGGCACCCAGGACATTTTGGCCTAAGATACTGCAGCACAGGCATTTAAAAACTCATCAGACTTATTGTGGGTTTGGTAGTAAGCTGTGATCATCAGTTATATTTTGGCCACAGCTTCCACCAGAATCAGTTGTCTTTTTACTAGTAAGGGGCTGAGTAGTTTGGAGAGCCATCCTTGTTGCATATAATATTCCTCCTGGAAAGAATGATGCAGGTCCTTGCATATGTCTTGTGACAGTGGGCTCTGCATGCTAAATTATGATAAATTCTCACAAATGTCCACATAACTATGAGTCACTACAAAATATGAGTGATAAAATGGGTTGTCTATGGTATAATTTCTGTCTATGCATCATGATAAGGGCTTAATTTTTATTTCCTGTCTAGGAGTTGTAAAGGCTAGCCACCTTAAAATAAATTTGAGGAGAACAGCTTTTAGTATTAAAAGCTGCAGAGACATGAACAAAATTTTTAGACAGAGAAATGTATACATGATTGAAAAAGGAAAAGGGTTTTAAAGAAAGGATGTTTCACATGGGCATCTCAGGTTCGATGCTTGCTAGCCTGGCAACCATAGTTTGTCAAAGCTCTGAAGTCTCTCATTTTTGTTGGTCTTGATTTTTTTTTACAGTGCTTTGTGTTTGTTTTCTCTGCTGATCTACATTCTGAGGATCTTTCTCCATTCTCTTTATCTCTGTTTATTTGCTTATTTTTTTTACCACTTATATTTTCAGTAATGCCAGGCCACAAACACTGAAATCTTTTAACCTCTCACTATACCTGCTGTGTAATGATAGCTTTAACCATGCTACTGTGTTTTCTGAACCTCAGCTTTCCCTGAGTGTTTACTTCCCATGTCTTACTTAATATATATGCTTAATGCACCTTATTTTCTGAATCTGTGGATTCCCATACTACTGCAAGACTCCAATGCCTAATATACCGGGTTCTCAATCCATGGCAGATTCAATGTAACATTAAATAGTACTTTGGCAAGGATAAAATATCTGTGAAAGAAAAAGATGGAGCAAGAGTCTTAAAATGGTTAGCCTCATTCAGAAAAAGAGTAATCAGCTGTTAAGATGTACAACTGGAGTTCTACCTTTTCTAGATTTTTTTATGCTTATGGTAGTGAGGAAAATAAATTCTTGTGTGTATTTTTCACTGTAGTGTTTGTGATGTAATTCCTTTTGCTTCAATATACTAGAATTGTCAGCAGGTAAACAAATTGAGGAGGAACAACCTTAACTTGATTGTGTTCTTCTTAGCCTATTACTCTTCTGATGGAGTCATCAGATGCAATGAATCTTGCTTGCCTAACAGCTGGATACTACCGACTGCTGGTTGACTCAAGGCGTTCCATATTTAACATGGCCAATAAGAAAAATACAGGGAGCCGAGAAACAGGTATTCATCTCACAGTACATTTACAATACTCCAGTGTATAAAGAAGAAGTCAGCTTAAGGCAGAGTACCTCTGGATAAATAGAGGGCTATGTCAAGTAAGATCTGATTGCTGGCTCAGACATAGCACCACAGTATGTCAGTTCAGCTTTATAATGTTCTAATATCCAGCCTATGATAGCATCTTCATGGTAAAATAAACCACATGATGAATTTCTTTCCTACTCTAGTAAAACAGATGCATGCCCCCTGTGAGTGTTATTATTTTATGTGCATATATCTTTTGTAAGAATACATATGGTGTTGGAGAAACCAGCTGGTTTTGTGTTACTATTCCTACTGTAGCATTTGTACCTAGCTGAGGTTTAGTTTTGTTCCAGAGTAGAAAAGTACCAGTTAAACTTTAGGTCATTAAGTCAACAGGTGTTTCACTTAGAACAGAGGTGAGTTTAAAACAGTGGGGGGTTTTAAGTCCTTGATGACTTAGCTGTCCTATTCAGAATGTTTAATGCTCAGCATTGTAAACGAATTATTGTTTACAAATTACATGACTTTGTTCTTTGATTTCACAATGTTGATTTTATTTCACTATGCCACAGGACCTGAAAACAGAGGGAAGCATAATATCCTTGCTTCTGAGTGGAATTGCATACCAAAAACTACCACTTTCCTGGCTGAAGGAGATCAGGAGACTCAAATACCCTTTGCTGATCCAAAACAGAAGACTGTAGATGTTTCTGAAAGTCTGTTATGTCAAAAAGAACACAGACATCTGTACATAGAAAATACTTATAATTCAGGTGGATTTGATCAGCATCTGGCTAAGCAAAGTGACCCTGCTGAAGCAGAAGAAAGCAGAAATTTTAACCAACCTTCACTGCTGTCACTCTCAGGTTTGGAATCTACCAAGAAAGCACAGGATTCCCCCAGGGGAGCAAAAGTTTCGTTTATATTTGGAGATCACAACTTGGATGGTATCAGTCCCCAGACTCTTGGCTATGAAAGGCTTTTGGATGAAAGTCCAGAAATACTAGAAAAACAAAGAGCCATTTATATTAGTAATGCCAGTGATATTAAAGGCCTGGAGTTATCACCAGATGCTGAAAGCATTCAGTTTGCTACAAATTCTGTTTATGCAACTATAAGCGATGGTAAAATATTTGGAGCTGCGGAAGGAATAGAAGAGCCTTTGCTGCATGATATTTGTTATGCAGAAAACACAGATGATGCTGAGGATGAAGATGAAGTAAGCTGTGAAGAAGACATTATGGTAGGAGAAATCAATAGGCCTGCTCTTCTCAGCCTTTCTGGTTCTAGTGATGACATTATTGATTTGACTTCACTTCCACCTCCAGAAGGTGATGATAATGAAGATGATTTCCTATTGCATACCTTAAACATGGCCATTGCTGCTCCTCCACCTGGCTTCAGGGACAGTTCAGATGAGGAAGACACTCAGAATCAAGCAACTCAGCCTAGAGACAACAAGGAGCAAGACAGTAATCTAGGCAATGATGACATTCCAGTGTCGCTTATCGATGCTGTCCCTACTAATACAGAGGGGAAATGTGAAAAGGGGCTAGATGATGCTGTAGTGTCTACACTTCAAGCACTAGAAGCTTTGGCTGCTTCAGAGGAACAGCAGACGAATGACAATTCAGGTTCTTTCGCCATAGTTACATTTATTCATTGAAAATCATTCCATCTTATCCATTTAGCTTTGGAAGTACTCCATTTCATGAGGGTTGGTTTGTGTTTTTTTTCTAACTTTCTTTTTATTTTTTGCCATCATTTTGCATACATCATATTCCATATTTAATGGAACACCATTACGTTATTAAACTACCTGTTTCGGGAACTGTGCAATAAAGTCAAAGTATTCTTACAAAGCATATTTTCGTCTCTAATACACCTCCTTTTGCTTTTTGCTTATCCAGGTGCTTCAGCTGCTGTCATTTAATTGAGTCTTATTTTTTGTGGCTTGCAGGTGTAGCTATCCTGCGAGCATATAGCCCTGAGTCATCTTCAGATTCTGGCAATGAAACAAATTCCTCTGAAATGACTGAAAGCTCTGAACTAGCCGCAGCACAGAAACAGTCGGAAAACACTGCACGTATGTTTTTGACCACAAGTGAAGGCTACCAACCGCTTGTGGAAGAGCAGACTGAATTTCCTATTGGTAAGAATCAGGCTGGAGGGCCAGGCATGAAGCCCTCACAGCCTTTGGCTGGTCATCAGGCTGCAGAGCTACAGTCAAAAGTTGTGCCTTCAAAGCAGATTCTTCATTCCGATAACATGGAAATGGAGCCAGAGACCATGGAGACAAAATCTGTCACTGATTATTTTAGCAAATTGCACATGGGATCCTTGGTATATTCTTGCACTAGTAAAAGGAAAAATAAGATGACAGATAGCGAAGTAAAAGCACCCTCTGACGGCAATGCTACTGTGAAAAAGCAGCAGGGAAATAAAAAAGCAGAGACTGATGAAGATCTAAAAGCTAAATTTGGAACTCTTTCAGCAAGAGACAGTCAACGCCTAAGCACTTTTAATGTGGAGAGAACTGCCTTTCGCCAAAGATGGTATGCTGCCGATGATGGGGCAGCAGATAAGCCAAGCCCAGAAACAGTGAATGGGAAGACTTTTCCAAGAGTTCCTGTCATCGGTAAAGCAGAAACTGACTGTAAGGATGAAGTGGATCCTGAGGTGGATCAGGATGATACCTCAGGGCTTAGCCAAGGTGAAAATTTCCTGTCAGATATGACTCCTGTGTCTTCAGCCAAAGACGTAAACGATGCAGAAGATACTGATTTATCTGCAGATGACCATCCTTCAAAACTTCCAGAAGCAGAGCAGAGTGTGGCTAGGCTTTGTGAATATCACTTGGCTAAGCGCATGTCATCTCTGCAAAGTGAAGGCCATTTCTCACTGCAGAGCTCTCAGTGCTCTTCAGTGGATGCAGGATGCAGCACAGGCAGTAGCACGTGTGCTACGCCTGTTGAATCTCCTCTTTGTACCTCTGATGTTAAGCACATCATCTCTGACCCATCAATGAAGGGCATTGCCTATGTCCCAGGAGATGAAAGAGCTGCCATTCTTCCAAACCATGGAACGACATACAAGGACCTGCACCAGCAGCCGGAAGCCGTGTGTCACAGAATGACAGTGCCTGTTGTGCATTCAGCAATTAATGCTGAACCTCTGTTCGGCACTTTGAGAGAAGGATGTCATCGGATCCCCAAGATAAAAGAAACTACAGGTACAGGAGTAATAAAGGGTTTCTTATATTTGTTTTTAAAGCTACATGTTAGCATTGAGGACTGGGTAAGACATATTTATTATCTTTCCCTTGAAGTATATCTTCAACTTGTAGCAGACAATGGAAATAGTACTTCATTTATCTGTTCATTTTACTTGTACATGTTGAAATATTCTTAAGAGCTGCATACAGAGATCAACTTGTAAAAAAACCTCTCATTACATTAAAAAAGTATATGGAGGGATACTGATGGAGAGGCCTCTTCCACTCTTTGGAAACCTCTTCAAAATCTATAGTCACTTGAGTTCCAGAATACTTGCTAGATTATAAGATGACTTCAGAAGGTAAATTAATGTAGGAGAGAAAAACCTGTGATTCATTTTTTATGTATCCTAGATGCTATTTTAGCAGGTTGTCAGAAGCATGCCAGTATGAATAAAAAGCTCTAAATGTAAGGATGAGAAAATGTCACTACTTTATTAAGCATGTATTTACTTCACAATCTGACAGTAGGTGTTTCTTCAGTTATAAAAAATCTACAGTTTTTCAGAGATGGCATTAGAAATTCTTTCAGTTGTATTTTAAATGTTTCCCTCTCCCTGTGATTGCAACCCACATGTAGCAGTCGTATGTGAATGTATGAAAATCCAAAAGTGCAACAGACTAGGAGCTAGAATGAGAAATACTCTTTCTCTGCCAAAAAGAGCCCCCATGTAACCAAACCAAAATTACCATGAATGCATCTTCCATACTCTCTCAGGTGTAGTTGATGAAGGTATTTGAATCTGAAAGTATTCATCTAATTAGTAATAGAAAACATGCAATACATATATTGGGGGACGTTTAGGATGTTTTATAGATAATTTTCTATTGCTTTAAAAAAAAAATGTTTGCTGTACTGGAATGAAAAATTAATTATTCATAATTTATAATTTATTGATAGATTTAAAGAGGCATTTTAGTGAAATACAAAAGACTAGTATTTAATTTTTTTATGGAATATTTTGAGGAATGTAAACCATTGGGAAATACCGGGAATCCATTTTTCCTGACTGATAATATGTATTTAAAAGTTTAGTGTCCAAATATTATCAGGGTGATGCTTAATTATTCTGTCTGCTCTTCTACTACCCCTAGTGTAGCTTTCACAGAGCCTGAAAAGGGAAGACAAGGAGGCATGCCTACAGCTTTTCCTAGACAGCCTCTAGCTGACTCCATCATGCTATCATCCATGCTATCAGAATCAAAGGTGCCAAGTCAAAATCAAGACTCTTGTGACATTCCCAAAGTAAATCAGGCTTGTGGGGCAACAGTTAGTTTACGGCCATATGACATGATAGGAGGAAGCCTCAGGATGCCGCAGAGCAGGAAAGTGCTTAGACGCAGCAGCAGCATCATTGGAGGATCTGCAGGCATTGAGATGCTGTTTGAAAAGAAGGCAGCCACGGCCAGTTTGAAATGCCTGGACATCACCCGAAAGGACGAATCCAAATCAGAGAGAAGGGTGGAATTTTCCCTGGGCAAAAAGCTGTCAAAAAGTTATTCTCAGAGTTGTGTGTACATCAGCACTGATAGGAAGGACGGTAAGAAGTGCTCAGGCACAGGTGCCAGTCAGAAGGACTCCAAGCCATGTCGAATGTTGCCTTTGCGAAAGCTGGACACCAGCACCTGGAGGTGCCGTGGCCCCTTTAGCTATTGCTTCCTAAGCAGAGGAAATAATGACAACGATGATGAAGATGACCAAGACAGCCATCAGCTCTCACATCTCTTTGAACATAAGACCTCATGTGAACTCACAGAACCAGCTGGTCAGTCGTTGTCCAGTGACAATGAGCAGAACGTCTTGGAGTCCCCGAAAGCTGCTGAGCCCCCACAAGATGAGGCAACCAGTGAGCATGAGAAGAGCAGTGCTGACACCCAAGGTGGCCAAATTGATGTGAATCTCAATGATGTGGCCTTTGATGCACGAATCACTCGAATAAATGTGTTGAAAGAGAAGATTTATGCAATGCCTGATGGATTTATTGCAGCACAAAAGGATGCCAGTGAGCTACTCTCACTGGTCCGAGCAAGTATGGGCAAGAGAGAAGATTTACATCCAGAAACATATGACCTTAAACTTTCTAAGTACAAACAACTGTTATCTTTGGAATCGAGACAGTTGGGAAGTGCCTGCAGGAAAATGGCCATGGCTGATAAAAGCCCTGAGGAAATGCTTTTAGCTATGACTTCCAGCTTTCAAGTACTCTGTTGCTTAACAGAAGCCTGCATGCGTTTAGTTAAAGTAATGAACTCTGAAACACAGCAGCAGGAAATTATAGCTAAGATAGACGAGGTTGTAATAAACTACATTTGTCTTCTGAAGGCTGCAGAAGCAGTGTCAGGCAAGACCTCCGGTGATCCTAGCATTAAACTCTTGGCTCGACATTCGACTACCATGGCCGCTATTGTAAGCACACTAACACGTTCTCTTAAAATGCTTTTAAACAAATAAAATTCAAAAGTCACTTCATAATCTACCTTTGCAAAGCCATACATAAAAAAACTTTTATTTACTGTATGTGTATGAACTAGTGTAACAAACTCAGCTTTCTCTGTATATTTTGTTATTTTATATAAAATAGGTATGAGATTAAAAAAAAAGTTAAAATACTGAACACTGACAAAAGTAATTAGTAGATCTGTCCTTCCGTTTATACAAAAACAAAAGCCAAAAAAACCCTCTACCCAAGACCAGAAAAAAAGAAACAGAAAAAAAATTCCTATTTAGGAGCAAGTTGATGTTTGACTATTTTTCATTTAGTCAAATTTATGGTTGTATGAAGTGAACTTTTAAAGCCTGTTATGTCAATGAAGTTGTTTTCTGTTTCATCCAAGTTTTCACTTGGAGAATGCTCCGTGTTTAGAAATGATAAATTAAATCCTAATGTATATAACACAATATTTAATGTTTTAAAATTATAATTTTTAAGCATTGAAAATAGCAAAAAGACATTTAAAATCCAAGAGACTATTATAACTTACTAGAGAATATATATATAATAAATGACTCTTTTGTTCATATGGACTGAATTACCTGATTCTTCTTTTCTAGGAAATTCTGTACTTAAAAAAAAAAAAAAAAGAAAGAAAAAAGAAAAAAACAAACTATTGAATATACCAACTTCAGAGGGTATTTGATGTATTGAACATTAGTGTTGGCATTTTAGACAGATAAGGTACCTGTGGAAGACTAAGGACACAGAAACCAGAGTGGTGGTGGTCTTCTCTCTGAAATGAAAGGTTGATGCCATTATGGTCAGACCAAAATGTATGGAGCAGGTCTATACACCCTGGTGTAGATGAGAGAGGGAGGACCATCAGGAAGTTCATATGCTGTTTACTGTTTCATCATATACCTATGGTGCATCGGAACAACATGAACTGCATCTATTTTGTTAAATATTTTATACTTCTTATTTTATGATTCTGAATGTTTAACTGTAAAAAAGTTAGAAATAAAATGAAGTTTTCAGAATACAATAAATATCTCTGAAATATTTCCAGCTAGACACAGTTCTTCTCTTGAGTGATGACAAAGGCAATTTGTGAATAATCTCTCCCATCTGAACCTTTCTGAAAAACATTTTGTAGTCTTGTGTTTGAGAGGCAGCCAGAGCAAAAGCTCTCAGTTCCAAGTGGCAAATAGGCTTTCACAAGAGCATCTGGTAAACTTTTCAGTGACTGAGGAGCACAACCTCCATTCTCCAATCTGATGTAGGTAATTTTCATCTGTTTGTCACAAAGAGAATAACCACTCCGTTTTGAAAACTTACCCATTCAGCTGAAGTGCATGTGAAGCTTTCTGTGCTGAACTAGACAGACTAAACCAACAAAATTAAGGAAGTACTTTCTTTCACTTCACTATGAAACCACGACAGACGTTTTCCTCAGACTGCAAAAAACATCTTCAGAAACACAGTATCATAGGCTTAATCTGGTTTCTGAGATCAGTTCACTCAGCACATGGACCCGCTCTGGAGGGCAGCTCAGAGGTAGGCTGTAGGCTGAATTACACTGTTGGTGGGTGACAGCAGCTTGTCCTGTGTGGTGCTGACACTCGGTGCTCTCGTTCTGGCAGCCGAGAGACTGGGACCATGTGTGCTGCTCTGGTGCTGCAAATCCTGTGAGTTTTGACTATTTCATATTGGGTAAAAAAAAAAGGATGAATTGTTGTATTGGTAAGTATTCCTTGATTGTTTTCTGAGTTTATAAAAATGTCATGAGTGATTTGGAAACGCTAAGTTCCAAAAATAAATTTAGGATTGTCACAGCTAATTATTGATATAGTTCATAGGAAAGTGTTGCTTTCAGCATTGCTAGTCCAGTCCTTTTCATTCCACTCCATTTCAAAAACTGATCTAATTTTACTTCAAAGGTAAGCAGATTTTTGTTGTCCTTTTGTTTAAGCACTTTCCTGATTGTAGAAATGCTTATTTTGCTCCTTAAAGCTAACCATGGCTTTTTTTTTTTTTTTTTTTTTTTTGGTAATATTTTTGGCTTTTAACTAGTGGGGGGGTGTGTGTGTGTGGGGGGGGGGTGTATGTGCATCCTCTCCTTTTTAATGTATTTTCATGGCATCACAGAATAATTTGGATTGTGAGGGTCTTCTGGAGTTCATCTTGTCCAACCCTTGCTCAAAGCAAGTCTAATCAGATCAGGTTGCTCAAGGCTGTTTCAAGTTGTTTATTGAATACCCTCCAAAGATAGATGTCCCATAACTTCTCTGTGCAATCTTTAGTATTAAAAAATATAAAAATATAAAAATTCATCTCTAATCAGCCTTCTTCATGTTCTAATAATATCCATTGCCTTTCATTGTATCGCTGCTCAGCCTTTAGAAAAGTCAGGCTCTGTCTTCTCTGTGCTTCCATCAGGCAGCTGTAGGCTGCAATAAAGTCTCCCCTGAGCCCTCTCTCCTCTGGACTGAGTAAAACCAATTTCTTCAACCTTTCCTTGCATATTGTGTACTCCAACCCCTGACCAGCATGGTCACCCTCCACTGGGCTCCATGGTGTGATTTCATAAATGACCACCATGTTTTGATAAATAGGATCACCTAGCCAAGCTAAGGTGTCTCTTGAAGCAGGCAGCTTCTCATTCCCCAGGATTTCAGATATCCCCATGTGGTACCACGTGAATGTCTTTTTTGTGATCTTTCCACAGAGGCTTTTATGCAGGCTTTTAAATTGTACAATGGCACAGCTACTGGAAATAATTTGTCTGCAGTCTCCTAGAATCACACGTGTTCACAGGCATATTAGGTTGGTGTCTCACAGTTATCCTGTGTCAGGAAGTATGTTAATCTTTCTTCTGGGCTGCAGTGAACGCTTATTGCAGCTTTTCGGTAAGAAGAAGGCCTATAAGAAAGTTGAAGACAAACTTTTTGGCAGGGTCTGTTGCAGTATGACAAGAGGTAATGGGTTTAAACTAAGAGGGTAGATTTGGACTAGTTGTAGGAAGAATTCTTTTATGATGAGAGTGGTGAGGCATGGAACAGATTGCCCAGAAACAGTGGTAAATGTGGTAGATTGCCCAGAAAAGTGGTAGATGCCTCATTCCTGGAAACATTCAAGGTCAGTTTGGACTGGGCTCTGAGCAACCTGATCTATTTGAAGATGTCTCTGCTCATTGCAGGAAGGTTGGACTAGATGACCTTTAAAGGTCCCTTCCAACAAAAACTCCTCTATGATTGTAAGATCTTGCGATTCAGCTTGTCTTGTCCAGCTAAGGAGAGTCCTGGATGATAATAGACATTACTGCTATTAATTCATGGGCATGTGACCTTGCACATCAGTTGCTGCTGAATTATAACCTATTCCTAATTATCTTTCAGCACTGAGGTGACCTTTTCTACCTATGTTACATCCTAATTGATTCCATGCATTAATTAATTGTACATCTTAACTTCATGGCATCAGGGAATGTAACTACTTGGACTAAAGCAGTAAAGAAATACTAAATAATGTCATCTGGAATATGCTATACTTTTATAGATTTTTATATCTACACTGCGTGTTTAGTGATTTTTTAATTTGACAAAATGATAAGCATCTTCATATCTGAGTCCTTGACTTCAGGCTGTTTTGTAAATAACACTTGGCAAAATTTACCATTTTGAAATCAGGAGACAAAGCTGCATGCGTACATATTTTTTCCTTCTATGCAATCATCACACCATCAATTCATAATCACTGAAAGATACAGAATGCTTCATGATGTCTTTGCGCTCACCAGGCATGTGAAGTAATCACACTAGCACATTATTTGAAGCTGGACTCTTGAGTAACTTTGTCACACAGTTTATATTTAAGAGAGACCCTGGGACAGCACTGAAATCCGGTTGAGGTTAGTAGTATTTTATCAGGGATAAATTTGGCTCAGTGGAGTTTAACTGTAGCATTGTAGCAGCAGATGTTAAAAACCAGAGCCTCATTGCACTAAGGAGTAAACTGTTACAAACTGAAAACTTGGTTCGTGTCACAAATAGCTTATTGATGAACACATGGCACTAACATTAACCAGCCTTTATAATTTGCCATTCAAAGTTCAGGAGTAAATTTTCTGCACAAACAGAAGGTGATCACAAGGTTCCACTGCACTACCTGCGGAACAGCCCTAACAGCTTGGCTGAGCAGGGATCTTCTCTTGGAAATAAGGCAAAAAAAAGAAGGTGTACGCCTAGTGGAAGCAAGATCAAATGACATGGGAAGAATACAGAGATTTTGCTTGCCACTGTAGGGAGAAAGTGCACTGGCCAAAGCTCAGCTGGAGTTGAAGCTCCCAGAAATGTGAGGGACAATAAAAAGAGTTTTTTTCAAGTATATTCATAGCAATAGGCAGTACAGAAATATCATTGGCCCCTTACAGGAGGAGGATGGTCAGCTCACAAACAGGGAGAGAGACAAGGCAGAGACGTTTCTTTGCCTCTGTCTTCAAGATGGGTGATGGACCAAGGGGGTCTCAGTGTCCTGAGCTGGAGGTCATTGCAAAACCTCTCTTGAAGATTTTTGAGCAGTCTTGGGAATTCAGAAAGGTCCCAGTTGACTGGAAGCTGCAGAACATCGTCCCAATTTTCAAGAAGGGCAAGAAACAAGACCATGGAAACTACAGGCCTGTCAGTCTCACTTCAGTGCCCGGTAAAGTTATGGAGAAGATTATTCTGGGAATTACTGAAAAACACCTGAAAAACAATGCAGTCATTAGTCACAGCCAGAACGGCTTCATAAGGGGAAAGTCCTGCTTATCCAACGTGATTTCCTTTTATGACAAGGTAACCCACCTAACTGATCAAGGGAAGCCAGTTGATGTAATCTTTTTGGTTTTCAGTAAAGCTTTTGATATTGTTTCTCACAGGATCTTTCTGGACAAAATATCCAGCACACAGCTGGATAAACACATCCTGTGGTGGGTGAGCAACTGGCACATGGGTCGAGCACAGAGGGTAACAGTGAATGGGGGAACATCACACTGGTGACTTGTCACTAGTGGGGTTCCACAGGGCTCCATCTTAGGCCCTGTGCTCTTCAACATCTTCATAAATGACTTGAACACAGAACAGGAAGGGTACTGAGCAAGTTTGCAGATGATACAAAACTGAGAGGAACTGTTGACTCCCTCAAAGGCAGGGAGGCCCTTCAGAGAGACCTTGACAAATTAGAGGACTGGGCAATAACCAGCCATAGGAAGTTCAACAAAGAAAATGCCATCTTCTGCACCTGGGATGGAGAAACACTGGATGTTTGTAGAGACTGGGGAATGAGATGCTGGAAAGCAGTGCTGTGGAAAGGGAGTTGGGTTGCTGACAAGTTGAATATGAGTCAGCAGTGCCCTGGCAGCCAGGAGGGCCAACCATGTCCTGGGGGGCATCAGGCAAAGCATCGCCAGCTGGTCAAGGGAGGGGATTGTCCTGCTCTGCTCTGCACTGGTACGGCCTCACCTTGGATATTGTGTGCAGATTTGGTCACCGCAGTCTAAAGAAAGATATTAAACCATTAGAGAGTGTCCAAAGGAGGGCAACAAAGATGGTGAAGGGCCTTGAGGGGGAAGCCATAAGGAGACTGAGGGGAGACCTCACTGCAGTTAAAACTTCCTTGTGAGGGGAAGAGGAAGGGCACGCGCTGATCTCTTCTCTGGGGTGACCTGTGAGAGAACCTGAGAGAGTGGCCTGAAGTTGTGTCAGGGGAAGTTTTTTAGGCTGGATATTAGAAAAAGGTTCTTCACCCAGAGGGTGGTCAGACACTGGAACAGGCTGCCCAGGGAAGTGGTCACAGCATCAAGCCTGACAGAGTTCAAGAACTATTTGGACAATACTCTCAGGACAACACTCTCACATTGTGTGACTCTTGGGGATGGTCCTGTGCAGGGCTAAAGGTTGAACTTAGCAATACTTGTGGGTCCCTTCCAACTTGGCATATTCTGTGGTTCTGTCTTTTCAGACCTAGATTTGGCCAAAACAATAGAAAGCTTGAGGCACTCATCATTAAAATCTAAACTAAACTAAATAAATAAATTAAAGATATAAAATAGTAATTGTACTTTCCTGTAGGTGTTCTCGAGGTAAAATCTGAAATTAGACTCAATAAAAACTCTTCCTTTAGAGACTGTGAAGCAATAGATTCTGGGGAGAGGGAATTTTGGCTCATGAGATCTGGGAGCAAATCTCTGATTTCATAAGGGCAGAAGGGAAGGGAAATTAATCTAGTAGCCTGTTGTACTGTAGTAAGTGTAAACCTTTCAGTATTGATAAAAGAACACTTCTTTTATGAGAGGAGGCTGTGGCCCATTTTTATGCAATAGGACATACTTAATTGCATTTTAAAGCTCATTCTGTTATTCTGAAAAAAAAAAATCAAAAACCCCTGAGTATGTGAGGAACAGTAAAAACAAATGTGTTTGTTTCCTGCTCCACTAAGAAAATATTCTACATTCCGTTTTTTAAGTGGTTGTCCAATTGCACTGGGTTTATGTGGACCTTATTGCTCAGGTTTGGGGAATGTTTGCTCTTTATGGTACCTGCACTTGAAGCCGTCTTCTCATATTCTCAACACATTAAGTTAGATACACGTTACCTAGAATTATTTCAGTTTTTCTCAAAGGCGAACCAAGTTATTTCTTGTTTGTTTATTTTTCATTTGTGTCTTTTTTCAGGAAGAAATTTGTAACCCTGTGATTCCTTCTTTGACATTATTCTTCAAAGATAAGCTATCTCTTAAGATGCAGCCATCATTTTTGCCGAAGGTGGTGTCTTTAAAATCACTTATTTGTTTAAGTTTTCCTTATAAGAAACATGCTTTATTTTTTACCTCTAATAGCAAAAGAGCTCCCTTTGTATTTGTAGTCCAGGCTTTCTCAGAATTTATAGACTGTGTATATCTCTCAGAGATCCAGTGGTTATCTAGATGGATGTTTGGTGTTTCAGTATTTGCTATAAAACTTAGGAATTGACACTTCCAACTGAATATATAGCTTCTCTGAGACTGTTGAATTACTGAACAGCTATATGTCTGCCATTCTTTCCCCAGGCACTGTGCCATCTCTGATAAACTGCCTCAAGAGCTGCCACAGCACTTGGTAGAGGTCACTCTAGACGTGAGAAGTGTTGTTTTTGTGAGGGGCATCAAGAACCTCTGCTAGATAATTTGTGGCAGGAAATTTTATAAAGTCTCACAGTGTGAGCAAATGCGGAAATTAATTTGAGAGTGAAAAAAGAGAGAAGGCATCCTGAACTCTACGAGCAGGTTTTCTTTCAATGTTTTATTCCATTTCTTCGTGGCTGAGAAGGAATTTGAACAATTTGTGGCCTGATACGTTTTTTTAATGCCATTGTGTGAAAGGTGATGACAACAGTGTGAATATATGACCCATCGTTATTGTAAAAAGAAAATCTCTGCAGTCTGGAGTGTTAAGGTGTAGGTGTATCCTCAGAAAAGATTTATTTATAGACTGTGCATCCTAAAGAAGACTAATTACTGGTAAGGTATGTTTCTTTCTTGATGAGCAATCTCTATTCTACCAGTGAATTACCGTAAAGGATAATGGGACAGCAGTCTGTATCAACAAAGATTGAATTAGCTTATAATAATAAAATAGATTATTGTTGTTTCTTACTATAAGCAAAGGGCCAAGAGAAGATAGTTGCCTCTAATACTGAATATGCAGAGAACTGGTAACAACAAGTAAAAATTCTTCCATGTTGCTTATGCCTTTCAAATGACAGCATGAGGTGACAGTAAATGTCATCAACAGGTTTATTCTTGTAAATTTTCTTTTTCATGTGCTAAACTGTAAGCCTGTATGTACAAGAGGTTTGAAAGTGATGTATCTAGATATTAATGGTAACAATCTGAAGGCTTTAGCCAGTGCTTCAGGCTTTGGTTTTAGTATAAGTGTTGGGTTTATTAATATAAATTAGAAGTCTTCCAGTGTCCATGGAAGGAGAAGATCTTAGCACCTCCTGGGAACCCCATTTTCAGATGGCCAGGACTGGTTTTGCTGAAGAGATGCCAAAGGATGCAGTTTTACTTTGATTCTTTTATTGCCAATGAAATGGCCACAGATGCAGGTGAGGATTCAGTCTGTCCCTGGGTCAGCAATGCAGACATCATGAGTGCCTGAAGGATTTCTGAATCTATCATTTTGCTGAAATGGATCATCATTTTATCCTCTCAGCAATTTCGGATACTTCTTCAATCTTCACAAACATGAAAAAACTGGCAACCTTCAGAAAAAACAGCCCCAACACCAAACTTTTCCAAGTGCCTAAACCCATGCTTACTTCTCCAGCTTTTCTTCATCTGCTTTCTGCAGTAAGAGGAGAAAACTGCTTGTGCTTCCTCTCTTAGTTCTAGTCCAAAGTCAGCATGTTTTGCTGGAATGTTTTAATGTTTTCCAGCCCCGCTGAATACTTATTTTAGGGCTTCTGCTACAGGTCACTTTACCAGGCAAATAAATTGTAGACACAAGTGCTGTACAAGTAGTTGTACAACTGAGTTTCTCCTTCCATGATAATGCAGAGGCAACCAGTCAGTGAAGTTTCAACAAATGTAATGTCTCTGAAACCTTGTTACCTATGCAGGACACTGCTTGGATTAGACACTTCAATGCAAGCTATTTATCATATTGAATTTTGGCTTTTTATAATTGTGATTTCAGTTTTCTTTCACATATTTCAGATAATTATATTTAATCGTTCTTGGTTTACAGGTTTTTTTCCCACTGGACCTTGTTATTTCCTATTTTATCACTCCCTCTTTTAATTGTTAACTTTTTTACGCTTGAAAATTGTGTCTTAAAAGAGATATATGTTTCTCGTCAGGGATGCTTCACAAGGTTTTACTTCTAAAATCACTTTAAAAAATCACTTAAACAGAATATTAAAAAATAATTTTCTTTAAATATATGGAAGAACTATGAGAGCAAGGCAGCAGTGCATTCCTTGAGGAGTCAGGAAGGGTAAGTATTCACGAGAACAAGTGAGGACATGCCTTTCAACTGTTTCGTTTGTACACTGATAGGACTTCAGGTAAAGCATAGTGTCTGGAAAAAAAATAAACAAAAACCAACCTTAGACTTGGAGATGCTTCTATGGAGCTTCCTGGCAGCATGCCTTCCATAAAGAAAAAGCTGTATCTGATGGAATGGTTCAGGGACCTGCACCAAAACTCAGTGTTGTGAAAAGCCTGTTGTGTTGTGTCTCTGAGGAGGCAGTCTGCTCAGCCCACATGTTTCTGCTCATGGCATGAAGGTAAGATTGCAAATTAAATATTTTTTCACATTTTATAAAGTAATTTCCGAAGCTGCTATTCTTTTTTTCTGACTTTTTTTTTCTGATTTTTTCTTGACAGTCTTACTGATTTAAAAATAAGAAATAGTTTTCAGTGTTTTTTCTCTCTTCTCTGGCCGTATGAGAGACCACATAAATGAGTAAATTAACTACTGGATGATGAAAAGAGAACTGATTCTACACAAAGGCTTGTCTTGCATGTAAAGCAATGCGTCAATACAGTCAGTATAGGTTTGAGGTCTCCTATGACAATTGTAATATTGTGATTAAACATTTTTAAAAGAAAATTTTATGTAAATGAGTTACCCACTGGCAGTTTATTTAAAAAAACCCATTGGATCATACTGTGGCCTGGTTGGGGTTTTTAAATTTATTTTCTGATTTTTAAGCTTTATTTTTCCTTCCCTGCTTATTCTTAAATTCAGGAAAACACAACTTTCTTTGAAAAGCTTGTTGAAAACGAGTCTTGTTTAAAGTTACATTATTCCTCCTGAATGTCCTATTTGTACTTCACAAGTTACACATTAATATGTTGGGAGTCCTTTTCCTTGCAGAAAAATTTGCACTGTTTATATCTCTTATGTCAATAGTACCTTTGGATTCAAAGGTGCCTTCTTCTCACTGAGTCTAGTTGTGTTTTCTCAGTGCAGACAAGCAGCATCAAGACCCATCTTAAAAGCACCTGGGGTTTTGATAGTTTTTCTTTGTAGACAGCTGTTCGAGAACATCATTGCCTTTAACTTTGTACCAAAGCCTAAGATAAAAAGCTAGATCTAATGCTACATTTTTGATTTAAATAGGTCTCTTCTGTTACTGGTGCATCAAATTCCAGATGAGATCTGACCCATCTTTATACAGTGGTAATATTTCTTGTCTGTCTATGGAAAATTTCTTGTCTGGCATATCACAGGATACCTTTTACCTTTTATACCTGAAGCACACTGGTGGCTTAGAGTTGTTCTATAATTAGTAGTATGAGCAGTTTTTTCTCCTTAATCAGTTAAAACTGATGAACTCCTAAGTTGCAGTGGACCCTTTTTCCTCAGGGCAGAATTCATCTTGCTTAACTCTAGTTGTCTAAATACTGAGTATCAGGTATAAATCATGGAAAAACTCTCTAGTCAATGCAAGAAGAGAAAGAGGCATCTCCAGAGCTGCATTCAAAGATCTCTGGAATAAATCACCTACTGGATGTGTTTCTTTCTCTCTTTCTGTTGACAATATAGGGAGCTTAGACAACCATCTCATCTCAGTGATGAATATAGGGAGATGAAGGTCTCTGCTTCCCTCAAACCCCATTTTTCTTCACACTGTACTGTTTTAAATTTTAGCTCACATCAATCAGTATTTTTCAAGGTCTTCACTTTTGCTAGTGGCATGTGATCATCACTGAATTGAGTATGCCTCCCATCTTTGAGTCAATAAAGTGCTTTGAAAGGCACCAAGCACATTGTTTCTCCGGAAGAAATGCATTCAAATCAAGTGACGTGCAGCTGTTTCCAGTATGTTTGAGGATGTTGTTTAGCCAGTTAGAACATATATCCCAGATTTTCAGACTTTTTCCTTGTTTAATTGTTTGCCTTATCCATATTTGCATTTCTTAATGTTTTGCTTTCAAGGTTTTAACACACTGTGAGAATTTAGAGAAAAATTTATCCAAAGTTACTGGAATAATTTGTGTGATCGCTTTTCATATTTTTCATGCAAAGTTATTCTGAAATTGATGTATTTTATTCAATTGTCCTGCTGATTTAAGGCTGAACAGAACATGAATTCCACCAAAGGTGCTTAAGAGTGAAACTACAGCTCACTTGGCAGTGAACAGTAAGAAACTGTTCCAGAACTAGTAATATTGAAGGGTTTCTTTGAGTTGCTAGGGCTGAATATTGTGTGCTTAAATGCATATGAGGTTCTTGAATCAAAATTTCTTTTACTGGATCACTAGCAGAATACAGTTAGTGAAAGAGGAAAATTTAGGATTCATTTAAGCAACTGGAGATGCTTTTATCAGAGGTCTTCAAAATGTGAACTGATCATGCTGGACTCCTTTGAACTAGAGAAGTAGGCACTACTAGATGCTACTCATATCACTTGAAAGTAGAGATCAAAAACCTGTAAGTAAATTTGCATCTTGGAAATGCCCACTTCTCTCTGATCAATTATTAAGGGAGTCCAAGTTAACCAGCTCAAATCTTCATGCTTGCCTTGTGGATGTTTAAAGTTGTTTGTTCTTAAAACCAGCAAACGAAAGAACTTAGCTGAGAAATTAAAAATGGTATTGCATTTTGTTGGTTCAGAATGTCTATGAATATCTATTTCTATGTTTTCCTTTTTTTTAATAATTTTTTAACACATATAATTAATTTCATAGTGTTTTCCTTTCCTACTTTTGTGTCATGGTATCCTGTTAACCCTTTTGAAAAGCATAATCAAGCTAGTAGAGGAGAGCATGGGAGAATAACTTTGAAAATATTCCACAACTTAGCATTGATTTTACCACCATCATGTTTTACTCATTCGAGTTGGGGTGTATCAGCCTTCCCAGCCTCTCTGAATGCTCAGACCTTGCACTGTCTGCCAGAGCTCCTTGTACATGTGCAACATGTGGCCTTCCTAAGTGCTTCATACCACCAGTGCTGGAGATAAAGCAATAAGCTTTGGTAGCCCAAAAAGGAGGGTTTAGTTTCTGTATAAATCTCAGTATTTTATTTAGGCTCAAACTTAAATAGGAGTGATTAACAGCACTTCATAATTGTTCACAGTTTAACAACAGATCATCCTGAATCCTCATTGGTATATTTATATAGAAATTAAATAACTTGTATTTCGCAAGATTTGCAGTGGGCAGAATTCCCAACTACATCTTTTCACATGTTTCTAAATCCTATTTCAAGTAAATTACAGGTCAGTATTAGTAAATACTACCAGTAATAAATAGCAGAAAAAGAGGCAGATGGAGAATGTGAAACATTATTTCAGAAATAATGCCACAGTAGTAAATGAGATGTCAAAAGGCAGTTTTCCTTTTCTTAGGCAAATGCCATGTTTTTTCTTAGAACATATGTTGATAATTTGGCAGAGGTGCACAAAATCCTTGCATAGTTCATACATTCCAATTCAAAGGCTGAGGTTTCGTACAAATGGATCTCACAGTCTCAGATGGGCCATTTTATGGGAATGTAACAGCTGTTTATTTACATTTATGGTTCAGGATGCACATCGATTTCTATGAAACTACTCACATTGCATATTCACAGCTTTCATTAAATCTCTTTTTCAGTTCAAAATGGCCAAGTAAGGTATCTGCCTGAAGGTTAAACTGTTTTAAAAGCAGTGTTTGTTGACAAAGACCAAAGTACATTTTGATGATTTTGAAGTATTCTGCCAGCACTTCAGAAGAGAACTGCATCAAAAGCAAACCAGACCTCTTCGCTCTTTGCTTTGAATGTGCATCATCAGTGATGTCAGTGGGACTCTAGTAAAACAGTTGTTAATTAACTTATGTCCCTTCTTTCAGTGCTGCAGAATAAAAGCACAAAATGTTGTAGGAGCAATCTGAAGAGCAAACATTAGTTTGTTTGTTTCTTTATTAATAATTTATCCAGAAATGTTATCAAATTCTCTCAACCTGGGGCAACGTTTCTAGGACTGGACCCCAAGAATCTTGCTCCATCCAGATCATTATTACAAGAGTTACTGTAACACTTGTTCCTGTGAACACTTCCTGACCTAGCACGCTTTCAGTTTTGGCTGGCAGCATAGATAGACAGTCCACTTTTGAATTATACCTTTGCAAACAGAAAAAAAGAGATGTTGCAAACCTAAAATGAAATTAATTTAAATTAATTTGAATTTAAGTTGTTTTATGAGCTGTCCTGCAAATAGACAATCAGGGGTGGTCCTTGTATGAAGATCAGAAAGAAAAACAGATGAAAAAAAAAACCCCAAACCTTAATTCCCCTTATAATTTTATTCAAAATTGGAAGAAACCTGCATGGAATAAACATTGAAAAATAGATATTATTACAACATCCTTAATTTATTAAGGTAAATTTTTTTTGTGAGTGTATAATTGTTCCTTTGATTTAAAACAATGGCCAACGCTTGCCTCTTTAGATTTCATCATTTCACTCAGTGAAAAGTGTTGAAGTGTTGGTACTGAGATTTGGTTTACATCAGGAAAAAACAGAGGCTTTTTGCTCTTGTGTTCTTCAAGCAGAAAACTATAGAGAATGCTGTAAGCCATCTTAGAAATAACAACTTCTTAGACAAAGAAAAGAGTAGAATCCCATTCTGTATAACCATGTTTGGTTACTGCCCTCTTTACATACCTTTTCTTTCTACATGTACTGTTTCATATACCACTGACATCCTAGTGCCTGTGCAGTGAGCAAGAGTGCTGTGGAAATCATACATATGGGAAACAGCAATACAATTTTGCAGAGGCAGACAGGTTTAATTTTGAAATATCCTAACATTTGAGTGCCTGACTTGAGATGTTCCCTGATAGTTAATTTTTAAGTGATTTTTCTAGAGTTAGAAACCCCTAACAAATCTCTTTTTGTGCTGTATTGATATTCACACAGGGTTTGTCCCTGTTCCTGGATAGCTGTTCTGCAGCCTCATTCCTTCCATAGCTAGAAACTTTTATTTCCATATTAAAACACTACTTGTGTTTGTTGCAACTGGGGCCTTTTAAACAGTTGTCTTCCAACCTCTGATTCCATTTCACATAGTCAGGTTTGCTCTGGTTTTCTTTAGCTAGTTAGCAAACTCTTTTAACATTTTGATATAGGAGATTCTTCAGAATATACTTAATCAGGCCATTGATAATCATCTATCTCTTCTGACAGTACCTCATATGTACATAATATCATCTCATTTACATTTTTCAGTATCAGCACATCAGTAGCTCCTAATCATTCTGGCATTGATTAGTGCCAGCAGTTAAGGTTGTTACCATTATCTGTTGACACTGCAAGTTTATTCCACTTCTATCACTTCTAGTCCTGAATGATATCTGATTCTTTCTAAATTTTATCCTGACCTTCCTCCCTAAACCAAACCAAAATGAAACAAAACAAAACAAATAACCAATGCAAGACAAAACCAGCAACAAAATAACAGTTCTATAAAAATGTTGTGTATTAAAGTACCTCGGAAGTGGGTTCTGCTTAGTGTAAAGAAACAAAGAGGGAAAATTTCACTCAATGGAAAGTACAGAAGAGTTACAATTGAGATCCATTTTTCTGAGCGTGTTTCTATCACTGAATGGAAAATATTGTTTAATTCATCTGACCAAGACATTTTTACACTTTTCTACACTTCTTTTGGAAACACTGGAGACTTCCAGTAGAATTAAAGAGAGAAAAGAGGGGAAAGTAACAATCAAAATAATTTTCTAGTGGGAAAATGAGGCACAGAATTGCCATGTTGAAGGCAAGATTCATAAAAAGCAAAGGATGTCATAAGAGGTTCTTTCCCAGTCACATGAGGTCAGCACTCAAATGATGTATGCTACTAACAGATATTATTCCTTCTGAATACCATGAAGGAGAGAAATACGGGAGCTCAGCCATAGGGCCTTAGTCATGCAATATCACAACATCACTGAGGTTTGAAGGTCAGGTTGCTCTGGGACCAGCTGATTTCTTTGTATCTCCAAGGACAAATATTTCACAGCCTCTCTGGGCAACCTGTTGTAGTGTCAGACCACGCCAAGGCGAAACAGATTTTTCTGTCTTTGATCAGAATTCCCTATGTTTCAGTCTGTATCAATTGCCTCGCATCTTGTTCTTGTATGCCTTTGAAAAGTCTGACTCCACCATCTCTATAACCTACCAATAGTTTGTATATAGTTAGAGACAGCAGGAATATTCTTCTGAATTTACCTGAACTTGCAGAATGTCTCACTGGAATGTAGAAAAGGTCTTATTATAAGGGATGGGCTTCTGGAGCTGGGTGAAGAAAGAGCAGATGTCTTGCAATTATCTTAAGTTCAGTGTGCCTTTAACAACAGGCATGCCAAACAGCTGTGCTAGGCAAAATGAGAAAGTCACATAGCCATAGATGAAACCTGTCATGGGAGTAATATTGATGGTGTTTTTAAGCTGGGGACATTTCTGTTTCACAAACAGCAAAGAGACAGAACAATGAAGCCCATAAACCAAAAACTCATCAGACACATGAATATCTTTCAAGCTATTTCAGTGTTTCAAAGGAAAACAAAGGTGCAGAGTTTAGGCAGTTCTTAAAGAATTGGGCTTTTCCTGCGATGTGTCAAAGCCCAGTCGGGGAGGGATGGTGACATAGATTTGAAGATACCTGAAATCCCAAGGAGAGAGTTCCCAGAGGAAGCGGAAAAAAACATTAGCATCATACTAGCAAAGAAACTTGTCACTTTTCATTCTTAAAAATAGCACAGACTAGGAACCTTGCCAGTCCCAGCAAAACAAAAGTGTTTAATACAAAAATGAATTCTTTTTCAATCAGATGAAACATTGACAAAGCTTGGAGGTAGGAAAAAGCAGACTAAAAAGTAGGATGAGAACTTCAAACATGAGAATGGGAACTTGGTGCCATTAGAACCTCTTTGCAGCATTGAATTTTGTGGCCCATACAAGTAGAATATCCCATTTTTCCAAGCAGGATGGGAAAGAAAGTGACTGGAAATGGTTCCAGTTACTGGAAATGGTTCCAGTATTATATAAAAACTCATGCCATTTTTTTAATTTAAAAGTGTGAACTAAGGCTGGGTGATAGATAGAGACAGATACAGCCAATATGTTCATATTGAAGAGTCTGGGGTACTTCAAGATCTCTGCTGTATTACAGCAGTGTCACTAGTGAACCTTGGCTGCTGGATGGTGATTCTCAGAAAAAGGGGTATCTTTGAAGAGAGGCATTGTGAAACATTTTTTTCATTAAAAAGTTTCTGATTTCACCAGGAGAAATCAAGTCATTTTAGAGTAATACTGAGTCTTTTATTTTATTTTCATAGCCAAAGTCTTAGTTTTCATTCCCTTATACATTAAATACCTGCAAGTGGAATTGGGAAGAGACTGTGTGTGACAATTCTTTGCAAGAAAAATAAAACTCTTTTTACAGTCACGCATTTAAGCAAAGCATGTGTTGAAGCAACAAATGAAAAATTTCTTTTTGTCTGCTAGATCAGGTAAAATAAAAGCTAGATAGCTTCTTATTACAGTCAGTCTACTATCTTTAGATTTTATTTGGGGGGAGAAAA
The DNA here is from genome assembly GCF_022539395.1 of Myiozetetes cayanensis. Classification (NCBI taxonomy): domain Eukaryota; kingdom Metazoa; phylum Chordata; class Aves; order Passeriformes; family Tyrannidae; genus Myiozetetes; species Myiozetetes cayanensis. The sequence continues at coordinate 98,508,734 of NW_026087742.1, forward strand.
AAGAAACAGTGCAATTGTTTAGAAATATTTCTGATATTACCTCAAGTCTTCTGCTGGAAGTCAAAGTAGCAATGAAAATGAAATCAAGTATTTGAGTACAGGCATTTGTCCCTTTTCTGCACTTTTATTTTGAACAAGAGAAGAAATTAAATGGAAATGGGAGCAAAGAATGAAAGACAATACAGACTATAAAATGATCAACAGAAAAAACTAGCAAGAAATAAATTGTCCTGTATCTACCTTGAAATATTCTGTACTCTTTGCTGTAGAAATGAACAGATACTTGCATGTATTTCCAAAGTGTGTGTGTGTGTCTCTATTTACAAATAATTTTTTCCAAGACTGTGATTTCAAAAGTTTCCTGTTCTACAGTCTCACCAATTGTGTAGATCCATAAGGTCCATTAGACTAAAGAATGGAGAGACACAGAGAAGGAAAAAAAGCACTTCAATTGGGAGGTAAAAAGAAAATTTCATTCTTTACTTAAATATTTGTTTCAATGCTGCCATCCTAAGTTACACCTGCCTGGTTCACAACAAAGCAAAACATTTAAGTTCTCCTGTTATTTTCTGTATATACTGATGCAATAACATTCTCTGACCTCAAAAGACAAAACTATCAGGTCAGAAGAAGAATATTGTAAGTCATAGCACATGGCAAAGAAATAGTTACAGATGAAAAAATGGCAAATTTAGTTTTGTCAAGACTTTTTATTATAGAAGGAAAATTCATTCAAACTGGCAAATGTATCTTATCTCTCACATATTCAGGTTTGATACTTAAATCATGACTTGACTTTTAACAAAAAGCACACAGAAACTAAGAAAAGTAGTTTTTCTAAATTGTTTTTAGTTTAGTTTAGTAAAAAAAAATCAAATGACAGAAGATTAGAACATAGAGATTACGTTCTGAAAAGATGCAAAAATCTAAAGTTAAACTGTGGTACCACTTTCAGTTGTATTTTGTCATTCCATATTATCTAAAGCTACCTAAATAAAAGGAAAAATAGATGCTGCTCCAGTTTGAACAGGCAATCATATAAGCAGCAGCATCTGCACTTGTTAGATGTATTTTGTGGCTTTATTGATATCTCTTGAATATATACAAAGTGTGGAGGAGAACAATTGATCATTCTGGAATATAACCTAATTAATTCTGGAATGAATATACACTTCTGTTTTTTCTGTGCAAGCACTCAATCAATATTTGATAGCCAAATTGACAGCACGATATTTTTAGTGGTTTCTTTACGTTAGAGTAGTCTTGTTCCAGTATGTCACTTTAATCTTTTCAATTATTTTCAGAGTCTCAGATAAGCTTGACTGAAAGACTTAATCTTTTAGTTCATGTATTCATTAAAGATGGCATCAAAATCAATCCTTCATTAAAATCTGTTGAATGAGGCCAATGCTGCTAGAGAAATGTAATGCTACGTCTCTATCCAGTGTGAATCAAATGCTTAATGAGACTATCTTCTGATTGCTAATGTCTCCTTATTAGCAAATGTATGAAAGAAAAATTAATCTTAGTACCTTATCAGGTTAAATAAGCAAATTAGAAGGGGCATATTTATCTTTCTTCCAAGAGCTAGAACAATCAAGAGAAAAAGCACAGAAATCACTTAAGGAAAGTCCTAGACATAATATTTTGCATGCAAATTATGAGAGTGATGGGAAGATCTGAACTTTTTCAAATGTTTTAGCATCTGTTTTGTATCATCAGCCTAAATGGAGATGAAGTGGAAAGCAAATATTTAATATGAGCTTCTGAATCTCACAATAAAATATAAAAATTTTGTACAGATTTAACTGAATATACCTTTAAAAATGTGAGATGAACTGACTCTACTTATTCATTTTGTTACTTATTCTACTGCCACTTCTGGACCAAAAGAGCCTTATTCTACATTTATGGATGCATCTTTTGTCACAGTGAAAGGCAAGGAGATTTGGTTGTTGCATCTGTTTATTTTCAAACAGAACTCCAACTACGTTGTTTTTGCGTTAACAATCAGTGTGGCATTTAACAGACAAATAGTAATCATTCCACCTTCACTTTATAGGCAACAGATAAACAATGGGCAATTCTGCAACAGAATCCCTCACTAGTGCAATTATAGAAGTCTAGTTTTTAAATATGTAGATGTTGATGAGATGAATCTGACCAGCAGTTTACTGCTCATTTGCGAGAATTTCTTTGCTTTATGTTTTATTTGAATGGGCGCATCTTGAAATCATTGGCTACACTGACTCAGTGTGAACACCAGTAGAATTCATGAACTTCAGAGAGAAAAAGTATCTTTTTTTTTTTTTTTTTTTCTTTTTAACATGTAGAAGCTAAACACCTTTGCTAATATTGACCAGTATTGCAAAAGGAAAGACATGGGTGGTCATAAAAACTGTCCCTAAGTGTTTTTCTAGGTCAAGAGCAGCACCCTAAATTCTGTTTGCAAACTCCCAGCTAGCCAACGAAAACTGTGGAGCCCTGATGTCACCAAGACAGTCCCCTAATACCCCCTAATTAGAACAAGCCTCTAGTTTGCTTCAGCTCCCCTGACCCGTGATTTTGAGGGCCACCCTGAATGAGAACAGCTTAGAGACTGCTTGTATACAGAAGTGTTGAAACCCCTGAGCCAGCAAAGGCAATTGTCCTGGTTACTCCTACTACCATCTGTATTTCGTAACTGCTGAAGGTCGTCAACTGGGAACTGAATTAACAAAGAGAAAAAAACCTCAAACAAATAACCCTGCTAAAGGAAGCTCTTAATCTTGTCGTATCCTCTGGTTTCTAGCCTGAGTAGGCAAGACAGGTCTATCTTAGAAAGTTTGTTCATATCCTAATAAAAGAGACCATATACAGAAAGTCATTGTAAGAAGTGAGATTTAGGGCAGGGGACATTAGCACCAGGCCCCAGTCTTCTCCTTTCTCTCATGAGGTCTTTGATCTAGGATTAAGAAACAACTGTCCTTCGGAAACACTCAACAAGAAAAACTTTGACCCCCAGTGTATCTGTCTGCTGCAGCTGTGCTCACATTACTGCCATCTCACCAATGCTATTTTTACAGCATCAACAGAACCAGAAATCACAGAGCCCAGGGCCTTTGGAAACACATTGACTACAGAAGTACAGGACTTCAGTCTCACTCTGCTTTTAGGTATGTCTCCAGCAATGAGTGTACTGTGTGATAGCCTAGGTTCGAAAAGCTGCAGAGGACCCCAGTATTTCCTGAAAATTCTCTTCAAATTCCAAGAAAGAAAAACTATTTGTGTAGTTAAAAATGAATGTGGGGAAAATACTTTATTCTGGAGAGACATTTTAAGATATGGGAAAGAAAAGGGGAAGAATTATTTTCTTCCCTAAATGCATTTAATTTCCCACAGAATAGTTTTTAGACAAATGACTAGGGCCATAACCTTAATTGTTCCAAACTGTTAAGCAAATAATCTGTGAATTTATTTAGAAGTACATCAGGTTCTCTCTTACAGTACTGGGCTTTGAAAGTTCACAATAGGTTTCACATGAGAAGCATGAGACTGATGCTGGCAGTCAGTTTATTTGCTTAGGTTGGGACAAGAGCAAGAAGGGAAACACTGCAAATGTTTACTCTGCATAAAATAATTTAATCGCATCCATTAAGCCTGTGAGATTGAGTCAAATCACAGAAGCTTGTAGCACTGGTGAATTGCTAGTTATTATCTGCAAAACTATGGTAAAACATTAATGACTAACATTTTATTAATGGTATTAACATAATAATTAAAAAAAAATAAAGGTCAATAAGAATTACTGCCTGTAACACCTCGAGGGAAATTAGTTTGAAACTGATTTGTGTGATTCATGTTTTTGTCATTAAAGTTCTCAATCTACTGTAAAATCTGTACAGCTATAAAATCTGTAGATGATAATTTAATATATCAGCAGAGCATCTCAGACAGGGTTCTATTCTGTAAAACCATCTTAGCATGATGAGAGACTGTGCTGTGCTCCAAGTAGACAATTAGTAGGTGGCCCAACATCTGGCCAAGAAAGGAACTTCAGGGGTAAATCCATGTCATTCATTGGTTCATCTTTTGGAACTGTCAGTTCCATTATACTCAATTTTTCTGCTCTTAAAACATCACTCTTAAAAATACTATTTTGTGAAAATTGTTTCATTCTGACCTTTGAAAGGACACGTCCTCTCTTTTCTAAGATTCTGGGGCTTTTTGGTTTTTTCCATTGCTGTAATTACATTAGGAAAAACAAACAAACAAACAAAACCAACCAACCAACCAACAAACAAAAACCAAACCATGCAAACAAGCAAACAGAACCACCACAACCAAACCACAGCACAGAAAGAATAAGACAGACTACATCGTCCCCCCCATCCATCCTCACCCCCTCATACTTTTTTCCTTGGAGGAAGAGAACCAATCAGAAGAATTACATTTCTCTATGGAGATGTGAAGGTTTGTTTTCTGATTTTGAAGTTCAAATAAATGGACATGCTTTCTTTTCTCTAACAGTAAAAACAAGCAGAAGCATGCATCAGTATGCGTAACACTCAGTATTTGCAAAAAAAAGTAAATTCATTGCCTGCACCACCTTAAAACAATTTGTGACTGAAGGTCAAAGAAAAGTTCTGCTAAGAAAAGTGTTCAGGTTTAGAAGCAACCAAGCACCACTGACTGTGAAGAAAGTAGTCTTGTCTTTATATTTTGTAGTTCAGTGGTCAGAGTTATCATGAGGTAAAATTCAGATTCATTGTTTTGTGTGGTTTTGATGATTTTAAACCTACTTTGGGTATGACCACAATATGTGTCCCACTGTTGTTCCTGTGACAGAAGTTTTATTTTACACTGCATGCTTGAATAGGAATCTTTAGCGTAGTGGATGAGCCATTATACCAACTCCATCCACATGTAATAATTCCATTTACAAAATGAATTTGTTCTGTTTGCATGTAGTTTTCCCTCCTTCTGTCCCATAGGAGTCCCTTTTTAGTCCCTTTGGCTAAATACACTAGATAAATATGCACTGTGGAATACCCATTGTTCTCACTTTATCGGTGTTCATATATCTGGTTGGGTCATCCAAAAACATTTTGGGTGTATATAAGGGCACAAATGAGGACTTCAAAAGCAGTATTGAGCTGGGAAGAACCCAATTTAGATTTCAGAACATGGATGCAATTTGTTGTATCTGAAATTAATAAACATGTGGAGACTCATAAGAGAATCAAGCTACACTTTTATCAGCGTGTTGTTACTTCCAAGGAGAGACCTGGGTCCCACAGAGGATCACTGGGCATTCTCTGTTTGTGTCTCACCAAGTCCTCTCAAAAAATTATGGATGGTAGGTGACATTTGCATTCTTTTTCTCTGCTTATCTTTAAATTTGAGCCACAAAGTAGCTAATTTTCAACTTGCTACAGTGAATACGATTGCTGACTAATTTTACTTTTAATGATCCCTTTAGGCTCTCAGAAATAGGCATTTGTCCTGCTGGATATCAGTGGCTGGAGAAGATAAATAATACAGGCAAGTTTGAAGGGCTTAGTCATGTAGTCATTCTATTATGTTGTGATCCAAGCAAGTGGTTTGCAAGTCATTGTTGAGAATTGCAGATAATCTTTTTCTTTTGAAACTTAGGCATGGGGGTTTTAGTGGTGTTTCTGATTTTGGTTCCCTTTTTCTCTTCATGTATTTTAAAAGTGCCTTTTCTTTTTGTTTTCATTCCTTCCTCAGCCTCTGCCCCAAGTTTCACGGGTAACATTTACTTCAGTATTGCTCTTTTGTTAAATGTGATGTGAACTGAGTACTACTTGAATCTGAAATTGCCTTTGAAGAATAATGAGTCACTAGGTTTGAAATAGGACTAAAAGGATCCTCTTGCTGATGATCCAAAGTTTTATCATCTGAATCCTAAATACTGCTTATTTTACAGTATCACATACTACAGTGCCAGAACATCTTGGAATGACAATGAGATAAAAAGTAATTGGGCCATTCTAATCTGGCTGCAGTATGACTATATACATAAAAATAAAATTTAAATATTAGCATAAAATAAAAAAATAGGTTAAACAATCCAGTGCCTGAAACAGCCTTTGGAAAACTACTGAAGAACTTCTCCATGTTCACAATAAACTAGATTAAGCTACTTTCTGCAATAAAACTGAATTGACATTTTTATATCTTAATCGTCCAGATATGAGCATAAGACCTGTCTGCAAAGTACCAAAAAGCAATAATATTTTGTTCTTATGTATTCCAGAGGCTTTTGAAGGCCTTGTGAATGTTCATTTAATAGTACTGGAATGTTTTTTGCAAAGGTAAAAGTAGAAATAAAAGTTATCTTCACTCTTTGGTAGTTCTTCTCCTACATCTCACGGTTCATACCTAGCCTTTATATATCATGTCTGTAGAGGTGGAACAAGTGGCAACATCCTTACGTACTTTTTGCCCAGTACTCTTTTGCTAAGTGATCTGGTGACTGGAGGCAAAGTTATCTGGTTGTGCAGAAGATGGAAGGGAAGGGATGTGTCATTTTCCACTGCTTTTAAGGATACTGGGGTGTGTGTGGGAAAGGCATAATATTGTTTAGAGCTACAATTCTTCTTCAGTACCCTAAGGATTATTCTGTATTTCAAGGAAAAAAATTGAATAAAATCCAGCAGATTTATAAAGCTGTGTGATAGTAGTGATCTTCCAGCCCTCCCTCAGGATCTACAAAAAGCTGGCACCAATTCCTCCTATAGAAAGGCAAGACACATACCAACCTCAGCTGAAACACTCAAAGAAAACTGGCGAGTTTCCTTCTCATGAGAACACAGCGCCCTCTCCCTAATGAAATCATTGTTCTGTCCATGTCCATTTGTAGAAGTGTTCCATTTGATTTTCTTTCCTGGAGGATAGGGGATATAAGGAGCTTAGCTAGGCTACATAACCTTTTGTATAAAATCCCATAGCTACTCCAGAAGAAAGTAATGAAACTCAGATCATGATAGCTGTATCTTATATAATGTCCTTAATATACAATTTTTGTACTAAAAAATAAGGGGAAAACTTATCGTTTTGTCCCATAGACCTTGCAGTCAGGAATTTAGCTCTGAAACAGTAAAAAACTTGGTGTTATCAAAGCATTACATCAGGTTGAAAATAATTGATTTAATGAAAAGAAAAGATTGCATATTTTGTTTCTCTGTCTCTCTTATGGAGTGCTACTGAAACAGAATATGCTTGCAACTGTGATCAGACTCAGATAAGAGTACAGAGCACTGGGCTACTGTGTGAAGGGGAAATGATAAAAATATAGGAAAACACACACATAGTATGGAAGGGAAATATAATTGGTAATAGAAAGACATAGAAAATTTTTAGAGAAGCTTTTACAATGGCCTCACCTTCCCAAGGTAGAGCCTGGCTCTGCTGTTACTTGTGCCCATTTCCAGCCTAATCAGTGATGTTCTTCATTGAATAATAATGTGTTTTCTCTTAAATTACATGTAGAGGTTAGGTTCTCACTTTTACAAGACTGTTTAAGCCAAATGATAAGAATACTAGGGCTGAAAACCATAAAGTTACCTTACGCTGAAAAGAACTATGTATAGTTTATTTTTGTTCCAATCACTGAGAACAATGACAAATTAGAACCAGGTTTTGAAACTGTGTAAGACCTGATAGCAGAAAGTGAAATTCTGTTGTACACAAGCACTTATACTCAGGTCTAGAGAGAGAAAATTAGTCCTTTTATCTGTAGTCTTGCTGTAGATTGTCAGCATTGCAAAAATTACATTTTTTTATGCCTGCAGAAGACAGACCAGCCCTAGCAGCTGTTTTGTTCTACCCCTAGTAATGGCCTTTAGTTTTCTGGACAGAAGTGTCTGATTTTTTTTTTTTTAATCTGGGCAAGCTTGTAGAGAACAAATAAATATTAAGGAGTTCTCCCCCAGTCCACTGTGTAGCCTTGGCAGTACTGTACTTTAGTGTTAAGAGGTGCTTGTTATTTCTATAATTTTGAAGCACCAGTCACTGATAAAATACTTATGTGCAGAACATTAATTCTTTAAATAGACAATCTAAATTAATGGTCCAATTCTAAGTCCTCAGCACAGAGATCCTTCTATGCTGTATAGGTGGTTGGAACTATTGGAAATGGGTGAAAGATTTCTAATTAAGTGTAAAACAGTGGCAAAAACGCTTCTCTCTGAATCAGAGAAACTCCTCTGGATGGTTTTAGACCAAAAATTATTTCAACTGATGACAAGACCTCTAAATTTCAGGCTGCTGGCAAAAGTGATTTTGCCTCCTTGGACATGTTAGGCTTGGCTTCTGTTATGTTTTGACAGGTACAGAGGAGTCAGAACAGGTATGTCAAGGTTTTGCCATCCTGAAATAATTATTTTTATCTTATGATTCAATGTGAAATCTACACAGATTTTACAAATAAGAGTTTCTACTACAGGCAAGTTTATAATTGTCTGAGGAAACATTTTTGAGGAAGGAAAAGGATAGTTTTACTCAAAGATCTAGCAGTTCCAGCTCTTGACGGCCTTCAAAATCAATCAGCACTTATTTAAAATCATGGAATCATATATGTTTTAAGGAACTTTTGAAGTCCAGACTCCTTTTCAAAGTAAATCAAATCAGATTGAGTTGCTCAGGGCCTTGTTGAGTTTTGAGTATCTCCAAGGACAAATATTTCTCAGCCTCCCTGAGTAACTTGTTTCAGTGTCAGACTACCCCAAGATGAAAGAGGTTTTCTTGTCTCTAATCAGAATTCCCCATGTTCCCCCTTGTACCGTTGCTTCTCCTCTTATCACTGTGCACCTTTGAAAAGAGTCTGGCTCCACCACCTCTATAACCTCTCAGTAGGTGTTTGGAGACAGTAGCAATATCCTTTTGTTTTTTCTTCAGGCTGAACCAGCCCAGTTCTCTTGCCCTCTCCTCTTTCTTTACATGTGCTGTCCCTCTAACCATCCCAGTGGCTCTGTGTAAATGCATTCCAGTGTGTCTGTGTCTTTCTTGTGTTAGGGAGTTCAAAGCTCTGCACAGTGCCCCAGAAGGCGTGAGCAGAGGAGGAAGGAAACATTTACCTTAGCTTGCTGGCCACACTCTCGCTAGTACAGCCCAGGTTGTCATGGGCTGCCTTTGCCACAGGCACATTCCTGGCTCATATTCAGTGTGTTCCACCAGGAACCCCAGGTCCTCTTCTGTAAAGCTGTGTTGTAGCTGGTCTGTCCCAGCATGTATCGGGCTTATTGCCCTCAGGTTCAGGCCATTTACCTTTGTTGAAGTTTTCATGAGGTTCCCATTTCTACAGCCTGTTGAAGTTTCTTTGAACAGCAGACCTGTCCAACAGCATATCAACCCCTCTTCTCCATGTGGTATTGTGCATGAACTACCTGAGTGCACCCCTGTCGCACTGCTCAGGTTGTTAATAAATAAATTAAACAGTATTAGCTCCAGTATTGATCCCTCAGGCATGTGGCAGGTAACCAGCTGCCAGTTAAACTTTATACAGTTGACCACAACCCTCCAAGCCTGATGAGCAAGCCAATATTCCATTCAATTTATCATTCACCTCAGGAGTGCCCATCTCACTATTTTGGCTATGGGATACTGTGGAAGACTCTATCAAAAGCATTTCACATTCTAGGAATGTTTACATTTGTCTATCTTCTCCACCCTTTCTGTGTAGAGCAATCCATTTTAAGCACTGAAAATTACTTGTCAGTCCTGACACTGAACAGAAATGCCTTTTCATCCTTATTTTCCTTGAGAGTTAGTGGATATAGGCACTTCCAGAGGTAAATCAGTTTGCCAAGAGCATAATTAACTCCAAGAGTTTTCTGTTGCTGGTAAGTAAATGGCCTTTTTTGTTTGTTTGATTGATTGGGTTTTTTTAATTATTTGTTTTAAACCCTTGTTATGTCTCTTAACCCCTTCTGATTTTATTCCCCTGTGTTAATCCCTTATATTGTTTTCTTCATACTTACTGAGGGATGTCTGTGTTCCTTGCATAATTCCTCTTTAATTCTCATGTTGTTCTAAAAATCTTGGTATAACAGTCATCTCTTATCTTTGCTGTCTGTCTAGCACTAGAGAGGTTTCCTGTTCTCTGTCCATTTGTAGATCTCTTTAGTTAATGCTACCTTCCTGGCAGTCTTCTGTCATTTAAATTAAGTTTCAAGAAGATTCCATCTTCCTGGTCCTTGAGTGTGTTACAGTTTTGTTTATTTTCCTTCTAATCCTTTGACTTCTTCCTCTCCTTACATTAATGAACTCTTCTCATTCACGTTGTCACCTTGCTTCCCACCTTCATGTTTTCAACCATTTTCTAGTGAAAATCAAATTGAGAATAACCACTTCACCAGTAGCTTCTACTTTGCGTGGTTGGGAAGGGGGGAGTTAGATGGGAGACAGGGCAAGGGAAAAATTATTGCCAGAACAATTTTCTGGAATGACTCTGCCTATGCTAGGAGATTTCAGCATGCCTGAGAGTACTGCTGACCTTTAGAGCATGATCCTTTGTGCTAACAAACTGTTAAACTGCTGTGAGTTTGGCCCTTCCAGATAGTGCTTTCCCCAAATACTTCCTGGGGCAGTTCAGCATATTGTCTTTCTGGGGGTCATTACCAATAGGCTGTTTGCACACAACACTGATTTGGAAGCAAAGAGATTTTATCTAATTACACACCACTTTGACTAGGAAAATTATTGGATGTATTTTGTTCACTGGTATATAAGACCCTGTAACATTTGGTATATAACCCTGTACATTTGGTTTTCCAGCAGATTTGATGACTCCATGTATCATTAGGCACTGTCTTTTGTAGGTTTCTGCTGACTGTTTGAAAATTCCTCCTCCTCCTCCTGATTATTACTTCACAGATTTTATGGTTAGATAGGCCTGCAGTTCATCTCTTCTTGAGCTTCACAAACACTTTGTATCTTCTTGGTGTGAACCTTAACAATATTGCCATTGTCTTGCATTTTTGCTGCTTAGTTAGCAGGATGCATCTATACCTTTCCCATGCAAAAGGACCTTTTAACCATAACCATTAACTGAGAGCTGCCTCCCAGTTTCTTTCCCAGCATGTTGGTGAAATGCAGTTTTGAGAGAGCTGTCAGAAAGGGTTTGGAGCAATAAAAAGAAGCATAAGGGGAAGGATGGCAAATGTTAGTGATGTTCTGGAGTCTGGGAAAGCTGGTCAGCCCATGGGATTTAGAAAGTTTTGGGGTGTTACGTGTTGGGGAAAGGACAGAGGAGAAGATTCAGGTGACAGTAAGTGGGATGTCAGAATGTTGTAGACTTCGGAAGGCCAATCAGGAAGCATGGTGACAAAACCCTTTCTCTCTACCCCACCTTATTCTTAGCTGTTCCCTCATTCTTTTGACCCTTCTTTCTCAATCCCCTGGTATGCAACATTCATCACTACCGTCAGAACAGGAGGGGAAACAGGGGTCTGTGCAAGCAGGAGGTGGATTCAGACTGTGTATGCTGCTGTTATAGCTGTCTGTTCCATACAATTATTTGTTTAAAGCAGCAAATGTCTCTTTTGCTTTTCTAACAAAGCTAAATGTTATGTTGCTGCTACTAGATTGCCAAGGCTCCTGATACAGAATATTTTCTTGTGGAAATAATTTACCTTTATCTTTCTTACTGAGAGAGAAACCTTGTCCTTTTCTTAGCACTGGAATATCCAGTGGCAAAAGCTGTGCTGTGACTGTGTCCCTGGAAATAATTACAGAATTTATGGAGCCCTGTGAAAGTTCCAATATAGCTAGTCAAGAGAAACATAATAACAGGATAGATAAAGGGGTAGAGCGCAGTTATTTTAGTTTTTTAATTCTTGAAGAACCCAGGAAATTTCTCTTATTGTGATTGTTGTCAAGAAATGGCTTGAGATTTTTCATTTATTTCTTTTTAAAAACATGGGCACCTTCCTTTTCCTTTGTAAGATAGTTCCATAAAGGTGAACAGAAAGCAGGAAACAAGATTACAGGACTTGCAGAGGGGAAAATGAGAAGATTTAAATACTTTAAGATATTTAAATATCTCAAAGAAGATTTTAAAATACAGAGTCCTCATTTGCTATAAATAATACAAGAACCCTGGTGAATGATTTGATGAAAACAGTCCTTGAACCAAAGGCAACAAGTTTATATACATACAAAGCTTTAACTTTCATCCAAATCATAAGGTTACACAGTGGATGCGTTATTATGTATTTTATTTATGAGTAATTTATTCACTTATATGCTTCACAGAATATTAGGGTAGAACTTTGTGAGTAATTTGAAGTCAGGATACGAGACAAGATCAGAAAACAAACCCATGTAATACTTTTAGGATCTGTTATTATTATACCATTATGTTGAAACAAAATTACTGAAGACTTTATACTATTTTAAAATAATTTTAGAAGAAAGTAGGCACTGTCATATTATATCTTTTCAATAATTATTTCTCTCTGCTTAGTCTCATAATAGAAGTGAACATTAATGGGTGGATAGTTTGAAGCAGATTTGTGTACATACACTTCCCATTTATAACTCTCTCTTTTTTGTTTGTTTGTTTTGTAAAGGCTTCATATTTTTTAGGATGCTAAATTATCTGAAGTCTTTGCATGACCTCACTGATGTAGAATTTTTTTTTGACTGTATGACAATTGCTCTCTGCTCTTGCAAAGTCAAACTTACATATATGCGCTTTAAAGTTTCCAGTTCCTTCTAATCTGGGGGGAAACCTTTAGAGTGTTAAGGTTTGTGCAATTGCTAAGTTGTACAATTGCTAAGCTCTGTGGAAATAGCTGCTGTATTTTAAGCCTGTTCTAGAAATTATTTTTTTTAATTTGGCATCAATTTTTTTAAACAGTATGTGTCTCATAAGAATCATGATATAAAATTCCACACATAAGTAGGTCCGCATTAAAATGGAAATGTTCTCTACATATATGCTCCTCCTTACAAGCCAATGACCTTTTGCTAAGGTTAGCAGTTCCCCTGACATCTCAGCATGGCAGTTCCTACTTTACTTGGGAATTCAAGCACCACAGAAGCAGCACTTCCATATTGCTCTCTCACTCACCTTCCTTCCACTTCACAATAAGTCTTCACCTGATCATGGGGCATGAAAGAATTTATTTTTAATGAGAATGAAGCTAATAAACACAAGATGCTGTAGTTTCTCTCTGGAGAAAAAATGAAGTAAACCCCCATGTGTTCAATTCTGCACAAAACTAATGAAGCTATCATTGAAATCAGCCTGGGATATTAAAAAAATAAATAAATATTAGTGATATATCTTTCATTTGGTTTAATTTGTATATGAACACAGGCTACATGAAGAAACATTTTGAAGGTGAAGTGACATCAGGTGACTTAGAGGTACCAGGTCTCGTTATGTTTCATCTAACTTTCAGTACTTGTTATGCTGGTGTTAGTGAAACTTGATTTACATGCCTGTATCTAGAGAAGAAAATATTTCTCACATCAGTTTTGAGTAAAACACACAACTTATACAGCTGTCTCAAATAATAACACTACAGTGGAGTTGATTCAACCTTCTTCAGAATATTTATGGCATTTTTCCACTTTTTGCCAAATCCTTAGTTCAATTTTCTGTGAGACAAAACCCCCAAATATTATAACTGGTATTATATTAAGGTTCTATGACAATTTCTAAAATAACTAGCAGTATTTAATAGCAATCATACTGGGGGAACACAAAGGAGAAGGGAAGTTTTGACTCAGTAACTGATGGATTCTTTTTCAGTCCTGTTTTATTTCTAGAGTGTACTTCAGATCTCTTCCTTTCAGTGTGCTTCTTTTTTGTTACCAAGAGGTAGTTGATAACTGATCTTGCCCTGATATGGAATACTCACTCAGATGTAGAAGCAAAGAAGTCTTCTTGTGACTCATTGCATAACCACAGCCAGAGAAACCACAAGGCAATTCCTAAAAACTTCCCTAGGCAAGTTTTACCCAAAGCTGATGGAAAGTCTATGTAATCTGAATGCATGATCTCGCTTTTAAAGTAGAAGTAGTACAGTAGTGTTAGTAAATTGAGCAACACAGACATCACAGCAATCTACCCTGCGACTTTCAAAATAGACTGGGGGCTGTCTACTTTCAAGGAGACTTTTCTTTAGTTTGACCTGGCACTCTGGATTTGCATTGTCAGAACATGGGAACATAACATGAGAAAGTCTGTACTGGGTCAGACCAAATGTGAGAGAGACATACCTGACATTCTGCCTCTGACTAGAGTCAAAAGCAAGTGCTTGTGGTTGTGCAAGCATGATGTGAAAGACTGCAGTCTCAGATTGTGATCTCCTTTCTTTTGTTTGCTTCTCTTTCCTTATCTTTTTCCAGTCAAAAATGTCCATGCAGAATGGTTTTCTTTTGGAAAATTTGATTTGAGAGAAATGAGACGCAGCATGGTGATATGTTCATTTAGTAGAAGATTAAAGAACAGGACAGGCTTGCAGGCTAAGCTGGAGTCCTGTGGCTGCCCCTACTTAGAATCAAGATGCATAAAAGATAAAATTTTCTAAATTAGTCTGAAGCACAATGCACAAGCTTTTGTCTTGCAAAAGAAACAGAAATCTATCATCTTTTATCTTGAACTAGGCTATTTTTAGAGGGGTAGAAAACGGTCTTCTGGAGAGTTTTGGTCTTTTGCCTCTGATACCTGAATGGATGATATATAAAGATCTGCTCTATACTTCCACCTTACCTTAGCATTGATATGCTTTTTTCTCCAATAATGCAATCCCCAGTGCTTGTTTAATTCCAAAATTACTCTGCTGTCTTGTCTTTATTTACTCAGGCATGTGGTAACACAGAAGATGTTGAAGACTAGCAGTTGTCAAACTGGGGGAATCAGAGGTAAAAGCCCTAGTACTAGGCTGAGATGTAGTATTCACAGATGAAGATTATGAGCTACTGTTCCACTGGAGTTCAAGTGGGCAAAATCATGGCAGGAAGGAAAAAACAGTGAAAAGGAATTAAAGAAAGAGGTATTACAGAAACTGGAAGTAAACACTTGGGGGGAGGAATTTAAACAGTATATGGTTGTTTTCATTGAAAAAGTTGAGAAATCATTTAGTAGTAGGAACTAAATCTCCCTGAAAAAAATTAAAATGTTTCATGGTTCACTGGGAAACCCAAATGGAAGGATCCCAGTCTAAATTGCTAGGACAAAACAATAGCAATTCCTGCACTTCCTAAAGAATATTTTCAGTTTACCATTTTAGCTACTGTTATGTGGCAGAAGATTTATGCTCAGTACATTTTTAGATATAAGAATCTTGAAAGGTATCTGAAAGGTACTTTGTAAGATGTCTGGGAAAACTGTAGCATTATGAGGTGGCATATATATTTAAGTTTTGCAACTTGTCCTAGCTACAAGAATAACAAAATGATTGCTTACTGCAGTTGAAACACAGCCACCAAAGATCAGACTGGAAAATCAGTGGTGAGTTTTCTGGGTTTCTCAGCAGCAAAGGACATTTTTTGTTGCTCAATCAAAGGCAGTTGAAGAGAAAGTCTGTTAGAGAAGCAGAGGACATCACTGTGTAGATAAGTAGGAGGCTGAGAACAGTCTAGACCATTGATGTGAAAATGTCCAGATAACAAAGCACGCAGTGAACAGTTAAATTTACGTAACCTGAAATTTAGAAATTCTTTCTTTTCTCTCCATTGATCATGCATTGTATAAGGTGCACTTGTTAGATGATGACTAGAGCTGAGAAAGGTGTGTTATGATGCACCTTAGAAGAAATTTATGAAAGGTGTTTGGCTTAGCAATCTTCCTTCAGAAGAAATGTAAGAAGGCAATAAGCTCTTTTACAGAATAAAGTAGGTGAGACAGTAGGAGTTGTATCTGCTGACAAAGAAAAATGGAGCTAAGTGATCAAAGAGATTTCAATGGCAGCTGAACAGTACATCGTAGACCTGTGGATCTGAAATAGAAGCAGCAGATGAAATATTCAGTATTCAGAAAATATCCAGAGGTAACATTAGAAATTATCATTGGAAGCCACAGAGCCAAGCAGGGAAACAATGGAGATTTGGATGACAGCTGGGAGGGAGATTACTGGAGTTATGTGGAAGTTGGGCACATCGAGGGGAATTTGGAAGCTGTCGGTGGCCAAGATCATGATGAAAATGCTAAGTTACTGAGCAGTAGGAACAACTATAGGGGGTTTATGACAAAATTTTACACTTTCTCAGTAGGATTATTCATTTAACAACTTTTTATGCTTTTATACTTGCAGGATAGAACAAGCTTTGAAAGAACCAGGTCAGCATTTGAAAACAATAGAATCACAGGTCTCAAAATGCAGAGATAATACGTTTGGACAGATGTGACTGTAATGCTGTCAGCTGCTGCTATTCCATAGCAAGGCCTCTAATATTTGCTGTTTATCCTTCAAGCCAAAGCTCTTGAAGACATGTGATTAGAGGCAAATAATAGCTTTTTTTTTTCTTTTTCTTTTTTTTAAGGGAGATTCTGAGAAAATCTTGAAATCATCACTCAAATGTATACCAACAGTTAAAAATACTCACAACAAAAATAGCCAGAAATTGTTTATTTTAAATATTAGATTTTTCACAATCAACTCTTTCAAGACCAGAGCCATGATTAGTTAATATTTGATAATTAAATGATGTAACTGAGGGCTGAAATTGGCTAATGGATTCTTTTACAAACCATGACTGTGAAAGGAAGGAATGAAGTAGCTTGATATTCAGGTTGTATTTCCACAGATCCAACAGGGATTTTGTCAGTACTTTTAAAAGATTCTTTTTTTTTTTCCCCAACAGATTTTTTCTCCCATAAAAATATTTTGTAATCAGAAAGAAAAAAAAATCACCAAAAAAACCAAATCAAACAGAAGTCATGGTGACACAAAAACTCCAAAAGCCCTGAGTTACTCTGACATTTTTTCAGGATGTAACAATTTTTAGTATGGGAATTGGAAGGAGAATCATAGAGCAAGCTGTATGGTAAGATTTGCAAAACTGCACTGCAAAGGAAGCAAGATGGGTGGAAATTATTCAGTTTTTTGTAAATTAGAGTCTCTTGGTAGTCCAATTTCTGCTTCTGATATTTAAAAGTCTCTCATTTTTCCATGGCTCTCATACCTTTGCTGGAATTGCTTTCTGTTGCAGGAGCAGAATTACATATGCTTTCTCAGGTCCAGCTGACTCATAGTTGTTTCAGTCTTTGTTCTGGCTAAACTGACCAATACTTACTGACAACTTGTTACCAGAAAGCAGCATTTTCTTGTTCTTTGCTGACTATTACATCCTATATCAGGCAAGACTGTTTCCAACCACACTGTGATGATAAAAGGAAGAAGGCAATTTCCTGTTGAAAGTTTTACTTTCTGGTGTTAGGCAGGTATTTTCCTTATTGTTCTCACTTAATCAAAAGAGTGATTTTTTTTTTTCTTTTTTTTTTTTTTTTTTCTCTAAAAAGTACAAAGCTTCTAGTGAGGATGGCACTAACTTTTGAATTCTGGTCTACTATTTTAGTCTATCACAACCAAAGGAAAGATAATCATACTCAGCATGTCAATCAGCATTATTTCTTTTGTATGACAGCCTCCACAGCTAGTTTTAATGACTAAAGTTTCTATATATTGTAGCAACTGAATAAACACTAAGTAGCTGTTGGACACAAAAGCCTTAGAAGATGGAAGAGAATTGTCTGGGCATCCCACTAAGCCATCAAATAATGGAATATGTACTAAATGTGAGGACAAGAGTTTTAACTCAGGGAAAAAAAAAAAAAAAGAGAGTGGGTCAAGACAATCACCAAGTTCATTGTAAGGTTCAGTACTGCCAAACACTAAAAAACTCTTGGCAGGCCAAGTTGTTTTCTTGTCTTTTTCTGATTTTTTCAGACCATTTTAAAATTCTGGTGTTGTTTTGAGTCAACAATGAAGTATGGTTTTCCTTTGTTACATTATTTTGAAGTTAAATTGCCCTTTTCTGCCTAGCAATGCTTTTTGTTCTGATAATCCTGAGGTCATATCTCAACAAATTTTCTTTTTCACAGATTTGAAACTTGCAGTCTTAATGGAACCTGAGATGTCCTGTCACAAGAGCTAAGGATTTTAGAATAACCAATATTAAAAATCACAACAAAATCAGGACAGTGGACAAAATTTGGAGTTGCAAGTAACTCAGGATAAAATTCAGCCTACAAAATTAGTTGTTAAAGAGGATGCATAAACTGGAAGAATCACAGGTTTAACCTTGAGATGCTTTTATGAGCCTACAGTACTGACAATTAAATAAATTTACTTTTCATTGCATAAAGAGAAAATACAAAGAGGACAAAGGGTGAGTGGGCCACTACACAGTTGTCACATACTGAAGTATTAGCAATGTATCAAACACCAGAATAAATTCTGGAATTATGCTATGGTAAGTCACAAGACTTATTTTTCCCATTCTTGTCCATAAGCTGCATCCCCAGTTTATATTGCCTCTGCAATGATGTGATACTTAGCAAGAAGTGTCTATGATTTGTGCAAGTATATAGACCACCAGAGAATGGGAATGATAGCAACCCAAACTATTAGTCTGTAACTCCCCAACCCAAACCATTTACTACTCAGCTGTTGAATAAAACATTTCATTTGGGACATAAACGTGCTTGGTTTGGATTTTTTTTTTTTTAACTGTCTGTTCTAGTGAACTATGCAACACAGCTGTTTATTTAGTCATGAATTATCCTTCTAATAGAACAATATTAAACATGTGTTCAAGATCTTGCTCCTTGAAGCAAAGGTTTGCTTAAGACAGGAAAACTGAGGCGGTTCTGAAGTAATTTATCCAAGCAATTTATTTATTTGTATACATACAACCTAAAACAGCTCACCTGAAAGCTAAGACCTTTTTGTCTTTGTCAATTTTTCAGACAGCTCTTTCCTCGTGAGGCTATTTCCAAGCAACAATCAACAAAAACATGTTAGTGGAAAATGACCAGTGTATATATAGAATCGGTCGTGGGTTATTTAAGGACAGCTCTGGTAAGTAAAAGTAGTTAGATACAGATCTAACTAAACACATGCCTAGCTATAGCTGTATTCGGCAATTATATTTTTAGGTGACGGTGTCACCTGAACCACATATTCCCAAAGGCAGCCGAGACCCCGTGAGGATCTTCCGTTCGTGCCTCTCTTCAAGTGCGGGAGCGAAGCTCAGGCAGAGCTCTGTACGCCTGAGGCACAGCCCGGCCGAACGCCGCTCCGGAGACAGGACAGCAGCTGGGGGGGCACCTGGGCTTGGGGCTCGGGACGTGGAGGAGGAGGGGAAGGAGGGGGAGGAAGAGGACGAGGAGGGGCAGGGCCCCCCGAACGCCCCCCCGCGGCCGCTGGGGCCGCCTCATTACCTGTGCCCCGGGGCGCCCCCGGCTCGCCCCGCCCCGGTCCCTCCCGGTCCCTCCCGCTCCGGGCGGCGGGGCGGGGGCGGGCCCGCACCGCGGCTATTTCACCCCGCACCGTGTTCCCCGCGCTCCTCGGTCGCTCTCGCCGCAGCCCCGACCTCGCCCGCCGGCCCGCGCTCGCCCCCGCCATGCCGAACATCGTGCTGTTCAGCGGCAGCTCCCACCACGACCTGTCCCAGCGGGTGGCGGACCGGCTCGGGCTGGAGCTGGGCAAGGTGGTCACCAAGAAGTTCAGCAACCAGGAGACCAGGTGTGTCCCCGACCTCCCCTGGCCGCGGTACCCGCTCTCACGCCCCGCTGGCGTCACGGGCGCGCCCCGGACACACCCCCGTGGCCGGGCTGCTGCTGCTGCTGCCGGCGGGTCCCGCCCCGCTGTCACCCCGGGCCGGCAGCGGGTCCCGTGTGCGGCTGGCACCCGGCAGGTGCAGGGGCAGCCGCGGGGACACGGCGTGGTCCGGTGTGTCATGCCAGGTCCCTTCCTGGTTGCCCCACCCTCCCTGACCGCCTGCGGAGCACGAGCACCGCACGGGAGGCGTCCCGGCTGGCTTGTGCTGGCCCGGCTCGGCAGCGCTCCCGCCGGGTGCTCTCGGACCGCGGAGCAGGGCTGGCGCGGCCTCGGCCGGGCAAAGAGCATCCTCCCGCCCGTGGGGTGAGGATGGTGTTTGTGACAGGCAGTCTGCGGCGACAGGTGCATCCCACTGCTCGCAGATATGCGGTTGATCAGCTTTGTCTACCTAAAGATAAAAAAATCATCTTGGTTTTATGAAGGACAGTATGTTATGCAGTTTTGTAAGGACAGGATGGTGGTGATGGATTAGACGCTTTAAAAAGGGCCTAGGTCAAATCACACTTGCAGAATTTGTCGCAGCCAGGCACTGTTTTGCATCAGCAGCTACTTGTGCATGTGGTGGACCAATGACAGCTTTCCTCTGTAGCCCAAGACTGATGGTCATGCATGAGGGTGATACAGTTGTTGTGATGGCCTTGGCTTACTCCTGAAAAGTGCAGTCATACCATGCTCCTGGCCAGCCAAATGCAGAAAATTACTCTGGCAACAGTGCAAAAAATTCTGCATTAAACCATCAGGATAGCTTGCTCACCTGGACTCTCTGAATACTTGCCAGTGCTTGTTCTACCAGTATTGTCTCTCTTTACTAGTTTGTCATCTTAGCTTTCTGACCCACATATTTTGCTTAATTCTAATGAAGAATTTTAAATTGAGGTGAAAGTGGTACATTCATCCCATGAGCTGGTATGACTGTGCAGCTGTTTTCTATATAGGTGTGTGAGTCTAGGCTGACAGGTGATTCTGAAACACAACTTCCTGACTATATGTAGCTGGCTAGTCTCTGAAGTTCTTGTATGTTTATTTTTATCTGTTCTTGTTCTGAAACTCCTGAAAAAGTGTGTTTCCATTGTCTTCCTTTGAAAGATTAACATGATGTATTCTAAAGTTGCTCTTACAAAGCTTGTCCTTCTCTTCTGTCTACATTTTTGCATTCTCAGTTTAATTGCTCTTGTTCTAGTTATGCTCACTGGCATTACTATAAACCCTCTTCCATTGGTGTTTATGCAACCTAATGTTTGCACACTCTAGCTCTTCTATTCAATCCTGATTAAATGAAGGCTTAAATCTTCTGTTAAGTCTTTCCAGCCTCATACTCACTTTATTGCTCTTTGATCTCTTTTCTGCATGATAAAACTTAATTTGTGTATTTGGTTGCATGACTTTCTTGCTAACTTGTCTAATTTTTTTTTTTTTTTAATGTTTGTTCTCTAGAGACACTTATCTTAATTTCTGCTTAAAACATAGCAAACAGCAGAACTAAATTGATTTAGATTTCATCCAAGGTAGAAGTTTATCTCCAAAGTTTGCATATTTATTTTATGAGGTAAGTTAAACTCTAGGCTTCAGGATGCAATAATCTCTACCCTGTCATTCCACCTATTTTTCCAGGTATGGAATATTGGCCTCTGCCATTAATAAAGAAGGTAGTGGTGACTGCAGTGTGTCAGTGGTTTGGCTAATCTACTAGTGCCAGTTTATTTTCTTAGGCAAGCAGGGATGCAGTGTGGTATAGATATGAGGAATGTACTTAACAGAAACATTTTTTCTAGTTGCTTCTGTTGCAACACTGTGATGCTGACATTACCTTTTTCTTTTATTCCATGAATTAAAATGCCTTAACACTTTAAATCTTTATGTTTCATTTAGTTTTGAGGTGTTTGTTTGGTTGGTTGGTTGGTTTTTTGTTGTTCTTATTTTTGTATGTGTGGGGGGGTTGTATGTGTGTGAGGGGTTTTTTTACAACTTTCTACTTTTGAGATTCTAATATGAAGTTCTTCTTTCCCCTTCAGCAAATAAAGTTGTATCCTCTATTTAATGTTTTAAGTGGCTAATTTTTGCAATATCCTTAGCAACTCCTTTCAAGATACTGACTTTCCAGTTTTCCAGACTAATGTCCTTAGTAAAAAAAAAAAAAAATCATCAATAGTAATAAGAGAATTCCTCAACAACGTATTTGAAATTAAACTACAGGTAAAGTTGATATTTGTGCTGCAGTGGTTCTTTCCTAAGGCATCTGGATTTTCAGTGTGTCTATATAACAAGATTTCATTGTGTATATGTAAGCAAAAATTCTTACCATATAAAGCAAATCCATCACAGTCTTTTCCCCCCCTTATTTTAGTTGCATTTTTAAATTTATAAACTAGTGTACTGGCATTACAAAATACACTTGCAATATTGCAGAATACTGGGAGCTGATAGTTAAAAAGCACAAAGAACCTTAAACCTTCCCAATGGCACTCGGACAAACCCCTGTGCAAACAGATAAGCCTGGGTCTGAGGGTCAGCAAACTCCTGTTTTATCAGATCTGCTAAGTTAGCAAGTTCCAGAGAAGGTTTACCTTTTCTTAAAAACTCTATTTTGCTTTTTGCTGCATTCTCTTAAATATAAATGATGCTTAAATTGATAGCTGTGTGCAGACCCAGGCTTAAATCCTTGTCGAAGGGTTTTAGCTGGGAGCTCTTTACTGGAAAGCTTCAGTTTGTCTGGCTTGCAGAACGGAATAGAGGGAAGAGTCATTATATTTCCACTCAAATAGTCTTTAGGTTTCAGTCCTAGTCTTTAGCAGTGTAAGTGGGTTTGAGAAACTAATGCTGAGGTTAGCCAGGGATAGGACCACCACTGACAAGTGCTGTGGCTAAACAGGCAGGTATAATCCCAACTCCAGAACATTTAAAATGAGAAAGACTTCTCTTTTTAGTTTATTCTGAGACTGGTGTATCTAGTGATGTCACAATTATCTTTTGATTTAGGTTCGGTATTCTTTCAGGTCTGTAACTGATGAAGGTGGTGTTTGTGCTCGGGGAAGTGAGGGAAATTGCTGGTAGACTCAATCACTGCCCCATTTTTTTCCTCCATCCCTCTAAAGTGTATGGAAATGCTTTCCTTCAGCTGGAGACTAAAGTCAAGCAACCCTAACAAATGCAGCAAGGGAGCTCCTCAACAGTATCTTTATGGTTATGGAAGGTTATGGTTATGGAAGATAACTCTGTTTAGTATTCAAAGCTTCTGTGTCCGTTATGTGCCATGGTAGGAGCTTGAGTGGCACCACCTTATTTAGTTGGCAAAACGATAAGGGCTGCAGTGGGGGCTTAGTCAGTTTATCTTCTTCAAACCCCACAAGCAATTGTCATCAGCAGAGTTGTGCAGGCTGGAGGAAGAAGAAAGGAATGGAAGTCCTTAAATGAGGATGGCTGTTGTAGCCTCAGCATCTGAAACTCTGTTTTACAGACATGTAACAGATGCATACAGATATTAACACGCCAAAGCTTTTCACAAAATTGTCTCCAAATACACTGAGATGGCATTTCATTATAGTTGATACACAATTAAACCCCAGTGCAGATATTTTTGGTGACTCGATTTTTTTAAAAATCATTTAATGTATCACTTCATAAATAAATATATTTTCGTGCAAGATATGGTATTCTTGCTTCTCTAAAGACTATTTATTTTAACTCTTCCCTTGAAATGCTTTTTGTTCTCAAACTGGAGAAACTAGAGTCGTAGATGGCATTCTTTTACATACATCTCTCCTGGTGAAAGAAGTTAGGGCTCCTGCCCATTCCTGTGAGCTTCCTTGGTTCTTCTTGTCAGATTCAGTGTCTGAAGTGAATATTTCCTTGATCCAAGAGGAGGAAGGGACTTGAAGTCCTGCCTGGCACATGTGGATTTGAAGGCTTCCTACCCACAGCCTTATTTAGCTACTGAAGCTGGGTTGTTTCAGAAACATCAACTTAAAGTGAATGCCATTTAGCTTTTGCAGAGGGAATTATGGCATGACTACCAAGGGACATTGCCTGCTGTTTGGGAAAAGCTGTGCTGTTGGTATGAGGGCTGTGTTTTTGTAACTAAATAAGAAAACTGGTATCTTGGACTGAAATTTAATTTTGGAAATTAGGAAAAAGTAGCAGATGTTTCCTTGGAGAATTCATGCAAGGATGGGTTTGGGTCTCTATTTCACGCAAAGTGGGGTAATGAAACCATTTTTTTCTATAAAGTAAATAATAGAAAGAATCAAGAACAAACCTGGAAACTTATGTATCAGGAATGCACAATTTAACCCTGGCTGTAAAAATTCCCTCTTATCTTCCCTCAGCATCCTCCAAATCTTGTACTGCAGTTGTCTCAGATGAGACATGACCTCACTGCATCTCATGTAACCTGGTTTGAGTTAAACTGATGTGAAGGCCAGAAGCTGCATCACCCTCGCTGGAGTAGATGGTTATGGTGTTTGCAGATCCCTACTCGTGGAATGAACAAGCTCAGGTCATAAACTGATGTTACATCAGCTGAAGGCAGTGGGGATTAGGAGGTATGCCAGGATGTGAATTGTCTCTTCACACTGCCCAGCTGCTTAGCAGTGGTTTGCAACTGGAGTGGTTGTGTTCTGCTTGTGTCAGTGGAGGCAGCTATTTCCCTCCCTCCCACTCAGTTACATTGTCATGAATAAGGTGAAGCTGGAGAAACAGATTTTATCAGCTTAGTTGAATAAGATAAAGATTGTTTTTAGACTTCACGTTGTATGTTTGTCATGATTTAAGCCACAACAGCATGGTTTTTTGTTTATACACGGAATTGAGGATGCAGCAATATAGCCATTTATTATGTTTTTCTTTGCTCTGTATCAGAAAAGGCCCCAAATCCTTCAATGCTTTTGGTTTGAGGCTTCCACTGTATTGACCTTGCTATATACTGTGCACTTTTATCACAAAGATATCGTCATTATGTTTATCCATATCTTTATTTATCTTTGTGTAGATGATAAAAGCTGGAAATTAAAAAAAGAAAAAAAAAAAGACTGTTGAGTATAATGACTAACAAACCCACATGTCCTTAGCTGCAGAGTTTGGTACTCACTTTTGGAGACTTTTTGCCCATTTTCATGCTCATTGGACCTTTGTTTCCAAATTTCTGATGGTCCCTTTCGGACTGCATGTGGCTAGACTTAGGCCTAGCTCGAGGAAAGGTGTTTTCCTCTTGGCAGTGGTAGGCTGTGTGCCAGAGTGGAGGGTAAGAAGATATTTCCTGCTTCTCGTGCTTACCACAGCAGTTCCCACCATTAGGATTGGCAGTTGTCAATGAAGATATAGCGGAGGGTTTGTCTTAGAGCTTTTAATGTGGAAGAGCCTAGAATTGAGGGGAGACTGGGAGATAAGGGATCCCTATAAACTTAGAACCAACTCTGGCATTTTTGTTTCTTTGTTTTGGGCTTTGCTGGTGCCCACTTTATGTAACATCAAGTCAGTTGAAATATTTGCCCACTAAGTTGGAAGCCTTGCATTAAAAGACTTCACTGTGCAAAATATGTTCCCGAAGGTAAGAGGTCAAACACACCCCACTGCTGAGCACTTGTCATTGGCTGGGTTTCAATAAATTGCAAGCTCAGCATGTGGAGTTTTTTGATCACTTTTGAGATATTGATTCTTTTGTATGAGGACTCTAGACCTTAAATTTTGCCTTCTTCTCTGGGTATTAGAAGGGCCTGAAGTACACATTTACTGTATTGGAACCTAAATTACTTGAAAAATCTTACTTCTTGCAAGCATGGCTAGAAATTTAATCTGTTGTGATTATTTAAAAAGGTATGTAGATCCCTTGTAAGTGCATGATTTGAACAGGATCCTAGTTACAGATACACATTATTTACCATCCTAGTCTGGCTCTTCATACTTATTCCCCTACTTCCTCACAACTGTTTGTTTTTTAGTTAGAATATACAAATGAAAATTTCCCTTCACTATGTTCTGATGTAAATCTAGCTCACAAGGAACTCAGTCTGCTGTTACTCCTGATCCTGATTTTTGCTTAATGGATGCTTCAGCCACTGAAATATGTTTGTAAGCTGAGTAGATTTTGAGCCTTATCCTTAATTCATGATTTTTAGTCTATCCAAGTTTCTACTTACTAAATTGAACTCTCAAATCAGCTTTTACAAGGTGAAGGCAGATACTAACACTTATTAAACTTGGTTTTCATTGTGTCCTGTCATATGTGTATATTCCCAGCTAGAGCCTTGTGCTTGTGAGTTCCAAGCAACTTGGTCAAAATTTATTCCTTTTGTGGGCTATTGATTTCTGTAAATTTCACTTTTAAACAGAATTGTGTGGTGTCAGGGCTTTTAATGTACAGCTTCTGTTGACTTTTCTTGAATGAGACATTTATTTAAACTGTTACCAAATACCCAAATTTGATTAAATTGCATAAACCAAACAGAGCTTGTAATCTTGAGGCAAGAGTTTGTTGTTGTGTCCTTCCTCTGTGTCCTCACTATGTGAAATTGTTTAAATAACCTCCCAAACAATTATGATATAGATGGGGGAATTTAACAGTAATGTTAGTAAGATAACTAACACAAAGTTTGCTGTTAGCTTAGTGTTTATTAATAGATAGTTGAGATACAATACTTCAGATACCTGATTCTGTATAGTCTCTTATTGGTTGTCTGAATACGTAAAAACACCTCAAACCAAACAAAACAAAAAAGGAAGGGGTGAAAAAAACCCCAGACAAGCAACAATTAAACCCAAACTGCCATTTCCCCTAAAAAAAACCACAAACAAAACAAGAACAACAAAACAAAACAAACCACCACCCAAAACCCCACCAATGTGGTTAGTACAGGCTATACCTGATGGAATACTTGCAACACAGTGACTGGTTATCTTTTGCTCTCTGGCGTGGTGAAGGTAAAATAGGCAGCTGTGTGTTTATCTCTTGGCTGAGTCTACACAATACCTCCAATACCAATCTTTGAGAAGGTAGATAAGAAGAGATACTGAACTGTTGCACAGCTTTCTCTAGTTGATTGGGAAATGTGACTACTCACATTTCTGTGTGACAAATAGGAATGTTATTCTAGTCTTAAAAGCATAAAGAATTTTTTTCACATGCACCAAGAGAGAAGGAAGCAGCATGTTTGTTTTTTAAGTTGTTTACAAGATGAAAAAGTTACTGCTAGCACAAAGTCATTGGAAAAAAATACAATTAACGACAATGGAAAAAGCATCACTTCAGGTCCATTGTATTAAGCAGACCTATATTTATCTTAAAATATATTCCCTGACCTCCTGAAACCTCTTTTTTTTTTTAGAGATATACTTAGAAATTACTAGTTTTTAAGGAACAAAAGAACTCTGAGTGCTATAACTCAGTGTTTTTTCAGTATACAATGAACATTAGGATCATGTACTTTTGTCATTCAGGCAATTTTTTTTCCTAATATGTAATGTCTGTTAAACTAGCTGTTCTTTTTTTCTTCCTAAGTACTAAAATAATTTTTCTTTGGGTGTATTCCAAAGGTGTGTGGTATGTGACGATAGTTGTTATAAAGCAGGTCTGTGGAAGTGCTGAGTCAAGTGGCACTTATAATTTTTTAGAGCCCTCATAGTAACCATGAAACTATAATAATGATTGAGGCTACATCCATCTAGTGGGTAGATGCTTTACTTGGAGCTGGATTTGTGTGCAGAAGGGCTTCTACTTAAGCCTGGCTAGTTTTTCCAATTATGTAATATACTTAGTATCTTGCTGAACTTATGTTGACCAAAATTTTTTCAGCTCCAAAAAGGAAAACAAACTAAGAAAATGTTTTGATTAAAATACTTTTCCCTGAATGGCCCTCTTTCATTGATCAAAAAGGTGGACAGGAAAGTAACAGTTTTATCTCTGGAAATTTGTCTCTTTGTGCCATGATGAAAGCGTCCAAAAAGTTTCCTGACATACCTGCATATGACTCTGTCCCTGACCAACCCTGTCCTTCCAGAGACCTGGTGTTTGTTGGATGGTTTGCTTTCTTTTGGACCATAAGAAATCCTCCTAGTAGTATTCTTGGCCAAAAAAATGTATTCAGTTAAGGAGAAAAATTAAGACAGGATCTTACTGTAGCTTGTTTGGGACTGTGAAAGAGTTGAATAGGGGAGCTGACAACATGGACTTAACTATCTTGATGCTGATAAATCAAATGTTTGCTTATACTTAAGATGTTTTAAAGCAGTAAATTCCTTTCTACAGAAAGCTAATGAGTTTTACACAGCACCCTGAAGGTTGATAAACAAACGTTGTTAGGACTGGGTTTGGACCAGCACCAAACCTCAGTGTTGAAGGACCCATCCTGGCCTGTATCAAGAACAGTGTGGTCAGCAGGACCAGGGAAGTGATCCTTCCCCTGTACTCAGCACTGGTGAGGTCACACCTGGAGTGCTGTGTCCAGTTCTGGGCCCCTCAGTTCAGGAAGGATATTGAGGTGCTGGAGCAGGTCCAGAGAAGAGCAGCGAGGCTGGTGAAGGGACTTGAGCACAAGTCCTGTGAGGAGAGGCTGAGGGAGCTGGGGTTGTTTAGTCTGGAGAAGAGGAGGCTCAGGGGAGACCTCATCACTCTCTCCAACTGCCTGAGAGGAGGTTGTAGTCAGGTGGGTGTTTGTCTCTTCTCCCAGGCAATCAGAAGTAGGACAAGAGGGCACAGTCTTAAACTGTGCCAAGGGAGGTTTAGATTGAATATTAGGAGAAATTTTTTACAGAGAAGGTAATCAGACATTGGAATGGGCTGCCCAGGGAGGTGGTAAATTCACCGTCCCTGGAGGTTTTTAAGATGAGACTGGATGTGGCGCTGAGTGCCATGGTCTGGTAACCACGGCAGGGTTGGATCAAGGGTTGGACTTGATGGTCTTGGAGGTTTTTCCCAACCCAGTTGATTCTATGATGAGAGAAATTATTCTACCAACGTCTGGCCCATTTTACTGGTTTCCAGCTAGAAGCTTTTGCTCATTTGTGCCTCGGGTAAAGATGCAACCTTTTAAAAAAGGGCCCAATATATATTAGGATTTAATAACTGAGACTATCTTAGTAGAGCATGGGTTTAAAAGGTCTGATCAACTCATTATTTAGGAATTGTGCATGGATTTAGAGAAAAATAAAGATTATTCTGCTGTGTTTATACATAAGTTTTGGAGTAACAGGTTTGAAAAATTAGTGTGGTTCAGCAGTAGGTTTCTTTTGCTTGGATTTAGAATTGAGAAAGAATGCATTCAATAGTTTTGTTTTATTTTTCCTGTTCATTTATAAGCTCTATTTAATTTTTTAATTCTGTGGTGTGAGCAGTGACTGGTCGCAGACTTTGCCTTGAAATCTGTGGAAGCATAAAAATTCTTTTAGATAGTATCATAAAGAGCCAAAGAATGTAAGTACAGTAAGAGTGAATAGAACAACGGACACAACATGAGAATTGAGTCATGGTGAGCTGTTGATGAGCAGCCCTCATAGCTTTTCACTAAAGTTTTCATCTTTTAAAAATACTCTGCCTGAACATCATGGTGTAGATTTTAACCAGATGTTTGGTTTTGGGGTGCAGCTTGATATTTGCAGCTTATAAAATACACCTGTTTCCTGTATATAGTAACATTGTAATTATAGAAATACAATTGCCTTTTTTAAGGAGGTATTTTGATGCAGGGAATACTTAATGCCTGAAGTAGAACATGCTGTTTCTGTACTTATCGTCTAGGTTATTCTTTAAATGACCATCTACTTGGGAAATGGCAAGGACATAGAACACATAGACTAAAAAAAAACCAGTATCAAATTTAATGACAATGTGAGCTGCATCACTGTTATAGCTGTAATTATGTGTTGGTTGGTGCTGACCTTATGAAGAACATATTTAGGCTAAAGTAAATTTTAGACTGGCTAATACTGAAATAGTCTTTTTGTCAAGGAGGCAGTTAACCAAATTGCTGTAAAAAAAAAATCCTAATCTAAATGGAGAGTTTATGGAAAACTATGGAAGTTTGCTAAAACTGTTTTTTTGTTTGTTTTTTCTATTATTCTTTAGTAATGCTTTTCAAGTAATTCAAGTGTTGAAATTATCATCTCCTGCTCTTTCAGTGTAGAGATTGGTGAAAGTGTGAGAGGGGAAGATGTATATATTATCCAGAGTGGCTGTGGAGAAATAAATGACAACTTAATGGAACTACTCATCATGATCAATGCTTGCAAGATTGCATCATCCTCCAGAGTGACTGCTGTAATTCCATGTTTTCCATATGCCAGGCAAGATAAGAAAGACAAGGTAGGTAAGAACTGTGTCATTTTGGAAGGCTTTTCTTCAGCTTTCTCACTTGTAATTTTTGGAGATTATTAATTTTCGTAAATATTTAAGTGATTTGAAAGATTTGATTCCCCCTCCCCCTGTCTCTTTTTTTTTTTTGTAAAATGTTAAATTATTTTATTTATAAGTGAATTTATTTATAAGTGAGACAATTTTTTTTTTGCTTGTGTTTTGCTAATTGCCATACCTCCAGTTTGCAAAAGTAGGTACATTATATGTGTGTAGTACATTGCAGAGTACTTTGCTAGCAAACCTCACCTGATGGGATTCATTTTCCGAGTTTTGGGGTTGTTTTGGGTTTCTTTCCATTTCTATATATAAAGAGGATACACCCTTTTTAGCAATTTAGTTGCATGGAATTAAATCCTAAATTTGAACTGCTGTAACAGTTATGCAGATGGGTTTTACCCTGTATGGTTAAACAGAGTAAAATGGAAGGAACTGATAAAATCTGCAATGCGTAACAGTAATTAATAAAAAAATTATTTTATGCTACCAGACAGATTAAAAAAAAAGTTTTTATATCTGTAATAATTACTTTGATTTATACAGACCAAAATTATATGGAAATTCCATAAATACTCTTCTGATTTCAATGCCTTTTTTGTGAATTTGATCTGTCATAACTGATAAGTATCAGTTCAGCCCAGTTGGTAACACTGTAACAGACCCTCTATGGCAAGTAAGACTGATTTTAAAATATAGATAACTAGACTTTTCTATCTCTATTATATAAACAAAAAACCCTCTAATTGGTTATGTGAATGCTACCTTTACCTAAACTCACTTGAAAAGAAGTAGTAAGAAATGTGAATTTGGCTTTAAAGATTGGATTGCAGTGATTGTATTTTTGGGAAAATTTCCTCTCTCCTGTACTTTCCATAAATGCACTGCTACCTGCCTTTCACATCAAGCCCATCCTCAAAGCCTTCTGTCATTCTTTATATTCTTTCATTAAAACAAACAAACAAACAAAACAGACTGAAAAGTAATGCACAAGCTAAAAATAATAGCAGTTATTACAAAATATAATGCTCAGCCTGTGATGTCTAAGAACAAAACTAAATACAAGAGGTTTTTCCTGGTATACTCATTCTTTAAATGCAGGCTCTGTAATGCACAATATTATCAAGACCCACTTGTTATACTTCCAAAAAGGAATTCAGGAGTTAAATAGTAATACCCTATTCTTTGCCTACATCTTTTGGTACTTCATTTTTGCTGTGTTTTGTATTGAATAATGCTTTCCCTTGATCAGGAGAGGTGAAATCCTCCTTTATATCAAAAGATCTTGAAAGTGAACCAATAAACATTTTGTTGAAAAGGAAGGAAAGCATCTCACTATGTTTTGATTTTTCCAATTCATATGGGAAGATTCTGCTGGACCATCATCTAAGTTTTTGGTGTAGGAAAAGGATGAGTATATTCCAAATTTTCCATGCATCTAGATTATGTCTTGTCAAGGGTAGTCAAAATCCATCTGACAGACTTCCAAGAGACACTTAAATCCCCAGTATGGTGGCACAGCATGCCATCAAGGAGTGTTTTGTATTTTGGAAATGCCATGTGAAGATGGATAGCCTAGGAAAATGATTTTGATTAACAGGGATTTTGAGGTTTTTTTCCAGGCTGTTCTGTGTCTCTAGTTCTGCAATTTTAGACAAAATGATGGGGGTTTTTTTGTGTTGAGTTTTTTTTTCCTCCCCTCTGTTTTGCAATTGAGAAAATGTTTGCCATCTTTGGAAATTAACCTTGGTAGTTGACCTCCATGTTGCAAAATAAGCTATAATATAGTTGTCAACATGGGGCAGCTTATTGACAGGGACATCTTTCCTCCTGCTTTTGGATTGCATCACATCACTTGGTCTTTGACCCATGTAGAGTGCACAAGCTTTGTATGCTGCCTGAAGTGTCAGTAAAGTGCCAGCCATTTTCTTCCTATTAATGTACACAGATTTTCTTCTATGGTGAAAGCTATTGCTGTAGTTTGCTTGACTATGAACTGAAGCAGTATAATCTTCACTAGTGCAATGCTGTTTTCTGGTTTGAATTTAAGTTATTGACTTTAATTCATTAAGAACTAAATAGACTGAGTCCTTTCTGCTTAAAATAACCATGTATTCTTCATATCTCTGTATTCTTCATATCTCTGCAGTTACGATTGCTGAGAACAATGAAAGTGCTCTTGACTTGTTTATGTAAGGAAAAGGCCTTGCAGTACAAATCTTATTCTGAACAAGGCCTTTGTAATCTACTTGGGAAATTTTAGCACTAAACCTGGACTAGCTTTAAATGGGAAACAGAAGTTTAAAAAAAAGGCTTACTGAGAATCATAGAGAAGTTGGCAAATTAATTTAGACTCAATCACATGCTGCCCTAAACTAGAATATTTCTGATGCACAAGCTAACTAACTTAAAATTAGCTCAATTGTGTCTGTGCTTTGGCCATACTTGCATTTATGTATCCTCTAATTATGCTAACCTTCCAAGGTATGGGCAGGACACATTTATGTAGGATACTGCAGAGATGCCTTTGAGATAAGTTAGAAGTACAGTGACAGGTGAGTTTGGTGTTCTGCCACTCATGTAACTTTGTTTTTTTGATTTGTAGAAGGGGTCCGTGGAGCGTTGGGTAGGTATCTTTTTTTTTTTTTTTTAAATCTAACACTATGCATTTTCCATTAATGTGGCCTTAAAGAGTGAAACTTAATGGGTTATATTACGTATAACTAGGAACATCTTCAGTTTCACTTCTTGATTTCAGTTGTGTTTCACCTAGGCCATGACAGTAATCCTCTAGAATAATTTGCTCTAAGATTCTGGTTAAAAATTTGTTTGGACATTCAAGATAATGGCTGTCAACTTCTGAAGCTTCAAAGCGTATCTCATTTTTGAAATGATAAATTTGGGTAATACATTACTGAACATTCAGTATCCATACACTTCACAGCTGGCTTTCTTGGAAGTGAAAGTTCCAGTTATAAATTTTTTTTTTTTTTTTTTTTGTTCAGCATGCATGTAATGAATATTGAGCAAGACAATGTAATAAGATGCTTGAAGGCAACAGAGCTTTGATCTTGATGGACAACTTTTTTACTTTCAGCTATGTGTCCACTGCACAGTTGCTCTTGTGAGGTTGCTTACATTAGCTTTGTGGATTCCTCTTGCCCCTGGTAATTCAAGTGATTTTTTTACAATTTACTTTCTGCACCTAATTTAATGCTGCATTTCACACTAATAATTCTGAAACCAATCTAAAATTGTATCAAAGAATGGAACAATGAATACTGTGAATCTCTGTTCTTACCTCTCTCATCAGAAGCAAACCTTACAAACTGCAATATAAAGAAAATTATGAGTTCTCATCTTTGTCATCCAAGTTCCTGAGTAATGAGGCCAGGTTATCTGAAGTTCCCATGAATATACTTTCTTTGATTTTAAAATAATCTTCAATTTGGATCACACTGTAGCAGAAAACTTACGTTCTATGCAAACAATCAAATATTAAACTCTTTTGAATGTGTCATGTGGGTTTTCTTTTAATGCACAATTTTGGGTAAAGGAAGCTGTCAGCTGCAAATTTCTTTTGTCTTAATCTCCTGTTAGCCCATTTTTGAGAAACAGGTATTGGTGCCTGGCTAACTTCCTTACAAGACCCTCTGTCCACCAACATGTGGACAATCTGTGATGTGTGCATATCTGCTAAAACAAGTTACCTAGTGGTAAAACTTTAAATTCTTCCTTCTGGGAAGGCAGCCTGTAAGGCCAGCAGCTGAAAGTACCAACTGGTAACGTATACATTAGTATGTGATGCAGGAAAGTATTTTGTTTAAGGTTTTTTTTGTGATGGTGATACTCATGATATTGATACAAGAGACAAACTGAAAGGTATTCACATTGAACAAAATGAAAAAAAAAAAAAACCAAAGACAAAATCTAGCATGCTGGATGCAGTGGAAATGGCAAACCACACTCTGAGGAGAATGTAATTTGCCTTTAACTGCTAGTCTAAACTAGTTACTTGTTTCTACCAGTGGGTGTGGTCCTGGTTTGCCATCTTCTTTTCCTTTCTCTTCCACTTGAGCTAATTCACATGGTTGCTGTTGGTTTAGACAAGTCCTGGTCTGCAGAACAAGGGAAGTGGTGGAAATGTCTAGCCTGGAAAGAAGGGTTGGGACAAGCAGGGGAGCAAACTTATGATTTCAGCATCACCTGTTAGTCCAGCTTAGTGGAAGCATTAAGCCAAATCTTTGCAAAGAGCTGGTAAGAGAACACTTATGATAGAATAAAAAGAGTAGATACTAAGTCTTTTTTTTTGTTAGATGTTGCCAGAGATTTGAGAATATTTTGAAGTCCAGCTTAAAAATGTCAGATGCTACGATCAGGAATTCAAATGGCATGAACAAAAAGTTTGCTAATAATAACAGAAATATCCAGAAAGCCTTGGAGAACTTGGACCTTACAGAACTGAACTTAAATTAAGAGCACTATAGTCCTCAGTAAGTGGAAAATCAATTGTGCTGAAGTGCTAATGATAAATTCTTTTGGAATCTGCATCTTATGCATCTGAATTGCAGAGTTCTAGGGAAGTGCTAGCTGTTGCATCTGCCAAATGGTGGTGATGGTCTGTGAAACACAGGGCCCAAAAGGCATGGTTTTCAAAATGAAGAATTTTATTAATGATGGAGATAAACTTTATCTAGCCATGAGAAAGACTGCAGTATCTCAGTTTCTGTTCTGGAAGTGTGTTGTCAATCTGTAGGTTGAAACAGAAATGCCAAGTTTCCACCTAAATTAGCAGAAGTTTTGGGGAAAATATTGGTTTCTTGATAGGACACGGAGAAGAATCCAGGGTAAATGGGAAGTGATTCAGCTCATTGTCAGTTATGCCCTTGAGCATCAATGGAAATAAAGCAGAGATACTCTGTAATTGTGTGTGGGGTGTGGATGGAGAGGAGGTTTCTAGGAGGCAAAATGAGGCTGTTTGATAGAGGTAGCAGGAGAGAACACTATGCCAGCATAAAACAATCTACCAGTGAGACAGAGACTCTGAATGGCAGTTCTCCCTTCATGTTAGTATTATTGCCAGCTATTAGCCCTATTTAAAGATTGGCAAAAAGAAAGCAGTGGGGTTTTGATATTTCTGTCAGAGAAATCTGTCCAGGGTAACATTGCTTTTTACAGAGCTAAAAAAGACTGATTAAACTTTAGAGTTGCTCCAAAACCAAAAGTGAGATATCCTCCAGTCACGGTTTCCATCTTTTTTTTTTTTTTTTTTTTTTACTGTTACTGTTTGTTCTGCATCCTTGATGCTTTTAAAGAGCTTTTGACATTGACATTAACTTCTATTGTTCTTTTCACTTCTTAGGGGTTTTTTTTTCATTCCCCCTGTCGCTTTTGAGAATTCTAAATTCCCAAGTGCATCCAAGAATTAAACATGAATTAACAAAAAAAGGATAAATAAATAGGCTAGGGTAGAAGACTCCTATCAACAAGGATCTGCTACAGACTTTATTGTGTCATGAAGAAATGCTTGGTACTAACATTGTTTTAAAGCAGTGTTCTCAAAAGTTGGGTTCACTTTGATCTATGGTTTTTGCAGTGCTTTTAGAACAGGGTAGATGCTTTAGAGTTGGTTGTCTGTGTAGGGTAGTGGCTTAGAGAAATAGAGATTGTCTTCTGCTATAGGAATGCTATCTGAAAGTTGTAAGCAGAAAAATTGGAAAATTATATCCCCAATTTTATATCTTTTTAATACAAAGCATTATTAGGCAGACAGTGCAAACTGATTTAGATATGCCTAAATACTGAGTTTCAAAACCCTAGTAGCAAGATAAGCTATTGACAGGCTAGTTTGGCAAAAGTTCTGGAATTTTTCATGTCTAGATTCCAAATATTCTAAAGAAAAAAACCAATAAAAGTATTTAATCTACTTACTCCTTGCATCTAGGCAAAATATTTTAAAATTAAAGCATTTGTGCTTTATTCCTCAGAGCCGTGCACCAATCTCTGCAAAACTTGTTGCCAACATGCTGTCAGTGGCGGGGGCTGATCACATCATCACCATGGACTTGCATGCTTCTCAGATCCAGGTAACTGTTGGTTCTTACTAGTTGTGCCTAGGAGCTCTACTGAACTGATGGGAAAGGCTGATAGTAATTCTCTGCATTGTCTCATTGTTTTGATAGGCTATGTACAGGACTCCCAGGGCTCAGAGAAAATCTCCTTGCCTGTTTCTAATTAAATACCCTTTTAGAAGGAGACGTCTCTTGATTTTATGGGCTGATTTTGCAGGCGTTTCAAATATTTGTGCATTGGAGTCTTCAGCAGAATTTGCCATGCCTAATGTAACATAAAATATACTGGTTTGTGGCAAGTTCTCTTGATCTGAGCCTTGTCAGAATTGTAGTGTTGCCCTAGATAGAGTTTTGTTGTTACAGCCAAGGGTACAGTATTCTCTTAAAAGAAGTGGAGATTAAGATTGGCAACCCTTACCTGGCTTACTGCTGAACCCAGCAAATCACAAAACGTTTTCCTCAGTAACAGAGCAGATATCATTTGTCATTCTCATGTGTACCTTCTTTTAAGATACCTTATTTTTGCATTCTGTTTAATCAGAATTTCTTCTTGTACTAGATGGCTGTCATGCAAATAAGAAGCAGTTTCATTTGTGGTTTTACATTGTTTTTGTCCAAATTGTAAATACAAGAAATCTAAGATTCAACTGCTCAAGTAATACTAGCTAGAGTCTTCCCTGTGTTGAAATACTGCTGTTCATGTTAAGAAGCTGAAATTTATGGAAGTTAACTATTACTCACTGGATTTTTTGAGAGCTTTTCACTAGCCTGAATTTACTTGAGTACCTGAAGGTGATCACCTTTTCTGATTTTTTATATCAGTTGAGAACATCTGTTCTCTGATTCACTACTCTTAGATGAGATTTTTAGAGACCTTAGTATTTATTTGACTTGAGCAGCATTTGACAGTAGTATCTCAAGTTCTACCATTCAGAAAGGCAAAGGCTCGGTTCTTTCCCTGTGTCTTTGTTTCAGTTAAGATCCAAACACACGTTCATGAAATTCTTTCTTTTTTGGACTAGGGTTTCTTTGACATTCCAGTAGATAACCTGTATGCAGAACCTGCAGTGCTGCAGTGGATTAAAGAGAACATTCCTGAGTGGAGAAACTGTATCATAGTCTCACCTGATGCAGGTGGTGCAAAAAGGTACTATCCAAGCCTAAAACTATTGATTTTACATATGGTTAGTGGTTAATGAATTAGTTTGTCTAGTCTTCTATTTTCCTCTATGAAATGTACAAGCTATAGGGTACCTCACTGATGAATCCAACTACATTGTAAAAACAGAACAATAGTCCTTCCAATGTTGTTCATGCTTGAAAACATTCAGGACCTTTCTATACTCTAAAGAAAATGTTTTTCTCTCTCTCTGGATATGGCCTTATTAGCTGAATCCCTCCACAGGAGGGGAGAGATTTTTCCTGCTGCTTGCTTCTTTAGTCCAGTTGCTGCACCTCTTCCTGCTTCGCTCTGGAAGTACCTAAGCTTCCATTCTCTGTCAAAACACATGGCCTATTCCCACTGTACCTGCTGGCATTTAGGTAAGAGCTTGCTTGACTCATATTTCCTTTTTCTTTATGTTATTGCACTTGAACTGTAAACCTATTGACCCTGAGTTTTGCATTATAAATACTAAAAAAAGGGAGTGAAGTGGCAAAAGGAAAAAATAGAAAACTTAGTTCATTTCTTGATTCACAGCATGTGTTTCTCACTTAGCAGACTATCTTTTATTTGGTATCGATTGAGTGTAAACCAGTGCAAAAGCTCAGTAGCACACTGGCTGGTGAGGTGATAAAGCATGCCATTGAGGCAAAGTGCTCATTCTCAAGTTTTATTGGTTGTGCTGCTGCTGCAAAGGGAACAAAGAAAAATGAAGTAAGAATCCTGTAAGTCCATAGCCATTTATATGTCTGAAACATGGTATGGGGAAAAATGTGAAGGACTGTCATAATTTTATTTTAATTGAAATCCTTGGGTCTTTTGTGAATGTTCATGTTGTAATGATTAGTAGGGAAATAAGACTGATTAGAACTCCATAGTTGTTCATTTTTAGATTAATCAAATTAAGGATGTAAAGAATATAAACTATAGAAAGCATTCTAAAGGTCAGATGACTCAGCAGATTAAATTTCTTAGTTCATTCCTATCTGGATGCTGTTATTTTCACAGTTGTCTTTTGTTTAAAATTGGTTTTGTTTGGTTTTGTTTTTTAAAAAAATATAACCTCTGCTTAGAATTCATGTCAGAAGACAGCATTTTTTCCCCTACCCAGTATTTGTGTATTATCAAGTTAATCATTAGAGTTTATTTTTTGAAGATTACTCTCACTGTATTCAATATGGATAGTTGCAGTCTATCTTTAGTATTTTTATTGTAATGCAACCGAACAGTTGCTGGTTAAGTTGGGGCAGATGTTGCTTTCAGTAAAGCCACAGGTTCTCCTTCACCTCCAGCATTGTAATGTGAAGAATATGGTTTGGCCTTTCCATTTAAAATACGTAGAACTTCAACATAATACTTAATGGAAAGTGAATGTGAGTCATCTTAAAATTTAAATCAGTAAGGATAGATTAAAAAAAAAATCCATGTTCTTGCACTTATTTAAAATATCTGAATTCTTTTTTTGTTTCTTACCATTTGCTTGTTTGTTCCCCAGCTTATTAAATGTTGTGATTGAAATAAGGCATGCAAATTCTGTTGATATCTTATAGCCTCTAAGGTATTGAGACTTGCTATTAAATCACATTATTCACAAAAAATTCCAAAATTTGGGGTTTTTTTGATTATCATACAATTGTTGAAATACTGTAACTAACAACTCCTTCATATTTTAGTGGTAAAGAAACATAACTGTATTCTCTATTAACCATGCAAAGAACCTTTTTAACAACACTCTAAACATATTCTAAAAATACAGGTTCCAAGGTTGCACCAGCATTTAAAAGAAAAGCATGGAATTTTTTATTCCTGTGTCTTGATACCTAACAGCTCTGTTATATTAAACTGAAGAAAGCAATCAGAAGTCTATAACAAGTTAAATTTATTATTGGAAGTTTGCCTGGCCGCCAGAGGTCACCCTGAATAGTTTGAAAAGATCTTTGTCAAGCAGATGTATGCTAAGAGAATTATTAATGAAGTAAACTACTTGATTACTATTCAAGTACTGTGAAAAGAATTATTAATCTCTGTTACCTTTTTAGGTTTTTCCCCTTTGGTTTGGTTTCACATCCTGCAATGGTATTTTTCAGTTAGAATGTTAAAGTGCATGCTCCTGTAGGCTTAGGATTGACTTAGAATTTCCTCTGCTTTAAATTACCTAGTGTGACTTGTATTGCAGCAGCTTAATAAAAGCTTGCGAAAAGCTGAAATGTTTTAAAAGCCAGGCACTTAATGACAGAAACCCAAAATCTATTCAATTAAAAAAATCAATTTTTGGACTATAGCTTAAGACACTCTTGTTGTATTTATTAGCTATGAATTAAGATTATTTCTGTCTGTCTCATTCCTTGCAAAAGTTTTTGCTGTGGTAATTCTAAAGCCAGGAAACAAAAACTGTATTTTGTGACAAATACATATGTATGAACTGTTCTTTCTTTTAAAATGGTTTTCTAAATATGGTGTATTTCTTTCCATAACTCAGGGTTACTTCAATTGCTGATAGACTGAATGTGGAATTTGCTCTCATTCATAAGGAAAGAAAGAAGGCAAATGAAGTGGACAGAATGGTCTTGGTTGGTGACGTGAAAGATAGAGTAGCAATTCTTGTTGATGATATGGCTGACACATGTGGCACAATCTGTCATGCAGCAGACAAGTGAGTATTATTGTGAACTGGCCCACTGTTCTCACTGTACTGAAGACAGCTGATGAATGCAGTTGTCCTACATACCTATATCCCAACCTGACATCTGTAGCATGAAGGCATTCTGATCCTTGAGTCTGTAAGTTGCAGTTCTGTGATCAAGCTGTGTCCTTCTTTAAAACATGGAATTGAGAAAATATTTACAGAAATACATGATTTGTTTTTAGGAAGAGCACAGAAAAAATGTCATATAACTTGAAAGGGATTTGGGCTGTCTAATGGACTTTACAGTCAAAATCACAAATTCCCTAGCCAACAATATTTTTTTTTTTTTATACTCCTGTGCTTAGAAGAAGTTAATTCCTGTCAAAAAGAAGACCCTTTTTTTTTTTTCTCTCCTGTTATGAAAGAAGCGCTCTTTATTTACCTGGAGTAGATTTCTAGAGACCAAATTTTTAAATCATCAAACACCTTCAATGTATCTGCAGTGTTCACTAAGAAAGATGCTTTTGCCTGAGTGATGCTGCCTTATATCATGTTGTTGGCATGAAGTAGTGCTTTTGATTCAAGTCAAATCTAGGTGGGAGGTACTTTGTGTTTAATTACACTTGATCACCAAAATACTTCTTAGAACTCCTTTTATCTTAGCAACGTAGATGCATATCAAGCATGAACTAAGAAATGTATTTTCAGATACAGCAGATCAACTTACTTAAGTACAAACTTGAGCACACACCCTTGGTACACACTCACCCTGTCAAGCTGTATCCTCCTTGTAGGTTGCAGCTACTAAATGTATCTCTGAAAATGACCAAAAAACTTTGATTTTGACTCATTTTGAGTCATTCAAAATGAGATGATGTTCCTGTGGGTTTTTTTTATCTCCCTTATGCTTCCTCCTGTGCCTTTGTGATGATTTGATAAAATGCCATTCCTCAGGGTCTCTGTTTGTAAAGCTAGAAAAGCACATAGGACATAGCTGAGCATCTGGAGGCATTGAGGCCAGTAAAAAACAAACAAACAAACACAAATTTAAGGTATTTTGACTTATTCACAAAGTGTTCTAGTTCTTTGATTTATACTTTTTTTTTTCTTCCTCCTCTGCTGCACCACTTCACTGAGTGCTTGCATCAGCAGCATGTCTTCCCTCAACCTTGCAGCAAGCTAGGCTTTTAATCATTAACATTTGTTCTTCCTCAGAAACTCCTTCCAAGCAGAACCTTTTGAATTGCAGATGAAAATAAAGGTGGACAATAATGGAGACACAATAGAGTTGTGAATGCTGCCATCCAACCTACTTGATTTTAAGACAGAAAACTTGTACTGGAGTTCAGTTGTATGTTGTGCTGATAGGGTCAAAGTGCAGAAATTTAAATTAGTATCGCTGCTGCAAATAAGAACTTTTTTATTTAATTATCAGTGTATGGAGTTGGGGGTTTTCTTTTGAGACAATTCTAAACTTTTTCAGGTTATACAAATATCTGAATTATTTTGTAGGTGTTTTATGTGTAGGAATTTGTGAGTAAAATGTATTCTAGAGATTTGTATCTGGTTTCATCTATATATATGTATGGAAACATGCATCACATCATATTTTTCTTGTGTGTGTTCTACAGGTTGATGTCTGCTGGAGCTACTAAAGTTTATGCCATTCTCACTCATGGCATCTTTTCTGGTCCTGCCCTCTCTCGGATTAATAATGCATCGTTTGAGGCTGTTGTGGTAACCAATA
Organism: Myiozetetes cayanensis; assembly: GCF_022539395.1. NCBI lineage: Eukaryota > Metazoa > Chordata > Aves > Passeriformes > Tyrannidae > Myiozetetes > Myiozetetes cayanensis. The sequence continues at coordinate 98,550,475 of NW_026087742.1, forward strand.
CAATCCCCCAAGAGGAGAAAATGAAACACTGCCCAAAAATACAGGTAGAGTGATATTTTTGTTCAACTTCTTTAAACTCTGGATCTGTGTTTAACTGTTCACTGGTGCTAGAATTTGTGCCTTGAGAGGAAATTAATATTCTAAAATACATGGTTTGCAAACAGTTTTGCTGAAACATGCCAAAGAACTGTTTTAAGGGGATTAAGGTAGTACAATAGAGCATTGCAAAATATTTGCTGTACCTTGAGTATGCTTGTTTGTGAAAGAGTGACAAATGTAAAACTGACTGGATTTTGGTGGTTTTTTTTTTTTAATCAGTATTTGCATGCAGGAACTTATGTTATTGTGGAGGCCACAGAAATCTTAGACCTTTTTTTTTTTTTAAAAACACTAATGGAATTGTTCTGGGAAGTCATGTGTTTCAGTGGAGGTTTTCTTTAGTACAGAGTGGAGAAAAGCATAAAAGATTGTGGTTTTAATGCATTATTGGATTTTTTAAAAAGCCTAACATTTATTTGGTATTTATTGAAACAAGACAAGCACTCAAAAGGTGTACTTCCCTTAAACTGTATTTGTCTCAAGCAGACACTGCCATCTGATGGCAGGAACAGTGGGGGTTTTTCACAAGATGACTTTTGTCAGAAGTCTTAACAATATGACTGTGCAGCAATCTTAGTGGATGCTTTCTGACTCAGTTTTTTAGTTTTACTTTGTATCAGTGCAGTTCTTATGTATATATTCAATATCTAAAGCTTTAATATTGTAATTCTTCCTAGAAAAAAGAGAGCACAATGGTAGATTGTTTGTCTATATGTTTATAAACTGCATAGTTTTATTGTTCTTGGCATCCCATAAAATTTTTCTTCTTGATTTTTCTTTCAGTTTATTGACATTTCCATGATCCTGGCAGAGGCAATTCGAAGAACACACAATGGTGAATCTGTGTCTTACCTGTTCAGTCATGTCCCCTTATAACTGCAGGAGATTACATTGCATCTTTGCAAAGGTCCCTCTAAGCTAGCACTGTTTTTAATGATACACTTCAACCACAAGAAATTAGTGTCTTTGCACAATTCCAGAGCTTGTATGTTTAATTATTATATTTGTCTTGAAATCACCACTTATTGTTATAAATGGGCAATAAATCTCCATCTTGAAGAAACCTTATGAATTCACTCAAGAGTCTGAAGGTCTTCTGTGTTGCATAAGTTCTCTTTAATGTGCCTGTCCTCACTTTCTGCCAAACTGCTGTTTTGGATCCATTTTTCTATAGAGAACTACTAATTGTTCACAGATTTTAATGGGATGTATACATGTAAGATAATTTTCTGTGTTCAGCTAAGTGCTGCAGACTGCAGTATCGTTGGATCTGTTGGGGGCAGGCAGCTGGTTTGTTTGTTTGTTTGTTTGTTTGTTTGTTATATTTAATTACCATGAATAGTATTTTGTAAGCCTAACAGTATGTGAAGGTCATGCTAATTTTGAGGAACTGTTGACATACACATAGTATTAACTGTTTCACACACTTCATGTTCATATTTACCCACAAGATACATGGGCTGCTCTTTCCTTTTGTAAAGCTCTCATTACATTAAATGGTTTGCATAACATCCATTCCATGCAGTTACTGTCTGCAGTTTTAAGATTAATGTTTCAGTATTCCCGTGGTTATTAGTATCGCTTGTTTCGATAATAAGGAGCAACCTTTAATCATGAGCAATTTGGTTCAAATTTCCTTTTTTCTTTGTAGTTTTTACCACTCACTGATTCTGATATTATGAATATTTTTGTAGCAGTTTTCTATTAATATTGTAAAGGTTTACTGTGCAAAGTCCAAACAGAAAACTTAAACACACTTCTATGAATTGATCTCTGCCCATATCTACGTGATTAAAAAGTTACTGAAAATAATTTTTGTTTGTTTTGGTTTTTTTTCCAAACTGTACAGCCAATAGATCTTCAAGTTTCTATTACAAAGTACCACAATACTTCACCGTGCAGCCAGTGAACTATGGTACTTTACCTATCTTGAATACTCTAACATTAGAAAATTAAAATCATTATGAAAGCAGTTTTGCCTGTTGTATGATAGGAAAGCTTGTTCTTAAGGATGGGTAATAGAGGGGATTACCCAAATGGATTTGGGGAGGGTAAATAATACTGTAATTTTGTGATTAGGTTTTTGAATCCTACTGGGGAGTGTTTTCAGTCCTTCTGTTAGAAAGTAACAGTTTGTATATTAGTGTTCCTGCACCTAGATCACAGGAAATCAAATTTCCTACCTGAAACTGCAGTTGTTAACTGCAAAAGCATTGAGATGATGCTTCCTTACTACAGATCTACATAAAAAAACCAGCCTTATTTCATCCTAACTTGCTTATTTTGGGGCATATTTATAATAATACAATGCTGCTTTATAAAGTGGATTTTTCCATTCCAGCTAAGACAGCCTTCAGAAACCCTATTTTACTTTTTTGGTTTGTTTCTCTGAGAATAAATCTATATGGTCTTCATTTTTTTTCCCAGTAATTTTCTATGGCTTCTGTGGAATTATTCCTCCTACATGGGAATGAGTAAAACAGAATTTCACCTATACATCTTTCGATGATGAATACAGAAATGAGGTATATAAGTTATTTGTTCAGCTGCTGGTTCTCAGAAGAGTTCCTCATTACCGTTGAATTTTCAAAACTGTTATAACACAGTGGAAATAAATTTACAGAATTGTGGGACTTTTGAAAAGAAATTTCTTAAATATAAGGTTATTTAACGTATTGCCTTGAAAATATTACTTACCAGTTATGTGGCCACAGGCCTTGGGGGTAACCACTTGAGTATACCAAAGTTTACAAACTAACACTACACAAAAGGTATAGAATACAGTTAATGCATGATATCAGTTCAGTTGCTTTATAGATCAGGCCTTTGTTCCAAATAAAATGCTGAATCGTTTGCCTTTGCTGTGTACAAGTACTGTAAATAAAACTTCAAAATTACTTGTGCCAAGAGATTGCTTCTGCTTCTATTCTTCTGAAACTTTTTTTGGAGACCATGCCCTGTGCAGGACAAATAGCATGAGAGTCAATGCCTACGTATCAAACCTTGTTCATAAATTGTGCTGCAGCTGTCTTGGACATACAGGTGAACTGTTAATCCCACCAAACTGGTACACATCTTTATAATAAGGTGTCCTCCTTCTTTTTATGGTCTGACAGAAGAGATACAAGGTTTAAGTTTCCTTGGGAGTCTGAGTTAACATTTCATGAGCAGCTGAAGTTTGTATTCCTCAGATGGTTGTAAGTAAACCTACGCAATGCTATTTACCAGGATGAGATGGGGGAAAGAGCAGCAGGAAAATGGCAGAATTGAGCTTACTGTATCTACTGCATTTTGTGCACTTGAAATGCTTATGAAGAGTTATGGGTGACTTCCAACAGCTCTGTGAAAACCACATCTATTTTGACAGAATTGAAGCTGTGGAAACAGAGGATTGTGAGGTGTTGTTTGGTTTTTTAATGCTCTATGCTCCTCCCTCCATGCCTGGCTTCTGGTCTGAAGATCAGATGACAGTTCAGCCTGGTGGGAAACATTCCTCATTCAGCAGCATCATTTTGAAATGATGAAAAAAAAGCCACATTGCATAGCATAAGTTAGAGGATTTAGCTCATATCTGTCTGGAAACCTTATTTTGCCTCGTTCTCTTGCCCTCATGGAAGCACACGTTTTTGCCTTTCTTGGTAAGAGCACCTGACATTTGCAGCCTCTCTGGAACCTCTTGTCATAGACTCCAGGGATTTTAAGTGTCAAATGTTCAGAGGCTGTTGCTGAAGCAGTGGAGTGTTGGGAGTGAAACCTGAGCATGTTTTCACTGTACAAGTCCCTCTCTCAGTTGCTTGTCAGGCGTTGTCAATGCTGGTGCTCTGTGGTCTCTGGTGTGTTGAGTGGTGGCTGCCCCAGGCTGGCAGCCAAGCCCCACACGACCCAGTTTGGAAGAGAATTGGGAGGGCAGATTCAGAACCTCAAGGCCTTTTTGCACTGGTGAGCAGGCTGTAGGTGGGCAAGAATCTGGCAGGGGACACATCAGTTTTGCAGAACCCAGCTGACCAAAGGGAAAACCCAAGCCATTATGGTCCCTTGCCCAGCAATAAAATTTGGGGTGGGGGGGGATGAGGATTTTTTGAAACCAGCTGTCACTGAGGCCAGCTGGGCACTGATCTGCTGTCAGGAGGTGATGAGTAATCATTTTTGCATCTTTTACCTTTTTTTATTTCTTAATTTATTAACCCAGCTATATCTCCACCCAAGAGCTGCTTTGGGTAACCTGAGTGCCTCACCACACTTAGAGTAAATAATTTCTTCTTTCCCCTATTTCAATTTGACCCCATTCAATTTCAGTCCATTATTCCTTGTCCTATCAGTACAGTTCCTGATGAAGAGTCCCTGGTTTCCTTGTAGATATACTAGAAGGCTGCTATGAGATCTCTGAGCTGAACAGCCCCAATTTTATCAACCTGTCTTTGTAGGGGAGGTGCTCCAGTCCCCTTAACAAATTTGTGGCCCTCCTCTGGACTTGGTCCATCATTTCCATGTCATTCTTATGAAAACAACCTGTTAAGTGGTAGCCCTCGGCCATAAAAATGTCATGCACAATTTTTGAAAAAGCCATATCAAATACTATAATAAATCAGAATATTAATCAACATGTGTGTTTAATATAAACCTCATTACACTTGCTTGCCATAATCTTAAGCCTTTATTTCCTTTGAAACTGTTTCCTGATATGTAATTTGTTTGGGTCCGGCAGCATCTGAGTTCCATGTTGTTCTGCAGAGGTTGTTTCAGTACTCTTTCAGTGCTTTGGCCTGAGAATAACTTCATAAACCAAGATTGCCTATATGAAACATTAAAAAAGGATAGTAATGTCATCACTAAGAAATAGGAGTTGAGGATATCTCTGTCACAAGTGCCAAAATTACACTAAACCTGCCAGTTTTGTTATTTGCCAGCAGTTCCTGCATTAGGATCCACCAGTGCTTCCAGCATTACTGCCTTGGCACTCCTCCTCCTCATCATCATCCCCCAGAAAAAAGCAGGGATGCCCTCTTTGGCTACTCTATCTTATCAGTCCCTTAGGAAGGAATAAACAGGAGAGGTGTAGCTGCATTGCTGACCCTGGAGAGCTTGGAAAATAGCTCCATCTTATTTCAGGTATTTCTGGATGTCTTCTACCTCCCTTGAAGGTCACTCACTTTCAGTAAGAGGAGTGGCAGGCACCTTTGCTTCCAGCACACAATTTTAACCTCTTGTAAACACCAGTCAGTCAGTCTTGGCACGGATGTAGCCTGGGGCAGCCTGAGCTTTCAGAAACAGCCAAGTCCATTTCTGTGGTATTGGAGGCTCCCTCAGCTGTACCTCAGCACCCTGGGTGGTTTGGGTCTCCTCCCTCACCAGAGCTTTGAGTGCTCCTCTGCCCTTGTTGTTGGCCAATCTCCTCCACTGCTGTCTTCTGCTTATTGTTTTGGTTATTTTTAGAGTCTGCAAACACATTTCTGCAGCTGCTGTCAACAAGGATCCTCCATTACATACACAGATCATACATACGGAAGCTTTAATGCTTCTGCAAGTGATTTTGTTTTAATTTCCTCAATTTTACTATCCATTTCTCTTTGTGGTTCTTTTCATACATCTGTCTACATCACTTTGAGGAGTCAGCTTATTTATTTCAAAAGTGCCCAACCTAACTGGTTTTCTTGAATAATTTCCTGGGTAAATTATGCAATCTTACACCGAATATTGTATTAACCATGAATATGTGGGGTTGTATCAGCATTCTTGATAGGAGGGTTGACACTACAGAGAAAAGATTTTGCTGCAAGACGTTAGGAATAAAAAGAAAGGAACTGTAAGTTTGCTGATCTGATTACAAGCCAACTGACTACCTAACCTATACATGAAGGATTAAGGCAATTAAAGGCACCTGCTTTATTTAAATTATCTTCTTTCACAGAGGCAGCATTATACATTTTCTGTTACCAGTGAAACTTCCCCTAACACGTGATGCAGTAACTGCTTTTCAGTTTCTTTGTTTTTCACAAAGGAGACAAAAGAGATTTTGAGCAGCATCTGGTGGAAACTGAACTTTTGAAATCAGTAAATCAGTGACTCCCCGTGCCTTTAAAAACCAAACTATAGTTCAGAAATTCTGGACTTCTAAGCTGCTGTGCATTTACTCCCACCTTTTGAAGGAAAATATTGTTGTATTTTGCTACCCACATTTCTTAGGTAAAAAAAAGAAAAAGAAAAAAAGACAGCAAAAATCGCTCTGCATTTCTATTGGTGTTCAGCTAAAGCTGCAGTTTCGCTTTGAACAGAATTGAAACTCAAGCTCTTAGATGGGTGACAGCAAATTCCTAATATAAAAAAAAAGTCAACCTTACTCCGAAAAGGAAATGCTAAGTGTCAGTACAGCTATTAAAATTTCCACTGTTTGTAGGTTTAGGCTGCAAGGAAGATCTCCAAAGACACTGAGCACCTGTCAAAGATTACAGGGTTGAGTGACTGGACACTGTGATTTAGAAAACCTACTTACAACCAAATCAAGTGGACATTAAGCATCTCATGTTCCAGTGTCATGTACCAGGGAACGGCTGGGTGCTTGAAGAAATCAACATACACAGTCAAACTTGTGCCTACTCATTCTCTTTCATAATTATTTAAGCATATTAGCTTTGCTATAAGGTGAATAGTTATAAACAAGTGGAAGGTAACTTTCCTTTGTGGTCACATACAATGTGAAAAATCCAGAGTGTAATAACTAATGTACGGTGTTTGTAGTGCAGGTTTTCATCCTAATAGAAATGTGTTGAATGTCCTTGCAGCACATAGCAGGATTTTAGTGAGATTTCTACATTCGTTATAGTAGCACTCAGTGAAAACCTCAGTGCATCTTGCATGAAAAGCAAAATGCAATTATCAATAAAGAGCAGAGGAATCATACTTTATTGCAGTATTTTAATATTCAACCACAAAGGTGAGAAATATAGTTCTGAATTAATATGGTTGGGAATTAATGAACCCTTTCCTACGCCCTGATTGAAATGGCAGTGGTGCTGTATAGTTTTCTTGTTTTTCTGTTCATGTCTATATGACTCAGACTCTAAACACACAGAATTTGAAAATATGACTGCAAATTCTTTTCCTGTTCATTCTTAAGGTTCCAGGCATCTGAAATGAATTTCTCAGCTCCATCACAGTCAGAGAAATTATGAATTGCTATTTAAAATGTAAAGAAAAGTATGTAGGGAAAGAAAACTCCTCCTAATAAATATCCTAATAATTGAACTAGTCTGTTCTGCTAAGCACAGAGACTTCTAAGTAAGAAACTCTCAGACAGACACCATGCTCTGTGTAGTGCTGGATTGTCATCAGCATAAGTCTATCCTTGTAATTTTTAACTCTGACCACGCATCTACACCCTCCCATGCAATTTGCACCTTTCTGTATGCTGTTTCCTATGCCCTTACCGTTATTGTTTTCATTATGCTTTATTTTGGTTCCCTTCCCCAAAGTCCCATTCACTTAACAGACATTTCTTCTGTAATGTATTCAGCTTAGAACTGTCCCAGTTCTTGAAGCTATTTGCATTACGAATGAATGCCTATAAATAATATTAATTATAAAAATTACTTAAGTTCTAAATCTGAACTATTGTTAACATGACTTAACAATGTCTGTATCTCTATTCATGCAATTTATACTAAAAAAGGGGGATGGGTGAAAGGAGGAACTTAATCTCCTGCAAATGGTAGTTGTCTGAAGTGACTGGCTACCCTTATGTAGCGCGTTTGTCTCCCAGCTAATTGATCTTAAACTTTGTGGCCAAATACTTTGCAATTGTCCCTCTTTAGAGTACCCTGTGGCTTGGATCTTTATCTTCTTGGAGTAGGTCTTGTTACAGTTCTTTATGCTGGGACTCTGTAGCAAGGTAAAACACAGTTCGAAATTAAAACTGTTCAAAAATAATGAAGTAGATAGTAAATTGCAGCATATGAGAATAAAAGCACGTGGATGTATGAGTAATGTGCAAATTTGTTTAAAAGGGGGAAAATAAGAGTAGTCCATTTTTTCTTGGGGGTGGAGCAGTAAACGAGGTACTGTTAAGTACAAATGTTTGAGGAAGTGCATTGAAGCAGTTGTTTCACATTCAATTATTTCTCAAGTTGCAGTCGAGGTGAAGAGTAGTAATAGAGTAGTGATTACTGCTTGAGTAAGTTATGTCATATTATACTCTCCTCTGGACCTCATCTGAACCAGTGGAGACCACTTTTATGCTGTTTTCTTCTGCTCCGACTTACAGGCTCTTCAAACAAAAAATCTGCCAGATCTGGAAGCACACAGAAAATGGTATGTTTCATTTTAAATTTGCTCTTACACCTCTTTTACTGAACTGTTGTGGAAGACTTTCAAGAACATAATCTGCTTTTCTGTTTTCTAACTGTTCAGTTTTACTATTACGGTTAGAAGCTGCAGTGCTTTATGACAGGAAGGGGAAGCTTTTGTTTGCTCTAATACTTATTTGTACTTCAGTGCTACAGAATATGTGTAACAATGTCTTTTCTAATTGCTGTAACTTCTGAGGTGTTCATTGTTCTCTACACTTTGCTCCTATCACCTCTTAAAAACCCCTGCAGAAAAACTTTCTTCAGAAACACCTAGTTGTACTGTTGCTGAATATTTGAAGAGCACTCTAAATCGTTATGGGTTTTTGCACATGCCCATAAGGATCAGTAGATTAGTGCTTTTTGAACTCTTCTTATAAAGCCAAGTGTAGATCACAGAAAAATGAACAGTTCACATGCATACTCCAGCTCTACTTTTAAACAAGCTTCTCATTGCAAAGATGTTGTTGTTTCTCCCATTTAAAAGTCTTTTTATTTGTTCTGGTACTATAACAGCTCCAAAGTGTTACACATGCAAATAGTCAGATACAGCACCAGAATGGAGCAGTTTACAGTTAAAATAGCTAATGCATTACAAAGATATTAGGGTAGAGAAGAATATACAAAGCAATGAAGCACGAAGGTGGTAGGAGCTAGGCTGGCTCTGCAACAACATTAGGTTCCTAAAAATTTAGTAATATGTGAGAGTTCAAAATCTGAGCATTTTAAATGCCCAAAAGGTTTTCTTGTACTTCTTAAGAAACCTAGAAACATATTCTTGAAGACTTTTCAGGCCCAGCTTCATTTCACCTAATTTCAGGCACCTAAATCAGCAGTGTGAGTCTCTGGTGTATAGTCAGTCAGAGGTCTCTCCATCTGTAGAGTCCAGCAGCAGCTACAGAGGGGCTCCCTCTCCCTCTCCCTCTCCCTCTCCCTCTCCCTCTCCCCTCTCCCTCTCCCTCTCCCTCTCCCTCTCCCTCTCCCTCTCCCTCTCCTTCCCACTCTGTCAAAATGTCAGTGCAGCCCAGGTTGGTGACAATGAATTGAGGAACTTGGGTAGACACCTCAAATTAAGGGCCTGAGTGCAGTGGCTGCTTATGAGTTCATGTAGAAAGTTTGTGTTGTCAATCTAGGCTACAATCACACCTTGCCCCTGTCCTGCTCTAGTGCTTGGACAGAGTTTATTTTGGTTTATCATATCTTTAAAGATTGGATCTAATTAACTTTTCCTTCTGTGGCATTAAGAGTGCAGCAATGTAGAAAGTTCATGTTGTCCAGCAGCACCTGCAGAGGGAGTCCCTCATCCTCTTCCTCTCTCTCACTCTCTCCTCCTCCACTCTCTTTTGAATGTCAGTGCAGCCCATATGGGTGACAACGAATTGAGGAACTTGGGTAAGCACCTCAACTTAAGGGCCTGACTGCAGTGGCTGCTTACAAGTTCAGTAGGAAGTTTTTGTTTTCTGTCTAGACTTCAATCACACCCTGCCCCTGTCCTGCTCTAGTGATTGGATGGAGTGGCTTAATTTGGTTTATTGAATCTTTAAAGGTTGAATCTAATTAACTTTTCCTTCCTTACTTTAAAGTTAGAATGGCTCCTGGAGTCTGATGTGCAGCGACTGTCAGTGTTTCCCTCAATTACTGCAGGTTCTGTGTCCGTGGCTGGTGACGGCTGGCACTTCATGCTTTGCTGTGTTGTGCATCAACAGATAAAGGTAATTGGCACCAGTATGGTGGAGAAACATGTTCTGCAGGACAGAGAGTCTCTGCAGTTTCCCTACAGCCTCTCTGCCATCCTCCATGGGAACCTGCCTTGGATAATGATCCTGGCCCTGGAGTCCCTTGGTCTGCTAAAGTAAGAGATGGAGGTGGACAGGTGCTGGGACATTACAGGCCATTTGGTTAGGATAGGTACTCTCTGGCTTTTCTTTAGTCTCATAATGTCTTTTACATGCATAATATGGTGTATCTCCTGGAAAAAGGACTGAAGGAAGGCAGGCAAAACATTTACAAGAATGTATAAGATTTTTCTTTGACAATGTCCCTTGTCACTTGAAGGAAGACCTTCAGTTTTCCATGTAATGAATAGCAATGGTTGAGCCCTTCCTTCTCCCTCCCACTCCCTTCACCATACCAGTGGATAAAAAGTGTTCTAAAAAAAATACTAGGGAGCTGGGCGGAAACAAATGCTTTTTATCTTTTCCAAATTCACTCCACACATACTCTGATTATTCTTATGCATCATTTTCATCCAAATACTTTTCTGCATCAGAAAATCAGAAAGGCTAATTGTCCTCTAAAGGGAAATGGGAAGACTGTGCTGAAAATTCTGGTAAACTTTCTTACCCATTGGCCTCCATCTGGGTGGGAGTCCAATGTGAATTCCATGATGAATAACCAAATGATGGTTAGTTTGATTCCTAGCAGCCGTACTATTTAGCTCCTGGCCTTTTCTCAGAGGATCTGCTGAAAAGAAACTGGCACTATAGCACCACCAGGGAATGGGAAAGAATGTGGAAGAGGAAGGACTGGGGTGTAGTACTGTAATAGGTTACATCTGCAGTTGACTTCTACATTTTTATTTCTGTACTGAGGCTCTGAATCCCCAAAGTGATGCCACTTGTCTGTGGACTCTAGATAGCAGAAGTGCAGTGCTGTGTGAGATTTCACCTGCCTTCTCGCACATCTGCTGCCCTGCAGGTCACTGGAGCACTCTTCTAGGTGCATGGATGCAGAGGGAGGTTTAGCATAGTTCTCTAAGGTAACACAGAAACACAGAGTTGTCTAGGAGACACTGTGGTTGAAGTGAACCGAGCGTACAACAGGAAGCCTCGCTTCACCTCCAATCTGTGTCACCTGCAAGGCATGTCTTTGGCAGCACTCAACAGGGGTTGCACAGACCGCTTGAGTAGGTTTCTGTATATTCTTGTGCCCCAGCTAAAGAGAAAAAACACTTCCTTGTATCTTGGATATTTAATTAACCATCCAATTTTCTGCTTCTTACCTGGGTTTTAACATTCCATCAATATTATCCTACTTGTTTAAGAGCCCTCCATGGGCCATGCATCTGCAAGCCTTCAACCCTGAGTTTTCAAGGGAGAAATGACCAGCACCTGATACCAGCAGTTAAGATGCTGGGCAGCACAGCAAAATGGTCATGGCCTCTCTGCCTGTGTCACACAAGCCAAGGCTGGCAGTCTGCCAGCTGGGGTTTCTTTGACACTGACCACTGCTGAGGAAGTAATGTGTAAGCTGTGACATATTAAAAGCTTATTGCTCTTCCCGTAGTATACATAAATGTATAAAGTAGGCAAGACCACAAAGACTTGACAGACACAGAGAATGTTTTGAAAGTCTCTTTAAATGCCTGTGGGATTTTGGCTCTAGGTATTTAATGCTTTTTATCTTTTATGGAACATGCCCAATTTTAAACCTGTCTTTGATTTTCATTTTCACACTTCACATCGATACAGTGTTTTCTTGTCCCCCTGTTCTTACTGAACAGTAAAAATGCAACACGGTATTAAACCTTATGGAAATAAAGCCATAGACTGGCTTAGGTCAACTCTCCACCTGTGCTGACGCTTCAGTAAGTTTGAAAGTCTACACTAGCTTTTAAGTGACTATAGGTTTTATCTATCATACACTATGAAACACCAACTTTGCTCATTTACTCCAGTATGCAATGGCAATCTGCTGGAACTTTAACACCTCCTGTTTCCCCTTAAAAGAAAAGAACATTCACAGAGATGTAAACTTCAATCACCTGTGTTGTCAGTTTTTCAGTAGATTTTTTTAACCAATTCATTATTTAAAGTGTGGTATTTATATTAACACTGAAATACATCATGATAATAAAGTAAGGAATGCCAACAAAATAGCAACAAATGAGCAACAAAACTTATAATTCTACCTGCACATCTACAAGTGTAGACCTGTTTGGTCTGGCCCACTATGAGGGTGAAATGTTTAATTGCCTTAAACTAATACGTCTGTGTTTCCTTGTTTTTAGGTACCTTGTGCAAAGATGTCAAATGCATTGCTATTTGTCTTACTCTTCCTGTTTCCGATGCTGCTGTCAGGAGCTTGGTTTCCCAAAACTTTACCCTGTGATGTTAAATCCTCGGAAGGTACTGTGACAGTGGACTGCACCTACCGGCGTCTCACAGAAGTCCCCAGAGGGATCCCTGAAAACGCTACCAACCTCACCCTGAGTATTAACCATATCCCCCATATTGATCCAACATCCTTTGCTCAACTTAAAAACCTCATGGAGATTGACTTCAGATGCAACTGTGTGCCTGTAAGAATGGGGCCCAAAGACCTTGTGTGCAACAGCAGTCTGAAGATTGACAATGGCAGTTTTGCTGCCCTGACAAGACTGAAGTCATTGTACTTGGATGCAAACCAGCTGTTGGAAATACCCCGAGGTCTTCCTGCTACTTTAACCCTGCTGAGCCTGGAAGCAAATACTATCTTTTCTATCCAGAAAGCCAACTTGTCAGAGCTAGGAAACATAGAGGTATTGTATCTGGGACAGAACTGTTACTACCGCAATCCGTGCAATGTTTCATTTGAAATTGAGGAAACAGCCTTTCTGCAGCTGAAAAAATTAACAATACTATCCCTGAAGTCCAACAACTTAACACATATTCCACCCAATTTGTCATCTACTTTGAAGGAACTGTATATTTACAATAACAGGATTCAAGTGATTCAAGAACAGGATTTAAGTGCCCTTCCCAACCTAGAAATTCTCGATCTGAGTGGCAACTGCCCACGTTGTTATAATGCCCCATACCCTTGTATTCCCTGCACCAATGGCTCAATTCAGATACATTCAAAGGCTTTTGATTCCTTGACAAATTTACGAATTTTGCGGCTTCACAGTAACTCTCTTCAGAGCATACCCAGCAGCTGGTTTAAAAACATCAAGAATCTGAAAGAACTTGACCTCTCCCAAAATTTCCTCATGAAGGAGATTGGAGATGCTCAGTTTTTGAAGTTTATCCCCAGCCTGGTGGAGCTTGATCTGTCCTTTAATTTTGAACTCAAGATGTATTCTCCCTTCTTGAATCTGTCTCAGACATTTTCTTCCCTCTCTAACCTGGAAACTTTGAGGCTCAAGGGTTATGTCTTTAAAGAACTGAGAGCGACACACCTAAAGCCACTGCTCCATCTTAGGAATCTCACTGTCTTGGACCTTGGGACTAATTTTATTAAAGTTGCAGACCTGGCAGTGTTCAAAGAATTCCCAGCTCTTAAGTTCATAGACCTCTCAGTGAATAAAATTTCTCCTTCTTCAGGGGAAAGCAACTTCTATGGGTTCTGCTCTAATCCTAGGATTTCAGTAGAGCCGTATGTCAGGCAAGCACTACCAGACATGCACTATTTCAGGTATGATGTTTATGGGCGAAGTTGCCGTTCCAAAGATAAAGAGGCTGCTTCCTTCCAATCTTCAGTTAAGGAAGATTGCCTGCAATATGGAAAAACTCTGGATTTGAGCAGAAATAATGTATTTTTTATTAACCCCTCAGACTTCCGGGGACTTAGCTCCTTTAGATGTCTCAACTTGTCAGATAATGCAATAAGTCAAACTTTAAATGGAAGTGAATTCTCCTACTTGTCTGGATTGAAATATCTGGATTTTTCTAACAACAGGGTTGATTTGTTATACCAAACTGCTTTCAAAGAGCTAAAACTTTTAGAAATTCTTGACCTGAGCAACAACCAACATTATTTTCTGGCAGAAGGTGTTACTCATGTGCTTAATTTTGTGAAAAACCTAGCCCATTTGAGGAAGCTGATGATGAATGAGAATGAAATTTCTTCCACCATTAACACAGGAATGGAAAGTCAATCTCTTCAAATTTTAGAATTTAGAGGAAATCATTTAGATGTTTTATGGATGGATGGCAATGCTAAATACTTGTCCTTCTTCAGGAATCTGACCAGCCTGGAAGAACTGGATATTTCCTCCAACTCGCTCACTTTTTTGCCTCACGGTGTTTTTGAAGCAATGCCTCCCAAACTCAAACTCCTCAACTTAACTAGTAATCGATTGAAGAGTTTCAACTGGGGAAACCTCCCCTATCTGAAGAAACTAGTAACTCTGGACCTGAGCAATAACCTTCTGACTACTGTTCCCCGAGAACTGTCCAATTGCTCTTCATCACTGCAAGAACTGATGCTCCGAAACAATCGTATTCAGCATCTAACCAAACATTTTCTCAGAGGCGCATTTAAACTGAGGTATTTGGACCTCAGTTCAAACAAGATTGAAATCATTAAGAAGTCTAGTTTCCCTGAAAATGTCATCAACAACCTGGAGATGCTGCTTTTGCACGGCAATCCTTTCAAGTGCAACTGTGAGGCCGTGTGGTTTGTCTGGTGGATCAATCAGACTCAAGTGACTATTCCTCTTCTGGCCACGGACGTGACCTGCGCTGGCCCAGGGGCACATAAGGGAAGGAGTGTGGTTTTCTTGGATCTGTACACGTGTGAGCTGGACACCTCATATTTGATCCTGTACGCTCTGTCAGCTTCAGCCGTCCTCAGTTTTATGGTGCTTGCGGTGACGAGCCATCTGTACTTCTGGGACGTGTGGTACAGTTACCATTACTGCACTGCCAAGCTGAAGGGCTATCGGCGTTTAGCTTTACCAGATGCCTGTTATGATGCTTTTATTGCCTATGACAACGAAGATCCAGCTGTGAATGACTGGGTGATGGAAGAACTGGTTAAAAGGCTGGAAGACCGAAAAGCCAGGCAGTTCAATTTATGCCTGGAAGGAAGGGACTGGCTCCCGGGACAGCCAGTCTTTGACAACCTTTCCCAGAGCATTCAGTTAAGCAAAAAGACCGTATTTGTGCTGACCAATAAGTATATTAAAAGCGGTAGTTTCAGGACAACCTTTTACATGGCCCACCAGCGGCTTCTGGATGAAAAACTGGATGTCATTATCTTGATATTTCTTGAGAAGGTTTTGCAGAAGTCGCGCTATGTCCGGCTGAGGAAGAGGCTGTGCCGAAGTTCTGTCCTGGAATGGCCAACTAATCCTCAATCTCAGCCCTTCTTCTGGCAGTGCCTGAAAAATGCCATAGCTACAAACAATTCACTGGCTTACAACAAGCTTCTCCAAGAAACTGTTTAGCTCTACTCTCCCATAAAATTTGTTATAATGCACATGCACCTTGCTTGGGATTTATTACTGCACAGCAAGAGATAATGCACTACACCCTGGAAGTCACTGGTTTAGAACAAAATCACCGCTTCCAGCTTTGAGTTCACTAGAGGCCTCTAGCATCTCCTGTGGTTGGGTCAAGTGTTGGTTAGACACTTTCTCAACATACTCAAATACACAGACTGCAGGAGAGGACCATGCCTAAACTTGCTGCTGTTCAGACATTATTGGAGTAAACATGATTTTCATAGAAAATTTCTGTATTTGCTGTATTTATGAAAAACAAGAAAAGTGCTTGCTGGCATATTTGTCTCTGAAAATACGTTTAGCAAAACTCATGCTTTGATCTTAGGAGTTGAGAAAATAGAAGGTTTCTTATCTTTTCACATTAGGCTTCCGGCTTCTGAGTCTGCCACTTCTGTCTGAGTAAGGAAGAGTCCTAATCTCTGGGGATAAGAAATTCTGGAGTCCTAATCTCTGGGGATAAGAGACTTCTGCCAGAGGTTTGTGTCTGGTACAGGAGCTATCCCATTGTTGCACTGCCAAAAACCTCATCAATCTGAAGAGACTTTGAAGAATGTGTGTGGCCTGAAATTGGAAGGTGTGTGAGAAACAAGTTCTGAAGGGCTTGTAAGCTGTGGGTGGGAAGGAGTTATAAGATAAAGAGAGTCCTTGTGCATGAAGCATCCACTTGGAAGCAAGAAGAGGGAGTAGGACAGCAGATAGGCAGAGGGAGAGGCATAAGGCAGATGGACAAAATCAATTAAAGACACAGACACAAAGATTATCTTTCAGATCCCTTCCAACCCAAACCATTCTATGATCTCAGCTGCCTCTGGTGGTTCCTTTCCTACCTTTCTGGTCTGGTCCTTTCTTTAAATAGTACCTTTTTTACTTAGTTGTAGGCAGGCAGACAAGATCACAGACACAAACAAGAAAACTAATAATATATAATAATCCTGCAGATAATAAGGTTTTTTTTTTCCTCAAATTATCATGGTAGTGTTACTAA
This sequence comes from Myiozetetes cayanensis, assembly GCF_022539395.1. Lineage (NCBI taxonomy): Eukaryota > Metazoa > Chordata > Aves > Passeriformes > Tyrannidae > Myiozetetes > Myiozetetes cayanensis. The sequence continues at coordinate 98,567,105 of NW_026087742.1, forward strand.
TTAACAGCAGAAGTAGGAGAAAGAGCAGGGCCTGTTTGGAAGAGTGAGTGTTTTATGATTTTTTTTGACATTGTTAGAAGGATCCGAGGAACTACAGGCCTGTCAGCCTGACATTGGTGCCAGGGAAGGTCATCTCTAATGCCATCATGCAACAAGTACAGGACAACCAGGGGGTAAGGTCCGGTTAGCATGGGTTTATGAAAGGCAGGTCTTACTTGACCAACCTGATCTCCTTCTGTGACAAAATAACCCGCTTAGCGGATGATATTATTATCTAGATATTAGTAAAGCCTTTGACATCATTTCTGATAGCATTCTCCTAGAGAAACTGTCTTATCGTGACGTGAACGGGTGTACTCTTTACCAGGTAAAGGCTGGCTGGCTGGCCTGGCCCAGAGAGTGGTGGTGAATGGAGCTACATCCAGCTGGCAGCTGATACTGGTGATGTTCCACAGGGCTCAGTACTGGGGCCAGTCCTATTTAGTATCTACATCGAAGACTTGAATGAGGAGATTGAGTTTGCTCTCAGCAAATTCACAGCTGATACCAAATTGGGTGGGAATATTGATCTACCTTAAGGCAGGAAGGCTCTGCAAAGGAATCTGGACAGGCTGGATCAGTGGGCTGAGGCCAGCTGTGTGAGATTCAACAAGGCCAAGTGCTGGGTCCTGTGCTTGGGTCACAACAACCCCATGCAGTGCTACAGGCTGGGGGAAGAAAGTCTGGAAAGCTGCATGGTGAAAAAGAACTTGGTGCTGTTTGACAGCTGGCTGAACATGAGCCAGCAGTGTGCCCAGGTGGCCAAGAAAGCAAGTGGCATCCTGGCTTATATCAGAAATAGTGTGGCCAGAAGGACTGGGGTAGTGATTTTCCTGCTGCACTCAGGAGGCTGCACGTTGAATTCTATGTTCAGTTCTGGGCCCCTCACTACAGGAAAGACATTGAGGTGCTGGAGAGTGTCCAGAGAAGGGCAACAAAGCTGGTGAAGGGTCTGAAGCACAAATCCTATGAGGAGTGGTTGAGGGAGCTGGGATTATTTAGGCTGGAGAAAAGGCGGCTGACAGTAGATCCTATTGCTCTCTATAACTACCTGAAAGGATGTTGTAGTGAGGTGGGAATCAATCTCTTCTCCCAGGTAGAAAGTGACAGGATGAGATGAAATGGCCTGAAGCTGTGCCAGAGTAGGTTTACATTACCATGAAAAAAAATCTTCATGGAAAGGATTGTCAATCACTGGAACAAAATACCCAGGGAAGTGGTGGAGTCACCATCCCTGGAAGTATTCAACAAACGTGTGGATACTCTTTAAGGGTGAACACAGTGGTGGTGCTGAGCTGACAGTTGGTATTGGTGTTCTTAAAGGCCTTTCCAACCTTAACAATTCTATGATTCTGTTGTTTCTTATGGTTGTGTTTCTAAACCTATACAGTTTATGTCTCTAAATAGAACATGATCTGTAACATGTCTATCTTCATGAGGTAGAATCATAGAATAATGCCATGGTTTGGCTCAGGGAAGAGACCTTAAAAGTAATTTAATTCTAATCCCTTGCCATGGGCAGGGACACCTTCCACTTCACCAGATTGTTCAGACCCCCATCCAATCTGGCCCTGACCACAAGGGCATCCACAGCTTCTCTGGGCAACCTGAGTCTGTCACCACCCTCACAGTAAAGAATTTATCAATTATATCTCATTTTAAGTTACCCTCTATCAGTTTAAAGCCATTCCTCCTTGTCCTATCTCTACATGGCCTTGTACAAAGTCTTGCTTCAGCTCTCTTGTAGAGCCTCTTTAGGTTCTGGAAGAGGCTTTAAGGTCTCCCTTGAGCCTTCTCTTCTCTGGGTTGAAGAACCCCAGCTGTCTCAGCCTCTCCTCATAGGAGAGAGGTTCCAGACCTCTGATCACCTTTATGGTCTTCCTCTAGACTCACTCTGACAGGTCCCAGTCCTTCTTATGTTGGAGGCCCCAGAGTTGGACTCTTCAGTCCTCACAAGAACAGAATAGAGGGGGAGAATCACCTCAAAAGACCATACCTTTTTGACGCAGCCCAGGACATAGCTGGCTTTCTAAACTGCAAGTACACATTGTCAGATCATGTTGAGCTTCTTGTCAACCAGTCCCCCCAAGTCTTTGTCTTCAGCTCTGCTCTCAATCCATTCTCAATCTCACCTGTTTTTGTGCTTGACCCAACCCACATGGTTACCCCAACCCACATGGAGGATCTTGCACTTGTCCTTGTTGAACTTCATGAGGTTCACACAGGCCCATCTCTCAAGCGTCTCAAGTATCCTCTGGATGGCATCCCTTCTGTCCATCATTTCAAATACACCACGCAGCTGGGTGTCATGAGAAAACTTGCTGAGTTTTTTCAATCCCACTGTCCACATCATTGACAAAGGTGTTAAGCAGCACCATTCCCAACACAAACCCCTGAGGAACACTACTCATCATATATCTACACTTGGGTATTGAGCTCTCTGAGTGCAACCGTCCAGCCAACTGCTTATTGACCAAGAGCTCCATCTGTCACATCCATGTTTTTCCAATCTAGAGACAAGGATATCATGTGAGACCGTGTCAAATGCTTTGCATAAATCCAGGAAGATGATATCAGTCACTTTTCCCCCATCTACCAACACTCCAACCCCATTGTGAAGCCATACTGGCTGTTGCCAATCACGTCCTTATTTTCCATGTGCTTTACTGTAGTTTCCAAGAGGATCTCTCCATGATCTCACAAGGCACTAAGGTGAGACTGACTGTCTGTAGTTCTCCAGGACTTCTTTTTTCCCCTTTTTAAAAATGAGGGTTACATTTCTCCTTTTCCAGTTAGTGGGAACTTTACCAGACTGCCACAACTTCTCAAATATGATGGATAGTGACTTTTAGAAATATCCTCCCCCATTTCCCTCAGGACCATGGATACATCTTATCAGGTTGCATGAACTTCTGCACCTTCAGGTTTCTTAGATGGTTTTGAACCTGATCTTTTCCTACAGTTGGTGGTTTTTCATCCTCCCAGTCCCTGCCTTTACCTACTGTGATTCAGGTGGTGTGGCTGGAGCACTTGCCAGTGAAGACTGAGGTAAAAAAGTTGTTGAGTACCTCAGCCTTCTCCATGTCCTTGGTAACCAGGTCTCTCATTTCCTTCCAGAGACAGCCCACATTTTCTCTAGTCTTAATTTTATCACCAGAATTAGCTACAGAAGCTTTTGTTGTTGCCATTGACCAAATCTGGGCTTTAGCTCCTAACTTGATCCCTGGCTGCTCAATTTCTCTGCGTCCCTCCTCCATATACCTGTCCTTTCTTCTGACCTCTGTAGGCTTCCTTTTCATGTTTGAGTTTGTCCAGGAGATCCTTGTTCATCCATACAGGTGCCAGTATTCTTGCCTGACTTCTTTTTTGTTGGGATGCATTGCTCCTAAGTTTGGAGGAAGTAATCCCTGAATACCAACCTGCTTTCTTGGGTCCCTGTTGCCTCCAGGGCTTTATGGCACTCCAGCAAGCATCTCTGAAGAGACCAAAGTCTGCTCTCCTGTGAGTCCAAGTGAAGTCCAAAGTAGCAACCTTGCTTTATGTCCTCCTCCCTGTCCTAAGGGTCTGGAATGATTTTATGGTCACTGTAGTCAAGTCAGCCTTGATCTTCAAGTTCCGCACCAGCGTCTCCTTGCTGGTGAGAGCAAAGCCCAGCACAGCACCTCTCCTTGTTGTCTTCTCTACCACTTGTAGAAGGAATTTTTCATCAATGAATTCCAGGAACTTCCTGGATTGCCTGTGCCCTTCTGTCTTATCCGTACAACAGATACTGGGGTAGTAGAAGTCCTCCACGAGGACCAGGGCTTATGAATGTGAGGCTACTCCTACCTATCTATAAAGGGCCTCAGCCACTCAGACTTCCTGGTCAGGTGGTCTGTAGCAGACCCCAACTAGAATGCCACCTGTCCCTGCTGTCCCTTCAGTCCTGACCCATAAGCTCTCAGTCAGCTCCTCATTGGTTTCCAGACAGAACTCCATGAACTCCGGCTGGTCACTGACGTAGAGGGTGACAACTCCTCCTCATTTCCCCTGCCTGTCCTTCCTAAAGAACCTGTATCCTTTCATTCCAACACTTTAGTCATAGAAGCCATCTCACCAAATCTTCATGATGCCAATAAGATCATAGCCTTTCAGATTTATACACATTCCTAATTCCTCTTGTTTATTCTTGTTTATTATGTGAGAGTTTGCATAGAGGTATTTATGCTGAGTCCTCAACTTAATCACGGAATATCTTGAATCAGAATGGACACATAAGAATTACCAAGTTCAACCATCTGCTTCTTGCAGGACTGTCTAAAAATAAACCATATTGCTAGAAGTGTCATTCATATACTCCTCAAACTCTGACAGGCTTGATGCTGTAGCCCTGGGGAGCCTGTTCTAGCAATTGACTAATCTCTCAGTGAAGAACCTCTCCCTAATGACCAGTCTGGACTTCCTCTGACACAACTTCGTATCATTCCTTGTGTCTTGATGCCTAAAAATGGAAGAAAAATTCTCTTCTGGCCTATTCAAGAAGTCTGTCAGAGATTCATCTTTTGCTTTACCTTATAGAATTTTGAATAATTTATTGCTTTTGGAATAACATGTCTTATACCATACACTATCCAGTTCTGATAGTGTCTCAGCCTCTCTGTCTATTCTACTATATTGGATCCCATCTTGGATCTCGTAAAGGGAAAGATCATCTATTGTCCCTTGAAGGTTTCCTGCCGCTATTCCAGCTTCAATCTACACTCAAGCTGAACTGCCTCTTTCTCTCTTTTGTCAAGTAATGTATCCATCATAACCTCTAAATCATAATGGTGATTCTGCAGGGAGACAGATCTGGGGAGGATCAGGGGTCGGATAATTCTCGTATTGGATGGATTAGTACTATAAAATTGTGTGACCCCTGGACACTTATGCACACCTATGTACTGCATGCACCTGAAGACCTTCATTAAAGAAGTGCTCTCTATTTTATCTATACTAACTAATATTGTTTGGAGAATTTTTCTTCCATTTCAGGCATCATTATCACTGGTCACCAGAGAGAGGAGATCAGCACCTTCTCCTCAGTTGCATCCCTTGAGGAAACTGTAGACCACGATGAGGTCACCTCTCAGCCTCTCTTCTCCAAGGTGAACAAGCCAAGTAACTTCAGCTGCTACTCTTGCTCTCAAGGCCTTTCACCATCTTGATCATCATCCTCTGGACACAATCTAATAGGTTGAGGGTTTTTAATGTTGAGGTGCCCCAAACTGCATGCAGTACTTAAGGTGGAGTTGTACCAGTGCAGTGCAGAGTGGGATAAGCACCTCCTTTGACTGGCTGTCAATGTTGTGCTTGATGCACCACAGGGCATGGCTGCCCCTTGAGCTTGCCAGGGCACTATGTTGACTCAATTCAACTTGCCATCAACCCAGACTTCCAGATCTTCTTCTGTGGGGCTGCTCTCCAACCTCTCATCCCCCAGTTTGTATGTATAACCAGGATTAATCTGTCCCAGGCACTTGCTCTTTTTAAGTTTTGCACTGTTGGTGATTGCCCAGCTCTCTAGTCCATTGAGATCTCTTTGTAAGGCCTCTCTACCCTCAAGGGAGTCACAGTTCCTCTTATTTTTATCAATATTATAAAATATTCCTATTATTATTATCAGCAAACTTCCTCAGAGTGCACTTCATCCCTGTACCCAGATCATTTTAAAATATGTTCAAGAGCACTGGTCCTACAACTGAGCCCTGGGGAACCCCACTGGTGACTGGCCACCAATCTGGCGTAACCCCACTTACAGCAACCCTTTGAGCCCAAACCATCACCCAGTGTATTTTGGACTTCTCTGGCTGCACACTGGACTATTTGTCCAGAAGGGACTGTAAGAGACAGTATCAAAAGCTTTCCTAAAGTCCAAAAATCCCCACACATCTACTGGTTTCCCTTTGTCAGCTAGATGGAAAAGCTTGACATAAAGGGAAATTAAGGTAATTAAACAGGAATTTCCCCTTGAGGTTATGAGCTGGCTATGACCAGGGACTACAATGTCTCTCAAGTGTTGTTTAAGAAAAATAAACTTCTCTATAATTTTACTGGGCACTGAAGTGAAACTGCCAGGTATGTAATTACTGGGTCTCGCTTCTTACTCTTCTTGAAAACTGGGACAACATTTGCCAGCTTCCAATTGAATGGGACCTCTCCGGACACCGAAGATAGTTGAAAAATAGTGAAGAAAGATCCCACAATAGCATCATCCAGCTTTTTCGGTACACTGGGATGAATCTTACATGGACCCAGCTGGAGCAGCAAGTCTCATAAAGGTTCAGGTTTGGCTGGCAGCTTATCAGTCCCCCAGTCATGGTCTTCCAACACAGGACTCCAGAGGTCCCAGGGCCCATCACTGTGTTAAAGACAGAGGTGAAGAAGGCAATAAACTCTGCTTTGCCTATGTCCCTATTTATAAAGAACCAATGTTATCTCTGATTCTGTTTTTGCTTTTAGAATATTTTTAAGAGCCCTTTTGTTTTTTTCTTTTCTTCAAAATACTGGCCAGCTTCAACTCTAATTGAACTTTAGTTGTAAAAATTTTCCAGTTACAGCAGCAAAAAGCAACTCTGCAATCCTTTTGTGTCACCTGTCCTTGCTTCCAATGTTGGTACGTTTCCTTTTCTACCTAAGTTTTAGAATATCCCTGCTCCTCCAAGGTGGACTTTTGCCTGCTTGCTTGACTTCCAACAGTTTGAAATTGCCTGCTCCTGTGCTCTTAAAAAGTGACCAACCTTCATGGACCCTGATACCTTCGAAAGCAGATTCCCAGGGGACTTTACTAATTAGCTCCTTCAGCAGTCAGAAGTCTGCTCTCCCCTTATCCAGTTTTGCTGGCAGTTTTTCTCCTGTTGCCAACAACGTGAAGGTCAATGATTTTGTTGTCACTATAACCAATCCCTTCTTGCCCATGACCCCTCTCTGTTTACAAACAACAAATCTCAGTGGGCACCTTTCCTAGTCGGCTGCCTTAATACCTCCACCAAGAAATTATCTTCAATATGCTTCAGGAATGCTTGTCTCCATCATATGGTATTCATATCTGGGAAATTAAAATCACCCATCAGGATAACAGCAGTTCATCCAGATATATTCCTTAATTCTTTATAGAATATTTCATCAGTGTTGTAGTCCTGGATGGGTGGTTGATAGTAGAGTCCCACAACATCCATCTTCACCCTTACCCAGAGACTCTCAACCATGTCATCAGCAAAAGCAGGCACCATACAATTCAACCCCTCCCTTATATACAGAGTCATTTGCCTTCTGTGCCCTGACAATCCTTCCTGAGAAGCCTATAACTATAACACAGCAGCACAATGAGTTAACAGTATTATTTGGTAAAGAAATTTCTTAAATATAAGATAATTTAACCTATATTACTTTGCAATTAAGTTGTTAACCCCCAAGTCTAACCACATAATTTTACCAAAAGATATACAATACAGTTAATGCAAAATATCAGTTCATTTGCTTTATAGATCAGGCCTTTGTTCCAAATAAAATGCTGAATCGTTTGCCTTTGCTGTGCACAAGTACTGTAAATAAAACTTCAAAATTACTTGTGCCAAGAGATTGCTTCTGCTTCTATTCTTCTGAAACTTTTTTTGGAGACCATGCCCTGTGCAGGACAAATAGCATGAGAGTCAATGCCTACATTCTAACCTTGTTCATAACTTGTGCTGCAGCTGTCTTGGACATACAGGTGAACTGTTAATCCCACCAAACTGGTACACATCTTTATAATAAGGTGTCCTCCTTCTTTTTATGGTCTGACAGAAGAGATACAAGGTTTAAGTTTCCTTGGGAGTCTGAGTTAATATTTCATGAGCAGCTGAAGTTTGTATTCCTCAGATGGTTGTAAGTAAACCTACGCAATGCTATTTACCAGGATGAGATGGGGGAAAGAGCAGCAGGAAAATGGCAGAATTGAGCTTACTGTATCTACTGCATTTTGTGCACTTGAAATGCTTATGAAGAGTTATGGGTGACTTCCAACAGCTCTGTGAAAACCACATCTATTTTGACAGAATTGAAGCTGTGGAAACAGAGGATTGTGAGGTGTTGTTTGGTTTTTTAATGCTCTATGCTCCTCCCTCCATGCCTGGCTTCTGGTCTGAAGATCAGATGACAGTTCAGCCTGGTGGGAAACATTCCTCATTCAGCAGCATCATTTTGAAATGATGAAAAAAAACCCACATTGCATAGCATAAGTTAGAGGATTTAGCTCATATCTGTCTGGAAACCTTATTTTGCCTCGTTCTCTTGCCCTCATGGAAGCACACGTTTTTGCCTTTCTTGGTAAGAGTACCTGACATTTGCAGCCTCTCTGGAACCTCTTGTCATAGACTCCAGGGATTTTAAGTGTCAAATGTTCAGAGGCTGTTGCTGAAGCAGTGGAGTGTTGGGAGTGAAACCTGAGCATGTTTTCACTGTACAAGTCCCTCTCTCAGTTGCTTGTCAGGCGTTGTCAATGCTGGTGCTCTGTGGTCTCTGGTGTGTTGAGTGGTGGCTGCCCCAGGCTGGCAGCCAAGCCCCACACGGCCCAGGTTGGAAGAGAATTGGGAAGGGAGATTCAGAGCAGCTCTTGAGTGGAGGAAAAGCAAGGTTATTAAACAGCAAGGTTAATAAACTAAGAAAAAAAAATATGGAAAAGGAAAAAAGACAAGTGATGCAAAAATGATCACTCACTGCTTCCTGCCAGCAGGGCAATGCCCAGCTGGCATCTCAGTGACAGCTGGTTTAGCTAAATCCCCATCCCTCCACCCCAATTTTATTGCTGGGCATGGAACCATAATGGTTTGATCTGATGGACTCTGCAAACTGTGACCCTTCCCAGACTTGCCCACCTGTGGCCTTCTCAGCAGTGTGAGAAGGCCTTGAGGCTCTGCAAGTTCCCCAACAGGCGTAACACTGGTGTTATATAAACACTGCTTTAGGCACCAGTCTAAAACACAGCACCATAGGGGCTGCTGTGGAGAGAATGGTCTCCATTCCAGACAGACCCGCTACAGTTGCTGTGAGTGACAAATGAGGTGTAATTGTGGACACTCATCCCTCTCTTCTTCAGGCCTGAGTTTTGCTGCATTTGTAAGAAAAGGTAGAAGAAGGGAAAGAGTAAAAGAGCTTTCACAGAACAGGTAAATCATACAGACTTGCTGCATTCCCTGCTCAAATTAGGAGTTTTGCTCCTCTGCATACACATACACATAAAGGATCTCTAGCAGAGGAGCTAGTGGGACTCATTGATAGAGCTTTAAACTAGCTTGGAAAGGGGAAAGGGGCAAACCCAGGCTTGCCAGTGATGAATGATGGGATGCTGTTACAAAACTTGAGAAAACCAGCACTAATGGGATGCCTCAATCTGCTTCATGAGGTATTGCCTACAATGTACCTCACCTGAAATGTTTCTACATCAATGCACACAGCATGAGGAACAAAAAAGAGGAGCTTGAAGCTTTGGCCCAGTCCCAGAGATTTTACATCACTGACATAAGTGAAACCTGGTGGAATGAGTCCTGTGACTGGAGTGCCCTGTTGGATGGTTACAGGCTCTTCAGAGGGATAAGCAGGGCAGAAGAGGCGGATGGTTGGCACTCTATGTAATAGAAGGATTAGAATGTATGGAGCTCACAGTTGACAGTGCCACAGTTGAGAGCATCTGGGTAAGAATCAAGGGGCTCCTCATACAGCTTCCACTCAAGGCCCTTCGAGTGACATGGGGAGAATTCAGTGATGCTGCTTGTTGCTGTAGGGAGAAAATTCATGTGGCCAAAGCACAACTGGAGTTGAAGCTCCCAGAAATGTGAGGAACAATAAAAAGAGTTTTTTCAAATATATTAATGACAATAGGCAGTATAGAAATACCCTTGGCCTGTTGCAGGATGAGAATGGTCACCTCACAAACAGGGATGGAGACAAGGCAGAGGCGTTTAAAACTTTCTTTGCCTCTGTCTTCAAGATGGATGATGGACCAAAGGGGTCTCAACCCTGGAAACTACAGGCCTGTCAGTCTCACTTCAGTGCCCAGTAAAGTTATGGAGAAGATTATTCTGGGAATTACTGAAAAACACCTGAAAGACAACATAGTCATTGGTCACAGCCAGAACGGCTTCATGAGGGGAAAGTCCTGCTTATCCAATGTGATTTCCTTTTATGACAAGGTAACCCACTTAGTTAATCAGGGGAAACCAGTTGATGTAATCTTTTTGGCTTTCAGTAAAGCTTTTGATACTGTCTCTCAAAGGATCTTTCAGGACAAAATATCCAGCACACAGCTGGATAAACACATCCTGTGATGTGTGAGCAATTGGCTCATAGGTCAAGCACAGAGGGTAACAGTGAATGGGGGAACATCACACTGGTGACTTGTCACTAGTGGGGTTCCACAGGGCTCCATTTTAGGCCCTGTGCTCTTCATCTTCAGTGATGACTTGGACACATGACAGAAAGGGATACTGAGCAAGTTTGCAGATGACACAAAACTGTGAGGAGCTGTTGACTCCCTTGAAGGCAGGGACGCCCTGCAGAGGGACCTTGACAAATTGCAGGACTAGGCAATCATCAACCACATGAAGTTCAATTAAGGGGAAGTGTCATCTTCTGCACCTGGGATGGGGCAACCCTGGATGCTTGTACAGACTGGGGAATGAGATGCTGGAAAGCAGTGCCATGGAAAGGGACTGGGGGGTCCTGGTTGAAGGCAAGTTGAATATGAACCAGCAGTGCCCTGACAGCCAGGAGTGCCAACTGTGTCCTGTGGAGCATCAGGCAAAGCATCACCAGCTGGTCAAGGGAAGGGATTGTCCTGGTCTGCTCTGCACTGGGGTGGCCTCACCTTGGATATTGTGTGCAGGTTTGGGCACCACAATATCAGAAAGATATTAAGCAATTAGAGAATGTCCAAAGGAGGGCAAGGAAGATGGTGAAGGGCCTTGAGAGGAAGCCATATGGGGAATGGCTGAGGTCACTTCGTCTGTTTGACCTGGAGGAGACTGAGAGGAGACCTCATTGCAGTTACAACTTCCTAGTGAGGGGAAGAGGAGAGGCAGGCCTGTCCTCTGTATCTCTTCTCTGTGGTGACCAGTTTCAGAACCCAAGGGAATAGCCTGAAGTTGTGTCAGGGAAGATTTGTTAGGTTGGATATTAGAAAAAGGTTCTTCACCCAGAGGGTGGTTTGACAGTGGAACAGGCTCCCCAGGGGGGTAGTCACAGCACCAAGCCTGATGGAGTTCAAGGGTATTTGGACAATACTCTCAGGCATATGGTGTGACTCTTAGTGATGATCTTGTGCAGGGTCAGGGTTGGACTTGATGATCCTTGTGGGTCCCTTCCAACTTGACATATTCTATGATTCTATGTCTGTACCTATTAGCAGGATCCAAAGTGGGTGGCTTTGGCAGAATGATGATGGTGCTAATTTGAAGTTACAATTAAAGCATTTGTTGTGGTAGGATATTATGATTAGTACAGCACAGAAATTATTTTTAGAATGGCACAGGATTTCTACAAACCAAATCAATGTAGTACAATCTATAAATAGCATAATACAGAATTTATAATACGTCCTTTCTTAACTGATGATTTCTAGTGACTTAAACCCCCTACAGGTCAAGTCAAATTTTATTCCACAGTTTGCTGCATCAATACACAACTATGATCAAGACCCACAAAATATATATGTAAGAATATGAGTCATTCATTTCATACTCAGAGGATGAAGATGATGGTGGAGTTGTCCCTACCACTGGAGGATGTTGGGTCTCACTGTCCAGCAGCAGCTCTGGTCCAAGTGCCCTCCTTAGGCCTTGCAACTGGTTGGATCTCTAGACAGTGCTCCATGTGCTGCTGCACTTCCCTTCCCTTTTCTGGGGTGGCCTGATGAACCATGAGCCTGGGACCCTCCAGGACAATAAGGAGGGATTGTTCCTGCTGCCCAGGAACCTTGAGGCTGGCAGGGAGGATAAAAAAATGTCTGAAAGGGTTTTCTTCTGGGTTCACATACCTCCAGAGCCTGATAATGAGGCTGAAGAGAATGAATGTGTGACCCGCTCAGTCGCAGGTGCTGCTTGCCTGATAAAATGTTGTTATTTATCAACATGGCCCGGGAGTAGAGCAGGGTGTACCAGTCACAGTAGTACACATCAACTCTTCACTTCCAGAGTTACTTTTGGGGGAAAGTGGGAGTGAGGCATGTGCCACTGTCCCTCAGCTCTGAGGAGACCTCCGGTCCCTCTGAGGGCCCAGAGAAACAATGGTGTGAGGACAAAGGGAAAATCTGCCCCCATGGCTCCAGAACAGGCTCCAGGGCAGCCTGGGAGAAAGGGCATGGGAAATGTGAGTGGAAGCCTGCACCACTGTAAGTTAAAACACTTAGGACATTGTGTAATGCTGTATCTGCAACTATATCTACATATACCAATATATACACTAGAAAATATATATTCCTATAGAATATAGATATGTTGTATATGTAAAACTATACATAGGCATAGAAAGTGCAGTTCATGAACTTAGAAACAAAATAACCTCTATTGAATAGTAGCCCTCACATATAGAAAAGTCATACACACTTGTCTGAAAGACAATATCAAGGCTTATAATAAATGAGAATATCATGTTTCATGATCTTTAGAAGTCCATAAATTGACATTATTGCATGTTTAATATGAGCTTCATTACAATTGCTTGCCTGCTTATATGGAGCTGCTTTCTTGCTATGCGATTTGTTTTGGTCCAGCAGTGTCTGAGTTTCATGTTGTTCTGCAGAGGTTATTCCAGTACTCCCTCAGTGCTTTTGCCTGAGAAAACCCAGCAGGATTACCCAATTCATGGTAGGATTAGCTACATGAAATTTTTCAAATCAGTGGTCCTGCAGGCTGGTAATGTCATCACTAAGAAGTAGGATGCCACTTACAAGTGCCAAAATTCCTCTAAACCTGCCAGTTTTGTTATTTGCCAGCAGTTCCTGCATTAGGATCCACCACTACTTCCAGTGTTACTGCCTTGGCACTCCTCCTCCTCATCATCATCCCCCAGAAAAAAGCAGGGATACCCTCTTTGGCTACTCTATCTTATCAGTCCCTTAGGAAGGAATAAACAGGAGAGGTGTAGCTGCATTGCTGACCCTGGAGAGCTTGGAAAATAGCTCCATCTTATTTCAGGTGCTTCTGGATGTCTTCTGCCTCCCTTGAAGGTCACTCACTTTCAGTAAGAGGAGTGGCAGGCACCTTTGCTTCCAGCACACAATTTTAACCTCTTGTAAACACCAGTCAGTCAGTCTTGGCACGGATGTAGCCTGGAGCAGCCTGAGCTTTCAGAAATGGCCAAGTCCATTTCTGTGGTATTGGAGGCTTCCTCAGCTGTACCTCAGCACCCTGGGTGGTTTGGGTCTCCTCCCTCACCAGAGCTTTGAGTGCTCCTCTGCCCTTGTTGTTGGCCAATCTCCTCCACTGCTGTCTTCTGCTTATTGTTTTGGTTATTTTTAGTGTCTGCAAACACATTTCTGCAACTACTATCAGCAACAGCAATTTGAAGAGTCAACTTAGGTATTTCAAAAATTGAGTAACTTTACTAGTTTCCTTGAATAATTTCCTGGGTAAATTATGCAGTCTTACACTGAATGTTGTATTGACCATGAGTATGAGCGGTTGTATCCTCACTCTTTATATCAGGATTAGCACTTTAGAGAAAAGATTTTGCTGCAAGATTTTGGAACTTTAAGTAAATTATCTGTCTTTGAGATGAACACAGTACAATCCTGATTTTGATAAATAAGCTAAAGCAACTTGCTGTAAGTTTTCATTTAGAAGACAAAGGGAAAAAAATGGACATGGGAGCTCACTAATCTGTTTACAAGCCAACTGACAAACAAATTTATACATAAAGGATTAAGGCAATTAAAGACACCTGCTTTATTTTAAATTATATTCTTTGCTCAATGAGGCAGCAATATACATTTCCTGGTGGGTCTTCCCCTAACACGAGATGCAGTAGGAAGTACTTTTCTGCTTTCGGTTACTTTGTATTTCACAGGAGACTAAAGAGATTTTGTGCAATATCTGAGGAAAATCTGAACTTTTGAAATCAGTAAATCAGGCACTCCCTGTCCCTCTAAAAATAAAATTATAGTTCAGAATTTCTTTACTTCTGAACTCCCCTGCATTTACCCTACCTCCAGCTCTTTGAAGGGAAATATTTTGTCTTCCATATTTCTTAGTTAAAAAAGAACAAAACAAAACAAAAACCAAAGAAGCACTCTGCATTTCCATTAGGGTTCAGCTAAAGCTACAGTTTCACTTTGCATAGAATTGCATAGACTCCTTGGGGTCTTGGTTGGTGACAAAAAGTTCCTAATATAAAAAAATAAGATCAGACTTATTCCAAATGAAAATGTTAAGTGTTGGTACAGCTATTAAAATTTCAACAGTTTTTAGTCATAGACTGTGAGGAAGATCTCGGAAGTCTTTGAGCACCTGTCAAAAATTCCAGTGTTGGGTAACTGGACACTGTGATTTAGAAAACCTACATGCAGCCAAAGCAAGTGGACACATTAAGCATCTCATATTCCAGTGTCATGTACCAGGTATGCGGTTGGATGCTTGAAGAAATCAGCATTCTCAATTCAGCTTGTGTATGCTCTCCCATGCAGTTTTCATCTTTCTGTATTCAGTTTCCAATGCCCTTACCATTACCCTTTTTCTCTTGGTTTTGGTTCCCTTCCATATGTCCCATTAACTTAATAGACATTTCTTTCATAAAGTATTCAGTTTAAGAGATTTGTCTGCTTATATTAGCACGCAAGAGATTCTTAGTAAGATCTGGGTCTTTGAAGCTATTAACTACAGAAATAAACCCCAAATAATTATTATAAAAATTACTAGACTTTCATGACAATTAACAATTTTTGTCTCCCTTCTTGCAGCTTACAGTAAATATGGAAAAGAAAAAAGGAACTTGAGCTTCTGCAAATATTTGTTGCTCACATGAATGTTACCCTTACACAATGCATATCTCCTAGCTGACTATTCTCATGCTCTCTCTTTAAGTATTTCAAAGTTGCCCTCATTTGGTGTTCAGATGAAGAGAAAGAAGATACTGTTGTCCTAAGTGACTTATGTCATATTGTACTCTTCTCTACACCTCAGCTGAACCAGTGGAAACAATTTTTACGCTGTTTTCTTCTGCTCCAGTTTACAGTCTCTTCCAGCATCAAATCTACCAGACCTGGAAGCACACAGAAAATGGTATGTTAAACTTTCATTTTAACTTTGCTCTTAGATCTCTTTTACTGGAACTAAATGTTCCATTTTGCTGTTGTGGTTAGAAGCTGTGTAACATTGTGACAGGAAAGGAAAGCATTTACTTGCTTTAATACTAACTGGCTATCATTTATCCATGATACTGTATTTCAGAATGAGTATAATAATATCTTTTCTAATTGCTGTAACTTTTGAGGTGTTACTCTAGCCCTTAGCTCTATCAACTCTTTACATATACATGGAACCCCTGCAGAAAATCTTTCTTCAGAAACACCTAGTTGTACTGTTGCTGAATATTTGAAGAGCACTCTAAATCATTATGGGTTTTTGCCCATGCCCATAAGGATCAGTAGATTAGTGCTTTTTGAACTCTTCTTATAAAACCAAGTGTAGATCACAGAAAAATGAACAGTTCACATGCATACTCCAGCTCTACTTTTAAACAAGATTCTCATTGCAAAGACGTTGTTGTTTCTCCCATTTAAAAGTCTTTTTATTTGTTCTGGTACTATAACAGCTCCAAAGTGTTACACGTGCAAATAGTCAGATACAGCACCAGAATGGAACAGTTTACAGTTAAAATAGCTAACACATTACAAAGATAATAGGATAGAGAAGAATACACAAAGCAATGAAGCACAAAGGTGGTAGGAGCTAGGCTGGCTCTGCAACAACATTAAGTTCCTAAAAATATAGTAATTTGTGAGAGTTCAAAATCTGAGTATTGTAAATGCCCAAAAGGTCTCCCTCTCCCTCTCCCTCTCCCTCTCCCTCTCCCTCTCCCTCTCCCTCTCCCTCTCCCTCTCCCTCTCCCTCTCCCTCTCCCTCTCCCTCTCCCTCTCCTTCCCACTCTGTCAAAATGTCAGTGCAGCCCAGGTTGGTGACAATGAATTGAGGAACTTGGGTAGACACCTCAAATTAAGGGCCTGAGTGCAGTGGCTGCTTATGAGTTCATGTAGAAAGTTTGTGTTGTCAGTATAGGCTACAATCACACCTTGCCCCTGTCCTGCTCTAGTGCTTGGACAGAGTTTATTTTGGTTTATCATATCTTTAAAGGTTGAATCTAATTAACTTTTCCTTCTCTTGCGTTAAGAGTGCAGAAATTCAGCAGACAACACACACCCTTGCTCTTCCCAGCTGGTCCTCAGAGATCAGAGGGGCTGGCGGAGGCTGGCCTTGATTTCTGATTTTAACCAATTTATCACTGTTTAGTCTGGTCATGTTCCCAGATGCAACAATAATGTAGCTTGCACCACAGGCCTCATCTCCTTTTGAACAAAGGTTCACCAATAGTGAGGATTCCCTATTCATTACTGTAAGTCTGGTTGAGTTTAGTAAGAACTTCATGAAAACAGATTCACTAATGGTGCAGTTTCTTGGAGCAAGAGATTAGAGATTCTTTTGTATTTTCCGTGATAAATCCACTAGACCTGCAAAACTTGAGTGTACAGTGCTATGTGTAAGTGCTCCAGGGGATACTCCAATGTAATCAGAGGTGCGAATGTTACCAAAGAAATCTTCCCTATTTTGGGGAAGAAAGAGAAGCAAGCCTGTTGACTTTTTGCAAGATAGTCATATTCTCATTCTCTGCCAATGATGATTTAAAATCCATTTTAGCCAATTTAAGACAACTTAAAATTTTGGGAGAAATTTTGTAGCACTGGCAGCGAATGGGAAAGGAAATTGTGGTAGAGGAAAGGTTGGGCTGTAGTACTGTATTAGGTTACACTGAATTCAAGATATGCAGTGAACTTCTACATTTTTATTTCTGTACTGAGGCTCTGAATCCCCAAAGTGATGCCACTTGTCTGTGGACTCTAGATAGCAGAAGTGCAGTGTCGTGTGAGGTTTGACCTTCCTTCTCGCACATCTGCTGCCCTGCAGGTCACTGGAGCACTCTTCTAGGTGCATGGATGCAGAGGTAGGTTTAGCGTAGTTCTCTAAGGTAACACAGAAACACAGAGTTGTCTAGGAGACACTGTGGTTGAAGTGAACCGAGCGTACAACAGGAAGCCTCGCTTCACCTCCAATCTGTGTCACCTGCAAGGCATGTCTTTGGCAGCACTCAACAGGGGTTGCACAGACCGCTTGAGTGCATCTCTGTATATTCTTGTGCCCCAGCTAAAGAGAAAAAACACTTCCTTGTGTCTTGGATATTTTAGTTAACCATCCAATTTTCTGCTTCTTACCTGAGTTTTAACATTCCATTAATATTATCCTACTTGTTTAAGAGCCCTCCATGTGCCATGCATCTGCAAGCCTTCAACCCTGAGTTTTCAAGGGAGAAATGACCAGCACCTGACACCAGCAGTTAAGATGCTGGGCAGCACAGCAAAATGGTCATGGCCTCTCTGCCTGTGTCACACAAGCCAAGGCTGGGATTTTGGCTCTGGGTATTTAATGCTTTTTAGCCTTTTATGGAACATGCCCAGTTTTAAACCTGTCTTTGATTTTCATTTCCACACTTCACATCAACACAGTGTTTTCTTGTCTCCCTGTTCTTAAAACTTATGGAAATAAAGCCATAGAGTGGCTTAGGTCAACTCTCCACCTGTCCTGACGCTTCAGTAAGTTTGAAAGTCTACACTT
Organism: Myiozetetes cayanensis; assembly: GCF_022539395.1. Classification (NCBI taxonomy): domain Eukaryota; kingdom Metazoa; phylum Chordata; class Aves; order Passeriformes; family Tyrannidae; genus Myiozetetes; species Myiozetetes cayanensis. The sequence continues at coordinate 98,585,017 of NW_026087742.1, forward strand.
TCTTTTAAGTGACTATTGATTTTATCTATTATACCCTATGAAATAGCAACTTTGCTCATCTATTCCAGTATGCAATGGTAATCTGCTGGAAGTTTAACACCTCCTGTTTCCCCTTAAAAGAAAAGAACATTCACAGAGATGTAAACTTCAATCACCTGTGTTGTCAGTTTTTCTGTAGATTTTTTTAACACATTTTTTTTACAGTTTGTAGGGTGATATTTATATAAATATAAATATAAATATAAATATAAATATAAATATAAATATAAATATAAATATAAATATATAAATATAAATATAAATATAAATATAAAATATATATATATTTATATAAATATAAATATAAAGCAAAGAACATCAACATATGCTTTGCCAAAACTTATAATCCTACCTGCCCATCTAATACTGGCCACTGTGAGACAAGTATAGTTCTCTATTTGGTCTAACCCATTATGAGGGTGAAATGTTTAATTGCCTTAAACTAATACGTCTGTGTTTCCTTGTTTTTAGGTACCTTGTGCAAAGATGTCAAATGCATTGTTATTTGTCTTGCTCTTCCTGTTTCCGATGCTGCTGTCAGGAGCTTGGTTTCCCAAAACTTTACCCTGTGATGTTAAATCCTCGGAAGGTACTGTGACAGTGGACTGCACCTACCGGCGTCTCACAGAAGTCCCCAGAGGGATCCCTGAAAATGCTACCAACCTCACCCTAAGTATTAACAGTATCCCCCATATTGATCCAACATCCTTTGCTCAACTTAAAAACCTCATGGAGATTGACTTCAGATGCAACTGTGTGCCTGTCAAACTGGGACCCAAAGATCGTGTGTGCAACAGCAGTCTGAAGATTGACAATGGCAGTTTTGCTGCCCTGACAAGACTGAAGTCATTGTACTTGGATGCAAACCAGCTGTTGGAAATACCCCGAGGTCTTCCTGCTACTTTAACCCTGCTGAGCCTGGAAGCAAATACTATCTTTTCTATCCAGAAAACCAACTTGTCAGAGCTAGGAAACATAGAGGTATTGTATCTGGGACAGAACTGTTACTACCGTAATCCGTGCAATGTTTCATTTGAAATTGAGGAAACAGCCTTTCTGCAGCTGAAAAAATTAACAATACTATCCCTGAAGTCCAACAACTTAACACATATTCCACCCAATTTGTCATCTACTTTGAAGGAACTGTATATTTACAATAACAGGATTCAAGTGATTCAAGAACAGGATTTAAGTGCCCTTCCCAACCTAGAAATTCTCGATCTGAGTGGCAACTGCCCACGTTGTTATACTGCCCCATACCCTTGTATTCCCTGCACCAATGGCTCAATTCAGATACATTCAAAGGCTTTTGATTCCTTGACAAATTTACGAATTTTGCGGCTTCACAGTAACTCTCTTCAGAGCATACCCAGCAGCTGGTTTAAAAACATCAAGAATCTGAAAGAACTTGACCTCTCCCAAAATTTCCTCATGAAGGAGATTGGAGATGCTCAGTTTCTGAAGTTTATCCCCAGCCTGGTGGAGCTTGATCTGTCCTTTAATTTTGAACTCAAGATGTATTCTCCCTTCTTGAATCTGTCTCAGACATTTTCTTCCCTCTCTAACCTGGAAACTTTGAGGCTCAAGGGTTATGTCTTTAAAGAACTGAGAGCGACAGACCTAAAGCCACTGCTCCATCTTAGGAATCTCACTGTCTTGGACCTTGGGACTAATTTTATTAAAGTTGCAGACCTGGCAGTGTTCAAAGAATTCCCAGCTCTTAAGTTCATAGACCTCTCAGTGAATAAAATTTCTCCTTCTTCAGAGGAAAGCAACTTCTATGGGTTCTGCTCTAATCCTAGGATTTCAGTAGAGCCGTATGTCAGGGAAGCACTACCAGACATGCACTATTTCAGGTATGATGTGTATGAGCGAAGTTGCCGTTCCAAAGATAAAGAGGCTGCTTCCTACCAATCTTCAGTTAAGGAAGATTGCCTGCAATATGGAAAAACTCTGGATTTGAGCAGAAATAATGTATTTTTTATTAACCCCTCAGACTTCCGAGGACTTAGCTCCCTTAGATGTCTCAACTTGTCAGATAATGCAATAAGTCAAACTTTAAATGGAAGTGAATTCTCCTACTTGTCTGGATTGAAATATCTGGATTTTTCTAACAACAGGGTTGATTTGTTATACCAAACTGCTTTCAAAGAGCTAAAACTTTTAGAAATTCTCGACCTGAGCAACAACCAACATTATTTTCTGGCAGAAGGTGTTACTCATGTGCTTAATTTTGTGAAAAACCTAGCCCATTTGAGGAAGCTGATGATGAATGAGAATGATATTTCTACTGTTATTAACACAGGAATGGAAAGTCAATCTCTTCAAATTTTAGAATTTAGAGGAAATCGTTTAGATGTTTTATGGGTGGATGGCAATGCTAAATACTTGTCCTTCTTCAGGAATCTGACCAGCCTGGAAGAACTGGATATTTCCTCCAACTCGCTCACTTTTTTGCCTCACGGTGTTTTTGAAGCAATGCCTCCCAAACTCAAGCTCCTCAACTTAACTAGTAATCGATTGAAGAGTTTCAACTGGGGAAACCTCCCCTATCTGAAGAAACTAGTAACTCTGGACCTGAGCAATAACCTTCTGACTACTGTTCCCCGAGAACTGTCCAATTGCTCTTCATCACTGCAAGAACTGATGCTCCGAAACAATCGTATTCAGCATCTAACCAAACATTTTCTCAGAGGCGCATTTAAACTGAGGTATTTGGACCTCAGTTCAAACAAGATTGAAATCATTAAGAAGTCTAGTTTCCCTGAAAATGTCATCAACAACCTGGAGATGCTGCTTTTGCACGGCAATCCTTTCAAGTGCAACTGTGAGGCCGTGTGGTTTGTCTGGTGGATCAATCAGACTCAAGTGACTATTCCTCTTCTGGCCACGGACGTGACCTGCGCTGGCCCAGGGGCACATAAGGGAAGGAGTGTGGTTTTCTTGGATCTGTACACGTGTGAGCTGGACACCTCATATTTGATCCTGTACGCTCTGTCAGCTTCAGCCATCCTCAGCTTTATGGTGCTTGCGGTGACGAGCCATCTGTACTTCTGGGACGTGTGGTACAGTTACCATTACTGCACTGCCAAGCTGAAGGGCTATCGGCGTCTAGCTTTACCAGATGCCTGTTACGATGCTTTTATTGCCTATGACAATGAAGATCCAGCTGTGAATGACTGGGTGATGGAAGAACTGGTTAAAAGGCTGGAAGACCGAAAAGCCAGGCAGTTCAATTTATGCCTGGAAGGAAGGGACTGGCTCCCGGGACAGCCAGTCTTTGACAACCTTTCCCAGAGCATTCAGTTAAGCAAAAAGACCGTATTTGTGCTGACCAATAAGTATATTAAAAGCGGTAGTTTCAGGACAACCTTTTACATGGCCCACCAGCGGCTTCTGGATGAAAAACTGGATGTCATTATCTTGATATTTCTTGAGAAGGTTTTGCAGAAGTCGCGCTATGTCCGGCTGAGGAAGAGGCTGTGCCGAAGTTCTGTCCTGGAATGGCCAACTAATCCTCAATCTCAGCCCTTCTTCTGGCAGTGCCTGAAAAATGCCATAGCTACAAACAATTCACTGGCTTACAACAAGCTTCTCCAAGAAACTGTTTAGCTCTACTCTCCCTGTATATATAGTTATGATACAGAGTTAGCAAAAGATCCTCAACTTCATTTGCCAAAACTGTTGAAGTACAGAAGGTCAATCTAATTTTGATATTATGCCTGAAAATGGTATGCACATTTAGTTCCAAAGCTGAAAATTTACTTGTTGTGCTATGACAAGTTTTTAGAGAAACTGTTACTAGAGCAGATGTTTAGCTGACATGTACCTTGGTTGGCCCTGATTGCTGCACAGCAAGAGGAGATGCTAAAATGGGGAAGGTGTGTGAGGTCAAGTTCAGAAGGGCTTGCAGGCTTCTGCATGAAAGCAAGGAGGGGGAGGAGGACAGCAGAGAGGCAGAGGGACAGGCACAAGGCAGATAGAGAAACTCAAGTAAACCAAGGTGGAAGTGAGAAGAGACAAAGAAAAGAAGGTAAAAAGATAAAAGAGAAAGTGGAAAAGTTGGGGGGAAATGCAGCTAAAGTAGGGTATGGTAGAAGTTGCACAGGTACTGCTAATCTGCAAGTCACCTTTTCACTCTGCCTTTCACCTGCCTCCTGGGCTGCTGGCTGAGCTGGCTCCTTCCTGAATACTCAGGGCTTCTCTCCAGTGTTGTAATGTCAGTTTTAGGAGCTTGGTTTCTCCGTTTCCATCCAAGTCCTGTGTTACAACCCCTTTCTGTATCAGCTGGGATGGTGTTAGCTGGTCCAGCCAGGGCTGGGGCCTGAGGACATGCTAAAGTAACTGAGTCACCTCCCCTTGCCCAGACTTTCTGCAGAAGAAAACATGGTCAAAATTTGGAAGTGCAAAACATGTAAGACCAAGTCATACAAGGAAAGAGTACATCCCACTGTTTCTTTAGCTGTGCTGTGGTGCTCCAGAGCAGCCTCAAGCTCTCTTTCACCTTCTTGTTCCCCAGGTAGGCCCCTCTCCCACAGCAGCTGATAGGGCACCACTAAATACCTGAGATAGGAATGGGTTTGACTTTAGAGACATCCTGAAAAAGGGAAGAAACGATGCTCAGAAACATTAACACCTGGGCCTGTTCCCCACTCTGTTTCACAGAACAGACTCATCAAACACTTGAGAGTATTTCAACTGAAGTCTTTTGTAATGGCAGCCTAAATTTCTGAGTGTGACATGGGCAGGTTCTCTGCTTGCTGTGATGATTGTTTTGGGAGGGCAGCGCATTCTCACCTTTCTGGGTGCTCCTGTGTGCAGCAATCTGGGTAGCTTCTCCTCTCTTGCTCAAAGTTCTTTTTCTTTTTTGGCAGCTAGTCTCAGTGACAACTCTGGCTGCTGGGGAACTGATACTCTTAATTGCTTTAATCCTGTCTGGTTTTCACTTACCTGTTCTGACTGGTCCTTTCTTTAAATAGACCCTCTTTTATTTAATTGTAGGCAACCATACAGACAAGAACACAAACAGGAAAATGAAACTTCATGTAATAACATTGCAGATAAGAAGGGTTTTTTTCCTCTCAATTTGTCACATCATTTTTATTGGTTAAATAGAACAGTAGGAAATAAAGACGGACCTCGTTAAAAAAAAAAAACACGGTATTTTTATGGTTATATTTTAATAATGTGTATTTCTGATGGTTCTGTTTGAAAGCCTAAACAATCTGTACCTCTAAATATGATATCATGAGCTATAACATGACTCTCTCCATAAGGTAATGCTTGAAAAAGGAACCGCTGTTCCTCAGTTACTCACACACCATCTCCCTCTGCCTCCCCACAATGTCTATTTTGGAGCAGATCCTCTTTCACAGCCTCGTTGATTAGGGCAGGAACACAAGGTCACTTAGTCTTTCTGAGGTTGAGGGGAGAAGTGTTTTCTCATCTTCCATTGAGGAGCATGTGAAGGATGGGTAAGACATGAATAGCAATGTTTATATATTGATACACGTACTAAGGGACCTACTAAGGGATTAGGAAAGGTATGCTCCTTGATTTGTTTCTTGTTAACAAGAGAGCCTCATGAGCAAAGTGATGATTGGTGGATATTTTGGACCATGGAGTAGTTTAATTTAAAATATCTGGTGGCAGATATTTGCCAGCAAAACTCTGGATAAGAGGAGAGCAGAATTCAGGCTGCTGAGGGAACTACTTTGCAAGGTCCCCTAGGAAAATGGTTTTGAAGATGCAGGGATCCATCAGTGTGGTCACATTTTAAACACCATCCCTTAAGGGCACAGGAACATGCAATTCCAAAATGTTGGAAGTCATGCTGGCGAGGCAGAAGGCCAGCTTGGCTAACCAGGGATCTTTTTCTGGAGCTAAGGCAAAAAGAAGAAAGTGCATGGCCAGTGGAAACAAGGTTGTGTGACTTGGGAGGATGTTATGGTTTGACCTCAACTGACAGCTAGCAATCACTTCTCCCCAGCCCTGGTCGGATGGGAAGGAGAATCAGAAAAGAAAAGTAAAACTCGTTGTTTGAGAAAAGAACAGTGTAATAATTGAAATGAAGCAAAATCTAATATTGCAACAACAAGAACAATAATAATAATAAAAAGGGGAGAGAGAGAGAAAGTGATAAAACCCAAGAATGACTAGTGATGAACAATAGCTGCTCCCCACTCACTAACTGAAACAAAACTTATCTCCAAACCACAATAAGTTCCCCTTCCAGGTAGCTCCCCCAATCTATATACTAGGCATGACATTCTATGGTATGAAATATCCCTTTGGCCAGTTCAGATCAGCTGTCCTGGCCATGCTCTCTCCCTTCTCTCTGCCAGAGACTGGAGCTGCTTGTCTGGTGGTGTAGTAGTATCTGAATTGGAGCCCCTGGTGGTCTAGTGGTAAGGGCGCGGCGCTATCACCACCGAGACCCGGGTTCGATTCCCGGTCAGGGCCACTCCCGGGCAGGTGGAGCTCGTTAGCCCTTAAAGGCAACCCACCTACGTCCTAAGGACCTCGCTGCCACCGTCCAAGCTCGTTTGGCCCCGGCAGATGAACCTTAGGATTAAAGGGTGGGCTCAGTTCCGCGCACACTGTGTCTCACCTAAAAAATCCAATGCGCAGGCTGGAAGGTGGAAAGACCTTCCCCGGATCTTCGCTCATGAAGACTGGCCATTATAGTATCTGAATTACAAAACACCAAAGAGTCCTGAGGTTTCTATGTGTTAGGGTTTCATGATGGTGAAGCTTGTGATCTGGATGAAGTCAGTTAGGAGGAGGAGGTTTTAAGGGGTCTCTAGAGGTTAGAGCAGGTCTGGTTCTAACATGCCATTAGCTTCTTTAGGCTCTTGTTCTGCAATGAAATCGGAGTGCTATGTAGCAAATATGATATCCTGTAAGGAAACTTTATACCAGTATCTTTAAAAAAACTCAGTGAAGACTGGGAGCCCTTGGTCTGTAGTAGATCACATCGTAGGTCAATAGGTTCTCCCAAACAGTCAACCTACTGTTTGTCTTCTGAATAACCCCTGCCTTTTCAGTTTCTCAATCTTGTTCTGAAAGTACCTGCCTACAGAAATTAGCTCTATGACAGGCTATTCATTTGAAAATCAGCCATAGGCCAAATGTCTCCGTTTACTCTGAAGAAGATATTCGGATCATTTAGGTTATCAGTTGCCTCAGGAGGAGCTCAACTTCATTGAATATATATGGAAGTTAGCCTTCTAATTTCGGAAGACTAATTGTGTGTCTAAATGCAAAAGACATACACATTAATCCATCATTATCTCCAGGAGTATATGTGATAAAAATAAAACAAAGAGAAGTCAAACCATTTCCAGTATATCCATCTGCTTCTGCTGCAACTGAAAAGGGAATCTGGATATCCAACTTCTAAAAGCAACCTGCATGCATTCCTTAGGTAATGAGCACTTAGAGATTATCATACATGGGATTATTTAATCAGAAAACCAGCCAAAATTGAGAATCAAATGTGTATCTGGTAAGAAATTCTATATTTGGCTGTGAAAACTATGAGACAGTAGGAAGCCCTACCGAATTCTGTAAAACTGAGGTGGCTGGGGTTTTTTTGCTTTTTTTGGAGAGTATCTGTGTTCAAGATATTAATTCCTGAGCCAAAGAAGAGTACAGAATAGCCACTGATCACAATCCATGGCCTTATCTATCTTGTTTTCTTTCCTTTATTGTTTCTGAGACATAATGCTAAGGGCAAAATTTTGAGCAATAGCATCTCTGAGTAACTTGAGCTTTCATTTGAGGAAATAAAGTTTCAATCTTTTTCTAGTAATGGCATTACTGAAGGACTAACAATAGATTTATATAACTATGGAAAAGCTGGCAAGCTGTAAAATGGAAGGTTTCAGCTTTTGGTTTCTAAATATTTTTCTGAATATTTTCTTTTACAAGCTAAGTTCTATATAGAAGAATTACACACATACAAGGCTATGGACTTTTACAGTGTGCCTGAATGCTGCAATCTATCCATAATATAATTTCTTTACATAATTACCTTGGTCTAAGACTCATTTTTAGTTCTAGTATTAACTTAGAAGAAACTCAATAACTAAGTTGCGCTCTTGTTTATCTATCCTGAACTTCTATTCACAATGTAAAAGCAAGAACTTCAAAAATAAGAATTGCATTGACACTTTGCTCCTTTGCAAAAACAAACCTCAAAATCTTTCCATAATTCCCTGTAGTTTCTCACCTTGCATGTTCCCCTCAGAAGTTCCACTGTGACAGACTGTGAGAGACTGTGTTTTAGTGTCCTAAAACCCACCTCATGCAGCAGTGGCATCAGCTCATTGAAGTCCCAGAGCTAGACTATTTCTCTTTGAAAACCAACTAGAAATTTTGGCTGCTGCACGAAGTGAAAGGAGAAGTGATATACAGCCCATACTTATCCCCAGGAAACTTAGACACCAATGTGTCCAACTGGTGGTGAAAAGGGAAGTAGCAGCTAGCAACTTTAGCATCCACTTTGTGATATCACTGGAACAATATTTTCAATTGTTTCACTCTGGATGTCTTCTGCAATTCTACACCATTCTAGCATCTGGCATGAGAAAAGATGAAGCCCCTCATGTGAGTGATCATGTTGTTTTTTGGTTTTGATGTGCACCTTAATTGGTTCTGGAAAGGGAGATGGAAGAGTGAGGATGGTGGCGTGGATTGTAGGTGGGCATGTTGACTCAACTCAGTGGTGGCTGGGAGAGGGACATGCTGCACTTTGAAGGATAACTCCAAGTTTTGCAAAGATTGGGAAATATGTCCTAGAGTAAGGGATACACACAAGAATAAGTTATGACGTGACTTTAGTTGTGTAATACTTATCTTCCACCCTATCTATCCTATTGTCTCTCTTGTTCCAAGCAAGAAAAGGAACCATGCTACAAGCATAGGCAATGTTTGCTAAACACATTTGTCAGGATCAAGAACAATGTCTATAAGATACTTCTCAGACACAGTTGCCAAGGGCATTTAAGGAGTAAATTGAAGACAACAAATTCCCTCTTAATACTGCTTCCTCCCAGACACTCTTCTTCAGATTCCGTGGCTGATTGTGAATAAAACCCTGCTTTGATGTGAAATCCAGTCACAGAAACTGCCTGTCATAACTGCTAATTTTCTGGACTACAAACATATTTGGCTTTGAATTTCCATGTGATTGATGGCTGTAAGTATGAATATGCATGGGCTCTAAGTGTGATATGCACACTCTCTGACTCTAACCGGGTCCCAGAGAACTTTCCAGCACGGGGTCAGCTCTGCAAGTGACAGGGAAAGAGAAGCAACCACTTCTGCAAAGAGTGTGGTGGAGTTCAGCTTTGCAGCAGCTGAGACCTTCCAATGCTCTCCCTTTTGATAAAAGACTCTAATCCCAGAGTAGTTACATACATACATTCTGTATATATGTGTGTGCGATGTATGTGTACACACATATAAACACATATCCAAAAAACCTTCCACTTTAAAAAAACCAAAAAAAACCAACAAAACCCCACAAAAGAGTAATTTTTATTGTTATGGACCACAACAGAATTCTTCAGACAACTCCAGTTTCAAATTCTCGTCAACAGCATACCAAAATTAGTTCATAAATCTCACAGAAAGAATGTGGTTTACATATTGAAAGGAAAAAAAAAACACAAGAAACAGCATTTTTAAAGCAAACTAAATATATAACGAGCTCTGAAAAAAGAGGAAGCACAAAAGAAACGTATTTTCTCAAAACAGTATTCTATTTTTGGGGGGGGAAATTAACGGTCTCAGTCTGGCACTGTTCTTAAAGTTTTCTTATATTAGTAATTTTATACACAATAAGTGATTACTAATGTATATTGAGAAAATAATTGTTTCTGTTGATTAGGCCAGTTCTTCTTTCAAAAAGAAAAAGAAAAGTTCTCCTTTTCAAGTGTCTCACAGAAAGGTACTTCAAACTAGTGTGATACCACAGCTGGAGGAGCAACAAAGGAAAAGGACAGATGCTCCACTTGCCCACTCTGTGGGCAACTGGCCTGCAAGACAAAATTCAGAGGGAGCAACTCAGAGTGCCAAACCCCAAATCCTGCCTCAAGAAGCTCCCTCTTACCCAGGCTGACCCCAGGGAGGCCCATGGGGGAACTACCTTTCTTCTGTATGATCCTGCACAGGGGTGGGGCAGGGGATGGTGATAGAAAGGGATATTGTGAATGCCTCCAGCTCCAGTTTAGATTGTCCTTTTATGAGACAACCTGCTGAAGACTCACAAATGCTCTCTAATATTGTTTTTTGGTAAAAACAAAGCTCAAGCTTTCACTTCCAGGCCCAACTATTCTCTCATACCTATCTACACAGACTTCTCTGATTCTGCTGCAGGGCAGAGGGCTTAGCCAGGAGAGTAAAGGCAAACTAGGCACAATAGAGTTTAAGCCTCACTGGCAATCCTCCTGACTAGTCCTCTGTCTGGAGTTAAGAGTTGAAACGTCACTGAGTGTAAGCTTGAGAAGGATGAGCAGGACTGAAGGACAAGAGAAATTCTACAGACCGAAAGACCACTTAAATGAAAGATGAACTAAACAGGATAGTATGCAAAAAGCACTTAATACCTCATTGCCTTGTGAATTTATTATGTTTTTTCCCCACTCATTTCCAAGTTGTCCTCTGACTGTCCTTAACTGTGATTTGTTGTGATTTGTTTTATACTGAAAAATGTGAAGGGGAAAAAAGCATCTAAAATTATATTAATTCCTGTTCATAAATTCCTGAGAACTAAAATAATTTAAAAATTCTCTCCTTCTGTCCCTCCCCCTCTGTCTTGTTTTCTCTCAGTGTCATTATGATATTATGCCTACAGCAGAGTACAGTAGCTGTTGCACCTATGCAATGCAACTATTTTTCGGGGACAGAACTGGAAAACGTCTTATAGTCTAACGGAAAGGAAAATGCATGTTGGCCAAATGAAACAATGGAAATTGGAGCATGAGATGAAGGGATCGAGTGTACCCTCAGCAAATTTGCAGACGACACTTAGTGGTGTGGTTGACACTCCTGGTGGAAAGGAGTGTCATTCAGAGGGATTCAAAGCCATTCAGAGGGACCCGGATAAGCTCAAGAAGTGGACCCATGGGAATCTCATGCAGTTTAATAAGACCGAGTGCAAGGTGCTGCACCTGAATCCGGGCAACCCCCAGTATCAGTACAGGCTGTGGAATGAATGGATCAAGAGCAGCCTTGCCAAAAAAGACTTGGGATGCTGGTGGATGAGAAGATAAACATGAGCTGGTCATGTGCACTCACAGCCCAGAAAGCCAAATGTATCCTGGGCTGCATCAAAAGCAGTGTGGGTAGCAGGTCCAGGGAGAGGATTCTCCCCCTCTACTTTGTTCTCATGAGACCCCACTTGCAGTGCTGCATCCAGCTCTGGGGTCCCCAGCACAGGAAGGACATGGACCTGTTCGAGTGAGTTCAGAGGAGGGCCACCAAGATGATTAGAGGGATGAAGCACCTCTCCTATGAAGAAAGGCTGAGAGAATTTGGATTGTTAAGCCTGGAGAAGAGAAGGCTTCAAGGCGACCTAATTGTGGCCTTCCAGTACCTGAAGGGAGTCTACAGGAAAGAGAGAGAGAGACTTCTTACAGGGGCATGTAGTGACAGGAAAAGGGGAATGGCTACAGACTGAGAGTAGGTTTAATTGAGATTTTAGGAAGAAATTCTTTACTGTAAGACACTGGAAGAGTTTGTCCAGAGAAGTTGTGGATGCCCCATCCCTGGCCAGGTTGGATGCAGCTCTCAGCAGCCTGGCCTAGTGGAAGGTATTCCTGCCCATGGCAGGAGGGTTGGAACTAGACGATCTTTAAGGCCACTTCCATCGCAAGCCATTCTATGGATCTGTTCTACAACTGGAATCTGAATTTGATGTATTTCAGTTCTCAAGGAAGAATATTCAGATAGTTAGTTCTTCATGGATCCTCACATTCCCCTGCCTGCTCATCACCATATGGCCACCCACCCATCACGTGGACATAATGATTTTGCTTCTTATTTTTCTTAACACATTTTATTGTTCTCCTCCCTTATTTCACTTTCAATTCCATTTTATGAGGAGCTTTTCCTGCAAGGCAAACAAACTGACATTAGTCTCAAATGTCTCTATTCTCTTTAGTCATTATGTTTTTATTCTCATTTTAGGTGACAAAATAACTCATGCTAACTATTCAATATGAGATAGTCTGTGTGCACATGCATTAAATAAAAGCATACCCAGGAAATAGCTTTGTGTCATTCTACAATGATGCAGAAGACACACATCCATATTGCATATTCAGACATATTTCTTCATCTCACTCCAATAAAACCACAGCATTAGTTACCAGGGTTGCTTTGTTGTTTCTACAAGTAAACAGTTATCACCTTCATCATAAATTCATATTTAATTTCTTTTTTGTTGATTATGAACGTGGTTTGAGTATTTTTAATTTGCATGGTCATGTGTCACAATGTCATGTAGGAATACCTATGCTAGAGAATTGCATTATATTTCAGGTTTGTTGCTGCATGTGATCCAGCTGTTAACGTAAATAATTTTTGAATTATCACTGTAGAGGATTTTCATCACTTAAGCTTGTCCTTCAGGCTAATTCTTTACTCGCTGGAGAGAATCTGAAAGCTTGTAACAGCTACTGCCAACACTTCCTACATGTTTTATTCATGTGAAGGTGTTTGCCCTCAAGTAAACGACCAGAGTGCAATCTAATTTCACCTTGGTCACTTTAATACAGACTGTGAGCACAGAGCACAGTGCTTGATCTGTACTACAGGATTAATACCTTATTTCAGTATGTGAAAAGTAACATCAGCAAGCTTGGAGTTCAAGTGAGGCTTGGAAGGGCTAGAGAAACAGTGCATCCTAAAATTGTGACATTTGAGAGGATTTTAGCAGTTTGGGGAAAATTTACATTTTGATACTAGATTGGAATTGGCACACGAAGCTAAAAGAATCTAACCAGGAGAGCCTATGGAGAATCTCCAAGCCTATTTATAGATTAAATGTAGTTTTATCAAGTTTAAAAAAGTTAAGGAACTACATTTTAATGGCAATGATAAACAAAGACAGTACCTAGAGGCCTTCCACCTACTTTACCTGGCTAAGGCTCATGTCCATCAGCACCTTCTCCATTACAACACTTCCTCGGCATCACAGTCTTGGAGGAAATTGGTGGGGATTAGATCTAGGACTTCAGTCAACCCTATGGAAAATGCCTACTCACAGAATATGGGACTGTCCTGCTCTCACCAATCAGACCACAGTCCCTCAGTAAACTGACCTGGGTGTGGTCCTGCCTACCTGTTCTTTTATAATAGCTTGACCTGAGGCAATGTGCCTCAATTATACTTTTCCATTTGAACCTTGCTTTGGAAAATCTCCTGTTCAAATGCATCCTGAAAAAAGCAGATTTCAGTTCTGACTCCACAAAATACCTTCTGTCTGCTTTCAGAATCTTCCAGATCTGCGAGTGAATTCCTTTTGCATCTGTTTTTTTTCAGTCAGGTCATAGCCTCTAGAGAGGTTGTACAGAGTTCATCTGCTCTGGAAGAGTAGGATTTGTCCTTCAATTACCAGAGGAAAATCTAGTCATGGTATTGAAAGCTTTCTCAACACTTATAATCTCTAAAATCATTGTTGATAACAGAAGTTATCATTGTTGTTATTAACATTAGATTAATTATCTTATTATATTAAAGCATATTTTCAAAGGGCAAAACAAAGAACACACAAACTTCTTTGATGCCTCAGAGAAAAAGACAGTTTGACAGATTACCTTTTCAGTTGTAAGTAGAAAACCAAGTCACATGCATCACCAATGTATTTTGATCAGACTTTCTGCAGCCCGTTCCCCTTTGCAAGTAGAGATGATGCTGCAAACAGGTCTTCAGTCAGGCTAGTCACCCTATGGGTAAGAGTCTGTAGCAACAAGCTTGTGATAGACATTGGGTCTGATGCAGAGCAGATCTGTACACAGTATTCTTTAACCATCACAGGTTTAAGCTCTTTAAAGTTCAAAATTATCCCTTCATCTTTGCAGACCAATCATGTACGACTACACTTGTTTTCAATTTGTCTTCCTCCTCCACTCTCCAATGCTACAAAATTGTAAAATAATTGGCTCCTGTTTCTTAGCATTTGGTTCCATTTTCCTTTTAATCTCTCTTTTGCTTCCCAATTCATACATTATCCTATCACACAACCAACCAACCAAAACCAAACAAACAACAAACAAACAATAACAACAACAACAACAAAACAAACCAAAAAAACACCAACCAAAATACTTGTCCCCTTATTTATTCTGCAAGTGGCTTGATGCTGTCATGTTTTAATTAATCTATTTAATTTGGTGCCAAGGACAGCTAGAGAAGGAAATTTTGACATTAACTGATTGTCATCAGACATTTTGATATATTGGGAAAGATTTACTGAAGGCAGATTTTATATATTCTACAGTGATGCAAAAATCAAGTACTTGAGCATGATTTGCATGAACATGATGTTTGCTGTAGGAACATGGCATAGTTTCTCAGTCACCCTACTCCAGTTAGTGAGATTGCAAGTAAGTGGCATACATGTTTATGCCTTTCCCAAGAAGTTGAATTATTTCACTATTGGTTTAGATATTTTTTAAAGATGTAGTGATATTTTAAAGATATGGACAGATAAATTCTATTAAAGTTTTAAAACAATATTTTTCTTTTTGTATGAAACAGATACTGTCAAAACCAAGAGGACAAGTATTCAATTTCTCATGTATTGCTGCTAACATTTCCATCCTTTTTTTGCAATGCCTTGGGGAAACAATTCAAATCACAGGAACAGAGACAGCAAAGGGCAGCAAAGAAGTGTGCAACATTAATCTGAACTGAATCCTAATAAAGTCAATGGTAATTGCTCAGTGACTACAGTGGCCTTGAGTTGGGTCCTGAGGGGCAGCTTTATAAAATAATGTAGGTGTCAGCATTTTTGTAAATCCCACTTGATACCTATCTGCACATTTAGATAGCTGAATAATAGTGAAATTCTACACTATCAGATATCCTTATGCCTCAGACAAGGTCAGATGTATCTACTACTGCAGTCTGTGTTACACCTTTTTGAAGCTCTTGGGCACCACCACTTTATTTAAAGTGGTTATGAGAAGTCATTAAACACTTCCCTGAAAGTCAGAAGGCAAATAGTGCTCTTTAACCACCCATCACTGATTTCTACATGAAAGGCAAAGGCAGAGTACTTAGAATTAGAAGTTCTGCTGAGCATAGTCCTATGCAGGTAGGTGTTTCCACATGTGTGAGTGCGTGATGGGGAGAGGGAGAGCTGGGTGTGGTAAGACAGCTTGTAGGGGAAGCCTGCAAAAGCTGCAAGGACAGCACTGTGGGATGGGGAAGGAGTCAGCAAGAATCTTTGTAGTTCCTGGCCAAGAGAACCCTTGTGCTGAGAAAATGAAAATATTTACAGTGGCTGAGGCGATCTTTTTTGCAGACAAGAAAACAACACCTTGTCCATTCTTATGAATAAAATCTTGTAGAACAATCAGAATAAGAAAAATGTCCAACTCAAATCTCAGGTTCTCCACTTATCTGGAGCAATCTACAAAACTTTAATCTCTGGCTAGAGGTTTAGATTAAGAATTACATGCATTTTGCCAATGTAGTGTCCAACAAAGGGTTAATTTGTCCAATCAGTTCCTTTTCTAGCAGCTGCTGTGTCTTCATCCGCACTGCAGTTACAGTACACTTCCTTGTTTCTTCTTTTCTGTATAACTTTGGAGACCAGCTGTTGCTATCTCCTTTGAGTCTTGGTGTTCTTTGTACAGTTAATCTGTCTAATTCCTAGATTTTTACTGAAGCATTTGCTTTCAAGGTCATTTAGACACTTGCTTCTGCCTTCGGTGTGTTCTCAACATGTACATTTGAACATAGGACTTTAATTTGAACAGGTAGTCCCTGTTCTGAGAGCCACACTTTTTCTGTAGTATGGTCTTCTCTTCATGAAAGTTACATGGCCATATCCTGAATGCATAGGAAGAGAAAAGATCTGAGTATACACAACATCTGCACACCACTGGGCTCCCACTGTGAGGAACTCCAGAACAGTCAGGGAAGATTGGTGCCCTCCAGCAGGTCCCCTGACTTGGAGGACAAAGGTACACTATGAAGCACACTATTCCTGGCTCTAGGTAGGGACAACCTGGGACACTGATGGTTTAGACAGCTGGTGATGAAAATTTGTTTAAGCTGTGGAAGGCCAGGTACTTCTTTGGTACTTGTTGACATTCTTTGCTTCAGATCAAATGTGGTCAAAGTGCACCCTTGGTTGGCATACTCCTGTGAGTTAGAGTTGAATTACCTCTTGCATATCACTGCCTCCTGCAGTGATACAATGGAAGCAGTTGCTCAATAGATCTATTTTTGGAGGATGTTGTACCCTGGGTGGTTGGTATTTCTGTCTACTTTTGTAGGGAGGGACAGACCTTAAGGCTTTTGTTAGTACTGGTAATTTAGAAGCTTGAGCTGACAGTATCTTTTTAATATTCTGGTGCAGTGTTTTTCTGTTTTGCCATGCCTGTTTCATATCATTTTAACTCTTTTTTTTTTTTTCATTGTAATAAAATCAATGTCTGACAATGGGATTTTGAATGAATTTTGAGTGAGTGTTTGACAGATGAATTTCATTAACCTATTTATGCAAATTCCATCTACTTTAACTGTTCAATCAGAACCTTGGCTTACAACTTCGATGAGGTTCATGGTTTTTGTTGGTATGCAATAAACCTTCAAGATGTTCCAAACTGAATTACACTGACAGCTGTCACATGCTTCCATAAGCCCAGATAAATTTAAGTCTCTAAATACCGGTTGAAATGTGCCTCTAATTGAACTAAACTTCACAGTTTCTGGATTGAAAACGATGTAGTGGGTTTTTTTTATTTGAAGCCTGCCCTGTTTAAGGGCATGTGGTGACTGCACTGGGTGGACAATCTTTTCAAGTTTCATCCCATGAAATCCAGGATCACCTATAAATTGCAGATGCATGGGTCACATGAAATCACATGCATTTCCTACTTTAGCCTTGTATATATTTTCCCAACCCACATGATGAGTACTTATCAATATAGGAAATAGAAGACAAGCTCAGAAATATTATTTAACAACATCTTATTTTGTAACAGAATTTGTAAAACTAACCCCCAACCCAGAAAAAAAATCAGAAATAAGCTCAAGATAAAAATTTCCTACATTTCTTCTTATTTTCTGCTCGGCTGGAGCACTGCTGCTGAGACACTCCTATTACTATAAACATTCTCCTCACATCCTTAGCAAATATTGAAAAGCAATTCTTAATCCCATTTCATCAGACCGTAACTCGTCTTTTCAAACCTGTCTGATTACATCAGAAACACAGAATATTTTTTAATAGGAAGAAAATACTATCTGGTGTCCACAGAAACCAAATAAGTGCTAACTCCACCCATCAGAATGCAAATATAGTGGAACTACTTTGAGTTTCTGCTTCAGTGTGACTTCCCTAATGTTTTCTGAACTGAAAGAGTAGAGGCGAGCCTGGTTAGTATTGCAGCTGAGTATTTGGATATTTTTATCTGCACATCAAGGTTTATTAACCTTGTCCAACAACATAAAAGATGTCGAAGACAAAAATTTGAATGAGTAAAAACATTTTGTTTTGAAAATTTTGGAATTAAACACTCTAATTTTTCATTTTGAAATTGTCTGTACAGAATGGGAAAGTAAACAACTCCCAAACTGCTGTTACTATTTCAGTAAATATGTCATATTAGATTACTTAGTGCAAAGGGGATCAGAAATAGCTATTCAGGAACAGTTCAGAATATCCTGTACCCTTCACTTCTGAGAGCTCAGTGCTGATGCACCCATATGCAGACGAGGGAACTGCATTCTGCTCAACTATCTTATCAACTCTGTTACTGACTTCAAATGCTGAGCCTGGACAGAAATAAGGGGAAGTGGATCTTTTTCTATCTTTGCTAAACTAAAGCAAATTTGAATCAGCCAGAATGCCCGGCTGCTCAAATAGTTAAGTCTGCCCTTCTATGTGAAAATTTTAATAGCTTCATGCATGTTAATGAATTTTTTAGGCAGCTGTCATTTTCCTTCTAGGAAAAATAGAAGTGTGTCATCCCACAAAGAACAGCACTGCTCACTCTTTGCCATCCACATGGAGGCTGGAGTCGTCAAGTGCTGCTTACAAACCACCCAGGAGGTATTTGCACAGAGCAACACTTCCTCCTTCAGACAGCTCTGCAGCTGTCAGATGGGAAGGATGATGCAGTTGGAAAAAAAAAAGAGAAGTCTACCACCACAATACTCTCCTAAAATGAGGTCAAAGGGCACCAAGCAAATAGTAGCAATGAGGAAAAAAGTGACACTGGTGAGATTTTTGCTCCCTGATAGCCTCGGAAAGGAGTTTGTCACAGAGATGGTCTGTCCAACTGAGGCAATGTGCCTCAGTGCACAAGATTTTTTTCATTCAAAATCTGAGATGCCAGAGGTATATTTGAGAGTGGGGAGAGATTGTTTTGGATCTCTCTGTGGAATTTGGTGCTTTTATTACATCTACAATTTAAATGCCTGATTCATTATGCTGCTCCCTCTGAAAAGTAAATTTACACACCTTGAAAACACTTTCAAGTATTTGACCCCAAAGAGTGATCCTTTAAATTGTTTCTGAGATTCCTCTCTCTAGCAGGGAGACAGTAAAGTCGTGCACAGATGCAACAAAGTCTGCATCTATCAAATAATAACCACAGTGACAGGCGCATGCAGTGAGTGACAACGTTGCCTGCCTTTGCAGTGGTTTACACTGTATCTTCTGAGCAGTTTACCAGGATATTCATCTCTGACAAAACTGCCCTCACTTTAGACCCAACATGTCGCTTCTTGTGGCAACTCAGTGAAGGCTGATAACAGAGCCACCATGACTGATGGGTCACACTGAGAAGGTGGCATTAAACCACGGCCAGGTGCAGCTGGCACTGCTTGGCTGGGCTGGGGAGCTGTGCCAGCTGCCTCTCTTATTCCCCTGGGCTGCCTGCGGGTGGTTTGCAGATGCCTCTGCCCCCTCTTTCAGAACACTGCCTGGGGAAGGGCACCACCACCAGCAGTGGTTCAAGGAACTGATGTTTATTTTCCAACAGCGTGCTCAGTGACACCAGGAATTTGAGACATTGCTGAGCCCGACAGCAACCACACTCACTGTGAATTGTACTGCTGGGTAAGTGGAGTTCACGTCAGCCCTAGAGGTATACTTAGAAAAACCTTCACCTCAACGGGAAAACCTTCAAAAACAACTCTTGCTGGTGAGTCCTGAGCAAGTCACCCAGGTAATTTGGTGGTAGAGAAGAGAATAAGAATGGTTTGTGTGTGTTTTGTAGTGGTTTGATCAGATAGATTGAATGCTGCTCTTCTGTGTTTTTCTGAAATTGATGCATATATCTCACCTATCCTACAGACCATTCTGTAAACAGAACAGTTCTACTCATATATTTTAATCCACTAAATGCTCTTTTTGATAGATTTTATATGATTTTGAGTGGAGATTATATTCTTCCATTGGTTCATTCTTGCTAAGTATCTAGAACAACGTTTTTATTAAAGCTTTTGCTTACCGCTCCTTTAGCTTCCTGTCTCTCTCTCCTCTGCCATTCATCTATATTAATTTATTTCCCAACTTTTACTATCAGCATTTGAAGAGTTTTAGGAGTCTGGGGGGTTTATCTGCTCCCATCCTTTTACCTGTGTTTTTAGAAATCACCTAGAAGAATTACTTTTGGTGTCTTTTCTGATAATTTTCACTTTGAAGTTTAATTGTTGGAAGCTTCCTTTAATAAACACAACACTTGCTTATTAATACAAACCCACCTCTCTTTTCAGAGCAAATCTAAAAAAGAAATACAACTGAAAAATATATTATTATTCTAAAAACATGTAAGTATATAACTTTTTACACGAAGATATTTTAGCTGTGCTTACAAAGATTATTACCTGAAATATTACTCAATTCATCTATCTATTAACAGGAAGAGTTGTAGTTTATTTTCCAAAAATCTCTAAACAAAGTTCCATTCTCTATCTCTTTAACAAGATTAAAATGTTTGATTTTTTTAATGCTTACTGTGCTGAGTATGTGATGTTATCCAAATAAGTCCATCACTAAGACATTTAAAATTTCTGATTTCAATTTGGTCAAACCCAAAGCTCCAGAATGTATCCCGGTATTTCAGGTGTTCCTAATAGCAGCACAAACAACTATCCAAGAGTAATTTCACTCTGTTTCCACTAAGGCAGGTAACACAATGTGTAAGTCCCTTGGTATATACTGTTCCAGAGGGGTTTGCACTTTCTTAAACAACCTTTGGATAAAGTCTTAACAAGCTATTTCTGACTGGTGTCCATTGCAGCTAAACAACATACCATGTTCTTGAAAACAAAGGAAAATGCTAAAGCTGAAGATATTCCTCCAGAGATGATACCTTAATTACTGCTTTGCTTCAGTGGTTCATGTCCAGCAGATAGACATCATTCCTCAGATTAAACATCCTACACACACCTGAACATTTTTAGGACTAGAAGCCACTAATGTGCCCACTCATGTCTTGTCAGAGGTTGTATCTTGTATCTGCAGCATCACATTTGTTTAGAGATGGAGTGAATGCAATTGAAAACAACTCTCCCCCATTTTTGACCTTGCTGTGCTTTGGTTCATCAGGTGGAATGGTCTTGAAGCACATCCTCTGGTTTCCTCTTGGCTGAAACAAAGCTGAAAGACATTATACATAAGCACAGGTCAGTCAGTCTAAGGACTAGACTACTACGTGTCTCTAAAATAAACCATCTTGAAATGCATATAATGTTGACAGTGGGCTTTCACCACCAGCTGTTTTACCCTCCAAGTTATTCCTGTTGTGGCAGACTGTGTGCCAATGTGACTGATCAGCCAGTACGAGCAATGTTAAATACTGCCCCCAAAACTAGTCCAAGATAATACTCATTTCTTTATTGCAATTTCTTTAACCTTGTGAGGGAAAAACTTATTAAACCCATAAACAACTAGGATCCATGATATTTATAAAGTAACTATCAATTTTTCTTGTGACCTTTTCATAAATGCATGCTTTGTGTAATTAAAAATGATCTACAGTGTGATTATTAGAACTATAGGACAAAATTATCATATTACTGATTTTATTAATGGGCCGTTCATCCAGCTGTTCTCTCTTGAGAAAATCTGTTCAGAATGTTTTTCCTTTCAAATAAAAAGTCTGCATCTAAGACTATCTGTCCTGCTTGCTTTTCATGGCCCTCATGGACCAGAAATCTTTTATTACCCCAGAAAACTACCATGTACTTTAGGAGCAGAAATCATCAGTTTCTTCATAGTCTTTCACTGAAGCTTGAAGGTTTTAACAGTAAGTGGAAATAAATGATAATGCAGTCACTTTAATATTTGCCTGTATTCAAACCCAAGCAGTTTCAGATGACATCTTTCAGAAGTTCATAAATCTTATAGAATAACCTTAATTGTAATATGTCAGGTCATTCCTACCCCATTCCATTTCCTTTTTTTTTTTTTCAACTTAACAAAATTAGGAAAATTACATCTCAGTAGCAAGCCACACAAGTATCCAAGGGTTTTTCACGCGTCACTGCTACACTATGACCAAGTGTCAGCAGAGCAGTTCACAATACCAGGAGTTTGCCCTGGCAATTCGACTTACAGAATATTTAAATTCTACTCTTTGTTCATACAGACTTTTATGAGCAAGAACTGCTACTAAAGCAATCCTCATGAAAAATTTTTTTTTCAGGAGATGGGGATTTTGCAGGTCTCACTGATTCAACCATTCTTTCTTCAGCAGCTTCACCAGAGCACGCCTCTTTCTGCTCTTGTCATGAACAGAACGTTACGTGTGTTTAACTAAATAAAGAGCATTCATAGATGGGATGTAAATATACTGCTTAATGTGGAATGTCTTGATCCAAGCAGACATTATCTGAGGTGGTATAATGTTCATATTGTATGTGAGCCCTACATGGGCAACACTTCCATCCAAACATTTGCTGGCTTTGCAAAACTTTTAACAAATTAAACCTTTGAATTACTACCAGTCCTTCCCTAGCTGTTGTACCTGCCATCTGGTTTCATAGCATACCCCACTGAACTGTTGTACAACTCACATTTAATTATTTCAGGAATGAAATAGCTTTTGAAAAATTCTTACAGAGTTTGACCTTTCTGGATGAAGTTATCTTTAAATTTTGAGAAAAAACTATGCTGATGGTATCTAAACCTCACACAGTCTTTTTCTTCTCTAATATCTTCAAAATGATTAAATCTTCCCTGCTATGTTTGGAGAGCTATCTGAACATCACTCAAAAACTGTTTCCCTAAAATAGTCAGGCTGCTTTTTTTTTTTTTTTTTATGTTATAGACTTTATGAAACAACCTAACTTCGTTATTTTTCAAAGTGTTAAGAATCTCCCAGAAATTCATTTGCAAGATGTCACCTTGAGGACAAGATAAGAGTAGTCTGTTAGACTGACTTTGTGAAAACCTGGCTAAGTTGATCCTTTCATGCGCTTGCTAGGACAAAAGCAGGGACTATTTATTTTAGCTGCTCTCAGACCCCAGAGTAACTGACCTAGAAAAACACTGGATCTGAGCTTCAAAAGCTTCACATTCATTAACTCAGATCAGTTTAAACTCAGATCAGGGGAAATTACCTGATTGAGTCTGTCTATGAATTACAATGGTCAGGCTGTGAATGGCACTGAATTCTATCTATGTGATTTCAAATATTTAAGTATGTCTATCAAACAGTATATTAGATTTTACTTGTTGTTTTGCATTACAAGAAATTTAGAAATCTAAAGCTCTTTGAGTTGAGCCACCGTAGGCAGGACTTACATCTCAGCTATCTTTTACTGAAAATCTCCTTTTCCTGAGAGTTTTTAGCTTGTGTTGGAATGCATTTTCTACGTTTAGAGACAGCCATCTAAGCAGTAATCCTCCTGAGGAATCAATGTTCTAAGGAAACTGTTTAAAAGTTTTATGGGTCAACAGATATATATGGGAAAGACATGCACTTTTAAATACCCATAACCTAGCACATCTTGGTATATCCCACATTAAACAGGTAACAATACCCACTGAAGCATACTTACTATGAGAGTTGTGAGAAGCCACAAAGTGAAAGCTTTTGACTTAGCACCCTTCAGAGCATTTACTTGTGTGAAGCAGAATGAGCAGAGTTGTGGTGTTATCGTGGCTGTTGATGCTTCTCCCAGAGATTCCTGTCTCACTCTGCTGATAAGGCCTAAAAGGATTTCAGAGGTTTCTGTAGGATGTGCTGAAATAGAATGTCCTTGTTCTGAGTTTCAGCATGTTAAGAGAGCCAATCAATCTGCAGGGCTTGAAAAGACACACACTGAAAAGGCAGATGGACAAATTCATGCCTTCATCAGATGGACACAGCCTGCTAACACCTTTATACCACAGGCAAAAACAACCACCTGAACCATAACCTGAGGAACAGGGTGTCCTACAAGGCAGACTATTGCACATGGAGCAGATAACAATCCATGCTGCAGCTGAGCTGAGCAGTGTAGGCCTGTGTTGAGCCTTATGTTTTCCTATAAACGTTCTTTTTTTTACCACAGTAAATATGACAAATGGATTTGCTTTGTTTATAAGAAAATCCTATAAAAACTCTGAAGATGACAGTGCTGGTGGACCTCGCCACAGATGTGAAGCCTGAGCAGTGTGCCATGGCATGGTGAGAGGTCTACCTTACATTGTATCATTTGGGGCATCAGATGCTATAAATTGTCCCACTTTTGTGGGATATTAATAACAAGGCTAACTTTCCTGATAGTGCTTTCGCCTTTCCTTCTGGGATCCAAAAAGAACCAGCACCTCCTGTGGCCAAAGAGATACTGAGCTGGTCTGCAGAGATTCACTTGATTTCCTACTTACTGTTATTAGCATTATTGTGACAGAAATATCAAAATATTTATTTTGTGGGATGCCCACTACACCCACTGGTCCTGCCCAGCAAAAGCCTGGTTGTACGTCCATGGCCACACAAAACACTCCTGATGACACACACATTGTGTAGGACACCCAAGAGGCAGCAATTGCTGACCAGAAAGCATCAAGCTTCACCAGTCTTCAGTCTGACCTGGAGGAAAGGGGGAGCAGCAGGTCTTTCTGTGCCCAGAGGGAAGGTCCTGAGACCCAGGTGCAGCTGACCAGCAGCTGGGTACAGCATGTCCAGGTGACAGAAAGGCAATGCTTGCCCCCACTTTTGGGATAACACAGACAGATGCTCCTTATAAGATACGGAGAGAAAGGCATCACCTTAAGGTTCAAAGAAATTTCTGCTTTTGAGAGTGTTTACTGCTCATGTTTAGGATATTTGTTTGCTCATTCTAAGTGAACCAGGAGTACTTTCTAAGGCTCTATACCCTTTGCCTTATTTGTCCATGCAATGTAGATAATGAGAATTGCTTTGCAAATAATTTTTTATCTATAAAATGCTTTGAGATGATGAGATGAAAGACACAGGGAGCCTCATCTTGCCAAGGAGAGATCTGTCAGCATCTCCCAGAACAGTGCCCAGTTAATATTCAAGTTACTGAAATTATTAATGAGATATTGCTATTGAACATTTCAGGTGATTAAGCCCTTCTAACAACTGGTTGCTAGCAATTATTAGGACCATTTACCCAGATTTCCTCTCCCTGCAGGCCTTGGTATTCAGCCACATCAGTTTTTGTCTGGCTCTTTTCCCTTAGTGAAACTATCATAGAACTTGGCTGATCAGATAGTCAGGCACAAAAAAGTTAACTACTTCCAGCCCAACTGAGGGGAATCCTCAAAGGCACCTAGAAATATGAACTCCAAAAAACAATGATCTTTAAGGCAACAGGCAACTACAGGGGATAATTCACAATCTTCAGCCAGGTTTCTCCTGCAGGGCATGGGACAGACAAAGGAACCTTAAGGTGGAGTTCAACATGGACAGCACATTGAGCAGAGGCATCCTTATGCCAAGCAGTAGGAGATGTGCCTTAGGAGAGAGACATGCTAGCAATCCTGCCCACCTCCTTCCATTTATGCATCTAACCACCAGTCTGAGCAGATGTTGGTGTGTTTCTGTCTACCGAGATGAATACAACATAGCCAGGATTGATCCTTCTCCTTGTGTCGGTGGCAAAAATAATGAAAAAAATCTTTTTTCTTCCTTTTTTATTAGAGGGTGGAATTATGTTCAGTGAATTGCAATTTGCTGATTAAGGGTGATTTTTTTTTTTTAATTTTCATATTTATTGTTGGTTGTTTATTTATTGTTTCTTTACTCAGAATCTGCTGCAAATCCTGTGAGTTGTGAATTTGTCCTTAGTTAATAGCTGTGTCTAGCAAAGTGGAAGAGATACTCAGAGGTTAAATTCAAATTAATGCTGAAATCTGGGTGCAGCTTGCCTCACAGCGGAACAATTTATTGCTCTGATTATCAGGCAGGGAAGGAAATAAATACTCATTCTCCTTTGCTAGCAGAAAGACCTTGCACACCCTATTGTCAAGGTGGTCCTAGAGTACTGCATCCAGTCTTTGGATGTGAGGTATTTAAACAACTGGAGGTTGGACAGTTGAGTTTCTTTCTCTTTTATAAGGGTTTTATAAACATCTCAGCAAGCCTCACTGATGGACTCACTAATGATACAGCCACTTTCAGAGTAAATGCTATGAAAATAACTTTATAACATCAAAAATTATCATAAACAATATCATTCCCCAAATGCCACCAAAACTGAAACTGAAATAAGTTTCAGCCACCTAAGCACCTACCTGGATACTTTCTATCTCTAAATAGCTTCTCCAAGGGAAGGAAAAGGAGCTGTTAAAGTACTCTGAGGCTGGAGGGAATAAATGATGCCACTGTAATTATGTACAAATCTACAGTGTTTTTATTTATACTTTTATTTATATTACTTAGTATGGGCATTTCAAAGTCATGCTTATCTCACTTATTATCTTATTGTTAGCATTGCCCTGGAGAATAATATTTTAAACAAGGGATATGTCTGGAGGTGTGCACTCTATTTAAGACCTACAAGAGCAACACACATAAATGTTCACACACATGAGAAAAGCTTGGGCCTAGAGTTAACTGTGGCATATATATATATATACGTACATAAATATTTAAAGTACTAAGCAGAGAAGCATAGAGTTGTGTGGGCCTAATGCTCAGATAATTTCCTCTCCTTTGTCACCAGTTTTTTAATCTTTTCTGGCATAACAACACATTGTGTTTTTGTGTCTCACTTGGTCATCCTTTGTTATATTCCTATACCAGGTGAGCATAGAAATTGCTCTGTTAAAGTCAGTGTGACTTACAGTTAGTCGAGGAAAAACACTATGAAAACAGATCCCCTCTGCCTACACACTGCTCCCTCTGGGTCATAGTAATCTTGTTCTATGGATATTTTAAATCTTTGCTCTAGACAATTATAACACTAAAGAATATTAATATTAATATTGATATTAATATTGTTTGGTTGTCCTTGATATTTTAAAACTATCTTTATTGCATTTTAATTGTACAGCACAATCTTTTATGTGGTTAGACCAGTTGAACAGCTATCACACAACCACTTTAGCAGAATTTTAATGACTACCTTTTGATGATAGTGCTTTCATCTCTTTCACCTCACATTCTTCCCGTTTTTTTCTTCTTTGTATGTTTCCTTATCTGAATATTGTCTGCAACATTTTAATAGTTTTTTTCTAACCATATGCATGCATTATTTTGCATAATAATGTCCTTAAACATTTGCTATATTTTTTCTTTTTCTTTCCCTATAAATATTGTGTTTCAAAATATTACTGTAGTTTTGAGACTGGTACATTTCCCTTTCTATGATACTTAACCTTCCTTATTAAAAAAAAAAAAAAAGAAAGGAACAAACCTGACAGAAAGCTTAAATAAAGATGCCTGAATGCTAGTGCTACAATCCTGATCTCATACATTCAATGTGAGCCTTTTTCTTGTCTTCATCTGTCTTTGGAATACTATATTAGCCATACAAACACATTCCCATGTGCAAATATATTAAAGTAACAAGAGTCTGATCAACTTTTCAGAGAGATGAAAGATTTCTAACATTTTTATCCACCATAAGCAATAAATCCTATTTCTCTTCAGTAGTCTATATTGTCCATGCTGCTGATATTTATTTAGAAAGGTATCTAATTTCTTTGCAATAACGATGAAAAGTCAGATGAACTTTGCGATCCTTACTGTGCAAAGGCTCTCCATGAATTCAAATTCAATTGCTAGCCTCTCTTTTTATATGGTTTATACGGAATAGTAAACCCAAGGTATACTAATGTCACTATAAAAAACAGTCAGTGAATGTGTGTATTTATGTTATGATTTTCTCAAAGCTAGTGCTAAGTTCATGTTAACAGTCTGTTTTTTGTTTTGGGTTTTTTTTAAAGGAAATCTGAATGCCTCAGCCACAAGTCTGTTATGAATTGTCCTTTGATATTTCCAAATTTCTGGCTGTATCCAAGTGTTTAAAATGCTACCACTTAACACTGTAATGAACAATTCCTCTGTCATTCTTGACTGTAGTATACATCAGAACATGGAGATGTAACTGAACTGAAACTCTCAGACAACCACAAGAAGTTTTTTGGAAGATTCTTTTCAGAACCTGAACAAGCAGATGAAAATAAGTCTACATAGGAACCACTATCCAAAGGCATTTGAAATGCCTCATGATTTATGCAAGAAAATGGTGAAAACTGAAGATGAATCTTTTGAAAACTTTGCAAATCCTAGGGAATTGCTGGCTGATGAAAACCATTTATGTAAAATACCAGCTGGATTTCCATTTCCTTCAACTTCTCTGAGAAAAAATTGAACACTTTCCATCAGTATCATTTCTTTCAGCACTTACACAGTGACAGAACTATTGGAGGAGAATCAAATCACAGCAATCTGAAGAAAAAGAACCAAAAATCTCAATACCCCACAAAACTAATGAAGCCCCTTAAAATCCCAAACCTTTCTTCACAGATCATTGCTTCTTCGACACCTTGCCACCATAACTCTCTGAACAGCCTCCTGAAGCAAACTGCTCCCTTGCTGGGAAGTCTGTGCCTGGGGGACAGGACCAGCCAGCAGGGCAGAGTCTGCTATGGAGGGGTGTGTGTGGGGGTGCTACTTCCCAAATCCTGCCCTTTACTCACTGATACCTAGGACACAGCTGACATGGAAGCCTTCCACCAACTACACCTACCAGCTGGCTTTACGTCTAAATCCTGCTCTTCCTGAATTCAGCTACTCAACAAAAGATAATAGCCTGGGGTGAGATTTTATTCCATGTTATTTATAACTTCTTGAGTCATCTTTTAATCACAGAAGAAAAGTGCAAACTCAGGTGTATAAACATGTCTGACTACTCCTGAAACCTGTTTCCCTCCAGTAATTATATTTAAGAGGTTTGGTGTTCAAGGACTTTATGATGAACAGCTAAACCCCTACAGAAATCTGAAAAAAAAAAAATCTTCCCAACTACAGTTTTAGACTCTTATTTATCACACAAGTTGATTTCAGTTTTTCACAAAGCTAAGTACAATTTCTTTGTCTGGCAGCAGAATATCACCTTTATCGCAGTGTAGCAACAATAGTGCTATTTGTAGAAAAATCAGTCAAAAAACAGATACAGGCCTGGAGTAAATAATATGCCCTTGCCAGCAGATAAGCCCAGCAATGATATATCTTGGCTAAAAATTCAGTCCAACATCTTGACAAATTCTTCATACTTCAAACAGTGCTTTTCTGCACTGACAAACAGAAAGTTGAAAATATTTAGAGGATATTGTGTTTGAATGTGTCTTTTAATAGCATTAACCAAGCTCTGCGTGGTACTAAATTTACCTTCCAACCTAACCTGAAATATTTAGGTTTCTCCAGTCATAAACTGGAGTTAGTTTCTCATTATTCTTTTCATGAATCATCCACTTTAGGGGCATTGTATCTTGGTGAAAATAAACACTACTTTACTGTGGCAGGGATGATATGTAAGTTGAGATGTTTGGTAGTCTTTCGGAGGGGGGGGGGTTGTTTTTTGGTTTGTTTGTTTGTTTGTTTTAAGACCTTGAAAGAAACGAAACAGGATTTAAGGTTTAGGGAGGTCTACCTCAAGTGTATTCACATGAATAAGGAGATGCCAGGAGGACAGAATGATGGTGGAAGCTCTCACACTTTTTTTGGAAATCACATGTGGATGTCTCTCTGAAGTGCTGTGCAGTAATGTCACACTTAGAAAAAAAGAACTGGTCAAGGATGTGAAGGTCAGGGGCAACCTTGATTTGATGGTGGAGATCAGGATCCTGAGTGAAGGATTCTGCAACAAGCAGGGCCGCAAGCCTTGTCTTCAAAAGGTGAAATTGGTTACCCAGAGAGGTTGTGTTGTCTGCTTGGAGTCATTCAAAACTCAGCTAGACACAATCCTGAGCAACCTGCCCTAGCTGATACTGTTCTGAGCAAAGGGGATCTTAGTGGTTCCTTTCAGCCTCAGCTACTCATCACGTTACCTGGTATTTTACACTCACAGAGACTATTTTAGTCAACAGCTCTCTACAAAAGCTAGTGTTTTATGGAAACTAACTCAGCTACTTATGGAAAGGTGGAGATAACACTTATGTAAATCAGTTAAGAGATTTTTGTAGACTGGTGTATTTTGACATATGCCACTTCATAATATTCCCCATCAGAAATTTCTTGATTGCCCACAGCATTTATCCAATCTAGAAACAGCAATAAACTGGAGTGCTTTTTGAATAGAAAGTATAGACTTAAACCCTCAAATAAAGCATCTAAACTGAAAAGTAAAATTTTAGGTATAAGAAAAGATAAATATCACATAATGTTAGCAATCATAATAATTGATATTATTGAATTATATATTTAATCATCTTGACAACAGCATTTCTGTGTTTCAGGTACTTTTACTTCAATGTAAGAAGTTTTCCCAGCTTTCTGATTGGCTTGTTTAGGGGGCTAGAACATACCTAATCTCTGATTTTACAGTGACTTTCATCACATAAAGCAAGCAACCTCCCTTTCTAATAAGTAAAATTATTTAGTGCAACTGGGCTACAAAGGGAATACTTGTGACTGTGCCAGTGTAATTCCTGATTTCTCTATAGGGATATATGTAAATGTTAAGGTAAGCATCCCATGACTGGAAACTGCTCTCATCTACTTAATACCAGAACGTTAAGCAGGTTAAAGCATAGTGAATGCAAACCTAAGTGCCCAAATGGGGTTTCAGCACTACCTTGCTCTTCTTTTATTATTTTGACTGCTACAATAGCCCTGCCTGGCAAATTCCCTAGCTCTGCATCCATGCCCACACAAAGCACTTCCTACCACACACCCAAGAGCCAGCAGTGACCGACAGGAAAGCACCAAGCTTTAATTAGTCCTGGAGGAAAGTGGGTCCCACTGTGCCCAGAGGAAAGGGCCTGAGAGGTGAGAAAGGCAGAAGGTCTTTTCTAACAGTCTAGAAAAAGCAGGATTCACAGAAAACAGAAGCTAGTACAGCAGATTTTATACAGACCACACTGAGTGGTGGTACAGAAAAATCATCTTTTGCTGTTTCATCAGCGTGGAGAAATCACCTGAATTGTGAAGGTACCTGTAATTTCACTGTACAGTAGTTCTGCAAAGACTGAAGAAGTTTGGAAGAGTTAGAATCTATAAAGCTTTGGCCTGATTTTATGAGAAGTATGATAATATTACATAACTTGAAGTTTGCATTCACAAATATTATACTGATGATTTTTGGGGGTAAAATACTGTGAATTTAAACAGCTGAAATAGTTATGATCTCACTTGCCAGTGGAATTCCTAAATGCTTTTTGTCTTTGTTGGCATTCAATTAATTTATTCTTCCTCCTTCCTTATTAATTTTGAAATAACTTTTCACAGTTCAAATTGTTCCCTGTCCCCCAAAGTACTCAACCACCTGCTCATCTTTCAGTACATATTCCTGTCTAATGCAAACTGGATTTATACTTTCTCTTATTTAAATCCCCAAAGGCACAAAATCGGTGGTGGAAGTCCAGACTTTTAATGGCTCATAAATATAATTTATTTAAAGTGATTGAAATAGAGCTATTTAATAATAGAGAAGAAACACAGAGGAAGCATACAAGGAGGCACTTAGGGGCTTCATCAACAGACGTGGGTTTGCTCCTTAGAATATTAATTGCTTTAGAAGAATACAACATTTCTTTCATAAGGGAGACATTTCTGTCTTCTCCAAAGAAAACATTAATATTCCTAAAAATGATCTTTCTTTTTTTCTCCTTTCTTGATGATAACCTTATGGACTTAAAAACTGAATTTAAGAAAAAAATAATTTCCATATAAAATCAACTTTTTTGTGCTTGTCTTACTTGAACTTCATGGAAAATCTACCTGCAATTGCAATGGCACAAACAGATTAGCTGGGACACAGTAATGGGTATGTGCTTTTGGAGACTGTTTAAATTAAATAATACATATAACATAGGCTGCTGCTAAACTATTACACTTCCAGGGGGGCTTTAGTTTTGTGCTAATTAGAATATTCATCTCATCAAGCTCTTTTTCACAAGCAGAAAATGTTCTCATGTGGCACTGTAAATGCTTATGTTGGCTATGTTGGCTTTTCTACAGTCACAGACAAGCTTTTCCAAAAGCTCCAGGCCCTAATGTTTGGGATCATGAACATCTCTACTGAAGATGAGGGGAGCCTGAGGATCTGGGCACCTACCCTTGATCTTAAAACCAGTGAGTATGAATAATCCTGCTGCCACCTTGCTGCCTCCTTCAGACCCCTGAATTATCCAAGGTCTTTTTTTTTTCATTTCCATCATCTGTGGTTCATTTCCAAACTATGCATAAGGAAAGAGATTGTCAAAGTTCCCTACTTTCCAAAGGCTTTCTTGAAAAATCTAAAGCAGATTGCACACAGAAAATAAATTAAGACTGGAAAAGAAATAATAATTTTGAAAGTGATTTAGGAGTGATGAAAAAACACACTAAATCCATACTTCCATAAACTATGTAGAATGAAAGCCATGTAACTGGGACTGAAATTTGTCAAACACTTAAAAAATTTGTTAAAAGAGTTAATAAAGTGGTTTTCCTGCTATTTTGCTCCTTATGGAGCAATGAAGAATCAGCCTTCTACCTTGGCAAATGAATCTGAAACATTAAAAAATTATTCCCAAACAAATATGGAAAATTTGCCAAATCCTGAATCCAGGATAAGTAAATGAACTAATTTATCATATACTTTAAATTCAGTTTTTGCAAAATTTTTAGCAACAAAATAGATGACTGATTTGAAAATAAAATTTCAGGTCTATGCCAGAATGTAAAATAATCTAGGTTTGAAAATTTCAGATGTATCCCATCTACAACATCAAGGCTTTTTTACCAAATATTGTCAGTAAAAAGATTTGTCCAAGCTACAGCATTTTAACTGTCTAATTTCACCATCCATTTAAATTTCTCAAACAACCTGTTTCAACAAAGAAATTAACTCTTCTAGGTTCAGGGAGTTTCCACAAGTAGCTTCATATTTTATTTTCATTTCCCTGCTACTAAAACGGTGGCAAAAATAGACCAAGTTTAATCATTTACATATCCTTTCTATATTTAATTCTAGTGATGCTAAATGAAAGCTTGAGAAATCAGAAACTTTCTGACTAATTTTTGACTTTCTGACTCTTTTGTTGGGAGGTTACTATTGGTAGCTGGTAGAAATTCCCCAGCAGTTATGGGTGCACTTGCAATCTACAAAGACATCCCATTTTCATTTTCCTTCTATGTTGATGTTTAAAGTCAAATGAGTTACAACTAACATGACTATGTGTCTTTGATTAATTACTGATCAGAATGGACCATTGGATTAGGAATCCTTGAATAGGATTTGCTCCATAATGGCATTAATAGGGTAAGCATCAGTAATATGTTTACCTCAAAGTAGTTTGTTCTTTTTCCAGTGGAGATGTTCTTCTGATAGACATTCTGGAGAACGACATTTCACAAAATCCATGATCCTGTGATTGGCGGAAAGTTCTTCTTGTGATTGATTCTTTTAATTCCTTATTTTTAGTAATGGTTATAGGGCAGTTCAATAATGCATGTTACCTAATGTCATCTTGTGACACTAAAAAATGTAAAATCTATTTCTATAAGCATCACTGATAGCAACTAGGTAATGAAACAGCTAATAGAAAGATCTATACAGAGAAACCCATTTTCTGGACACTCCAGTACTGTCACGTTAGCCTTCAAAAACAGAACTCTGCTGCATATTCTTCGGTACCATCTACTGGTACTGTGCCATAACCTGAAGTTTTCTTATAAACTTTTCTGCTAAAAAGCCAAACAGACTTTTGTTTTTGCTTTTCAACAGTCTTTTTATGAACAGC
Organism: Myiozetetes cayanensis; assembly: GCF_022539395.1. Classification (NCBI taxonomy): domain Eukaryota; kingdom Metazoa; phylum Chordata; class Aves; order Passeriformes; family Tyrannidae; genus Myiozetetes; species Myiozetetes cayanensis. The sequence continues at coordinate 98,618,660 of NW_026087742.1, forward strand.
ACCTTGGAAAAGTTAAGATTTTGAAACATGTTGAAGGAGTTCTCATGTATAAAACTGTATATTTTTAATTTATGGTCCATAGTGATAATATATTTCTATTTCCAGGTCGATGTCTTTTTCCTATGCTGCATTTACTGTCTTACCATTCTTTTAAAGACTGCGATTTACAAGGGCATAATTCTTGGTCCAGGCAACTTAAAGAGTCATTTTCACATCTAAAAAAAAAAAAAAGGCAAAATACCAATTTAGCAAATATTCCTACTTTTGACTTTCTTTCCTTGTGTTTTACTTGCCTCAGAAGCAGAGCCTCACACTCTTTGAAAGATTGTTTCGACTACCTGTCTGCTTTGTGAAATTCCTAATGCTCCTTCAGCTGCTCAGGAGAAGAAAAGGATATTATATTAAAAGCCATTAATGATCAGAAATACTCCACAACTACATAGACTAACAGGGTTTCAGATTTCAACATAAATCCTTTATCAACTGTGGGAAAAGTATGTAAAATATATCAATACATTATAAAAATAATTTCCCTCAAATATACTAGCAACTGATCAAATAGGATTATTTTTTCTGTTGTTTTAATGTGACAAATTCCCATTAGAACAAATCAGGAAGTCAGTCAGGAGAAACTCCCCCTAAAAATAACAGCTAACTAATTTCCTCACAGTATGGGCCTAGAAATACACAGCTAGAAATACTATTAGGAAACAAAATTAGAAGGTGGAGGAGGTTAAGCCTTCAAGATTTTGAAAATGTCAAAATTAGAAACTGCTTTACAGTCTCAGCTTTGCTCGTTTCACTAGGAGACTTTGTTTCTAAGCCACATAGTGATGTTTTTCTTCCACATCTCCCAGGCTCAACCATCTTGTTTCACCAAATCCCACCACACTCCCCAGGCTCATGTTCCTTTCCCACTTCCAACCTCAACTGAACTGTGTATCTTCCCCTTTTGGTGGGCAGGTCACACTGTGCAGCTCTGGCCTTCTTTCATGAGAAGGAGAAGTGGTACATACTGGAAGGAACCACATCAGTGTTGCAACCCAGGCAACAAAGCCAGGTGGGGGTTGGTCTCTTCTCCCAGGCAATCAGCAGTAGGACAAGAGGGCACGGGCTTATCCTCTGCCAAGGGAAGTTTAGGTTTGATATTAGAAAGAAGTTCTTTACAGGGAGAGCGATCAGGCAATGGAATGGCCTGCCCAGAGAGGTGGTGGATTCACCGTCCCTGGAGGTTTTTAAAGTGAGACTGGATGTGGCACTGAGTGCCATGATCTAGTAATCACAGTGGGGTCGGATCAAGGGTTGGACTTGATGAGCTCAGAGGTCTCTTCCAACACGGTTAATTCTATGACTCTATGAAAGCTAGGAGACAGGGAAAAGCTTTTGATATTTCTCAGTTCAGGCAAAATATCAGAGCAAAATGCTTTGGGGAGATGATTGACCCTTCATTATGGATAGTTTATCATGCTGTGCTGGGACCACAGAAGGAAGACACTTACTCTGTGTCACGTGTGCAGCTATTTTGGCTATGCACGCTCACATACTTTGCATGTAACTGCCAGACCAGCTGTTGCAAGACTTCTTATGGATGATGGAAGGTGAGGTGGTCATTCAGAAAAGAAAAAGAAAGGAGAGGATTTTCAGGGAAATATGCTTGAATTTTGGATTTGGAAGGTATTAGTCATTACTCATTACAAAGACCCATTTCAGACTGGGAAGACAAATTGCTTCCTGCATACGAAGTCTGCACCTGGACTATGGGCCAGGGAAACTGACAGCCTGACAGGCTCCCACATTTTGAGGACTGGTGGCTAGCAGGGTCTGAAGAACTGCCTGAAGAAGATGCTTATGGAAATATCTCAGCCCAGTACTGCAACATGTAAAAATGATGGAGCTCCTGTCTGTGTAACTATGGGCCAGTTATGCTGGCTGGAAATTTACTTTTTGATGTATTACAAATTCTGAGCTAACCAGCAGTAGTAGTTGTCAACAAGAAGCTTGAGAGCAGAGAAAATAGATTTTTATGGTGGGGTTATAAAAGGGTTTTGCAGCCTGTTACCATAACAAACATAACAGACCTGACCAAAAGCGTTCTAGTTAGAGCACAGGGTATCCAGCTGCCTTTGGAGCTCCTTATGGAGAATATGCACCCAGACTTAACCCTCTGGAGCCTGGTGTTTCTGCCAGAGTATGGATGATGCCCTAAAAATGCAAGTATACTCCTCTTCCTGATGATGAGTTCCTGGAAAGCACTATGAGCTTATCTCTAATAGATTTTAACACTGGCAAACTCCATCTACGTGCAATACCACAGAATTCAAAGGCAGTGGCTCTGACCCAAACTGAAGGGTATTCCCATGACTGGTGGATTACATATCCTCCCTTCCAGTTATCCGGAACCTGGATGTGATGAGACAGAAGAGGGAGAGGATATTAGTCGACACTTAGTGACATCATCTAGTTGACATGGTGGTGTGGGATCATAGGTTGGACTCAATGACCTGCTCAGAGGTCTTTTCCAGCCTGTTGGTTCTGTGATTCTGTGACCTGTCAAGACAGGGAATTTCAGATGGCATGGAATTTTCAGAGGGTGGCTTTTCTGCAGCCAAACTGAAAGTCTGATCACAGCCAAAGGCAAGTAACCTCAAGTGGCTCCAGAATGGATCCAGACTCTGCTCAAAGTCTGCAGCTTTGCACCACAGTTACTGATCCTGAGTAGGATGTATGTGATCATGGGCTTGTATGGCTGATCAGGTGTGTGGGCACATCTCAGTGGAGATGCTTCCCTAGAAGGAACCTTTGTAGCCTTATGGTAGCTCTGCAGCCAGAAAATGGGCAGAAAAGGCTGCAGCTAACATGAACCAGTCTCTACCGGCACTGTAAACTTCTTTAAGGGCTAATAATATAGATAAAGTCAGCAACTGGCCTCAGGGTGACTCATGTGGCAAACTTCAAATCCCTACCAGAAGGGACAGTGGTGACAGAGATTCTCAACTAAAAGATTTTGCATCATGTATTTGCTGATCATCCAAATCTTGGGTATGAATAGATTTACCTGCAACTTTTTAAGTGCACAAGCACAAAGATTTGAATGCAGTCCCTCTGAAACACCAGCCAGAGCTCTTGGTGGAATTGTGGAAAACTGGAAAGAAAAATGTACAGGGGAGAGCTCCTGGCAGTGTTAATGGAATGCTGCCTTTTCCAGCTGGAGGGCACGTTTCTTATGCCAGGATAACGCCCCCTCCGAACACAAACAATTCCTTTCTCCCCTGCTAACCACAGTCAGGTTTAACAACCAGGCTCTGCAAAACTACTGCTGCTATAGAGGAGAAAGGCAGAAGGGACAAGAAGAAGTTTTCTCAGGAGCGTGGGCACACAAACGTGTGAGTACATGAATGCAGGAAGCAGTTGATGGTCACGATTGCCATCTAATGGCCAGGAATCGGAAAATATAAACCGGGGAGAGATGATACAACTGCAAGGCAGTGATGAGGAGGGGTGAAGAGGCAAGGGACTCACTTAGGAGTGCAGGCTTGGGGCTGACTGACTGCTCCTATTTCTAGCTGGAAATTCAATCTGTGGGATTCAGATGAGGAAATGGCAAAAGGTGTTTAATTTGACACAGAACTTTCTACTGAGCCACACAAATAATGGGAACTGCCAAGCTGTGCTTATCATATAGTTACACACTCTTTATTGCAAGAAATGTTGCAGAATATCTATGTACTTTTGACCATCCTTTAGAAAGTAAGAAGTAAAGAAGGAAAGGAAGACCTGTTCCCGTTTATAAAGATGCTGCAGACAATGCACCTTCTTGGTTAAAAAGTATTGACTGATCACCAGAGAGAATCTGTGTTTCTTTCCCAAAACCTTTCCAGTGTGCTACAAGATGGGGGAAGAGCTTTTACCTGCAGAGTGCAGTGTTTCCCCAAAAATACGGTAGCACGAATGATCATAGATATTGTAAAAAAGGTACCCGCTGTGCAAAAGCTGTTTTTTACTGAAGTGAGCTTGTAAAAAACCTCAATTATATTGTCTGAAAGAAGGTGCCCTTAATAATTATGATGGTAATCAGGGAAATTATGCTGTAAGATTCAAATACACACAGCTATAACAATCTAATTACAGTGACAGTTTCTGGCAGAATATCTATGTTTAACAAAGAGCAGAAGTGTTGCATTTAGCATGTGAATAGACAGTGAGACTAATTGTGTGCTTAAAGTCAAGCAAATTATTAAGTTATTTTGTAGATCACATCATGCTTAATATCCAAATTACTACCAGGATTACTTCCTTTAAAAAAAGAAATTTATTATTTGTTTTAAAAAAATTCTAACTATTTTGAAACATGCACTAACTTCCCTAGAGGCGTTTGTTTTCGTTGGTTTACCTGGAGCATCATCAGATTGCCAGTGTTGTTTTCCCATATGAGTTATGTTGAGATTAATCTTCTGACTTTAAAAAAAAAAAAAAAAAGAATTGGAAGGAGGAAAAAGACTAAAACTTTTACTTTGAAAAGAAATATTACCCATGAATTATGGTGTCTGTTCAACAAATATAGTATGTAGTTCAAAAATGCAGCCAAAAAACCTCAGGAGCAATCCTTCAGGCAAATGGAATGAGTAAATGCCATCAGAGAAATGGGAGAAAACCACATTTGTCCTCAATTACAGCAATGAATTCCACATCCACTTAACCTGTCATGCTGTAATTTAGTAAGAATACCGCTTGGACCAAATCTCTACTTTTGCACCTTGCAAAAGCACACATAATCACCCTGCTTAGCTAAGTTAAGACAGAAATAATATCGGCTTCACTCACCAAAAGAACAACCATTTTATTTTTGGTAGTCCTTCATCCATTTCAGAGTGGGACTACATTTCTCCTTGGTGTATTGATTAAGGGGTGCACTTCCCTTAATTTATTGAGTCAATTGGGCTTGGGTTATAGTCAACAATGAGAAACAGATACTTCCATGGAGGATTTATCTGACTTCTTGTAGACACTTACCTTAGTCTTAGGGTCTTTGACCCTTGGAGGTGCACATTTCCCTGTACAGCTGCACAGAGGGAGCCTGGAGTGACTAACTTTGGATAACTAATTATTTAAACAGCTGGCTTAAAGAAAATAAGTCCCAGCCATATCTTTAAGAGGGTTTCCTTTTTTACCCCAGAAACTATGGGGCTTAGTATGCATGATAGTCCTGAAAAGGTGAGGGGAGGGCAGGGGATAGAGAAAAAAATAAAAAAAAAAAAGGTTTTTTGCATTCTGTATTTCCCTTTCAGTTTCTTTCTCAAAACGGATGTGGGGAGCCATTAAATAGCAGTTCAGCCACCCTGGTTCAAAGCTGTGTGACAAGGTCATGCAGAGGTGGTGAATGAATGTACTATCAATTCAGCAGAGTACTGCTGGCTGCTTCAACTCTGAAGGGGTCATACAAGCAGGAAAAATGAAGACACACAAGATTTTTTACATAGAAATGAAAAGAAATAAATGTGTATGTGCTCAGAATTTCATACCTTGGTATTTTTAAGCTTGTCACTATCTTTAAGCATCATTATACTTTCAAATCCAGTCTGGTACTATTGTTAGAAAACTAAGAAGCAAGCAAGAACAGTTGTGCTGGCAACTATATAAACAGTGACAGACATACCAGAAATTCTTCTGTGGGCAGAAGAAGAATCTGGCAGGTATGCAAAGAGAAAGAAAATGGGGACAGTTTGGAATAAGTGAGAAGGCTTGGAAGAAAAGGGGAATAAGGCAAAGAGAGGCACACATAAGAAAAGAGAAACTGTTTTATTTGGCACTAAAGCACACACATATATGCACATGAATGTGCACATATATATTCATAAAACTGCATGATATGATGATATTTTATGGTATTATATTGTAGTGAAACTTTTGGCTTTTCATGGTTTGAAGAACATATTTTGTGACCTCTATAGTAAACTCAGGATTCACTTTTTTTTTTTTCTCACAGAACTACAAGATAAAAAGAAACTCTTTTAAGTAGAAGTAGATACACATTGATCCTTCAATAATTATATGAAATGTGAATAAACACAGCAATATTCTTTTTTTTAAAAAAATGAAGTACTAAAGTTCACAGCACCTTATAAAGTATCAGATCATCCTCATACTCCTGTGAGTGGATTGGGTCAAGGTGGTGCACTCCATATTCTGCCCTGAGAATCACTTAGTCTTCACAAGACAAAATTAAATAAATACTGTTTTCCAATATATTAATATGACTTTTTTCCTGCAGCAAGAACTGCCTGCATGACACCATGAGGCAGGTGTGCTAAATTTAAATGCAACTTCCCTCAGGATGTGGAGCCTTTCAAGGATCTCACCAGCAGCAGACTGTCTGCCTGAGAGAGCAATTTCTCATTAGAGCTGGTTAGAAAAACATATATGAATATGTTTAGCCATTTGCCTTCACATTCTACCCAGACATAGGGTTTAAGTAATTTGTAATGGAAAAACTCATTTCCTCATGGTGTCAAACACCACTGCCAAATACACAGGAGAAAGTGTATTGTCCTGTGAGAAGCTGTGAGTAAGCTTTGAAATATGGATTAGGGAATAAAATGTGTAAGCATCTGCCTTAATTAATTATTAGCATCTGTTAAGAAGATCCTTATTTAAACTGTGTAAATCTGATTGTTCTCTTATCCATATGAAAATTATATTATGAAGCCAAAAGGTTTATGCACTGGAGCATTTTGGGCTAGGACAGACACCACAGAAAGCCTTCCCTCAAAAACAGAGGGATGAAATTTGGTCCCACCTTTGGATCTCAGTTATGCAATCTCCCTCCCTCAGTGATCCTTGCCACATGCTGCAGTTTCAATCTCCATCCAAATGGAGTGGAGAAGCCAATCCTTTAAACCAACGCTGAGAGCTGCTTGTGCCCAAAACTCACAGTCATTGCATCAACCCTAAGACTCGTCCTCTGTCTTTGCTGAAGGTCTTGCTGGTGTCAGGGTGATGGTGCAGTAGGACACAAGAACCTTGGTGCACACGGTTGCTGTGAGTGGAGTGAGAAGGGACCGGTGGCTGCGGTCACAGAGGTAAAAGGGCTCACAGGGTGAGGGGGATTGGGTACAGCTGTGCCCTGGGCTCAGATGTGCATTCTAATGTATTAGGAGACATCATCTTATTATTTTCCAGAAGAAATACTAACACATCATAGAATATTTTCTGAGCATATGTTAAAAATCCAGTTAAAATTCAGCTAGTGAGTCCATACAAATAATCAATTAAATGAAATGTGTGCAGTGCAGTCTACACACAGTAGTACTTACCCAGTAGTTGACTGTAATGAGATTATGTGGATTCCTAGCAGATCTGCTTCTTCAAAGCTTAGGAGCTGACTTACTGATTTAGAATATTGCAAATTAAATTGAAAACAAGTGAGTGCTCTTCTCTCTGTCTGCAACTTTTGGGAGTCTGATTCTCACCAAGAACAGAAAACTGAGAAGCCTCAGCATTTCCCTTGACTGACTCCCTTCATATTCATTGCTCATTCTCTCTCCCCTTAGCAAGCAAAAACACCATAAACTTTGCCTTTGTTGATTTTAACTTTAAAAAAATGGACAAAACTAGTCTTCAAAATCTATGTTTCATCTTCAAAATAAATTATCTTGTTTTCCAAGTATAGTGTAAACAGCACCTATCAGCAAAGTCAGCAAATCCAAAGCAAGTTTTTTGTGTGGTGCATAACCACAGAGTTGGAAGCCCAACTGAAGCAATTGTGCCCATTAGTGCAGGCTAAAGAAAATGCTTGACCGAACACCAACAAAATCTTATGTTTCTTGTTGAAGTATTCTATCAATTAATTGAGACAGCCAACATAGTATCATTCCCGATGCTATTGATAGAGTTGCATTCCTATTTTTCTGATAATCTCATATTAATGTGGGAGACAATGTATAGCTACAGATTCCTCATATCAGTGAATTTTAGAAAAGAAGCTTACTACTTAATTATTAGCAGTATTCCCTTAATGCTCAGAGCCTTCTTCACAGCAGCATGTTGGATATGCAAACACAGAACAAAGTGATGGGTTTACACTCACTGCAGGAAGTGGAGCAGTTGTTTTGCTCACCAGTAAGTGATTGGTGATTTGAGATTTTTCAACTTTGTAGCATAGATAGTGATAGTAGTAACTGACATATGAACTTTAAATTTGTGCATGAACCCACTGTGTGGTCTATGTTCCAATTCAGCATCATCTTTTAATGGGTGAAAATATGTGGCTGGGTGGATGCACCTGGGATGCAGATGGGAGAGTTGAGTAAAATGGGTGCTGTGCCTCAGTCATGCAAACGGCAGCACATACTGCTACCCTTGGTGCTCAGGAGGAATGGGGTGCTACAGGGTGATGAATCTTTCCAGGGGGTCCATTTTGGCTGAGAAACCTAAATTTGTTCTGTTACATAATTTTTCCCTAGTCAGTAATACGTCCAAATAGGAATGATTCTCCACTGCTCTGCTGCTTTGCTTTCATTTTAGTGCTGTGTGAACCATATATGCTAGGTTGCTGCATTGATAGAGTATTTTCCAGCAATATATATATATGTATATATGTATATATATTGCATATATATATACACACACACTATGCTGCATTTTTATGTTGTATATCATATGTATTACATACTCTATATTCTCTGTGTTCTATTTATGGTATATCCTATATGTATATACAATACGTATTATGTATTGTATATTGTATTATACATATTATATATTATTATAACGCTGCTGCTGCTTTTGAGAACACACGCAGGATCACTCTTGAGGAGAAAAGACAACGCAGAAAGAATCGCGTCTTGTCTGTATCACCTGGGGAGTCTTTCTGCTGTGCCTTCTGCAACCGGACTTGTCTATCTCGCATTGGCCTTTTTAGCCATCAGCGCGCTTGTAGCAAGCGTGGGTAGAGCCCTTTCAAATCTTCGTTCGCGAAGCCTAGCCATGGTGATGATGATGATGATTATATATTATACATATATATACACTGTAGATACATATGCATATATACATATAAGGATTATCCTCACCACAATCTCTGGCCATATTTTCACAGAAATGGTGGAAATAATTACATTTTTAAGGAGTCAGACTACTGGTGTCTGTCATGGTCTGATCAAACATTAAGGAATTCTGAAGTGATTTAATTTCTAGATCTTTGATCAGCTTAGTCAAGAGCAAGGAACTGAGTGCTCAAAGTAGCTCATGTGCCTGCTTCAGGACACATATGGATCTTTTCTGCTGAAGCTGCTCTTCAGTATCTAAAGCTTGTGTTTCCTCAAATGCTGACGCCTGATCTATGCAAAATCATGGCAATGACCAATAAAATTAGAATCCTACAATTTATACATATGCAATCGCATTTCCTCCAAACGAACCAGTGTGGCAGGACTAACACTAGCAGATGCAGTGTGAAATTTGAGGAAAAAATTACCCCTTACGGAATTTGCGAGTGTGTTTAAATGAATAAGTTAACCTCTACACTCCACGTGTATTGCAGACAGACATGAGACTTTTCATCTAGTACATGTCTCCCTTCAACTGTACTGTGCAGGCGTGGCTTGATTTTAGACCTGGATTCTTGGAGTATTTTGGCCATTATTACAAGTTTTGCAGATGTGTAGCACTAAAAGTGTGTGTCGATACAAACCGCAGCCCGCTGGTGGCAGCAGTTCGCTACGAGTGGACAAAACTGCTTGAACAGCACGGGGTCTGCACACATACACGTAATTTATGGGGAGAGACAACCAACTCTCACACAGTTCAATTTATAGTCCTGCTTCTTTTTCTTATCCAATAATTTAGATTTCATCAAGACACAGCTGTGAAAAAAACCCCTTATATTAAGAGTGAGGGAGACTAAACATCCAAAGGTATGCACAGAAGTTGAGTTGTGCTCCCTTTGGGAAGTTTGGTGCCATCCCCAGTTTCACATCCATTCTGTATAAGGAAGAGTAACTAACTGCAATAAATGGAAGTTGGACTCAATCTCATCCTTATTAATATCTATGGACTGAAAAAAATGGAACCTATGTATTTTTACTCTTTCTCCTCCTGTGTGATATCTTGCATTCAGGTGCAAAGTATCTGTACACCTCTCTGCATAAATGAGTTCTGCCTGCCTGCCTGCAATGACATATTTTGGCAATAATCCACTATGTCAATATGCATTAGTGTTACTGTTGTTATTTTTCCTGTGTATGTGTGCAGTAACTTCCTACCAATCTTAAAACATGCCAGGAAATGCTTTTGTTTCTGTTAGACATAAACAAACTTGTACCTAGTGATAATGAGCAAGAGAGGTGACACTTCAGATGCCACAGACTCTGCTACCACCAGAAGCTGTGAGTAACACTGGGGGTTCCTCTTCCTGCAAGGGAAAATGGACACTCTTCCATCTTCTCCTGCCACTACTTTTTACTGCCAGCAACCATATCTGTGGGTGCATGCCTCTAAGCCTGATATTTTAAACAAAAAAATCACAAGCTACACGAATTTTTAATCTCTAGCACTGGTCCATACCCATCTGTGTGAAATAACCTGAGCACAACGTGGTGCATTCCTGAGCCCCTTGCTCACCTGCTTTAAGTGCCCCAAAAGCAATACTAGTCAACATGAAATTGTTTGAAAAAGTAAGAAAGTGAAAAAGCCTGAGAAAATCCTAAATGCTTACTAAGCACAGGGTCCTTTTCAACCCACGTGTCCTGTGTGTGTGACTTTGCTTCAATAGATGTCCCTGCCAGTCCACACATCTGTTTACACTCAGACACTGTAATTCCCCTCTGCCTTGAAAAAAAAAAAAAAAAAGTTAGAGAAAAAGACTTGGGAGTTTCAGGAGCTGTGTGGGTGCCAGGGACACCTTTTCTGTCACACACATTCGTGAGGTGATGAAGCCTTCATGCTATGAAAGCTGTGCCTTTCATCCTCAAGGAGGTAACTGCCCCAACACACACACACATTCCTAGTCCACTGCCATCTGTGGAGTGCATCAGAGACAAGTAAAATCCATGGCTGTGACACTATGAAGAAAGCGTCACATCAATAAAGTTTAAATGACTGGATGTGCTTTACTTCAACAGCTTCATCCTTCACTCCTTACCCTGGTGAAAGATTGAATGTCAAAGACATAAGTCAGGTTTTGAGTAGACCTCCTAGCAATTTCTATATCTTGTTGGGTGCCAGACTTAGTTTCTTCTCTCTCTCTCTTTTTTTTTTTTTTTTAATTTTTTTTTAATTCCCCCCGAAATTAAATTAAGCAGTAAGTAGTGTTGAAAAAAAAATAGATAATTTAGATAGATAAACCCACATGTAAACTTCTAAAACCCTCACCTGCCTCTCTTACAAGAGACAAATGATTGTTGCACTTGTATGGGTTTGGAAAGCCAAAAACACAAAAAGCTTGATAGCTGAGTATGTTTAAGATGGTTCTAAAGCAAATGCCTCAGATATGGCTAGCAGCATTCAGCACAAGCAGTAAAATCCACCCAAGAAAGTCAACATAAAGCAATAAAGCAGGGTTGAGTTCCAAGTTGCCACTGTTTTAAAGCTGGCTCAGAGATAGCGATATACAGAGCACATAGCACAGGTGTGGTATCAAGGGTAGTGCTGTTTCCCAAGCTAAATAAATTAACCCTGCTGTATGCTCCTGCACAGTGACTTATGCTACTCTTCTGTGTCATGCCAACTTGTCCTGAGAATGTTGGCTGTGGAGGGAGGGAACCACAACGTTGGAATTACATAATTCACCTAATTAATTATATTGGGTACATTTTGTTGATCTGAAACTCATCCCTGAGTACAGTATGCAACGTGGGTATTATGGGGATGTTCTCTGACAGGTATTTCCCTATCTCTGTGCTCTTTCTTAAAAGCAAGTGGATTGGCAATCCTCAAAGGGACTGACAAAGCCCATACAATAGCCTAGGCAGTTTGACACTGTTAGTTAGTCATTGTTTCATTCTGAGTGTTTACTTCGGTCATCCCTCTTTCAATGGAATTCTGATAAGAATAGCTGCCTTGTCTTTTGTCAATATGGACGTCTTTGTATCTTGAATAGACACCACATTATTTTGAATACGTATTTAGCTTTACCTTTGCATTGAAAGAAACTCATATTCAATGGTGACATAAAAATCCAGTCTTTCTATTTGCCTGAGATTTCTACTTATCTCCATTGATACCCATGCACATGCCATAAAATTAACACTTTTCCTTAGGAGAAGACTAGTATTGCAGGAACAAGGGGTTGCTGAGTTGCACGAGGAGAAATGATTCATCATGCTTTTGTGGTGCATTATGCTGATGTTGTCACTTACATGCTTTCAAAATTATTATATTTACTCATATAATTGAGAGGGAAGAAAAGGTGCTGCTAAATTCAAAAAGTCATGGCAAGAAACCGTGAAAATTTGGCACAGAGGTGCTTTTCTTCAGGTAGGGGATAGGTTAGGGTATTGTTTTCAGTTCTCTCAGATACTTTGCAAATCAATCACTGTTCCTAGAGATAGCTTTCAAACATACTGTTTACATACAGAATCATAGAATAATACAGTTCAGAAAAGACCTTTAAGGTCATGAAGTCCAACCATTAACCCAGCACTGCCAAGTCCACTGCTACCCATGTCCCCACTTGCTCTGTGTGAAAAACATAAGACAAATAACTAAAAGCTTGGTGATTCCCTGGAAACAGAGAAATCTTTCTGAAAGTTGGAAACACTTCTCTTGCTTCTTCATTTATTAAAAATTTCAGAGCATGATGACAATAAACTCTTAACATCCATCAAAGCTAGAAACCACAGCTGAAGAAGGCCTCCTCCTCTTGTTTGCTTTGTTACTGTCGGTATGCAGGCAACCTTCCACTTGGAGTATCTAGTAGCCTTGCTTCCAAACTGTTGCATTGCCACAGCTTTCTGTGTGTGATAAATAAAGGCTCAATGCTCTTCATTTATTGTTTACGGGTATAGGCAAGGCAGGGAAAGCAGAGTCGGGCAGATTGGTGTGGGAGAGGAGCATCTGCTGCTGGAGGGTATTTAGCTTCCTGTGAAGCAATCTGAGCTTCCCAGCCTGGCTTCTCTTCTCTCACAAGCATTGCTTTCTGAAAGTCATGACCTGTTGCAAAGTCCCTTTGTCAAGCACAGTAAAAACCGGAAATGCTGCTTCTTGTAACACCAATTAATGGCAGAATCTGTCCAGCTAGGACAAGCATTTTGCAATCCGTCTTCTGAAGTTAAGTGGCTGGGGGATGGGAAGGTCTTCCTTTTAAAAATATTGCTCCATGAATCAATTACCTTTTTTTTTTTTTTAAATTGTCGGTGGAATGTGACACACCACAAACATTGTGCTCTGGTGTTTGAACAACTGAACACCCAAACCCTGAAGTCCCTGTCAACACCCTGCTGCTGTTGGCAGGGAGGCTGTGCAGCAAGCAACTGCCCAAAGGGATTGTCTCTTCACTTACACTCTTGGGCTCACTGCCAGCTCCCGTTTCCTCTAGCAGTATATGAAGCGAGAGAAAGCATCCTCTCTCAGAGACTCAAGCATGTGAAAAGAAGATTTCACATGTGAAACTGAGACCTGGAAAACAATCACTTGGCTTCTCTTCCTTTAATTTATTTTCCATATGATTGAGAAATTCGCATATAGAATTTATTTTTAGGTTACTAGTCATTTTATGTGCCTGGGATCCCATTATTAATAATAAGTTGAGATGGGAATTAATCTTGGGTGCTTTATCACGACATTTCATGTTCCCGTAATTACTTTTTCTTTTCTTTAATAAATGCATAAAGTCTGTGGCAAAATTAGCTTAAGGTTAGAAGATTTGTGCTCCTGATCATGTTTCAGAACATTCTTCAAATAGAGTTCAAGGAAAAGCCCACTGAAGTCAATTTGAGGTACAGACACTTCTTCTGGTATCTGCTGTTATCTAATTAAGTCCCTGTTGCATGGCCTTGAGCAAGTCTTTTATCATCACATTTAAGCAAACATGATCAGTACATACTTACCTGAAAAAGGAATGTTCATGTTTTTTTAGAAGGCTTCAAACTTGGACATACAAATGAGATGCAAGAACCATGGTTTCCCACTTGCTACCTTTCCTACAATATGAATTTCCTAGAAGGCAAGAAAACTTGCTGCCTTGCCCTAGTTCAAACCCTCAAAGGTGTTAGTTGAAAACTATGCTATCGAGGGTCCAATTTCCTTCTTGCAAATGGAATCAGCAATGTGCTGAAAAGTGCTCTCCTTTAACATGCAAACGACTTAGAGAGTGCATGTCTAGCAGGGTGCTACAGCATCAAATATTTGTTGACTTTTTTTTTTAAAACCATCACAATTAAAAAAAACCTAAAAAAATAAACAATCAGCTCATTAATATTGAAACTAAGAATGCCTAAACGACCTATGCTTTTACAACACGTCGCCTGGGACATTTATTGAGGATGTCAGCTCTGCCACATCCAAGTGTGCTTTTGTGTTTGTTATCCTCAGAAATTGCTGGGACAGTCTTGTATGAACATGTACCTTCCTTGCATTCTCCAAATAGCACCAAACATAAGCAAACATAAAAGGACGTGGAGATATGCAATTTCTGTGGCCATACCACTAATGCAAACTGCTATAAAGAGGATTTTTAACAGAAGTTAGCCTACGTTCTGCCACTGAAAGGCTGTAACCTTCATTTTGCTTCAGCAGAATGATATTGCCTTCACATACATAGTAAACAGCAGAGAAACAGCAACAGTGTAAATCTTTCATTTGTCATTGTCTCTCAGAACTATAATTGAACCTAAGCTCAGCAGAGGAACCTGGTTTGCAGATAGCAGCAAAACTTCATCTAAGCCTGTGGCTTACACTGATTTAGGGGATCCATGGCTCTGTCCCAAAATGAGCAAAAGCAAAAGAAGGCAGTGTTGCTACTGGACAAGCAGTTTCTGAAAAAAGCCAGACTCCAGTCATGCAAATATTTGCTGTTCTTTAATTTCAGGAGCACATTTCCTGCACTGAGGTCAGGGAAATACAGATTTGCTCAAATACATTGGTGAGCAACTAGAGCAGCCACAGAGAACAATTCTAAAGAATATTTTTATTAAATTTACTCTCACTTAAAACACAGAAAAATCTTTGGCAAAACTGGAAAGTCTGAGACTGCAACGTCACTGGGGATGTTTATGAACTGATCATCAGGGAAATTTCACAACTCCTTGTCATGGGGTTCAACATTCAAAAAGCGTCAAAGCAGTAGAAGGCCATAAACTCATTTTACAGAACTTGCTCAAAAGCTACCAGAGTTAGCTGGTATTGAACACAGAGGATACCTCGGGAACACTTTTAATGCCATTACTATGAAAATCTGTAAATATCCCCAAAATATATGATATATTCCTTGTAATTTCTTTCCTGAGTGATTCCTTTGGCCTTCCGTCTTGTGCAGTTCCTGGCTCACACCACATTCTGTTTTGGAGAAGCTCATGGACTACAGGAGGAAAGCAGACTTCGTACACCACACCTCCAAATGCAAAGGAGCTTGGCTTTAGGAAGACTGTGGGCTGATTTGAACTCCTGATTCACTACAGAAGGTATTATTTGGATTGCCATGGGGACAAGATTTTACCTCCTTGAAAACACAGTTCTGGAAATGCTATGAAAAATAGCCAACAAAGAAGGAGGGGGCAGCCACGAAACAGAGAAAGCAGCATCCCCAGGGAATTTATTGAAATGTATTTATAGTTTTCCTTGCATGTATTAATACTGTTTGTGACTCAAGGCTTTTAATTAACCAGCAATCTCCCTCACATCGGACACCCTGCTGGAGGGCAGGGAGCAGGGAGTGATATGTTCCATGGTTTCCATTCAGATGTCCCAGAAGTGGCAGAAATTAAGTGAATTCCCAAACGCTTAGTCCTTTGCTCCCACACGCCTGCCTCTGTGCCCCCTCAACCCCGAAAGCAAGCGTGCCTCCGCTCCCCTTGAAGAGCTGTTGCCAGACAAAGGCACAGAGATTTCCCTGACTCTTGTCACTCAGCTACACGCACACGCACACGCACACATACACCCCCCGGCGTCTCTCGGCTCTCTCACGTGAATAACGCAGTTTATTCCCTGATGCGGCAATTGCAGAAACAGGAATCACGCTTCCCATACACTCCTTTCTTCTGCCCCCTCCCCTACAGCAGCTGCCCACCTAGCCAGATGATGCTGGGGTTGGGACCGATTGCTGCTCGGGGCTGTCAGTTTGAATCCCCCAGTCCGAGGGGGCCGCTGAGCAGCTCTGGAGTCCCGCAGAGGGAGCTGGCTGCAGCCCTCACCTAACCGCGGGCCCCACGGCCCCATCCTCGGCCCCAACCCTACTCCCGGCCCTCCTTCCCCAAGGCAAAGGCGGGCAGGGCCGGGCGGGCGGTGCTTGGCCGGGGCCGGGCTGGGAGGCAGGGCCCGGCAGCATCTGGCCGGAGCCATTGTCTGCTGGCCCGACACCAAAGCCTGGCCGGGGGGGTTTGTGGGGTGGTTCTCTTTTCCCCCTGCAGCCGGGTTGCAGGGACAACAGCAATGGGATTTTCCTCTCCTTGCATCAGGGATGCAAAGGCAGCGGGAGAACGGGGACGGGGGCGTGGGGCGCACCAACGGTAGATGCCGGAGCTGAAGGGAAGCAGGTTTCTGCTTTTCCTTCTAAATGACGAAATTTCAGTAAGGTTATCAGCGAGATGATATTGCTCAACCAGGAGAGCGAGACGCAGGGAGCTGGAGCACAACCACCGCACGGCTCCAGCCAAGCACAACCTTCCGCCACTGCGGGAGGCGGCCGGCGGCTGTCCCTGCCCCCTCCTCAGCCCCGGTCCTCCTGCCTCTGTCCCGCTCTCGGCCCCGGACGCCCACCAAGGCCGGGGCAGGGGTCGGGGAGCCAGGGCAGCGGCCGCCCACCCACACCCCGACTCTCCCTAGGGGTGCCTCCCCGTCGGCCGGGCCGGGGCAGGGACCGAGGAGACTGGGGCGATGCTGGGCTGTAAGCCGAGCTGTAAACTGTGGGTGTGCGTCTGTGTGTGTGTGTAGCTTTGTGTGCGTGTACGCGTGTGCGCGGGGAGGAGGAGGGCTGGGCGCTGAAGGGAGGGCAAGGAAGCAAGGGGAAAAAAAGAAAGAGAGAGAGAGAGAGAGAAAGGCGGAAAGCGGCAAAATGGGTAGTGGGTGACATCACCGTCATTTGCATAGGCGCGGGGATAAAACCGCCCCGCCAGCGAGCCCTCTTTATACTGGCGTGCGGATCGGCGGCAGCAGCGAGCGGCGGGGCTGAGCATCACCGCGCGGCGACACCGGTGGGTCCCGCCGCACCCCCTCCAACCACCCCCCCTCCCCCGGGTCTCTCAGCGCGGGCTCCTGCCCGGCATCCCCGCCGCGGGGGCACCGCGGGCAGGGCAGGGCAGGGCAGGGCAGGGCAGGGCAGGGCGCGGGACTGTTGTCCGGGGGGCTGGGAGGGAGGGGTCCATTGTCCGCGTAGGGGTATTGTCTGAAGGCGCGCAGGGCGGTGGCATGCGAGGCGCAAACCGGCTTTGTTGCCGTCCCAGGGCTTTTTTTTTTAATTATTTTTCCCTGAACGAGTTAAAAACGCGATCAGCGCCGGGCACGTCCCCTCTATTGTACTCCGCAGAGCGCAGATTCTGGGAGCTGCTCTCGGCGGCGGCTGGCGGCGGGTTGCACCGCCTTGGATGCTGGATTAAACGGACACTTTAAAATTACTATTATTTTTGAATATGTCGAGGGGTGAAGCGTTTTATTTTCGGCGTGCTTGAGCGTGCGGGTCCCGCGGGTCCCCGCGTTGGGTGCGGCCCCGCAGGGGCGCCTTGGGGAGCGGGGAGCCCTTGCCGTGGGTAACGGGTTGTTCCCCTCCGCACGCAGAGTCACCTGCCAATATGTCCGACAAACCAGACATGGCTGAGATCGAGAAATTTGACAAGTCCAAATTGAAGAAGACAGAGACGCAAGAGAAAAACCCGCTGCCTTCAAAAGAAAGTGAGTGCGGGAAGGCAGGGAGGGAGGCAGGGAAGGAGGGAGTCGGGCAGGGAGGGATGGAGAGAGGGAGGCGGGAGGAGACAAAGAGGGGCGACAGGCGGGGAGCCGGGGGTGCGGCGGGTGCGGGGTGGAGGGAGGATACACGGCTGTGTCTATGCCAGACAGCGAAAACCTAAACCCACCGCCTAGCAGCGCTTAATTTACAATTATTTACATCCTGTTTTGATCTGTAGCTAAGAATATACCTATATTATAGCAATTTTTAGCAATTGTCATGTGAATGCATTTGATGTTCCCGATCTTCATTTTTTTCCTCTCCTTTTCTGTTTTTTCTCCTTTTTAGCAATTGAACAGGAGAAGCAAGCGGGTGAATCGTAATGAAATCTGCCCTTCCAAATTATGCACTGTACATTCCACAAGCATTGCCTTCTTATTTTACTTCTTTTAGCTGTTTAACTTTGTAAGATGCAAAGAGGTTGGATAAAGTTTAAAATGACTGTACTGCCCCTTTCACATCAAAAGAATAGAGAGAACTACTGACACTGAATGAAGGCGCTGCCTTTCCCTCTGCCTGTCTGGCTTTGGTCCTGGTGGCATGAAAGAGCTTGCATGTTGATGAAAGAAGAACTTGGGAGGGACTACAGTAAACTAGAGTAACACATGAATAAATGCAAAGCTGTACCAAGGTCCTGCGAGCTGTAAAATGCAGTTAATCGAGTGCCATTTTTTTTTTTTTTGTTCAAATGATTTTAATTATTGGAATGCACAATTTTTTTAATATGCAAATAAAATGTTTTAAAACCTGGATGGTATTTATGTCCTCTCTTTGGAGAACTGTATCAATGGATATGAAGCATAAAAGCCAGTACTGAGACATGGGATACTATAAAACGTTTGGAGATGCCTCAAACGTCAGTCATCGTTCTCATTTTTTTCAATATTTGTGCTCACCAATAGATAAAGTTGTGGTCTTTGAAGCTAGTTTTTAGACAGATTTCAGTAAAAAAACGTATATCTTATAATTTTTTACCATGTGAGTATATCACTTTAAATATTTCTTTAATGTAGAGATTGATAAAGACAAAAAAAATCCGGCTATGTTTATTGCTTTGCCCCACCCATAGCATAGCTCTTTTATTGAGAACCATTCTTTACTGTTGCAGAAATTCAGCCTCAGTTGTATAAAACCATAATTAGTTTGTTTAATAATTAAGGCTTGTTATTTTGATACAGTATTTAAAGGAAGATGTAATTTGAATTTTAAGTCTAAGGTTAAAAATAAGCTTTTTAGTTTCTCAAAGCTATTTTAGTGGGTCATGTCCCATGCAAATAAAAATAGTTTTGCTACGATGTTACTAATGTTTTAAACAACATTTTTTAATCTTTTAACATTTACTTAATCCTAAGAACTAGTATCAATAAAAAGCTACAGTTTCTTTAATAATTCAAAACTTACCATTTGGGAACAAAAACATGGTAGTAACTTAAAAAATAAAGATAATAAATCTGATATGCACATCATCACACTCCACATTGCTGATTTATGGCAATTCTTTCAGGCTTGGGACAGTTTTTGCTTATTTTTCCACAAATGACAGTGCTTAAAACCTGTTATCCAGGGAGATCAGTAGGAGTTGACTTTAGCAGTCATGAATTTCATCAGAGTGAAGTGACTAATGAACATTCGGGGAAAAAAATGCTGTCAGATAACCTGTAGGAGGGTGGTGAGCATGCTTCTGCAGTGCTTTAGTTTTATCTTAAGGACTTCAGGCTGCATTAATTTCAGCCAGTTCCTATAAAGCAAAATTAGTCCCTCCGGGGAAGCTTGGATTTTGCTGAGGCTGCTGACTTGGCGGGGTCATGTAGATTTGGGGTTTCATCCTGCTCCCTAATAGCATCTGACTGCAGCAACAAACTCCTTGGTTTTACACCACTGAGGACAGTGAAGTTCCTCTCCTTGGAGGTTTGGTGGATGTCTGTGCTTCTGGAGAATGTGGAAGATGGAGCAGGGAGGGGTGCCATGTGCTTGCAGGCACAGTCCACAGCCTCCCGTCAGTGGAAAACTTGCCGAATTGTGTCTTTGATGAGAATTTTGGTTCACACCTGAGATTTTTTGACGCAGTCCGTGGGAAGATTTGGGAAGTCCTGGTGGCATAAGCGCCCCCACAGTAATTTAAGCTGATGAGTTCAGGAGTGAAATGAACCATTTCCTTTTTTTAAGGTTTCATTTTATTCCCCATGTATAATGGGAAAGACACAGGAAACGTACAGCTGAGCTTCTGAAAATTCAGTTAATCCACTCCCAGCCACTGATCTTAATCAGCTAACATGGGATGTGACATGACCAGGTTCAGGAGCATGCAGTCTGAACTGCACGTGCGCAAATGACTAGAAGTGAGCGCTTGCCTAATGTGAGGTCATCTATGGGAAAAATACCAATGTACTTCTGAGAGAGGCAAAGCATGAGATATACACAGCTCTGCATAAGTCAATGCAAGTGCATACTGTAATATTGCATAGTTCAGCGAAACTAAATGCAATGAGATGTGATGCCTCTGACTTAAGAACTGCAAGTCCAAACTGATCAGTGCTGGCCAAATGATACCACAATCCGCAGTGTGAGGTGGTGAGACTCAGATCTGCTCGCAGGAGATAGGGCAATAAGCTACTACTTCGGTTATAGAAGCTCTGTTTCTGGCATCAAGGACTGAATATAATACAAAATCAACTGGAAAGTAAATCTTCCAGGTCAAACTCAGGAATTATCAGACTCTATCATCCAATAGATGCTTTGCTCTTTGCTCAGCTGTTTGCATACATTCAAAGAAAATTGTGGCAGGTCTTTGCCATGCTTTACATAGGCAGTATAGAGGAGGTCACATCTGACACCCACTTCACAGCAATGCAATTCATGGCATGAAACATGGAGACTGAGATGGATCAATTGTAATACTCAGAACTGTGTCATTGACTGCGGCTGTTAAAGGAGATCAATCTCTTCAGCTGTCAGTCTAGAAACTTTCATCAGCCACAAATTGACTAGAAAAAAAAAGGAAATACAGCCCAAAACCTGGTTATGAAGAAGGGTCATCAGAAACAGAAAGGCACATATGGTTTTTGATCTCGCACGCTGTGCAGGCACACTGTGCCAGCCCTGCGAGACTTATGGTGTCTGGTGTTGCTGCCTCCCCGCCCCCAGCACAGAGGCAGCTCTGCCGAGACAACGTGGTGAATAGCTCTGCCCTCCAGCACTGAGCCAAATTCTTCCTTTCTCAGTATTTAAGGGAAGATTTTCTCTCCCTTTCATGCACCTCCCCAGATATCATTAACTATACATATATTGTACAGAAAGCATATGCTAACCATATCCAAAATAGCTCATTGTGGTATTAATTACAGATATATGGAGACTTTAATGCAAGCGTTTGAGTCTTCTAGGCTATTTTTGTGCAATGTTGAATGTGTGATAAAACACCACTTCCCCTAGTAACCCTTTACTTCCCTAGAAACAGTGTAGAAATGAGCAGTTCCTTTTGTGTATTGTGATCATATATGGCTGCCACATCTGCTGCACAGCAGAATTTTATTAATAAGGAACTGTGCGCCACTCCAATCGTCATATAAAACACAATGAGCACATAATACAGTCTTCAGTGCAATAGTTCCACTTGGCTGATACTAAAAGGGATGTGAAGAACTAATAAATGCAGCTCATGCTTATTCGTTGATATACAGTAGGATGACAATGCAAAGCAACCTATGTCAGGTTTGGCCTTCCGTGAGATCATCTGATGCACCAGCTTTGTGCATTTTCAGTTCAACAGGCACCTGGATTCTAGTAAAATGGGCTATTTTGTTAGTACAGAGAAAGGGAATTACAGGTGATGTTTATCCATTATTTCTATGCTGTCTGGCAGACTCATTTGCTAATGATCTTGTGATATGGTGATTTTTTTTTAAAGCCCTGTGCTTTACCATACACCTGTTTCAAACTTCTGTGACTTAATGACAAGAAAGAGCCCATTTTTCTCTCTGTTTTCAGCTGAAGTTAATTACCTGAATTCCAATATTGTTTTTACCGGGTTTTTAAAATGTCAGATCCCTCTCTGACTTCCTCTTCTTCCTGCTTAGGGAAAAAAAAAAAAAATCAAACACAGTGAGTTCTAAGAGGTGTTTGATTTTGCCTCTGGGTTAATGAGCTTTTAGTTTATTGGGAGCATAGCAAAGATAATTTTTTTCTCTTGTTTCTACAGTCAAGAGGACTACAACATTGTTTTTCTCCTTGTAATCAAAAGCTGGGGTTCTCATGAGATTTTTCAGTCTCCTGGAGCTTGGGCTTTATGAAAGCTGTCAAGTACAACAAGATTCATGCAATGTAATGAGAATTGGCAACAAGGAGATTCTGTAACCACTGCTTCCTCACAAAAAATGGAGGCTGATGGCAAAGCAGAGTCAAATATAGGACCACAGCCTTAGTTTCAGGCCATAATATGCATAAAATGACAGTAAGATGAGTAAATATCTATTTTTTAAAATTTAACTCAAAATTCCTATGGCTTCAAGTTTTCTGATTGCCCTGGATTTATTTTTTGCCTAACAAAATTGATTTTTCTTTCAGCAATGTTTTGGAAATGAATCAGTGGATTTACTTCAATTTAAATATATTTCCAGCATTTGAATACTCCCCAAATATTCACCATGGCCAATCAAAACATTGTCTTGAAAAAAAATCATTACATTGACCAAAGGCTTTTTGATGATGAAGAAACTTTTCCCCACTCTTGTAATTCTCATCATTTTTTTCTTTGTCATGTGGTCAAGGGCCTGAAATTTGGGTCTGGAAACAATCTCATGGGACTTCGTAGACATTGCAGATTCCATGAACAGGCATTCACACTGCTGTTTGTTTGCATATTATGGATGAATATTGAGTACACTTACAACACTTAGAGATCTGTTTGAAAATGAAAAAAACAATCCCCAAAAAGTCAACCCAAAAACCCCCAAACAAATACCAAACCAAGAAAAGGAATGCATTTGCATCTTCTATAGTATTTGCCATGAATAATTTATTTATCCCTAGTATCTTCTAGTGGTTTGAAACTAGAGCAGCAACATTCAGGTATCCAAAATAATATAGATGAACTCATTGAAATCTACTTCTCTCTAGATCAAAAGTATGAAATTCAGGCTCTCAGATGGTTCAAATCTTACCTAACATATTTTAGAAAAATCTGTAGATTTTACTTTGTGGTTTATTTCCTATAATGGTACTTCTATTCCATCTGACCATATATGATACGGTTTATATTACTCAGGTATAGTATTTTAAAATGCTTTGACAAATATGTCTTCATCACTTGAAGTTTTGGAATTTATCTTTAAGGCCCCCTGCACAGCTAGATTTTGATTCAAGATAATATAGAGAATTTTGAAGCTACATATTAATGAGTAAAATCACTTGCTGGATTAATTTTTCATGCATCTTTGTTCACCTCACTTGTGGTGTAAGAAAATTGAGCCAACTGAGGGGTATTCATCCTTCCCCCTAAACTGGGCAAGGCCTCTCAGAAATGCCAGTGACCCACTGTGCAGTGGGAATAGAAAAGTTCACTGCTTGCATTGCACCTTTTTCTTAGTGTTTAATGAGAGCAACCAGAGGTGAGGAAAAGGACGCCACTGCAGAATGACATCCTCAAACAGGAAAGTAGACATGGCCCTGAGGATCTACACTGCCAAACTGGGAACCAGAATGCTGAGCACCTTCCAGGCTCACACCAGGTTTATTCACACAGTTTTGGGTTCTTGTGAAGAGGGACCATATCATCAGGTCACCCAAAGCGCCATCCAGGAGTGAGCACTGCTGGCAGTACCACAGGGCGAGCTCCCAGGAACAGCCCCAGGGTGCATCCCAGGGCAGCTGAGCCTTTTATATTCTAACATTTCTATTCAGTTTTCATGTCACTTTCGTCACAGCCATACAGAGCAGCAACACAAAATGCTTGAGCCCTACTAATACCAGGCAGGAATGTAGACCAGCCATAACCTTACCAGTCCAGGATCAGGGATGGTTTTGAAGTTGTTTTTCATCCAAGGAATAGAGCAAACCAGCTCACATGTAAATCCATGACTTAAAGAATTTAATTACTAAATTAAGGATACTACACCATGTATGAAGGCTTTTATTGATAGAGCTTGATGCCTAGCTCTTCAAAAAATCTTATATCACATCAAGGCTAGAAGGTCCTGTGAAAAGTTATCATGGAGGGCACAATAAAATTTCTTACCTGAGAAAGTAATACAAGATGAGCTTTGTACAAATATTTCTATTCCCTAGCAGTAGCAAACTAAGTATTACAAGAAACGAAGTGAGTTCATGAAGGCATCAGTGATTTTGGTCCCATTATATTGTTTCAGAATGAATTAGGAATGAGAAATTCCCTTGCAGCTGACCTTTACGCCACCACTCTGACATGTTATGGTAGGACAGATGGATCCCAGACCATCTCATCTCCATAGCTTGCCACTACAAAAGCAGCTGATGCTTTGATTATGCGAAGAACATTGCTCGTGGGAAAAATGTCACGTTTCTTTATTTTTTTAATTTTTTTTTTTTTTTTAGCAACTTTAATTACCACTCTGGGAGACACAAAAAATCTGCTGCCTGCTTTGCTCATGGTAGCTGACTTGACAGCAATAAGTAGAGGGGGGAAAGGGAGGCTCTGAAAATTAATGAGGCTATTATAGATGACACCACTTCTCAGCACGAGGAGTTAGTATGATGCCAAGAGGAATACAGATGGAATTCCAGGAGACATGCATCCTTTTACTGGGTTACATAGACTGTACATACACATATATGTTTGCTTCGCTAGTGCTTTGCTTGTTAAAGTCATCTCTGCTGTGTGTGGGAGGTGTGGGTTACACTGAGAAATGCCAAAGTCTCTCTGTAAGTCCTTGCTGCATTTTAAAGGTTAAAACTACGAACAGTCTGGCATTCTCCTAAAGGTCTTTAAATGGAAGAGCTGTTTAATCACATGCATTGCAGCGCAAGCAGAGTATGGTCTCCTCTATATCATTTTCAGCTGGGCTTTGTGAGCTGATAGGCACACAGTTTGTTTTCAGCAAAGGCCACACTGTGACATTACAGTTTGCACTCTCCAAGATCATAAAAAGCAGCAAATAATGTTTTGATACCAGGAATGGTTTCACGCAGTTTTTGATTTGGTAGCCTAAAAGACTTTTATACGCATATTTAAGGTTAACACTAATGGAGCAGTTGGATGCTCTCAACTTCTGGTGAAATTTCCCTCCTTGCTGAAGTAAAGTCTCTGTGAAATGCCAAGGGGCTGAACAGATATGATTGCCTTCATTTCAGTGGGTTTTGAAGGTGTGAAGAAAGATGTACATCAGGCTGTTTTTTATTTGAGTGTCTAATTAAGGATAATAACATAGTTTTAGTCCCTTGCAACTCCCCCCCAGTTTATGATATGAGTTTGTATGGGGCCTCCCTAGGCAGGACTCTGTTGCAATGAGCACTTCTCAGAAGGAATGGGAGTATCCCTCCTCTTTGCATGACATATGAAGTGCAATCACATATGAAAGCCTCAAGGCTTTCTGTTCTCACTATCACCTTTCACATATTCTTATTTCTCATCAAATCCTGTTTCATTCCCTAAATTTTTTTCTGTCTCTCTGGATAAGCACCCTGTTATGTGCCCAGGAAGCTTGATCTTCTCCTCAGTCCTCGCTCATCAGACCCAAACTAGGGGTATAACACCCCTGTCAGCAATTACTCCCTACTTCAGATTATATGTCTGACTCCACCATACAGTCTAATAGTCTGTCAGATTGCTTGGTGTCTCCAAATGGCTCACTCTCAGCGAGGGACTGCTGCCAACTTTTTGACAGCGGAACTCCATGAAGTACCTTTCGCCTGAGACGGCTGTGCCTTTAATATGCTTGCAGCAAAAGCTTCATTCTTTGCTTTCCCTTCTTTCTGGAATGACCAAAACCAGCCCTCAGGGCTGATCGCAAAGAGGAAACAGCTGCATGGCAGCAAATTGGAAGGGTTAGGTGCTGTGTAGGCTGCCTATCAGGAAGAAAGAGCTTTTCTCTAACCTTTATACAGTCCTTCCCCTTGTTTGTCTCAGCTTCACAACAACAAGTCTCAGGGGTTTGTAATGAGATTGTTTATTTCTAGTGCTAAGTTCCTAGACTTATCCTGTTTCATGCTGCTAGCCAGCAGTGGGAAGGTTAAAAATGCAGTCAGTTACCAGTGGCAACATACCAGTGTTGTAAATCCTGCCCACACATCTTCAGATCTACTGACATTTGAAACATCTAGGCCTTTTCTGTTAGCTATACCATTGTAATTATGTCTTGGTATAGCTTTTTTTCCTACATGTCATCCTCCAGGAGTGCTCAGACAAGTACATATGAAGGATATATATGGAAGGAGAAAGAAAGAAGGAGAATGAACTTATAGAAAAAGAAAGGAAGCCATTGCAAATAGTTCACTGGGATTTTTGAAAAAGCAATACCACATATTAATAGTTGCAATTTAATAGCAGATTCCTGATCCCTTTAAATTATTTGAGACTGTTGTCTGCGAGCTGCAGGACAAACTGTGCCAGTGAAATCAATTACATTTTGTATCAATACTGTACGTTTATCTTGCACAGCAGGGATATAGAGGTGCTATATGTCCTCCTTGTCAGCAGTGCAGTAAGCTAAACAGACTGTATGTAGTGGAACTGGCATATATGGTAAGGCAGACGTGTGAAATCTCCATGTGAAGTTCAACAAGTCACTGCTGCTTCTCATTAAAGTCAGCAGGGACGGGAGACAGCTTTGCTGTTGGTCAGGATTCAGCTCGGTGCAAAACTGTCCTGAATAAATGTGAGAACCCTTTGTTTATAACACATACACACATGCACAAATGAAATTTCCAAATGGAGTGTGTTTCTAAATGCTGAGAGAAAAAGTCTTGGACTATGGTTGAGGCCTTTCTGGCCTGACCACTGCCTTGCTCAGTAGCTCATACCACTGCTACTTCTGCAGGACTCTATGGGAGTCCACCCCAGTACAGGTGACAAAACAGAGCCATAGGGGATAGGAAAAGCAGCCATGAATTCAGTTTGTTATGTCCAGGGAAGGAGCAAGTCTCAGCTGGAGCCTTGCCCTTGGCAACTTTCTTCTGCACAGTCCCTCAGAAGAGGACAGAGGGAGAGGGCCATCCCCTCATGCCCAGCTCTGCAAAATGATCTTGAAAAGTCTGTCATTGTTATTTGTTGCTGGCCCAGAGATAGCAAGGAGGGTACTACCTGGAGCACTGGTTCTCCTGGAACAGAGCATCTCACTCATCATCCTTCATGCAGAACTATATCCAAATATGCATGCGGAATCAAAGTCAGATAGGAAACTGGAGTACCATGCAGTTGTTAACGTATGTTTTCAAATTCCTTTTTATTGATTTTTATACAGAAGTGATACAGCTTAGATCAGTGTTGTATTATGAGCACCTAGATCACCTGCACCTTCAAGCATGGTATCTTTAGAAAGTGTTATTGGTATTAAAAGAAAATGGGCCACTAGAGAGAACAAAGTAATAAAAGCTTACAATTATGAAGAAATCATTAGCAGTTTACACCCTTGTCCACTCCTGTGTGAAGAACTGCTTGTGTAGTGGGAATGCTCCAGGTTGGAGTAATGGTGGCAGTAACCAGCAGGACTAATCACAGGAGTAAACACCACACCAATGAATAAAGATTTGGCTGGATTATCTATCCAGTTCTTCCCTGTACAGATAAATCAATTTATTATGTGATCAAGGGCTGTGCTTTGGTCTTTGCCAATGTGAATTATTTATAACACCATGCTGATTTTCAGCAATATACACTAAATTCTTTCAGTAGGTGTAATGAAGTCTGAGAAATTACCCTTTGTGATATGAGTTTGTGTTAGTGGGTCCTTATAGATCACTTCTTCCATAGATGCAGAGTATAGATTTTTAATCTGATAATAGACTGTCCACTGTCTTCAGCTACTATGCTCACACCTGACAGTAGTGAGGCTAATATTACAAATTCAGCACGGTTTATCCGCAGTTTATTGCTTGAATAGAAGGAGCATATCATGGGGAGACATTCCTTCCGAATATGTAAACCAGTATTTCCAGCGAGGTAGTGAAACCTACTTGAGCCCGTATGAATATGCAAACGTTACAGTGCTCAATAGATGAAGAAATATCTCCAGTTTGCAGTATCCCATTTATTAGTGTACACTGTGCACTTAAGGCGAATGAGATGCATGGAAGATGAAAACTGTTAACTTGCATTCTAATACCATATTTAGTAGTATTTAAAGGATTACTATGTATTTGACCCAGATGACAAACTTTTTTGATGTTAAACCATGCTTCAGTTTTATCTCAACAAAAAAGGAAATGTCCAGCTACCTACTTCTGACATCTCTATTGACATTAAAAAGGAACTTGTCTGCTAATTTTGGTCTTTCAAATTGCACAAAAGTTAGATCACCAAACCAGCCTAATATAGATGGTGCAGATTCCTTTATAACAAGAACCTGTTACTGCACTTTTTGTTTTGCAGATTACATTTCTAATACTCATCTGGACTAGCAGGGGGTGAATGGCTCTGTAAATAGAGCTCAGAGGAGCTGTGGAAATTTATAACCACCCTGAGTTTTGACACATCTTTTACTGCCTGATATTAGTAGGTTTGGTTAGGAACAGAAAAGTGCCTACCTACGCAGATATGCTTTTTTTCCAGTAGAAGGAGAAGAATGTTCCTTCTGTGGGCATAACCACTGTCCCAACTCCTCATCACCATCCCTGTCTCTCAAGGTTGAAGAAGTTGCTGAAGAGCAGTCCTTTTTTTCCTCATCCCTCAGCAACCCACAATATGGTAACCAAAATAGGGAGCAGCCTGAGGCTGCAATATCATTGCTTAGAGAAATATTTCATTATAGCTCAAGGTTTGTCTGGAGGTAGACAAAAATTATGAACTCAACAGACACATATGGTGCCACCTTTTATTTTCTCTAGGTCCTACTGTGATTGTTCTTTGCTTTTCAGACATTCAATCATACACACATTATCTCTTCAGACAATGATGGGTTTTTTTGAAAGAGATCCACACTTTTAACTTAGTCAGTAGTTTAATTGACAAGCATATGCATACTTTACCACATTCTGAAAGCAGGTATGAATATATGAGGATTAAATGAAGTGGTTATATTATTATCATATTTTTAATGCTTTTCTCAGTTGTGACCAGTGATTTTGCTTCACAGTAGGAAGTCATATTTCAGCAGCAATAATAGAGCTGGAAATGAAAACCTGCCCTTTTTATGTGATATTTTAGAAGCCTCTAATTTCACCTCAGTTTTATCACTTATCCTCTTCTGTGTCTTCTGGTCAGTTTATCTTAATGGTAAACATTCAGTCATTTTAGAGCAATAGTGGAGCTTGTACCATACAAATGTACACCTTTCTTATGCAGTATTCTCCTTTGATTTATTTTCTTGGTATAATTTCAACAGGTACAAATATTAGCTAGAATTTCCATAATTTCTTGTAGTCTTCATTTCCTCCCAGTAACTTAAAAGAACATCAAAATGGTTGATTTCCTATATAAAAGCATCTAACTGATGGTCTTATTCTGCTTTTTTTTTCCTAGATCCCATGCAATTGTTTTAGTAGGGGTGTTTCATATAAGTCCATATGCTGGGTGAATGCTGTACTTAGGAGCACATTCGTGTAATCCCCACAGAGTATTAAAAGTTCTGTGTACAAACCTTCATAGTTAGGTGAAGAATTTATAGGGTAATATATAGCCTTATATACCCCGTGGAACATTTGCCTAGCCCTACTGCCTTTATGAATACGATTTTCCTCCTTCTTTGTCTTTCACTCAAGTTTATTCTCATATGTTTCCTGATTTACAGTTTCATGCTCTACTCCTTTGTGCTGGTCTGTAAGGTCAGAATCCAATATTCCTGTGAAAGTGAGGGATCCCAGAACATCCATGCAAACAAACTGAGGGAGAGGACTGTAGTACATATATTGTAATTAAGAAATGTGCTCAGGGTTAACAATATCAACACTTCTCTTATTGAGACTGCAAACTGCCCTGAGTCTCTGAACTGTCTTTTACATTATGTTTATGTCAGCTTTTGGAAATCAGTTGGTGTGCACATGTAGGGACAGATCTGCAAAAATATCCAGTTCCTTCAGACACATGAATGAATTGAAACCCTCTCTTTCAGTATCTGTTCTGTAAAGTCATCCTTAAAGTACTGGGCCTTTAAATTTGGGCTCAGGACAAGTTTGGAAAAGCAGAGCCTGTGGAGTCTACCACACTGTTCCAGGTGCAGTGTGATCTGTAGGTATTGTGGTGGCCTGGGGAATAAGCATTACTTCACCTCTTTCAATAGGTAATTCAATATAGGCTTTTTTTCAGTGTGCACCTAAGTCAATTTTTGTCTATTCATGAGAGGCTCTGCTCATTTCAATATTACAGGGCATTCTCAGGTCCCTCCCACTTTCCCCCTTTCTTCACAGTTAGCAAAACTCACCAGTTACCCTATGACATTATTATGTTAGTTCTGACAAAAACTAGCCCATGTAGTCCCATTTTGGATTAGTTTTTATGGTTTTACAGTTTTATTCTCATTAGCTGAAGATAAGAATCTCCAAAGTAGTTAGAAGTTGATTCTGAGGTGTGGGAGGGAAACAGGATAGAAGAACTGGGACCTTCCAGCAGTTACCAAGGCTGGAAAACCCCATGAAGCCAACGTGCCTGCAGTGTTACTGCAGCTTTCCATGTCAGCTGAATGGGAGTTTCCATTTTCCTCCTTATTTTGTTCTCTGAATGTGCTAAAAAATCAGTAAGCATTCTGTTATTTTGGCTACTGTAAAGCTGAAAAACCTGAGGACTCCAGTCTTGCATAAATAATGAGTATACTTATGTATGTATACTTATAGTAAGTGACAGAGAAGGGAGAGTTGCTGCTCCTTCATCCCATATTGTTCCTATATGCTACCTGCTGTGTTCATTGTTAGATATAATGTCCTTCTCTGAAATCACTGAAAGAGAGGCTAAGTATGACAGATTTATTCTCAACCTCCCACCAAGACACTAATTCCAGTTTCAGCAGCTATTTGTTGCCTTGCCTTTTAGACTGTTCCTTCCCAGATTTGACATAGCCCTCCCTACCAGCTCCACACCACAGGGAAGGAGAGGGGGTAGCCTTTGGGAAGGAACACAGCTGACTCCAGAACAGCGCAGTTGGGTGTGCTTTGCACCTTCTCTGGCCTGCTAAGCATGTAATTTGCACCCTCTGAGAAGTGGCTTCTCCTCAACTCCCACTCCTATGTACTCAGCAAGACTTGCTGACACAAAATGTATGGCTGCTTGAGTGAGGACCACAGGACTCCACTGACTCAGAGGAGTCAGTTCCCTGCCAAGGGGCAAAGGGTAAAGTGAGAGGTGCGAGCTACAGAAGGTGGAATTCAAAACTGCATCGCTCACGATGAACGGCAAGCTGAGCCTGACATAAGGCAAGCAGATGGATGTGGTGCCCTTTGGTTCTTTCCAGCTACAGAAGTAATTCTTTTTTCTTGAGTCATGCCTAGCAATGGTACAATTATTTTTGGACCACCACCAGGGCAACACTGATATAGCAGTTGTTTTTGTGGTACAACCGCTGGCAACTACTTGTGGCAGAAGCATGTAGCAGTGTATTTAAACCCATTGCTTTTTATTTTTAGATATTTTTGCAGCTCAACTTAAAATTTTCTTACTGTCTAGTAAGACAGAGCATGACTCTGAGTGCCCAACCTGAGACACATTAATGGACTCTAAACTTTGATAAGCACCATAAAGCTTGTCTGTCAAAGATAACCACATAAGAAGCCTGCGAGACACTCCAAATGCACTTTTTTCCAGTACCTTTGTCCAGACAGCTGGGCACATTTCATAGATATTGCTGCCTACAGTTGTGTACTTTGTAAACATTTACTTTTCTTGCTGTATTATTTGAGTAGTAAACTGGTATGATAGCTCATCAATATTGATGTGATGATGATTTTGCATTGTTATTGGGTATGGACTGTGTTAGTATATGTTGGTTATATATCACTGTTAGAAATGGGACCCGAGGATGCATCTTGAGAGACCCTATTGGGTCATCCAAGAGTGAGATTCCAGCACTTAATTTAACTGAGGTCAGGAGACTAATTCTTGGGCAGAGTGATGAGTACAGAGCTGAAGTCTCCATAAGTTAACAATGAGAAACATTTTCCTTTAAAAGGCAGACACCAGTCTACGTTTTTCCATTATTCTAGGCTGGTATATAACTGCTGCCATCTCTCCCATTTACCTGTACTCATCTCCGTATGGGTTATTGCTTGTATCCTTACCTCCCCATGAAGTTTGCTGCCTTACAAGTGGCCAGTGCTTCTGTGGTCCCGTATGAGGGTGATTTACTCCAGGACAAGCCATTAGGAGATGCCATGTATTGTGGTGACTTTCATTCTTTGATGGAACTTACTTGCCTGACAGATGATGACAGAAAATTCACCTGTCCTTTTAAGATCTACAGCAAATAGGAGACCCTATAAGAGGTTCTGGTGCTGATTTCTGGGACACTTGGGCAGGATTATAAAGCTCTATTTTCCCCTCTTTCCCTTGACACCAGCCGTTGTGACATATGGTCAGCATTTGACATGGCCGCAGCTGAGCAGCTCCCCATTTAGATCTGGGCTGCATCTGCCTCCAGAGACACAGGTGGAATGTGAGCCATCTGTCTAATGCTAAATGCAGAGACAGCCCAGGGATTGTGCCCTTATATGACTTTTTCTTTTATTTCCTCTAAATAAATAGACTAATCATTCTCGATCTTCTTACAAGTTTGAAAACAATGGAGGGTTAGAAACTACAGCTGGGAAAATGTTTTGGGGGGGCTCATAAGTACAATAAGGTCATTGACATACTGGAGCAAGTCCAGTGGAGAACAACTAGCAATTGGAGCACATGATACAAGAAGAAAGATCGCAAGGGCATCTGAGTTTGCTCAGCTTGGAGTAAACCCAGTCTTAATGGGATGTTATATAGAAGATAGAGCCAGTCTTTCCACCTACAAATTGCAACTTGCTATATATTAGAAAAAGGCTTATGACAGTCAGGATAGTCAACACTAGAAGCAGAGAGGTTGAGGAACCTCCATCACTGGATATCTTCAAAGTTCTAAGGGCCCTGAGGATCCAATGCAAGCTTGGCCCTGCTTTGAGTGAGATGTTGGAGCAGATGACCCTCAGAGCTCTTTTGCAAACTAAATTTTTGATGATAATTTAGCTAACAACATGAAGGCAGTAAACTAGCAGCTTCATGCTAAGGGGGTAACATGAGCACTGGGTAGCTGAAGCCATACATAATTTATGATTATATATTATGATTATATATGATCATCACGGCATGAACTATTTCCCTGCTCTTTAACCAGGTGTGTTACTAGACTAGAGCTATCAGATCAGACCAGTGCTGCAGTGCTTCTTGTAATGCATTTCTTTCTTATGTCTTGCAGTAGTCCCTTTTCTCCAAAAAGTGAGATGAATATTGGCAACATGATGACTACTTTGGCATTATTTACACCAGGCAGGCAATACTCGGTCACAGAACAACTCCAGTTGTGTTCATATCTTGTTATGTGTGACTTTATCCTACTGCAGTGACTATGGGTAAACCAGACTCAAAGGCAACTGCACAGTTCTTCAACTTTCAGCTTTTAAAAGCCTGTGAAAATATTAAGGCAAACACATGTGTTATTTGCATTTCAGCCTTCTTACCCAAGGCATTAACATCATTTTTTACCTCTGCAATGCTGTGATGATCATTAATTCATTGCCGGTGGCAGGGACATCCTTCTTACTATGATGTTTGAAACAGAGAAGATTCACCAAAGACCTCACATATCTGAGAAGCTAAAGGCACCCTCTCCTGCCCAAGGCCACAAGCCCAAGCCTGCATCCATATCAACCAGTGTCCCTACATATTTTCTTCTGCAGATATCCTGGTCCCAGGATGCTATGAGCTTGCAGAGCCACTTACTATTTGATCATAATTTAAGAGACATTTGGCTGGAGTTTACTCTATCTATCTATCTATCTATCTATCTATCTATCTATCTATCTATCTATCTATCTATCTATCTATCTTACCTCATGACCTCTGAAAACTCTTTCCAGTCCTGTTTTCCAGAGCTGTGTAGAATAGAATATAAGCCAAAAATACTAGCTCAGCCATGCTAGCATTTAAGGATTAGGTTTAAGGGTTCACATATGAGAAGGACATGAAATCAGAGGCCATGAAGAGAGAATTTTGGGCATGCTAGGACTATGCATATAGTCTGTTCATTATAAATACTTCCTGCATTTATAATGTACTGACTCTATAAGTGTTCAGACACCTGGAGAACTACATGTGATGCAGGGAATATTTGAAATCCTCACTGAAAACAAAAGTTTTTTGCTGTCAAGCTGGTAGATGTTTTTTTATTGCACAACAAGACAACGACAAATAAGTTCAAAACCCTTGATCTGGAAGTCTAATAAAACACTAGAACTGACAGAGTATCAGACAATATATAAAGAATGATAAAAAAGATAAGCATGAAAGGCGCATGGCTTCATAGAGGCATGAGTCATGGGTAATTTAAGGGATCCTGGAGTGGTTTCTGCCAGTTTTGTCAGGCACATCAGTCAGCAACACCTTAAACCCAGCCACTGCTTCAGGCCAATAGGTTCAAGAGCTCTTCTGCTGGACGGGAGACAAGCAGATAAGGAAGAAACTCACCTCATTGGCTGTATTAAGTGACATGAGTCTGTCTGTGCTTCTCTGGAAGCACTTTTATTTCACCCTGTCTGTTGCGAGGATGAGGGTGGTGACATCTGGCTGGGCAAGCAGCTGTGCAAGCATACTGGGGTCCACCAGCACTGCTTTCAAGATGACTCAGAAGCTACAGGATAGGTGTTCAGTGAATGCCACAGCTTCCTCCCAGAAAGGTTCTCACTCCCATTGTCCCACTCTGTCATTTTGTCCCTGAGCCTGTGAGTGTAGGCTTGGGCTGTGGAGGGGAGGTACCTCAGCAGTGCCCTGGACAGGGCGCTGCCACTGAGTCACCATCTGCCACGCAGAATGACCATCAGTCCACCAAGCAATATACTGAGTAATACCTGATATGACAAAATGAAAGCAAAAGACAACACAAATGACACATGGCTGTACCTGGTGCTCCCGGATCTCCTTACTCTTTAATTCCACCAGAAAATCTCCATGGGTGTGGTGGTCAGGACCAGGGTTTGAGTCACCCCTTAGGTGATGGTAGGACTTGGGGGTGCCTTCAACACTGAAAAGCCTTTGCTTTTAACCTTTTGTCCTGAAAATGCTGCTGCTCATCTTTTACATGCTTATGGGATGAACACAAATGTTGATGGTTAACTTCAGCTGTCTTGTACTCATGATAGTAACCACCAGTGACATTTGCCAAGGGTTTTGTTCTCAAGCACAGGGAGCACTGAAGTGTGACAGGAAGCAAGGAGAAAATATGTGTAAAAACAGGAAAAGGAGGGGAAAGTGAGCATGAATTTAAGAGGTGTGTGCTACATTGGTTGAGCCTGAAAGCCAACACGAGCCTCAGAGTGGAAAAGGTGAGGGGGCGTGTGATCTCAGATGAGATGCAGAGGGTAATACTACAGGCAACAGTAGCTGTAATTGCTAGTAATAGTAGTAACTACAGACAGCAGTCAGGCTTTCCTGTCTCTTCCATCAGCTGCAGTCACAGAGTGATGATGTAGATGTACACAGGTTGAATACCAGGGAATGGGATGAATCCCAGGAAAATCAATAAGCTTTAATTTGCCAGAAGCTGTTAATTTAAAATCTAAGGGAGATGATGCTAAAAGCTTTTCAGTGCAGAGAATGATGAAAGCAATCATTTTTGTTGTTGCTGCTACTGTTGCTATTATTCCTATTTATAAAGAATCGCTCGTTCTTCATGATAATTGACTTTGAAATGTTTCCCTAGCAGAAGCTGGATCAACTGCTTTCCCAGAGAGGGGGATTTTTCTGACCCCGTATGCTATGGCATGTCAGGGCAGTGTAAGGCACGGAGTCCCTGCCCTGATGACCAGCAACCAAGGGACGATGGTTCTCCAGGCATCCTGCTCCCTGTGGCTGCTCTCACCACCATTGCTTACATGCCTGGGAGGGAGCACCATAAGCCTGCAATAACCAGTTCTAATAACTGCATAACCAGTTCTACTGACGAGGATTGTTTAGTTCAGAAGTTTGAAATGAGAAACACAGCAGGCTTAACCTCCCAAGCCTCCGTCCTGTGGGAGGAAAAAAAACAAAGTGCCCCAACACATGTGGGGTACTGTCCTTGGGAAAGAGATGGACTTCCTCTTGTGCAGACTTCCTGCTGCAGTTGTAAGGTTGTGCGAAGGGAGGCACCGCACAGCCCTGCACGATGGCTGCGTGCCTCGGGCACATTGCTATCGGGTCGTTCTCACTGCTTGCTGGTCTTTCTGCTAGGAAAAGATGTGCTGAAAGCAAAACCACTTATTTCCTGCAAATGCAGTCGTGCTGGCATTGTGCTGTGCTGAAAGCATTGCTTGTGGGACAGAAGGCATGCATGGGGGACAGGAGGCGTGTGGGCACCCAGCCGGGACAAGAGGGACATCTCCTGTGCAGCCTGCGGGACATGCCCTAGCAGCCCCTTTGGCACCCTTCAGCCTTACTTAGATCCCTACAACTCAGTCTGAGGCCTATTCTGGCTTACACCATTTGTTCAGTGGTGCCAGCCAAACCTGGAGCACAGAGTTTTCAGCTCTGATTTCACTCCCTGAACCCTTTTGCACTAGGAACACAAAGATGCTGTGGAGGGACTTGCACAATCTCCTTGTCTAACAGGCACTCAGCAGTGAGTAATAGCACTTGGACCCACCCTGGGGTGTTCATAAACATACATGGTGTCCTACCTACACCAAGAGGGACACTAATAGGCACTCTGCTCCCAAGGTGTGAGTCTCTCAGGCACATGGTCTGACTGTTGGGGATGGTCCTGTGCAGAGCTATGGGTTGGACTCAGTGATCCTTGTGGGTCCCTTCCAACTCTGCATATTCTGTGATTTTGTGATTCTGTAATACAAATTCTTTGAGACGCTGTCCCTTTTATGAGATAGAAAAAACCCCTGCTATAAGTAACAGCTTTGATAGCATTTAAACCTGATGTCCAGCTAGCAGTACACATCCCAGCAGAGCTTACTCAAAAATGGAAAATAACTGCATTTTCATTTAATTTTTATGTAGAGTACTGAAACAATGTTCTTTTAAATCAGTCCTTTGCTCAGTGGTTACGGCTTTCATGCTCCATGCTTAATATATTTCATATTCTAGCTTGTTTTTTATCAATTGTGGTGTAACCTAACTTAGACAGGAACACACGAGGTGCTCTGGTCCTTCCGTCCTTGAGCATTTGCTGAAGCTTGCACTGCATTTTAGCCAGTTTCAGCTCAACCACAGAATCCTGCTTTGTCAAATAAAACTGTTGAGACAAGTCTGAGTCGGCTCAGCCTTCTGTCTTCTGTTTTCAAACAACATAGCAAAGAAGCCTATGCATCTTCCCTTACCAAAGAGGAAAAAAAAAAAAAAAAAAATGGGCAGGAAGGCGAAAGAGATGTTTGAAATATTTTCCTGAACTGCACAATGATGAGTGCTTCCGTGTTTGGTGCAATCTCTTTCTCTGGCCAAACATGGTAAGGAAGTGACTCTGCTCCCCACAGCACACACTTGCAAATAGCTCCTTTCAGCAGCTGGAGGAAGCAAGAGAGGGCTGCTTGTCTCTGCTGCCACGAGCTTAAATTCAGAGAAAGCAGCAGTCTGCAGAGTTGCTGTATCTGTATCAAATAAAGAGGAAGTGATTAAAAATTTTTTTTTTCAAAGGTACATCCAGATCACAGAATTTTCTTCATTTATCCCAAATACAATAATAAAAATGCAGTTGAGTTTAGGATTTCCATAAGAAGGAGCCCAGAGTAAGCAAAGAGGTTTTACCAACCCACCCTAATCCAGGAAAAGAATTAAAATTCCTGGGGCCAGTGGTAACCCCTTACTGGCTTCTAGACTTTCCCTCCACTCCTGATCACAGGAACACAGTACCTAAAACTTGCACAGAACCACATCCGTCCCCGTTTCTCACCTGGGGCTCAGCAGCTGCTCTGACCCTTTACAATGAGGCTGCTCTGTCAACTCAAAACCAGCATTTCACCAGGGCAGCTGAATTAGAGCACGTTATCACTGCAATATGTGCTGGGAGGAGGGTGGCTCATTGCTGTGGCACCTCCCCTCCTCCTGCCTGTGGTTTCAGCTGCCTGTGGCCAACCTTCCTGGTGCTCAGCTTCACGCCTCTGAATTTGGCCACCTGAACTGGTAACTTCAATTGTGCTAATCCGTGAACTGGATCCTTTCCCTTTTGTCAAATAAATGAGTGGTGTATAATTTTATGCATTCACTCATTTTCAGTGCATTCACTCATTTTCTGGGGAGACCTGCCCTAAGTAGAGCTTTGGAGCCACAGCAGTTCACAACCACTGTGGAGAGGATGGGTCTAGCCCTTGGTTCCACTCTTGGGGGCAAGCACTCTCAGGGACCTGGCAAGGTGATGCTGAGGTGGCAAAAGAGCTGGGGAGTCCTACATCTAGTAGTGACCTACGTTATAGTCTAGACTCATCTGAATAAATGTCAGCTGCCTTTGAAAAGCTTGAACTCTGGGGCATGTTTCTTTGTCTGTAAGCTTATCAAGTTAAAGCCCTCTCTGCTTCAAGTCACCAAAGGCGTCATCTTTTACCAGTCATAGAGGAGAGGTCTGTAAAAGTAGGGAAGGATAGAAAATATTAGGAGCAGTAGACTTTGTTTTGCTTGACAAAGCACTGTCTGAAGTGGTGCAATGTGCAAATAATGAAGAACTGAAAGAGAAGAAGGCTGACAAGGACCTGAGGGCTGCTTGACAGGAGGAAGGCTGAGGTCTATTGATTCGGACCCTGTATTTCAGCTGGGCTCGGCTCGGAGTCCTGTCCCGCCTCTCAAGGAAAAGCCTTGAACAATGTTGCTGAAAGATAGGGAGAGATATCTTTAGTGACAATGAAAGAAATACCCACAAAAGTCAGCTCCCTATTTCTATCCCATATTCAGAGCTGCCAAGCTTCATATGCAACTATAAATCTATTACTTTCTAACCATAAAACTGCCTTTTAGTGTTTTAATGGGAATTTATCTGAGAATTTCACTGAATGGCATTCTTAGATAATTTAAGAAAAGACTGTTGACTGTAGACCTCCATAAGTGATTTAATAAATAAATATAAAATTGAACAAAAAGATCACTGGATGTTTTTAGTGCCAATTTGGTGTCAATTTTCAGAGATACAATAGTGCTGCATGCAAAATATATTTCTTTTCATATCATGGCTGGCACAAATCAGATATCCTACTTTTGGACTTTTTTTCTGCAAATTCATCCCAGAAAATTTGTGGTTTGAATATTAATAGTGCAGTATCAGAAGAACTCACTGACTACTGCTCTTTGCTCCCATTAATAACAGCTGCTGGAGGTACTTCCTCATAACTGCATAATGTATTGACCCCTAAACCAGATCCCCTCCCTAGAATTTTCAAAGGTAATTTATGACTGTAACATCCTGTGAAAATTAGCTGTTTCAAAATTCTCACACTTACAACACAATTTATTTACTTTACAAACTTTATAAACTTTATAAACACAATTTATTTCCAAGTCTTACAAAGAGAGTGAGAAATAAAATAAGGAAAAAGTTGCAATAAATAGCTGCTATACAATTTCCAAGGTGTTATTTTACTTTTAAGTCAAACTCAGTAGCTACACAATAGCAGAACAATCTTTTTACCAAAGTAATCTCTTAAAAGATATATGTGCTCCATTCAGTATTTTCTATCTACTTTTTCATTTCATTATTTATATATTATTTACTGTTTTCATTAATGCATTTGAGAATGCATTATTCTTATTATAGAATTATTGAGTAAAGATAGCTCAGCTTCAATCATTTTAGAGTGCACCTGAAAACAAGAAAAAATTGTATTTATACATCATAAGTTCACATCTAAGTCTTCTGATTTTTAATTTAAAAGAATTCAAACAATAAGTCATCCAACAGCCTCGCCTTAGATTACAAGAGAAGGTCTTGTCTTCCTTACTACTTCTGTCAAAAGAAAAAGCTGTTTTTGAATCCAGCAGAACAGTTTACTGAACACTTGTTTACTATTCTTTCTGTGAATAACTTTGTGGGCCTTGAGCATTGCTGACATTGTAATTGCAACCATTTATGTAATGAGATGTGTGAGGGGATTTCTATCTTTGCCTTTAACCTGAGAGACTGGACACAGTTAGAGATGAGAAACTGGGTGAGAGATGAGAAAAGGTTAGACTAATTACCTGAACTGGGGCCATAAAGCAATTTTCCCCATCAGAGGGACTTTTGGGAGAGGGAAAATGCAAATTTTGCACATAGAGAATGGAGAAATCTCTATTGGCAATTTATAAACTCACCAACACATGCACCCAGAGTAGTAAAGCTTGCACTCGGTTTCTCATTTTCTTTGTAAACTTTTAGGACTGTCCTAGAGGTGGCTGAAAAAAAAAGCCTGAAAAGGCTTTTGTGGTTACGGGGGAGGCAGTGATCAGGCTGCATTACCTTTCCTGCCCATTACCTCTGACTATGGAGTGTTGGTGGACTCAACCTCAGACAACATTGAGCCTGGTCCTCTGAAAGAGTTATCATGTTTGGGACATCTTGGGGTTTGAGGAAGAAACATCTGGAGAGCCTGTGTGTTGCTCAGGGTGAATTGTGTGAGCTAGGCTTGGTGCAGCCTTGGTGATCCAACCTGCCTGCTTGTTTGTAAGTAATTAAAGCATTCAAATAGAGGGCAGTTCCAAAACAATGACTTATACTTTCTAGCACTCTTGGCGTTGTCTCAAAGATATCACAGGAACTGAACTGGCCTGGTCTTGCATTGCTTATAAAATGAGCTCACATATGGTAATTGCCAACGTAGGTGAAATGAAGTACACTAGTAGGAGAAGCACTCGAGCTGTCAGCCCTTTTTAGGGCATCTACACTTCATACTCAGGCTGGAGAGAGAGGTTTGATAATCTGTATTAACAGACTTGGAAAGTACTAGATTTTTTTGGCTATAAACCCAAAAGGGTGGTGAAAGCCACCGCCAGCTTGAAGAACTAGTGTTTATAGAAATGAACTGCAAACAAATGTACCTTAGGAAGTGAGCTGTTGCTCTGGATCACGCTGTTAAGCAGCTCATTCACCATGTTGCTTGCTCTTTTTTACCTCTCCCTTCTTTCAGGAGTTCAAAAACAGTTCAATGTGTCTCTAGGCAGGATATTTCATAAGGAGAAAAATGACCTTAAAACACAGTTCATTTCTTGGTGAGGTGTGTCCTACCTTACATATATCTAGATGAATAGGTAGGTGGCTGAAATATATTATTAGGAATAATTGCTGGTGATGAGAAATTGCAGACTACCTTTTAAAACATACCCTTGTATGGAAGCAATAATGGCAACAAAAATGTAGAAAAAATAATGCTTCATGGATATTTTTAATGAATGCACTCAGCACCACAGTACAGTGCATACCTATATAATAAAAATGGTATTTTGCAATAAAAAAGTAGTCTTTTTTGAACCTGAAAAATATCATGCTGTATTGTAACAGCCATTTACAATAAACATCATACTGACTCCATGTGCATCATTTATATGCTAATTTCAGTGTGGCTTGGGCTTAGTTCATTCTATTTCAGCTTTGATAGGAAAGATTATTTTTCATCAGATTCACAAGCAGACAAACTCATAAGGATATTAAAAGAAATTCACAATTGCCAAGAGGAAAAGAAAGATAAATGCAGAAGAAAGGGTATTTTGGAGAGACTTGCTGAAATTGAACTTCTGTGAGTAAGTGTGTACACCTTCTGGATGTGCAAATTTTGCCTGTTATTCTTTAAGATTCCCCTATTTCACGTGCTTATATTTGCTAAACAATCAATTTATCCACAAAGTTTACTGTTCAGATGAAATTT
This sequence comes from Myiozetetes cayanensis, assembly GCF_022539395.1. Taxonomy (NCBI): domain Eukaryota; kingdom Metazoa; phylum Chordata; class Aves; order Passeriformes; family Tyrannidae; genus Myiozetetes; species Myiozetetes cayanensis. The sequence continues at coordinate 98,660,910 of NW_026087742.1, forward strand.
TGCAGGCAAGCACCTATCTGAGAAGAGATCCATTATTTTTCAATCCAGCTGCATTTTGTAGTGCTACTATTTTGTGTGAAGTTTGCTACTCTTGTTTTACATAGTATATTCAAAGAAGTGGCATATTAACAAGGAAAAGTGTTGACGACCTGATGCTTTTCACTGCTGTGCTTAAATTTAATCCCTGGACTCATGATTTCAGTTCCTTCATACTTGCTGGGACAGAGAAGTCTTGATAACTTTCAGAACTGTAGACACAAGCAAGAATAATGTGAACAACTGGAGACAAATCTCCTTGGAAATAACTGTGGGTGCCTGAGCACAGCACCATTTTACTTCACTGGGAGATTTTAATAAGATGTTTTGAATCATTTAGTGGTAGTATGGAGAATTTTTGATTGATAAATTTCAAGGGCCAAAGTAACAGTGTTTGGAAACTCTGAATGCCTAATGTACATTTTCAAATAGCCTAATTTTCACTGCATTACCTTGTTGTGTAAATCAGCATCATCCTGGGCAAGGTGAAATAACCCAGTGCATTTTTTCTGAAGATGATAAGGAGAAGCTCACACAAACCCTATTTCTATGTATGCTGTGGAATTCAGAGAGTTATCTTCACTTTTGGGCAGGGACAGGCAGCCAAGGCAGAGCCATTTTCAGTCAGAACATCTGTTTGCAAAATGAACATCTGTTCTTAGATTTGTGTGTGTCTGCAACATGTAATATAAAGGCTACAAAATATGAGGCAATGGGCATAAGGTGTATGAAATGCTATGGTTTGATTTCGTCAATCAAATCCTCAGGCCTTGGGCATTTTTATATTGAACATTGAAGAAAAAGCACAATTTACAATTTATATTGCTGCCTTCCCTTGCTGACCATTTGATAGCAATCCAGCACCACTGTTTTTTTATGCAGGATGGAAGGAGACTGAAGAAGGCTGAGGGAGGCTGACCCATCTGGGTCACAGTTTTCTCGACCTCTGAGGGCTGGTGAGTTTGTCCATCACTGCTCACTCCTTCACAAACTCTCTGCGGTCTGTACCTGACCTGCAGATACAGAGAAATGGCCACTGGATCAACAGCTCAGGGCTAATAATAGCTGCTGACTAACCTTGAGAGGCTGTGGTATACACTTACCCTATTTCACCAGGCTGTCCCCCTTGCTTCGTTTTGGATCCTGCCTAAGAAGCAAGGCAAATCAAAAATCAACAGGCCCTGGCCCTGACAGACAGATAATCCCGGAGTTGCAGAAGTTCCTTCGCAATGGGAGGCCCTGAAGCCTGTTGAAGCTGGAGCAGCCACAGGACACTGAAACAAAAGCTGAGTGCTATGGAGGTACATGGTGGGTACAGGGAGGTTGCCTCCAACCTGCCAGGTGTCTGTGGAGTGGGTTAAAGTATTAATTTCCTCAGAGCTCTAGGGATAAAGTAAAAAGGTTCAGACATGATGTTTTCCCCAACTTTTTCTCCAAATGATGGAGCAGTGCTGTATCTGCCTGCTAGAAGAGGGTTCCGAGCACACAGAGTGCGACTTAAGGAAGGCATGCTGCTCTGGCACTGTGTGTGAACACTGCCTGCCACTGCTGGACTCCTTCTCCTTGGCCACAACCCTGGCCAGGAGCTGCAGCCATCCCTTTTGCTGCCAACAGCAGCGGTACTTGGCCACTATGTACCTGGGAACCCATATTCTCATCCATCCTCCTGGTATTTATGCAGTAGCCCTTTTACATCTCTGCCTGTATAGACAGTCAGCCTTAAAGAAGGGAAAAGAAACCCAGCTCATGTGGGTCACTTCTTTTGGTTCTCTTTGTGCAGCCAGAGAAGTTCTCACACAGTAAAATCCCCAGCTGACAAAAAAATTTTGGACTGTGCCATATTAATCTGTGTGAAGGCTGGAAGCAGACACATCTTCACAAAGACTTTCCTCTGTATTCACAAATGAGAGCAGGGAAGACCAAACCCCAAGGGCTGCTCTGAATTTTAACTCAGCAAGTGCTTAAGCATATGCCTAACTTGAACTGTTCAGATAATCCTGTGCTTAAACTTGCTGTTTGTGTTGTCTGACTGTGGTTAAAAGGTCCTTGAAACTCTTGATGAATGAGAACTAGGGGTATTCAGGGAGCTGAATATGATAGGTTAGATCCTGCTTACCTAGTGCAGTCATGTCATTCCATTCATTATTTGACTGCTCACATAAATAAAATGAATAGGATCTGACCCAGGCATTGCACCTATCTGTGAATAATCCATTTTAAAATTTTTGAGAACAGTTTCTCAGGTTGCTTGTGTTTGTTTGGCCCCTAAGCAGACGGATTGCCTCCAAACTCTATCAAATTCTGATTAAATTGTGGTGTGGGAGTCAAGAGGTACATATTAAATAGTCTGTGAGATTACTTTCCACCCTGAATTGCAACACCATACCTAATTAGAAAAAGAGAAATGAGGCTGGAGGAACAAGACACAGAGTTCTGTGAGGAGCTCAGATGGAGCCAGTGGAGTACCTAATGCAGTTTGCACACCTTTGACCAGAGGCTTCAAGGTCTCCACTGAGGATTGATTAAGCTGCATCTTTTATTTTCTTTCTGCCTATTTCTCATGTAAATTGTGCATGCAGAAGGACTGAGCAGGGGGTGAGTCCTTAATGTGGCCCAAGTAGAAATAAGAAAAAAAAAATCTTGTAATTAAATGCAATACCTGTAAGAGGATTTTGAACTGGAGGATAAGGAAGTTCTGAAATCTCAAAATAGGAAGGAATGCCTTTATTTTACTTGCTACTTATGACTATGCTTCCCTTTGTGACCCCACTGCAGTGTTGGAACTGCTCAATCAAACACTGTAATGAGGAACAAGGATTCCTAGTTCCTCCATTGTATATGCCAAAATTCAAGGTCTCTTTATCTGGTGATGACAAAAAATGCAATAGGAACTGAAGAAAAAAAAGGCAAAATTCCCCATTAGCTGAAGAAAATTGCTAACTTTGTATTCCCACAGCTAGGTCTCATGTACCTCAGAGTAGGTCCTGAGCAACCCTCATGTGGGTCCTGAATGGAAATGGCCGAGCTAATTTTCAAAGGGCTTTGTTAAAAGTCATCTAAACAGCCAGGTTCTGAGCTGCACTGACTATCAAAGCAGTGAGGACAGGATGAAAGCTTCTGATAGGAAGGTAACTCTGAACAGTTCATGAGGCTGACATCATCTCCTACTGTCATGGGTTGCACTGCAAGACCAAAACACGTAAAGTCTCATACACTGTAGTTTTGTCTCCAGTTCCTCTAATAGGTGACTTTACTGTGCCCTTGGGCTGTGGTGAGTGGAGGTAAGGAAGGAATAGGAAAGAAAAAGAAAGAATTTTTTGGATAAAGAAGCTCTTTGCGTATATACACCATGGTTATGCATGTACACACAAACTCAGAATATTGGTTCATTTCCTTTTGGTCTCATTGATTCAACTTCCCAAGCATAGATAGATGTCTAATTCTCCGCCTAGGTTTTTGTACTGAGAAGGAGGAAGGGATTCCAATTTAAAGGCCTGCAACTCTGCAAGAGGCATGTGGGTAGGAACATAGTATTTGCACATTGATAAGGCATAATAATTTACTGCAGTTTAAACTCACAGCCTTTTAAAGTAAATCTAGTTAGGCTGTGTTCACTAGCAATACACCCACACTACAAATACTATGTTAAGTGGTAATAAGATAAAATCTGGAAAGGCAGCTGTGAAGCAAAATAACATGTATGCAGGGATAAGCAGCACATAAGTAGTACAAATAGTTTTGAATCATCAGTGAATATACATCTTGGAAGGCTGTATTTTGTCCTACAATGCCAGTGAGACAAATAGTTTACACAGAAAATTTATTAGCTAGTGTCCACTAAGGAGATAATAAGAGATGTCCAAAGAAACTGAGAAGAATTTGGTAGAATAAAAATTTTTTAGAGCACAGCTTGTGATGTTTACCAGTGTATTTGCTCCATTGGAAAGCTGCATTTGAACAAAGCAATGCTGTTTGTCTTATGTACCTAAACTACTGAGAACAGAACAAACTTTTATTTTCACAGCACAATAATTTCGTAAGTAGTAGGTCACAGTCTCCAACATTTATCAGATCTTAGCCCTTTCCTTCTCTCCTTTTCCTCTTATTCTCACAGAATATTCTGAGTTAGAAGAGTCCCACAAGAATCAAGTCCAGCTCTTAAGTGAATGATCCATACAGGGATCAAACACATAGCCTTGGTGTAATCAGCACCATGCTCTAACCAACTGAGCTGATCTCAGGGTTGTCTTTCATCTTGTTTTGGTTTAAAAAATGTGAATTATGTTCCATCATTAAAACAAAACCAATCTTAAATCAGATTTACCCCTCTGTATCTAACAGACCTTTCCTTATCAAAGTTATACTAGCATTAGTCCTCTGTAGTAACTGTTTAGTTTACAAGAGAAGTGTATTTCTCCACAGACTACCAATATCATTTCATCAGAAGAAATCCTGAGCTTCTCCAGCTTTTATATGCTATGAAAAGTCATTATGAAACTGCCTGGAAGATGGAAACTATTCACTGAATGGGTCATTAGCAACATGTTGTATAAAGGCTTCCCAGGGCTGCTCTGTACATCTCCCTTTTCCTGACCTGGATGGACAAGCTGTCATGATCAAGACCCCCAGCAAAACTGCCAGGCCCCTGCAAGGAGGTTGGGTAGTTATGGGGTTTTGACACAGTAAGGAATCTTTGCATCCTGTATCAAAAGAAGTATTTTATTCCTTCTTGGAGGCTCTGGATGGATCCCAGCTAGTTAAAAGGGCAGAGTCATGTGGCGCAAGAATAGCAGACAGACATGTCTCATGGCTAATCTCAGATGCAGAACACCTTACTTCCCTTCTGCTGTGCTGCAGCCATCTTAATGTCACCAGTGTGTTCCCTTGAGTTCTTGGGATAGCATGAGTAATGTTTGAAATGCAGATGTAGATAACATGCTTCAATGCTATCAACTGCCTTTAAAGCCACTGTACGTAAGGGGAAAAAACACTGAGATTATAAAGTCTACTGCTTTGCATGGGTGAAGGAAATCAGCCAAACTAGGCTTCTGATCTCATCTATACCTTCCATGTAAACTTATTAGATGAATAGGAAATTTTAAAAGAAATAGTCTAAACACGGATAAGAAACCAAGATGGAAACTCACTTTCATTTCAGGTGAAGATCTGAAAACAGAGAGCATGATCACTTGATATGTCTTGAGAGCAGAGCCAGAAGTAGGTTCTTACCTCATCAGAACAGATGAAATTCAGAAATTTGCCTTTTTCTAGCAAAATTTTGGACACATTAGCTGCATCTATATTAAGTCTGAAGGGGAAATTTTAATGGAAGAATTTTGAGGCTGAAAACCAGGGCCTGACTGGGAAATTGCAACCACACTGTAGGGTTAAACTCTCATTCACCTCATTTAGCCTTTGTTCCTTTCTAGTAGTGAAAAAAGTAGAGAAAGAGAAGTTTAAGCACAATGAAAATTCAGAGAGTAAAGTTTAGAAATGGCATAAGAATGTAAAGAAGAAAATGATTAGAGAATTTCTGTGATAAGAAGAGTACAGTGTGGAGCTAGAAAGGAAGGATAGAGATAGTGGAATGTGGGAACAATCCTACTGTACCTACTAGGTCTTGGAGAGTAAAATTTTTTCAGTGAAAAAAGGTGATATCTTGGTTTATCTCAGCCTGTTTGTCAAACTGAGCATGAGTTCTTTCACAGCGATTCAGGTCCTGGCACAAACTGAGGGAAGTTAAAAATTAATGACTTATGGGAAGTATGCTGCTTATGGCAGAGAGTGGAGCCAAGGTCAACCCTGTTGCTCTACCAAAAGACCAAACATCACCACCTGCATTTGTCCCAGCACTGTCTCATAGCAGCAGGAGCGTTTGGGAAACCCAACAAACCCAGACAGATCCATTCCACCTCCGATAGGAGCAGTGCTTAAGGGAAAGGGACACTCTCCAGCTGAATGGTGGTGCTTTGATTTAGTGCTTCTCTTGCAACTTCTGCCATCAGGGCTTCTGTGATGGCATAGGTGTAATTGAAGCTGTGTGAGGTGATCTGCTTGGGTGAATGAGAGCACAGGTAACATCTGTGCTTCCCAAAGTGAATGTTAACAGGCAAATAGCATCTTAAATTGGCATGGGCTTGTTGAAAGCTGGCTTTGATGCTACTATCCTGCACTGCAGTCTGCAGTCAACCCAGCATTTAATGCTGAATTGGCCCATAAAATGTTTCCAAATGCTTCCCAGCTGGGCAGCGTGTAAGAGGCAATGTCCCCAGAGCTGATATATCAACAGATCCATACAGCTGTGGATGGGCTGGGACTTCTCTGTGGCTTTCTGCTGGCTCAGGTGGTTTTCTTAAACGGATTACCTCGAGTGTCTGCAACAAAGGATCAGTCAGCACCTTCTATAATACATATAGAAAAGTCTCAATCATAACTGCTGAAGCTGAAAACCCATCTGTCAAAGTAGCTTTGAAATGTTACAGATTTACTGTTTTCTTCTCCAGGTACGTAAATTTTTAGAAAACCTGAGAGTGGGGTTTGGATAGACATAGTCAAAAGAAGCAAAGAAAAAAAATAAGAATAAAGAAAAACAATTAAGTGAATGTTTCCTGGCAAAGACCAGCAGAAGGATGTAGCTGCCAAAAGAAGAAGCTGCCTTTGATTAACCTTTACATTCAGAATGCACTCACTATTCTTTTCATTTGGGTCTCATTGCAGCAAATGCTTAAAAAGGTCCTGATTCATGTGATTGCTTTAAAATATTTTTTATTTGTAACAGCCTCCAAATATAAATCTGCATATTCAGGATATCTGAGTGCTGGTTATCTTCCTGTCCTTCCCACAAGTACCTCGTGGACACTGTTCTCTTGAGCGTGGGGAGCAGTGTGTGCTGGGCTGCAGATGGGGCAGCAGTGCCTCTCCTCCATCTGACAGCTTTGCTTTGCTTTGGCAGCCGTATTTCCTACATGCCCACTCACGGTAACAAATGAGCATGTACAAGGATGGAAGTGTGAGACCTGTGTGATGGGAGGTGATTTGCAATGCCTGGCTGCCAACGTGATTGTCAATGTCAATGTGAGAGTAAGCCTTTCATAGTAGGCAGAGGGCTAGGAAATACAGGCAGTGCCAGGGACAGAACAGGAGGGGAGTGGAGAGGATGGGAGAGACCCTTCTCCACTCTGGAGGATGGCTTTAGTGATTACTGTCTGGAATGCCAAGCACCAGCCTTTAATGATGGCTGCAAATGGCATTCATGACTTTTTTAATTCCTCCAAAACAACCTTTTCTCCCTTCCTTTCATTCTCCCCCTACTGCTTTCTTTCCTGCATGTGATTTGCATTTCTTGTATTTTTGATTTTCTCTTAGAATCATAGAATCATAGAATTGTTCTTATTCGGAAAAGTCCAACTGTTAACCCAGCACCTCCAAGTCCACCACTAAACCATGTCCCTAAGCATCACTTCTCATCTTTTAAATACCTCCAGGGTTGGTGATTCAACCACTTCCTTGGGCAGCTTGTTCCAGTGATTGATAATCCTTTTGGCAAAGAAATTTTTCCTAATACCCTGTCTAAATGTCTCAAAGTGAGGCCATTTCCTCTTGTTCTGTCACTAGTTAACCAGAAGAAGAGGCTGGCCTCCACTTCACTACCATCTCCTTTCAGGTAGTTTTAGAGAGTGATAAGGCCTGCCCTCAGCCTCCTTTCATCCAAGTTAAACATCCCCAACTCCCTCTGCAGCTCCCCATAAGACTTGTGCTCCAGACTCTTCACCAGCTTTGTTGCCCTTCTCCAGACACACTCCAGCACCTCAATGTAGTGAGGGACTCAGAACTGGACACAGGACTTGAGGTGCAGCCTCATCAGTGCCAAGTGCAGGACGCCAGTCACTGCCCTGGTCCTGCTGGCCACACTATTTTGGATACAGGCCAGGATGCTGTTGAACTTCTTGGCCATATGAGCACACCTCTGGCTCATGTTCAGCCCTTGTCAACCAGATCCCCAGGTCCTTTTCCACTGGGCAGCTTTCCATGCACTATGCCCCCAGCCTACAACACTGCATGGGGTTGTTGTAACCCAAATGCAGGACTTGGCACTTTGCCTCGTTGAACCTCATACCATTGGCCTTGGCCCATTGATCCAGCATGTCCAGATTCCTCTTCAGAGCCTTCCTACCCTCATGCAGATCAACACTACCACTAACTTGCTGTCTGTGAATTTACTGAAGTTCATCATCCCCTCAACCAGTTCACGAATAAAGATATTAAACAGGACTGGCCCCAACACTGACTCCTGAGCAACACTACTCTTTTCTTCTCTCCTTCACCCCATCTTCATCATCTCTCCCAAATCATTAATCTCTTGCTACTCATCAGAATGTATGCTTCCTCAGCCAGGTGCTGGCAGCTCTGGAGTGACTCTGGCAGTGGGAGAAGGAGTGGGCAGGGTGTGCTGCCTACAAGCCCTGGCTCAGCATGGGGCAGCAACAGGCTCTCTGGTGCACCATACCCAGGGTGGTACCCTGGGACCCAGCACTTTAAGGTAGCTGCCTAGTCTGAACTAGTCATCTCAGCTTCTTCTCTGGTCAGTGAGGAGAGTCAAAGAGAGATGGTTAAGGTAGGATGGGTAGCTCTTCTTAAGTGACCTTAGACAATCAATTCTGACTAGATATCCAACTTTTAGATAACTAGAGCTGCATAGAAGAAATATCTCTCTATTGCATAGAGATGAAGGGAGGACAAATAATTCAGATGGGTGAATCATAAGTCATTTACCTTCTGAGAACTCAAGGTTTACCAGCTCTTTTCACCAAGGGTCTTGGGGCATTTTATTAATTTTGTACAATAGACATATATTATCATACCCTTCTCCTATAGGTTTTTGAATAAAGTACGTAATTTCCTTATATTATCATCTAATGGAGCTATTCCTGTGCCAAATAGGTGGAGGCTTGTATTTTGGAGCTAGAGGCTTTGTAGAAAAGTCCCACTGACCGTTCATTGTATGTGTCATTGCACAGACCCTGAATGAAGTTTCTCAGCATGTGATGAGTTCACAGCATACCTGCCTCCACTTTAGTAGCTAGGTCTGAGGACATTAAAAGTGCTGAGCAGAGTGCTGGAGCCCAGACTCTGGCTAGAAGAGTGGGGTTTGGGGTTTTTTTTGAGCACAAGTGACACTGCAATTTAGTAATTATCTTACAGAAAGGGCTGTAGTTGTGCTTGGCTCCTGCAATGAAATGCTGACAAATTTCAGAAACACTGTAATTCACTGTATTAGGCCTGGAAGATTTAACTGGAAGATTTGTCTGGCTGGCTGCTGATAAAGTGAAGAATTTGTATTTCAATCTGTGAATACTGATCAGGCTTGGATGGCAGCCTGTTCAACCAGGTTAGCATCAAGGTACTTCTAGGCATGCTCAGGGTTATATCTCTAGGGGTAGAGGAATATAAACCAGTAAATATAAGGAAAAAAAAATCACTAAGTCAGAGCCAGTGGAAGTCAGGGCCAGTGGTTTGGGAGTTGTTTTTCTTTTTTTTTTCAGTGTAATTGTGGATGTAGGTGCCTACATCTTCCCTAAATCCTAGATGTATTTCTGCAGAACTGGTCGTTAACCAGTAAAGTATTTTGTCCTAACAGTTGTGTTAAAAATTGTATTAAATATGTATCAGATTTGGGATCTGAAACTCACTTGCATGAGTTTCTCGTTTTATCTCAGAAGGACTGAACTGAGATGAACCATGTCTCCAACCACAGTATTTCCTAGCAAGATGAAATAATCATGACATCAAGCCAGAACTGAGACAGTCTGAGATTGGGGCCTGATGTCCTACTTTTGTCTGCCAGGCAGAATCCTTTCCTTTTCCAGTCCCCGTTACGCAGGTGAATAGGAGGTGCATTTCTGTATTAACTTGTCACAGACACGGGGCAACTCCTGGTTCAGGACCAAAGCTACAGTAAAGAGTTAGTCCTAGCATTGGTGTGCATCATACAGCCAAACTGTACTGTTTGTCAGGAAGATGTTTCTGGGAAGTGCAACTGTTAGTGGTATGGTGGACAGAAAAGGAATTTTTATCATAAGATTAAGAGAGGAATGCATGCAGAGACTAAGAAAAACAAACAGTGTAAGTGCACAGGGACAGTATATAATTGTGCAGGATGGAAAGGCTGGAATAGGATCATTAACAATAGCAAATGCTGTCTTTTGTGAACAGATTGCCAATATGAAAGACCTAGATACAAGTCCTTTAGTGTGGGGTCTCTTGAGACCTCTTTTTGAACAGTTACATTTTCAGTGCATCATCATGTTTTAAGGTATATTGAAGAAGTGGGATGTTGGCACACTGTGATGACAGTGGCCAGCAGAGCAGGTTATTAAGTGACTGGTGATGCATCTCCAAAACATGGGCTGATGAAGTGGTAGAGAACTGGGCATTGCTGTCCTGGAGTTAAACGAGATAGAAGAAAGAACATGTTCTTCTGGTGAGTGTGATGACTCAGTGAAATGCAAACCAATGAAAAGTTTGTCAGCTCTAATTTTATACACACTAGTTCTTTCTTCCTTGCATTCAGAGCACAATATCAGCATATTTAATTGTGTGGTTACATGCGAAGAGTAAGCATGCTCTACAGTTTGTGTCAGTAGAGCTCATGAGAAGTCAGATCTCCACAATGCAAATCTGTGTGTGTCTGTGTTTGTATGCCTCAAATGAAGAATGATCCCCATCAATTGCTGCAGGCAGGCTTGTGGACAAGGATCTTCAGGCAATGGGGAAATTAACTCACTGGCATCTCCTTGCTTGACAATAGAGTTTAGCCTGGAACAACTTACTGAGTGTAATCTATTTAAAAAGACAAAAGACAGATGCCTCATTTATTTCAAGAAACTTTGTATTTAAACTATGCTTCCAAGTGAAATATGCCCTCGAGGAATCTCTCTAGTGATGTCAGACACTCACATGCCTCACTTTCACAGACGTGGGGAAAATGGAGTAGAGAAAGCCAAAGCAATTGGGAGCCTTTCCCCTCACACTACTATAATTACCACACAGAAAGCATTACATGTTTGCTTGCTCTCCCTAATGCACTGCTTCATGGCAATCTTCACATGAGCAGTGAATTTCCGTAAGTGAGCAGTGACCTACATTCAAGGCAGAAGCCTTTCTGCTTGCTTTCGGAGTGTGCCCTGGCTGCCTTCCAGTTCAAGTCTGAGATTCTCAGCATTTCATTTCCTGGCTCATCCTCGTTGGGTTTGCTGGGGCTTGGGTTCACTGTGGCACATCTGCATGGAAAAGTCACTGCAAAAAGAAGGGTTGGAGTGAATTTTTGTGGTAAACTTAGACACTACTCTGACATAAGTTATAAAAATACAGCCTACAATGAACACAAATGAATATGTAGTTAAGAAAGCAGGAGCCTGCTTAAAATTTGGACTTGTAAAAATCAAGACTGTGACTCAATCATAGAACATTTTTTTCAAACTTTGTCAAAGTCTTACCATTAAATGAGTTATTGAATTAAAATTTTAGGCTTTGCCATTGATGCTTTGTCCTGCTGTGTACCTTATCACTGGCAGGTGAAGCTAACAACATGTGAAGTGGTGTAAGAATACTGGATAGCATAATAAAAGTGCCATTACAAACCTTTTGTAAGTACAAAATAAGAGTGTGTCAAATGAATGCATTAATAATTTTTTAATGTATTACTTCAGTTTTACAACACCAGCAACCTGGCTTGCAAACTTCCTATTTCTGGTTTGTTCTGCAAGTAAAGCAGTTGTTTGAAGGGCTGCAGAGAGCTGTGGTAGGAGCCTATGAATCACCGACATCTTTCAAAAGAAAGCTCCTCTCTAAGTGTGGCTGTCCCAGTGGTGAGGTGGCATGGAGACCAGACAGACCAAAACCAAAGCAGAAATTAAAGAAATCAGCTGAATCTGCTTAGAGATAACCATTTCTAGAGAAATTCAGAGCAGCTGTTCCTTTGGACTCACACAGCACAGCTTGACAAATACTTCAGAATAAGCAGCACTGGTGCACTAACATCCTCCACAGCTACGAGAGTAACTGAATATTAGGATATGTTGCCTGGGGTCCAGAAGAGAGTTCAGCCTTCCAAGTTATCTCTATCTCTCCCTAACATGGAAATGTGCATGGGCTTAGGGAGCACATTCCTGTCTGCTCCAGCCTGCCACACTACATAAACCACATAAAGTAAAAGGGGAGCAAAATAAAAAGATCAAGTCAAACTATCCACAAAAAGAATCCCTCCAAACTTACAGCCCAAAGAGTGAAAATTCTGAAAATCCTGAAAATCTGGCAAACCAAGGGGAGTTTTTCTTGGCGAGTGAACAAATAAGGAAAATATGGGAATGAGTCATTAGGGTCAGGGCTAGTTCAGACTTCAGATCAACTGAAGTTTGTTTCAGGCAACTGACTTTTTCTGTGACACAGACACAGGAAAAGCTGACGCGGCAGAATGAAAATAACAAATTACCGTGACTCCACAAGGATCCTCTGTCCCAGTAAGCTGGCTACTTGCTGGGAGTTTACTGACTGTGGGGAAGGGCTCTCCTATATTTGTTTTAGTTTCTTCACTTCAGCCAACTGGGGTAGCCATACTTCAGCATAAAAATGGATCAGGAGTGATAACAGTGGTGATTCTGGCTATTTCTCTAAGTCAGGAGGGATTTCCCACCTTATCTTGCAGTAATCTCGCTTTTCAGAGAGCCTCATTTAGTGTTGCTCTGCCTTACTAAGGAGAGCAGACCAGGACTGTTTCTGTGGGCAGCTGGTGCAGAGTGCCCTCAGCAGCAGTCATGAGAGAGACCTCTCCTTTGCGCTTGGGCAAGTGTGTTGTACAGGACCTTAGTGCATTATGGTTGAGAAGTGCTGACCCATTGCAGCTGGGCTGGTGCTGAGTGTCCCTTCGAAATACCCCCTCTTTCACTTCCATTTCTGCTTTTGTTCCTGCAGAGCACCACTGTGCTTTACTTATTTCTCTGTCTTGCTCTATCTGCTTCTCCTTTTCTTTCCTCTCCCTCATCTCTTTACTCCACTTGTTCTCTCTTCCCCTTCTTGTTCTGTATGTGTTTCCCCTCTGGTCTTCTTCAAAAATTGCTGCTACCATTCTCCATGGCTAGCACTCAGTGATCCTCACCCTTCTGGAACACTGAACAATGTTGAGCTCAACCACTGCAACAAAACTCGTAGATAACTTAATCCCTGGATATTTTTCTGGTTCCTGTGCTATAGAAAAAGATGTTTTGTGCATGAAGATCTAAGGCTGGCAGCTGTGTTTTACCTGGAGGAATATAACAGCCAAATCCACACCATGCTAACTCTAGCTTTTAGGTCCACTGCTAATACAAGCTGCTACGTCCAAAGCTAACACTGTGCTGAACCAGGATTTTAATTTGCAAAAATAAACAAAACTGCAAAACTGCATTGTTTAGCTAAGAATTCAGTGTTCTCATTTTTCATGAGAAAGCATGGGAAACTGAAGAACAACACTCTGCCACCAGGCACAGCACGAAGCAAGGTAAAGGCAAATTAATAGTACTGGGCTGCTTTCTTTACATAATTGCCTGGGGAAACCACCTAAAGCAAATCTGGATGCTAAAAATGTCTTCAGGGATAAAAATATCAAGCAATTTTCTGTTCAAAAAAAGATGCCAATACTCTGAAACTTGACTATTTTTCCTCAGTGCTTAAAAGTGAATCTGCTGAGGTTCCATCTCTCCTCTTGGTAATGTGAGAGTAAAAGCTTTTCTGAAAAAAATAACATGCACTCGTGTCCTCTCTCACCATTCAAAACAAAAAATGCTTCTTTTTCTATGGCAAAAGCACATCTTTCAGCTATTGCTATGAATTCAGAAGTCATGTGTTGGTATCAGCAACCCCTGCCTTGATTAAACCTGTTTCCTTCCTATCCAGCCTGCTGGACTGAAACACAACTCTAACACTGGCATCCCTTCATCACACTCATATAAATAAACAAAAAAAAATTAATCACTAAACTGAGAGCAGGCATTATATATCATTAATAAGTATGACCACAATAGGACATGAAAAAAAAATTCATCTGAAAATTCCTGGTATGTATTCTTCCTTTCATCTATTTTTGCTTTTTAAAGGAAAAAGAAAAATCTAGTAACTACCTTAATTTCTTTTAGGTTGTGCTTATTTTTAATCAAAACCAAAACCTACTCAGAGTGCTGGGGGTATGTGAGATAGACCAATTCTTCTCAAAGTGAGAAGTGTAGAATAATTTTGAGAGGGATCAGGGAAAACCCGTCTCACATTTGTTTCCATTCTTTTTTCCTGTGGCTTTGGGATTCCTTTCCTCTTTGATGGCCATAGGATGAAGTGGCAGAAAGAGGATGTGACAAAAGTTGGGGTTTTGTGTAATACTTTCACCGTGTGCTGGCATGGCAAGTTGAGGTGGGGTCACAAAAATTGCATTTGCCCACCACTGCAGAAGCAGCCCCACAGAGACTTCCCCAGAGGAGGAGGCGGCTGGTGGGATTGGATGGGAGTGCTGAGAGCAGGAGGGAGGCATGGCACAGGGGGCCAGGGCACCAGGATGAGCTGGAGTCAATCTCCCTCGGACAAGAGTTGATTGTTACATGGGTACATTGCAAATTTGTATCCCATTAGTTAATCGGTTTAAATGGATTGTACAATCTGAAGGAAACAAAGAGGTGTGGGTGCAAATCCATATTACTTATGAAAGAGGGATTCATTCTTCCTCCTTTTTAACTCTCCCCTGTGCTAGCTCTCTGCAGGGTGCTATGCTAACTCCTTTGTTTGGTATGGTGAATATTTAACTTGTTCCATTCTGTGAAGAAGCAAAGCACCCAGAGGATGCAGGAAGACCACTGTTCTTAACAGTGTGGACCAAGTCAGCTGGACTGCAAAACTCTACCCATGTCAAAAATTACAATCTCATCGTCAACAGCCTCTCTTTTTGGGTCCACAGGGGCTGTGTTAAAGACAAAATTAGTATGTGTTTCTTAGTTTCAGGTGTCCTTGTAAAATCAGTAGCTACTCACTTTGCTTAAGGAGCTTTTCTACCTCTTTCTTGCCTACTCCTTTTATACAATTCACTAAACCTGGCTTAAATGCTGTGATAATTAATTAATTGCCTACACACTACCTGTTAATGCTGCTTTAAAAAACCACATCCTTCTTTGGTTTCCTGGATCGAAGTCTGAGCAGCTTAAGTCATACCCTATGAAAAAGAAAGGGAAGGTTGTTTTTTTTTTTCTTTTATAAGGCATATTATGTTAGGAGCAGCACAATTCTCAGGGACTCAAGAGGCTAAGGATATGTGAGAGCAGCAGTGGGCTGTGTTGCCACTAACACTGCTTGCTTGGATCCTGCTTCTCAGACAGAATTGAAACTTTGCATGTGTCTGACTAACTTGTGTACAACATCTGATGTACAAAGATGTGATTTGTGCATGCAAATCCCTGTTGCACAAGAAAATGTAAAATTTGCTGAGACATAAGCTTTTACCACATGCAATGTTTGAATTTCTCCACTAACTATGATAAAGCTAGCTTTACATATGACTTTTCTGAGTGCTTTGCAGACTAGGAAGATAAAACAATACTGTCAAAAGTGGTTTGGAAGATTTCGGAGCAAGAAATTTGCCCAAGGATTTTAGAATCACTATTGTACACAAAAAGCCTGACAACTGTGTGTGGGTGGGAAGAAAGTCAGCCTGTTCCTTATGCAAAATCACAATCAATAAGAGCAGAGTGATGGCTAGGGTGTGAGGGGGTTACGTTGCAAAGAACAGGGATAAGTGAGACAGCAATAGCTGCAGTCAATATAAATCAGTTCAGATCTTAATCATCACTGTTTACCACAAGAGCTGAGGAGGAAAGAGGCTATTTATCTCTTTTTTCTTCTCTCTTCCAAACTGTCACCAGCTGCCACACCCTTCTGTCTTAGGGGCACAACCCCTGCAGCCCCATCTTCATCCTCCCTTATCAGATTTTACTGTGTTCTGTCTTCTTCCTGGCACACCAGTTTTTCTACATCGCACTACTTGCACGCTGGTGTGACAACATGAGCAAGTGCTTCACGTCTTCACTATCAGAGCCTCAAATGGTCCATGCCAGAACCACCATGCCTCCCCTCAGAGTTGGAGTGTATTCACTGAAAAGTCCACTGCTGTCTAGTAGCAGCCTACTGTGCAGCTTTTTTAATGTACCTTTAAAAACATCCTTTGCCCTGTTGCCTACAAAAATCAGAACTACAAAAAGGAAGTGGTACCTTCAGCTTGCTGTGCTGATCAGTGTTGCTTCATTTGCTCTCTTACTTGATCATCCATGTCCATCTTCTGCACAGCTGCTACTTAATGGGACCAGGAAAAAGCTTCAGTAAGCTCTCTGATTGGAGCCATGCATATCAGAAATCACAGATGAAGTTGCTGGGCACTCCATCCATTAGACCTATAATAAACAGAAATATAAGAGCCAATATCGAGCAACATTTGGCCCGGTCTGTCTTGATTGATCTGTTGCAATAAGCAGTTTCTCCACTGTTCTGGCTCTTCACAGTTGACTCAGAACACATTGCCAGAGTGCTCAGGCTTCATATGCACCAGTAAAAATGCAAAGTATGCAAGTGTGACCCATGCTCCAGGTTAGCATTTATACAGGAATCAGTGAGTACACTCTCTAGATTTGCCTTGTGATAATCAAATAATGAGAGGTCACAGATTGGGAAAGCATTCAAGGGAAAGAGTTTAGACTCTTGGCCCAGATTGCTTGTTTTCATATTTTCTTCCCAGTCTGTAGAGTTGTTTTCTTCCTTTCCCATCAGAAACACTTTCTGCCTGTGTCATGCAGTTTTCCTGGTGTGTGACATGTGCATGTTCAAAACCTCCTGGTGACAGCAAGCAGAAACAAGGCTCAAGAGAGCCCGCTCCTGTCAGTCAGCTGGGCGTGATCACACAGGTATTATGAGTGTAAAACCTGATGCATTTTCCATGATTTCTGCGTTTCTGCTCCCCTGCTTGCAAAGAATTTGCAAAATCTCTTCTGGAAGCAGAGTGTTGTGTTTGCAAATGAGAAATCCTCCTCTCCCCTTTTCTTATCTCTAATCGGTGATGTCCAGTGTGTCCAAAGCAAAAGAAACTCCAGAGAATAAAAAAGCACTAAAAATGCTGCTTTAGACCACAGAAGTACATTGTAGTTCCTGCCTGCTGAGTTCACAGCCAGGACACAATCTGTATTTGTGGCCAGCACTCGTCACTTCCTCAGCAGCTCCCCAGACACTTCTGGCCACGCTGGGGTATGTGGGGAACCTGAGGAAGCCCACGCTGTGCAGGGCTCTGTGGAGGTGCTCAAGAAGGCACCAGGAGAAGGCTGCATGGTTAGCACCCCTTCACTGGAGGTGCTGGGGGAACTTTCCCAGGGGTGCTAGCTGCTGGCCAAGGGCAGGGGGTGGGGACCACAGGCAGTGGGGAGGGGAAGGAGGTGCTGAGAACTGGAGGCAGTGTAGGCAGCTGCTCTCAAGAGACAAAAGCAGTGATGCCAGTGAAGGGAGCTTGCTAAGGATGTCCTATTCACTGTTTCAGAAACTGTGATTTTGACAGCAGTATGACCAAGGCAGATCAGTTACTTCCAGCACAACGCTAGCTCCAGGCTCTGCAGCTAACTTAGCTGATGTCTGTGCAGAACAGACATGCCACAAAGACACAATAGCACAGAGCACACAATGCCATACAGAGGGTACCAGCAGTGCCGGAACGGTACTCTCTTTAGGTATATTGGCCTCAGTGTAACTTAGTTAATGCATGGAACTCCATGGAGCTGGTGTACTTGGACCTTTGTCTCCCTGCATGAAGCTCCTCTGGATGACCAGTATGTTCTGGGTGGGAGAAACAGGGGAAAGGTCCCAGGAAAAACAAGAGGTGTTTTTTTTTTTTTTAAGGTTATCCAAACAGTGCAAGGCAACATAGAAACTAAGTTCCCAGACCACCTCCCATTATCTGTCTCCAGCCTGCTTGAGGAAAGCAGTAAAACTCCTGCAAGAAGTAGTGTGATATGCTGTTCTCTACTGAACTGGAGATGCCTGTAAATGTACATTGACCTGGTTTACTATTCTTTCCAAGTATTTCTTGTTGGCTCCTCTTATTATCTATTTAAACGCCCACTACATGGGTTTATTTAGAGAGGTGTTCACTGAGCCCTCCTGGGAATAAAGCAGTGTTAACAGTGGTTTGCATCTGAGCCAACATCCTTTCCTCTACCATCATCACCCCAGGATTACTTCACAGTCAGCACAAGACAAAAGCATGAGACAAAAGCAATGACAGCAATTTCCCAGGCTAACACGTCCCGGGGGCTCATCAGCTGGGCATCAGCTTGCATGTGGAGTGGGGAGTGGAAGGGTTTTCTCCTGTAGGGTGGCCCAGTGCCTGGGGCATCTCAGGAATGTTTCTGGTGCAGAAACACAGAGTGGGATTGGGGCCACACTAGAGAGTGGTGCTGGGTAGGCAGTGGTCTTGGCTGACTGCTCCTCTCAGGAGCAAATAGCACCACCAAGCATGTAGGTGCCCAACCCTGTATGTGCTGTGAAGGATCCATTCAAGAGGGGATGGAATGTATTTGACAACATCACTGCAGTGGTGAGTCTGTTACATTCTTGTGGGGAGAGGCCTTCTTGCTAAGTACCACTAGGAGAGGCATTTACTTGTTGCTGATATATCAAAAAACATCATCTTTGCTGTGGTCCCTGCAAACTCATCCTCAGCACTTTCCTTCTGCTTTCCTCACAGATAGTATTTTCCCAGTACAAGAGATCTTGCTTCATTCCCTCTATTTCTTAGAAACAAAACATAAACAAAAGCACTGTATGAACATGTGGGTCTCCTGTGTAAGGCTCCATTAAGAAGTGCTCCTGCTCAGGGCTGGATGAATCACTCTGAGCAGGGCTGTTTCTAAGCACACGCCGTATGTGCTTTAGAGCAAAATAGGAAATACCTGCACTTCAGTCTTATAACAGTCGTGCTTGAATCAAAGCAGATGATTTGTAGCCAGGGCCAGGTTCACAAGAAAGGGCGAGGTTGCTAGAAAATCAAAATGATAAAGCTTCCTGTTTTTAAAGATGGATTTCAACAATGATTATTGCTGCCTCAGAGAAGGAAATGGATGCTTGCTAGCTGAAAAGTACCTCTCTATTTCTCCTTGCATTAGTGTGCCAAAAAGTTCACACAAACAAGTGAATTGTGCTGGAAATGAAAGAGGCTTCCTTTCAGAGTTCTCATCTACAGTAAAATTACTATGTGCTCTCAAAATTAAGGCTACTCTGTGTTCTGCTGTTATGCAGGCTTTAGGCTTTCTCCTTGGCAACGCAGAGTGCCCTTAAGAACTAGAAGTGCTCAATGTCTTATGACTTTATTTTCCTTATATACACAATGATTAAAACAAAAGACAGCTGTTAACTTCAGGAAGAAAGCCACCATGTAATAAATCTTCTGTGCTGCACCATAATAATAATCCTCTTCAGACAGACACAATTTAGCATAAGAGTTGTCTACATTTGGTACTAGTTACCATAAGAAGGTATTCTTTTATTTCCAAATATATGTGAAAGCTGGCTGCACATTACTGAGCTGCTGTTTGTGTTACAAACAGAAAGTGAAATCTCTTTTTTTTCTTTTTAAATGACACTTCACCAAAGGCATAATGTGCTTTCTGTGCCAAAGCGCCATCAAGACGGTCAAGTGTCCCCCCCAGTCACAGCAGAACACACCCTCGCAGGGCCACAGCACCACAGAAACAGATCTGTAAGGTAAGCTCACGAGCTGCTGCTGAATGACGTGGCCTTTACTAGGATAAGCACACTGTGGCAGAAGCATGCAGATTTTCATTGCAATGCTTTGATACAGACTCTAAAATGCTTGGATGCAAAAGGGATCCTGCCTGGATGTGTTAGCGCCTTGACAAAGCAAAATCTGCATTTATTTTGAACCTCTGGTGAACAACACAGTAGCACAGAATTCATGTAGGTAAAAAACACTGAGTCAGCCTGCTTGGTTTAATCATTTCTCAGACCTTGCAGGTAAGCTCCATGAATATCCCTGTGGATTTTGAGGGAGATAAGATTTTATGTGCCAGGTGTTGCAGAGGATTTAGTGATCCTCTTGAGTTTAACAGTGATATAGAAGGTGGTACGAACAGTTCTTTGTCAAGTCCCTCCTACTCATCTCTGTTTTTGGAGGCTGAAGATAAATTTGGTGTCACCTTGAATTTTTTTTTGAATACGTTTCTCAGGGTAGTTGTTGTACAATAAGTAGGTAATTGGATACAAAGAAGGTACAAAGAAAGTAATTTGCATAGATTTGATGTTTTTGATATGGGAGTACTTATGAAATGGTGTGTGAGTTCAGGGTCATGATTCATCTTCTGTAAAGTCAGTGCTGAAGTTAAGATTTAGAGCTAGGTGCACTTCTCAGACCGCTTGCTAGGCTTAGCACATGAGCAGTAAGAGAATGGATAAAACATTTAAGAAAACATGAAAAGAAATCCCAAAAGTTCTTCCTTACGTTTATTTGCTTTTTGAAAAATGCCTTCAAACTGGTAGAACTCAGGTTTCTGAAAAGTTTCTGTACATTTAAAACCTTTTCCAAATAAAAGCTTGTGTAAGGACGAAAAGGTATGGCTGGAGTATTTGCTGCTATTGGAGCAGTTCTTGGATTATGAAGCAGATCACTTCAAGATGACATGTTTTATGTTGGAAATAGACATGTGGCCAGATGTCCTAAGGACCATGGGAAATATCAAGGCAATTTAAAGCAACCTTTTCCTGTTCGTATTCCACATATAGTCCAGAAAAATTAAGGAATTCACCAACTATTTGTGAGCATGGTTATAGTGTTAAGTAAAGGGAAAGGAGGAGGACACACAAGACTGAGTCCTGATCACTTTCCCTGTCCCATTGCTATCTCCCTGCCTAATCCTGGTTTGGGCCACTCTAACAAGAGAAATTTGTTGTGGGGTGGACCATGACCATGGTGGTGGGAGACAAGTCCTTGGACTTCTTTTATGCAGTCATAAGACACAGCATCTCAACCAACTCGCCAGATTTTTCCACTCCCTTGTAACCTAAGCATATTTAAAACAAAACAAACAAACAAACCCAGGCAAAAAAAAAAAAAAAAAAAAAACCAAAAAAAGAGACATATTAATTTAGAACACTTAAAACTGTCAGTGAGATTGTAGTTCAGCCATATAGGAAGCTGGTCTCTTTTGGTCTGTACGACGTAAAAAATGCAGCTGGTCCATAGTGCAGAGAACTGATCTGGTAGAAACACACTGTATTACTTCAGAGAAGATGACCTCCATGAGGCCTGGATGACCTTGAGACATTCACTCCAGCCTCAAACATTTTGTGATCCAAATGTCTGTGAAAATTTCTTTGTCCTAGAAAACTTTATGCCACATGTGCTATAAGCTTGTCCATGCTACCCTAATTCTGCACTGACAATTTGTACTCTCACAGCTGGAATAACATGAACATAGGACCAAAAGAATGCAATAACCACCTTGCTGGGAACTATGCCTTATTCAACAGAAATGCCAATTTATGCCCAGACTATGTCCAAATTACACCTGCTAGTACATATCTCTGATGTTGATCACTACAGGATCATGTTTAAGAATAAAATGGAAGCTGCAACTTTTCCTGCCAAAGTTAGACAAGGCCCTAAACAAAGTAGCAGGCCTGCTTATTCATATAGAGTACCTTTGTTTTACAGGCACGAGCCAGTAAACTGTATTTTCTGCTGTGCTCAGCACTTAATTTAACTAAAGCTGACAGTGCTCCCATTACTGCCGCCTTCTTGCCACTGGACTTCAATAACCTATAGATTGTTCCTATGTGGGTAACACAGAAACAAGGTATATTTCGAAGTGAGGCCAAAACAAGGAGAAGTGGACCTCTGTGCTAAGGGCAGCCTGAAATCCCAAAAGGGAACTGACCTAATCTGTGACACGACAAGCTTAGTTTCACATTGGGAAGTTTACTTGAGAAACAAGTAAGTAAAGTATTCCTCCAAGTCATTAGCTAATTTGGATTAGGGAGAGAAATACTTGAAACTGTTGTTATAGACAACAGCTGCATGCCCCTTCTAGGAGAAATTCAGCAAATTTTCTAGTTCTAAGAGATAATGCCACTCCATGAATCCAAATCTTTGGTTATGACTTAAGCAAAGGTTGCTCATATGACATATGGCAAACAGAACATCATCTATGACATTAACTTTAAATTACTCAGCAATAAATTCTGATCCAAAATTCCTGCAAATCCTGAAGCTAGTAGAGCTGCATAATTATTTACCTGAATTAGTGGCAATGGGCACTGATTTCAAGTAATGAGAATTTGGAGTTTCTTCTTAGCTCTGATTTTGTTATGGATATTTGTCTTTTTAAAAATACTTCATGTGCAGATGATTTTGCAGCAAAAGCAAAACACTCAACCACTAACCAGGCTCTGAACTGATGAAGAAGGAGAAGTTTGATTTCTCTTCTGCTTTTAACGGCCACTGGAGTTGCTTTTACTTTCAAAGACGCAAAGTTGAGCAACTGTGGCAGGGTATTCATTCCCAGCAAGCAACCTGTTTTTAAAATTCAAGCAAACATGAGTCTCTCCCAGTGTCTGTGAATTCCAGACATCCAGCTGGGGGCTGCTGATAATGAAAAGGAACTGACAGCTATGTCACAGCTGTCCCAATGCAGAGTTAACTTCTCTGTTTCATAAAGAGAAAACCAGCCCAGAGTCTTGATAGTATCCCAAGGGAGAGCGGGTTCCTTGGACATTGGAAATTAGTCTGGCATGGGTTAAAGTAGAATAGTAAGTGGTAAAGTAAGAGAACTTGCATTTTCGTGGCTGAAAAAAAGCAATAAGCTTTTTAATGCTAAGGAAAGCATGAAGCAATCCATCAGCTTCACATGCAATATATTTCCTTTTCATTTGCATCCTTGCCGGTTGTACTCTTCTGAACCAAAATACTAACACTGAGGCTGGATGCACCACAGGGCATGATGGGAGGATGATTTCTGTGGACACAGAGCAGTACCTCTCCAGCAGCGCCAGGCTCCGGCAGCAGTGCGTATCCAGGGTGTCACTCTGAGCATGTACAAATGTGGTTCTTTGTTCCATCAGCTGCTCTGCATGTGATAGGGGGCTGTTTTAGAAACAGGAGTTTCTTATTTATGCTGCCCCAAGGATGAATAAATATATAATTACTTACTAAGATATCCCCACATTGAAAGCCTGGCTTTTCAGCCACGAGGAGTTAAAACTGACACGGCCTTTTCAAACAAGCTAACAGTTTTGTGATTGTGTTCTTGTCCCTTCCTTCCAGTTATAGTGAGTAGTACATGCTGGCCCTGATGTCCCTCAGTGCTTTTCATTTACCATTGCGTGGAAACAGCAGCAGTTACTTATGGTCCTGCCTGCTTTGTTCTTTGTCAACTGATTGCTGCTCTTGAGGCACACAGTGCAAACCTACTAATCATAACCTTCTTGGATGCAGCTGTCCTTATGAGTGAAGAGGTTACTGCTGGGGTTGCAGCATCTCTCAAATATATTGACAGCCTCAGTTTGCTGTGCTGAATAATTTTTCTATGTGAATCAAGCCTTATTATTTTATGCTTCTTAAAGATGCTTTTTTTGCATTTTCTCTCTTTAGCCTGTGACCCTAGTGGAGAAATTTTTGCATGGCCTGATTTGATTGCTAATAATAATTTGCTAATTACCTTTTGCCGGTGAACGTTTGCTAATAATTAGCACAGTGGTAACTAAGAGAACACTTCCTCCCTGTAAGAAGCATGTAAGGTATCTACAGTAACCGTGGAATAACATCTGGTATATAGAAACTTTTTGAATGGAATACTAATAGAAGTTAATGATGGTTTTAAGTTATCTGCGCATGACTTTTTAAGAAGCAACTCAGCACACACGCAATCAGAAAAAGTATTTTAGACCAAAAACCTGAATTTTTCCATGTTCAATTTGATAAATATTGCCTTTCATTGAAAAATTACATTTTTTCCAGAGTAGTCTCTACTCCTTTAATATTATTCTATCTTGGTAGTACCTGCCATTAGCATGTCCAGATGAATTAAAGCAAATCAGCCCAATGACACAGTATGTTCTAAAGGAGACAGGTGACATGACACTGGGGGATGTTTCAACAGAAAAAACACAGGACAGAAAGGCATAGAGAAATTTGGGGAAAACTGACCAGGAGCCAAGGAATATGGCTATATGGCCAGCTCTGCTACCTATGGAGGCTGATGGCTGCATCGTAACCCAGGATTAGTCATTGTTACCAGAGCTGTGTGAGCTGCTTCTGTGAGGCATTTAGTCTCTTTTCTGCTGAAACTCAGAGGGAGAAAAGAGATGCAGTGGGCACTCAGAGCAGGAGTGCCACACTCCAAGCATCAGTTTAACCTATGTACACACTTTCCTACACAGAAATGGTCATTTGCAATTCCACCTCACCATTGCAGATGCCCGGTTCCTATGGGACAGAGGGAGGAAGCAGGATTTAGTGACTTCGTCTCAAAAACATGTTTAACTTTTGTAGCATTCTGTCTTTATTACCTGATGGTGCAAATTGAGGTCAGAGAACTGCATTCACTTCCTTTGTAGACGCACTAATATGGACTGGAGAAAAGATCTCTGTGTTCCAGGCCTCTGATTTTTTTCTCTTCCCCATAATCATTTTAAGCACCATGTAATCTGTGGTACAGAAGTACATCTCCTTATGTGCAGGACACAATACTCTGAACATGAACAGGCTGCCCAGGGAAGTGATTGAGTCACCATCCCTAGAGGTATTTTAAAGATGTAGATGTGCTTAGGGACGTGCTTTAGTGGTGGACTTGGCAGTGTAAGCTTTACAGTTGGACTTAATGATCTTAAGGGTCTTATCCAAACTAAACAATTCTATGATCCTAGGATTCTATGTTGTGAAAAGTACATGCACAAGTAGATGCTGCTACTGCTTTGTCCTTTAAGATCTTTAAGCCTAAATTAAGATTGCAGCATTCGTGTTTTTTGATGAGATTTATTAACCACAATCTCATTTATCTTATCTTTCTTTCTGCTGTTGCTTTACCTGTATACCAGAGGTGCTACATCAATATCAACGTGCAACAAGGAGGAGACTAATTCCACAGAACCTTTCCCAACTGAGACAAAACCTTTCTAAGCAGGAATGTGAAAGAATTTCTTCTGTATCTCTCCAGAAGAGAAGTTACCCAGGTTAAATACATTTTTACATAGAAGAACTAAAGAACAAGTTATTAAAATTAGTAATGTGACTTTTGTATCTAAAGCATTAGTGGCCTTTTTGTTTTGTTTTTATATTAGGTTTTTAAATTATGATTTGTGAATTTATGCTTCAGCTATGTTTCAGTTATGCTTCAAAATTATTGCAAAAAGAATGTGGATACACAAATTTTACTTTACTTGCTTGGTAAAACAGTTCTTACATATGGCCGCTGTTGAAACATTAATAACCTTTCAGAAGAATAGTTAGTATATTTCTTAAACAGATAAAATAGGCGCAAGATCACACACTGGTCAGATAAACCTCCTGTATATAGGACCTCCTATTCAGGATGTTATTTTGAATACAATTATTTATTTACACAAATATTTACAGTGCTGGTGAATTCTGCAAAGGTTCTTTTGAATGAAGAGCTACTTATGGATTCTTTAATGAATAGCAAAATAAAAGTGGGTTTAGACATTGCCTTAATACCTTATTGCTACATTTACCAAATGCATTGAGAGGGCAATAACAGTGATTAATGAGCTATAGCAAGAGACTTATTAGAAGGAACTAAATGTATCAGTCTTGCTGACTGTGAGGAAGCACCTGCAAATATTTATATGGGAGACTATGAGTTCTTAAATTTGATGAACAAAGGTTTTACCCACCAAATGGCATCACTGAGGTTGACAAGATGTCTTCTGGATCACCACAGTAGTACAAATGAATAATGATAGTGCTGCCAGACTTAAATAGATATAAAGGAATTATTAGGCTGGTGCCAGTTCAGGGATAAGATGGCAAAGAAGAGGAAAAAAACCGCAGGAGCTTAATGGCATGAAATGTGTTCTTAAAGGCACCATCTAGGAAGATTTCCCCAGGTGAAGAGAAATTGCTGTCTTTGGGGTAAATAAAACTAGAAGGTCTATTGGTTAACTGGCCTGTGATGGCAAGAAGATGGTGAAAACTGCTAAATATTTGATGATATATTCTAGTACTAACACTGTTATGATTCCACAACTTTGCTATGACATGCAAAAATCAGGGTTACTTCATATAGGCATGCAGAACCTCAACTTCAACATGAAGCAGTTCTTAGAAGAGACTATGTATTTTTTTGTTGCTCATCTTTGTGGTTCCTTACTCTTCCCTGGATTATCGAGAGCCTGCAAAACAAAGGCTGAGTCAAGCTTTTGAAAAGTATCTAGACCACTATCTAGCACGTGCAATAAGGAGCTTCTGAAGAGAAGTTTAGCAAACTTCCTGCACCAAGCATTTCAGCTGCAGTGATAATGTAGAGAAATGTAGATATGCCTGGGGATGGGAGTGAAGAAGGAAGAACTCATTCACTTTCTCTTACATTTTCCACTCTACATTTTATTTTTGCCATGGGTTTCCAGGTTTTCTAGATGCAAAGGAGCCTCCTCCTCCATTCTCCCAAGCCATGCTATTGCCTATCCCAGAGCTACAGGCTGTGATGTCTCCTTCCTTCCTGTTCGTTTTCAGCTGAAACAGGAAAGCAGGCATAAGTGTGTGGCTGGCACACAGATGAGGAAAGGAAAATGCTTTTATTTTGTGCCCAGAGTTTTTAATTAAGGCACCAGCAGGATCTTTCTGCACAGGGACCAAGATTACCTAGTACAAAACTGAGAGGGTGGGACATGGGGAATAATGAATCCTAAAACACACAAAACTGTATTCATGAAATCAATTTGGGCTACTGGGAGGCCAGGGAGCTTTATGGAAATGAGGCAGCCGAGTAAAGCAACGCCTAAAGACCCCGGGAACAATGGGCTCCACTTTCTCAATCCTGTCTGGGAGGCAAAAACGCAGAGCCAGAGCCTCAGTGCCTGTGGCTGCCGCATCTCCCCTGTGCTGGTGCAGCAGCTGTCCCTGCACAACGGGAGATCTCTCCTTCGAGCGGTTGACCCAGAGAGGCAGTTTCTGCGTGACTGAGCATGTACATGCTGTTGGGGCTCTGGTAGTCTCTTTTTTTTTTTGTGACACCACAATCCCAAATCACTGTTGACTGCCAGGCTAAATAAATAATTTCTCCTTCCCCTGCCCCCCCTTGCCTGTTTACACTCCCAGATTGTTGTGGACAATTACATGGGTTTGCCCTGGTCATTGTTTCACCAGCTGTAATGTTAGCACATATTTTGTACTCTCAAGTTTTCTACACATGCCATTCACTTCACTTTCTGGAGGTCTTTTCTTCAGAATTTGCTCTGTTTTGTCTGCATACTTTCCATATGGAAGCATTTAAAGTTGTATGTAATGATATGTTAGCCACTATAGCAATTGTATTTTGAATTGCGAGATCAGGGAAACTGTTAAATACTTAAATTCAACTTTAAATTTATTTTAGAGTGTCTTAAAATATACTCTAGAAATATTTTGGACTATTTTGAAGCAGTAGGCCAAAGGTACCCTTCCAAGCTTCCAGGTAGAGAAGAACAGAGCTAGCAAAGTCCCACCTGAATTTTAGGTTGGGACCCAGATAAACGGGATTTTGGTTCCACTTATGATCTGTGTACCTTGCTTCCCATGGAAAGTGGCACAGTGTTTTCCCACAGACCTCTCAGTGAGGACAAGTGAGGGGGCAGGGGCTAGCGGGGAGCCTCGTTCATGGAGGGCTCATGGTCTCTGTGCTTACTGAAAGGGGGAAGGAAAATAAAGGGAAGAAGACAAGGTTACAGCAACACATCTGTGGGTGGTACAGTGTCTGTGGGTGGTAGAACTTTAGAGCCCAAGCTAAATTTTTCTCATTAACATGGTGTGACTGGGTATTGTCAAAAAGCTTAACTTTGCAGTGACTGCTGGCAAAATATTTGGGAGTGTGGTGAAGAAGAGGAAAATGCTTAACTTACAATGCAGCAGTCCAAAGTGGAGTGTGATTTGAAGCATTGTTTAAGGAGTGGACAAACCACAGTGTAAGATAACCCCTCAAAAAAAAAAAAAAAGTCTTAGAAAAAGAGATGTAAAATACAACACAGTTACCTGACTTAGCCTCAGTTTATTCAGTGATGACCAGGACCAGACATGTTCAAACATCTGAAAGGCAAGACTTGTTTAAGGAAAGCAAGAAGTACAATGTCAGTTGTGCAACTGCACAGTTGTATATTGAGGCTACACTCAGTGTTCTGTCCTGGCTTGATGGGAGGGATAAAAGCAGAAATAGGAGGTGGATGTAGCAATTTCTAGCTTCCCCTCTTGCAATGAATTCAAACTTTTAACTGGATGGAAGTGTAGAGGCAAGCATACCTGCTGTTATCTCTTGACTCCAAATACTGCATTTCATTCACAGATTTTTTTTTTTTTGTCAGCTATGCATGTGCTACGTTTCAATTCTGTTCTGTGTTCTCCTCCATCCTGCATGCATTGTGTAAAGAAAACTGACTATTGCTTGAGGAAAGGATGAGAGTGGTGAAGTGATTCTTCATCTCTACCCTAGCTTTTTAGGTTTTTCAGCTTCCTTCTAACAATATGGAAACGTCGTTTTTACTGTCTTTATTAGAAAATCCTAAAGGGAATTTTGCCAAGTTCCTTCAGTGCTGGAAACCAGAAATTTGGTTCAAATCCAAAATTGAAAAGAGTTTTGTGAAGTCAGCCTGAGTCCCTGGAGATTTGGTTCCTCCTGCTACAAACACAAAAGAAAAAGTCATGTTCTTGCTCCAACCAAGATCTCACATGTGTTCCCACATGACCTAAAGGAACACAGCTTATCTAGCTTGTGCTAATGCCTAACCTCTTTGCAACCAAACACCATGGATGAAATCTTGAATTGAGTAAAGACCAAGTTGTAGTCAATGCCTGGTTCCTCAATATATCAGACTTATTAGGTTGGATATTAGAAAGAAGTTCTTTACAGAGAGAGTGATCAGGCATTGGAATGGCCTGCCCAGAGAGGTGGTGGATTCACCATCCCTGGAGGTTTTTAAGATGAGGTTGGATGTGATCTAGGAATCATAGTGGGGTTGGATTAAGGGTTGGACTTGATGATCTTGGAGGTCTCTTCCAACCCAGTTAATTCTATGATTCTGATTCTATTATTCAGGTAGTTTTACAAAAAATTGTCCTCTGTCTGATTCACAACTAGTGATGTTCAAGCCCTGATCAAGTGTTGGCTTTGTGTGGAGTTTTCACAGCTTCATCTTCAGTGTATTCACTCTGGTGTGTTAGAGCTGGGTTTTGTAAGCTTTGACTGCACTCTTCCTCTCTGTTACACCACAACCTTTCTCCTCCACTGACAAAGAGCCTTCTCCTCCTAGACACTCTTTCATGAAATATATTTTGTTGACACCTCTGACTCCTTCAAATTTTCTTGGTATCTGTGAATGGGCTCAGATATTAAACAGCCAGGCAGAGAGGCAGACAGAGAGTTACACACAGACAATGTGGTTGCACAAGTGTTATTTCCTCTGGAAACCAGACAGAAGAAGAAATTGTCTCAAAGTGCATTTTACAAGCCTGCCTATTTTTACTCTTTGGCTATTTGAATCCTTGGTGTTCAATCTGAATAAAATGCATTCAGCATGATGTTGTTTTAATAGAAAATTAAACGACTCAAGTCCAATGGCTATGACAGAAACAAAAGTTTTTTCATATGTTCAACTCACTAGAGGCCTACAAGCAGATGAGACTGGATGTGGCACTTAGTGCCACGGTCTAGTAAACCAGAATGGTAGTGGATCAAGGATTGGACTTGATCTCAGAGGTCCTTTCCAACCTGGCTGATTCTATGATTCTATGATTCTTCGCCTCTTTTACCCTGCCTGTCTTTATGAAAGACCTCTCTCAGTTATTCCTTTGATATCATAATTTCCTGACTGGATATGGAGCTCCAGCTCCTCCTTTTTGTCCCAGATATTAATTATATTACCACTTAGGCTCTCTTTTGGGACCGTCCAAGATTTTGAGCTCGCTTTTTCCTTCCTGTACTCGCATACAGTGTCTCATTCTTTTGCTTCCCCTGTGCTTCCAGGGGTCTTCCTCCAGGCAGGGCAAGTCTGCTCTCCAGCCACAAGCTCCTGGGACACGACCTGGCAATTCCACACAGTGAAGGTTCTCCACTTCAGAGTTCCTCTTGCTGTCACCCACATGGAGGAGAGCCATCACTGCATCTTTTGGGTTTTACTTAGAACCGGCAAGCACATTCACCCATTTCAGAGTCCCAGAGCTTAGTCAGACATTTGGAGCATTTGGATGAAATCCAACGCACCACTGTGGCTGTGGATACCTTGATAGTCCATGTTTTCAAAGCTCATCAAGTGTGGACAACATATATAATGACATGGGTGCTGTATTAGCAATAGTGCTTATAATGCACTGTTTTGCTAGTGTGGACATTGTGCAAAAATACCATTTAGAAAACGGTGCCATAACTGTGTCTCTATCTGTGGGAATCAAATATCAGTAGGTGATAATACATGCTTTACTAGTGAAGCTTTGTTCAGTAACAGTGATAAACATAGACTGGAGACAGAAGTCATGCTATTTTTACCTGACATATTATTTTGATGCCTTCTCCACTTAACAGTCACAGAGGAACATAGGATGAGTGTTGATATATCCATAGTAATATTGTGTCACATATTAAATCCTTGCTAACCAAACTGTGAAGTCAAGCATTACTATTTCAGATGTATCCTGACTACTAGAAAAGTTAGCAATTCTATCTTGTGGACTAATGGCTTTTCTTCTATACAAATTAAATCTACCTACTATTCCTCACTGCCTACTTTTCCCTAAAGAAATAAAAACTCTTCCCAATGATACCAAAATCAGTTCCTTTACTTGACTCTTTTGCCCTTTTGCCAGATGAACTTCTTTGACATTAACATTCTTAGGAAGCTAATAGAAAACACCCCCTATTCTTCTCTTAAGTATTTCCATCCCTAAACCATGCATACTTTAATTGCGTATGTTTGTTAATGTCTGAAAATTACCCAACTGGGTGTCTAGTAGTAGACCACCAAGAGCATGCCCTTCACTTGTGAAAAAAGCTAATGAACACGCTGTGTTAGCCACCATGTGTTAACAATCTCTATTATTTTATACAGCATCATTTTTCTGCCCTGGTAATGACAATCTACGTTTTGTTTGTGACCATGGTAGGATTTTGCTTGTTTGTGGCTTTTTTTTTTTTTTTTAATTCACAGCACTACATAACAATCTCCAGTTCTGCATTTCACTCCCTAGCACTTTAATCAAAATCTCCAGAGAGTGTGCTGGAAGCACATTTCCCCACTAACTTTTTTCTTCATTAGAATTTCATATTTTCGAACTGAAAATCACCTCTGTTCGCCAGAGGCAAGAAATAATTTATGGCCACGTTCATTTAACAGTGCCTTCCCATGTACAAAGATCAAACATTTTGTGAAGGAAGGACTAAGGGTGAAGTTGCTCTCTCTGGCCTTCCTGGTTTGCTAGAGCTGTGATGCACAAGCTGCCACTACTGCTGTTTCCAAAGGTGTTGATGATCCAGAGACATGTTCTGATATAGAGCATAACTCCCTCCAAGCTCTTATTTTATCATGAAAAACCTTTGGTTATGAAAGGAACCCAAAAGAGTTTCCAGGACAAAGCTACACGGCCACAACACCATGCAATGTTTATCTAAGGGCCACTGCCCGAGCCCTTCTGATGCCTCAAGCACTGGGATATATTTAGCACCCATCATCTCTGCAGAAATGTCTCTTGTTTTGACTGGTACCAAATGTTTACTTTTTTACTTCCTTTATTCTTTGGAGTCTATTTAGTGAGAGGATCTGGTTTTCTTCCTGGAGCGGTCATCCCTAGCTCTCATGCTGCAGATTGGAGCCAATGAGACTGTTCAACTTCTCTCAGCACCTCTGTGAGGGGCATACGTTGCAATACTGCAGTCTTTAGGCTCAAACACTTCAAACATTTCTTATTCTGTTTGGAACTCATGTCTACCAAAAGAATTCTCCTAAAAAAGGTAAACAGTCTGATATATTTCAAATACAGCAACTGTTGCTTCCTTGTCCCCCATATATTGTTGCTGCCTCAGTAATGCTGAGCTCGCACGATGCCTTAGTGAGGATAGAGGGTGACACTGTCATGAGTTTCACTTGTTTACACCAAGCTGTCTGTGGCTTTTCCTTCAGTGTCACTGTCACAGGAATGACATTATCATGGACCAACATCCAGCTCAAAAGGAGGAAGAATTTTAATTGGTTTTACACTGATAACACAGGCATCTTCTGATGCAATGTAATCCACAGGTCCCAGGCAGAACCCCTTAGGGATGACATCACTGTCCTTGCCCCCACAATACACATAATCTGTGGATGTCAGCAAATGCTTGCAAAACTTTATCAGCAAATGAGGTCTCAGTGTTGTCATGCAGCCCTAGGTGTCAGCTGGGTCTCCTGCCAGGAACTGTACCAGTCACTCCAGTTCACCATCTCAGCTCTCCAGCTTTCAGATGTTTATGAGCTTCTCTTCCAGCTACCTGGTTAAGTATGAACATCTCACAGGTGTGGAGCACATCACTGGTGTTCGTGGCACAGCCTTGCACAGTACTGATGGAGCTCTTTACCAACAGATCCAAATGGTTGTCAGATTACCTCAACAGACAAGGAAATGATGGAAAAGCAAAGGGTCTTGGCTGGTCCAAGTGCAAATCCTCCATTCACCCCACACTTCTGCCTTCCCTGCAGGCATGTCTAGGATGGGAATGAACCACAAGCTTCTGATTCACTGCAAAATCTCCCAATTAGCTGGTATTGAGGGATTTGCCTTCAGCCCAGTGCTATGCTACCTTCAAGCAACAGATGCTCTGATCCCAATTTCTGCTTGTTCTGCTCATGCCACTTTTTTCCTATTAGACAAACAATTTAGTGAGGCAAACAGGCTTACTAGTGATAATGTTTTCTGTGTTTTCTGCAGAAGTTGGTATTACCTGCCTCAGCCTGTTGTGTGTAGGAGGGACCTGCTGGTCCTGCTGTGAATAACCACCACTGTTTTTGTGTAGCTGAGCAGAAGGCTGGAAAACTAATGATGATAAGAAATGTGCCTCCTACCCAAAAGAAAAGGCAGCCTCTGGCATCATTTACATAGCTGCCTTCAGAGTTGATCTTGACTTCTTCTGTGTTCAATTTTTTAAGTAGCAGCACCAGAAAGACATTTAGATAAACAGAGTATCCAGACATAGGAATAGCCATATCTGACAGACCATTAAATTGAGATTTTTTTATGGCAGAGTGTATGTATATGCAATTCATTAGAGACTGGGGGGCAATTTACTTCAGAAGTCCCATAAAGAAAAAAAGCAGAGCTCTCCAGCATGAAGTTTATGTGTGATTAGATTATTGAACCATCTTCTTGCATGAAAATTCAATTTATGTTTTCCACATAATTTATTATCCATTTAAATGGCTTTTTAATTACTCTCTAGGCAGTAAGCAAAATCAAACATAATTTATGGCACTTTTAGTAACAAATCCATTGTTCATTTTCCAACAGAGCTGAACACACTTGCAAGGCAGTATTGAAGCAGCTTTTATTCAGATAGTCTGATCTTTTCTAAAGAAAATATGTGCCAGGTTCACAGCCTGAGAGTGAGAATGCATCTTTGTTTTAGGAACAATTCACACACAAATACATGAAATGCCCTCCCAGACAAAAGGAAAGATACTCACAAGGCTTTTGGAGAGACTGCACAGGAACACAGCAATTGGTATTTTCATATGGCAATGTTGGCTTTTGCTCCAAAGAGGAACTGCAGCTCACCAGACAAGAATAAAAGTCAGCATGAATAAATAGCAGACTATTTATTTGGAAGTCATATTCCCCTACCATCATTCAGCACAACGAAGTTAAATGTAAGTTAAATAAGTTAAATACTTTTCTCATTCTTATTTTTATGTCTAATTGCTCCACAGTCCCAGATACCATGCAATCATGTAATGAAAGACAGATGCTGCTATAAAGAACTTGCAGCTGAAACAAACTATGCACAGAAATGGGAGATGTAATAGTGATGCTGAGTTATCAGATCTTATTAATTCAATGTTTGGGTCCAGAGCCATCTGAGCAAAATTTTATCTGAAGTGCTGTAATTAGGAAAGGAATCTCCAGGGCCCCCTGTAGAAATGATGGAAAAGGATAGTCCTTGCAGAGGGGAATCCGGAGCTCAACTTAGCGCTAAGCAAAGGAGAGGTGACTCCAGCCCTGGGTGCCTGACCTGTGTGCTGAGCACAGCAGCAGGATTATCACCCACTGAGTCTGGCAGGGGATGGAGTGAGCCTGTGACACCTGCCTGGGGAGATTTAGGTTAGATATTATGGAGAAATTCTTTACAGAGAGGGTAATCAGGCATTGAAATGGGCTGCCCAGGGAAGTGGTGGGTATTCCATCCCTGGAGGTTTTTAAGGGGAGACTGGATGTAGCACTTAGTTCTATAGTCTAGTAACCATGGTGGTAGTGGATCAAGGGTTTGACTTGATCTCAGACATCCTTTTCAACCTAGCTGATTCTAGGATTCTATGCTTTTATGATTTCCTTTTATATCAAATAAAATATTTGGCTTCTACAATCACAACTTTAAAACAATCTCATTTAGACTAAATCCTCCATTAGCAGCTCAAATAACTTCAACTTCAGAAACATGTCAATCATCTGTTATAGTTCTGTAACATCTTCTCTAGCTCTTTACTCCATTTGGGGTAACCAAGGCAAAGTGGTGATTTTAAGAGCAACTCTGTGAGTTAGAGGTAATTTCTGAAAAGGTTTTAGGCTGACAGGCTTTCCTGCCTTTAAAAATATAAAACAAATCAAAAAGCTATCTCACATATTACCTCAGGGTGAGCCATGCAATCTCACTGGACAGTTTTCCGAAGCATCCAAATACCACACTGATGGAAGCACACTGGTCCCCTTCTCCCTGTCTAGGGCCACTGACTCCTTTGGGTGGGCTTTGGAGGGGGCCATCAGACCACACAGGGAACCAAGACCTGTCACAACATCATTTTTCATTTCTTTTTTGGGGTTGTTATAGTTTTACTACTTTTGAAATAGTTCCTGAGAGAGAAGAAGATCTAGCTAGGTATAAATAAAAGTACACAGAGGGAAACAGTAAAATGTGTTTGTTCTACAAAATTAGCTCAGCTTTAAGCAGCAGGCACATTTGGTTTTGTTCTTGCAGTTAATTTGCCACGGTTGTGCAGGAACCTGGGATTTAACATATACAGGAATAATCCTATCCTGACAGAACTGACATAATAAACCACTACATTCCTGTGGTACTGTAAAATATGTAAATAATTTTTAGAGTCTGTTTTAATTATAATTTTTTTCCTGGTGAAATGTTGATGAGTTATTATTCATAATGTAAACTGAGTTGGCATTCCAAACATCTACCCATAAAATTCAACAGTCTCCACATATTTTAGAGAACACAGAGGATGAGACTGAGAAAGCATAGGAAAATATTGCCATTACCACTCATGGATCCTGTTGCCCACTGCTAGTCAAAAGACTGATGACTGAAAAGCCATTTCACTTATTTAACTTTCTTCCTTCCAAGCAGAGACAAAAAGCCTGGCAGCATGTTCAAGGCTCTTGCGAACAGCAGCCAGAGGAAGACCCTGATACAGCAGGTAACATAAAGCATGCTTGCAGTTTTAGTTCCCACTTGGCTGAATTAGGAACCAGTTTATTCCTTGGACAAATCAGTACATCCAAAGCTTCTAAAGCTTAGCTGCTCTGATATTCCTTCAGCTTTAGTGAAGGCTGACATGATCCCAGACTGGCTGGGAAAAGGGTGACTGACTGGGAAAGCCGATGTTCTACCAGGCTGTATCTGAACTTGTGCTCAGTGCTGTCCCTCACACGCCTGACTACCTGAGCAGACAGATCAGGGCCCCTGTTGAAGAGCAGTGCCATTCCCAGATACCCAGTCTTCCCCTGGATGCTGGCAGAAAAAAAGAGAAAGCTGTGTGTTCCAAGGGGCAGCTGTGATGGAACAACCTCCCTGGGAAGTGCTGCCAGGCACTGCATTTTCCATGAAGCCCCACAGGGAAGATAGCAGCTATTATGCATGCCACTCATTATTCTGGTACCCCTATCTCGTCCAGGCTTTAAAGAATGTCTTACAACTTTCTATTTTATTGAGTACTTTCATTTTGCTTATGCTCAGCTCCTCCGCTTTTCCATACTTTTCCCCTTCTTTCTATCCTTTTCACTTTTTTTTTTTTTTTTGCCTCCAGTTGCTATTAATTATGCTTTTAGAACTACTTCTTACCTCCTGTGAATGTATTTGAAATTGTGTTAAGTATTTGACAAAAATCTGCCTGACTGCCTCCATGGTGGAGGTGGACTCTGTGGCTTGGCTTTACTGTGGCAAAAACCAAAGAGGGGAAAAAAGTGAAGACTACAGAAGGAGCTTCGGTGTCCAAATAATCCTTGCAAGCAGGCAGGAAGTCCCTCTCAGTGGCATGCCACAGGCTGTTCTGCAGAGAGCTTGCACAAGGCGTTTAGAAATTAGAAAAGAGCATCATGTGCTTCCTGTGCAGACTCGAAACAGGAGAAGCACTTCACTGCCCTTCGCTCCTGCCCTGAGCTGTGGCAGGGGCTCAGCTAGCACAGTCTTCCAGAGTGGTCAGCTACCCCTCTGCAATTCCTCCCAGTCCCAACTACCTTTCTTCAGCACATAAATACATTTGGGGCACCTGCTGGCCCTTCTACCTGCACAGATTTTTACACCATTTGAACAACTAAACATTTAGATACTTGAACTGTTGCATCTGGAGAACTGGATCTGATCTGAACTTACCATCAGTTACAGACCTGGAGGTCTTGTATTAGGCCTTTTTTTCCCCTCCAGGGCTTCTAAGACAAAATCAAAAGCAATATAAACTAAGACAAAAAAATTGTCTTTCATTATTTCACTTTTGGGTTCTTCATATTTCAACTTCAGTTTCAGTATCTGTCATGGTAGAAGCAAAGATGTCTTTGCAATATCTGAAGGCTGATGAAGGCTGGGTTTGGGTGGTAAGCACCCATGTAGTGATTCTACGGAAAATGCAACCCAGTGGCAGACAAGTGACTCTGTGCATACAGCTTATTGGCTATTTAGCTCCTTGGTTTGCTGTTCAAAAAGTGGAGGAGCTGATGTTTAGATATGAAACTACTTTCTCAGGTGTTCTGCACTTTTAAGTGGAGAGGCTGTAACCAGACCTCAAAACATGCCAAATCCCCAGTGCTCTTACCTAATTACATTCATGGACACTTACATCTAGTGTGGCAATGGAAGGTGAGCCTATTTGAAAATCTGTCCCCAGTGATAGGACTAGGCACCGTAAGAAAATATCATCTAAGAGGAAAAGGGTTTCAAATATTAAGTGAGAAAACATTTCTTTAAAATGGTGTTTTGCAGGAGGAACCTCAGCTTTTCATAATTTTCTTAAGTTTGTCAGAAAACCCTGAAGCCCAAATTGTTTTTCAACAAGAACCCCAACTGGTTTTCAAGTAAAAATTTAGTAACATTAACCACAAATCTTTGCTAAAAAGCAACATGTAAAAACTGTTATGTGCTGTTCCAACTTGTTTCACTATTTTCTTCTGATGCTGAATACCTTTTTCACATCTTAAAAAAAAAAAACATAGAAAAAGAAAGAGGAAAATAGACTCCCTAAACCATCTCCTCATGGCCACTGTAATGTCTGCTATCAAGACTCATTTTTAACCCTCAAGCAAGCAGCCAAGCACGAGAATTAGAATGTAATGCATTAAGAAAGGCTCTTTTCAATGTCCATCCCCAGACAGGGCTGCCCCAGCTTAGAGGGATTACGGCAATTATGATATGGACTATTGGTTGGCAGTGAAGGGCGAGAGGCAAGAGGGAGTATTCATAATCCTTAGTCCTTTCTTTGGCCTACGAAGGGCAGGAGGAAAGGTGGGGTTTGTTTCCTTGGGATCCCATTGGAAACAGTGAGGAAAGAACTGCCAAGTCATGAATGTGTGGACTGGGAAATTCAAGTCCCTGGCACACCTAAAGAGGTTTCCTGCTGCTCCCTGGAGCTGACTCTGAATTTTGAGACTGAAGGGTTGATCCTAGTTTGCCCAGCACCCCAGTGGAGATGAAAACAGGCAAGCCCCTGAGAAGAAAAGCAGATAAACAAAGAACCAGTTGCAAATTGAAGTGACTCTCTTTCAAATGCGTACCAAAACTGGACAGGACCCTCTCTGAAAAATTTTTCC
Organism: Myiozetetes cayanensis; assembly: GCF_022539395.1. NCBI lineage: Eukaryota > Metazoa > Chordata > Aves > Passeriformes > Tyrannidae > Myiozetetes > Myiozetetes cayanensis. The sequence continues at coordinate 98,699,473 of NW_026087742.1, forward strand.
CTTTGACAGCTGTGGTGCACGGCTGCATAATCTCCATAGCTGTTGCTCAGAAAGCAACTATAAATGTCAGGTTGTTGCAAGAAAACCCACATAGGTTTCCTGTTTCTTATGGTTCAAGATAAAGGTTGCACACAGTGTGAGCTCAGTTCTTTACAGCAGTTGATTTCTAGCACGACTACAGTGAAGGCTCTACAATTAACTCAATTTCAATCAGCTTATAACTTCTTGGAATAATTAAAGTAATTTGGTACAAATGCCCATGCCACCAGAAACTGAAATGCACACGTCTGCGGGAGGTTTTAATACAAAGCATTGCCCCACCTCCTAAAAAATGAAACTTCTCAAAACAAAGGTATCTCTTTGTGGGGCCCAGTGCAGCCTCAGTAAAATTATGAACACGGTCGTGCTTCAGATCAGAGCAAAAGCTGGTAGCTAGCTGCTAGCATCTGGAGAAAAGTATTGCTCACACTAAAAACCCAGTGTAGATTTAAAAGAAAACGAAGAAAAAAAAAAAAAAAAAAAGGGATCCGGAGGAAAAGAGAATGGCATTGCAACATAGTAGCCTTTTCACTGTGGTGGATTGCATCCCCTGCAGTATTCTCTCATAATGGCTTCCCTTGAGCTTGTTTCCCCTGGAAACAAAAGGCACCTCAGGCATGTGAGGAAGAAGCAGGCATGAGTCAATGTGTGCCAGCACTGCCCTGTGTGCAGATGTGCAGGAGCAGCCTCTAAACATGCTACCACAGAGGAGCAATTGTGGCAGCACAGAGGCAGTGTGGGCTGGGGACAACTGAGATGTGGCCTGCACAGGGACCTGCGCACGTTTGCCTGCGTGGGGACCTGCACTGCAGCCATCTCTGATGTTCACCTGTGTAAGCTCATACCCCGAGCTGACGTCAGGGAAGTTGCACTGATGTAAATCGACTTGTAGATAAGAATCACCTCATATGAAGTCCCACTGGGGATGCTGCTACTGTAGCTTTGAGGTTTGTGCTTGTCAGTACTGCAGGTAGGTGCTTCAGAGAGACGCAAGGAGACTGTACTGGCACACACCTTCAGTATCTCCCTATTCTCCTGGCTGACAGACCAGGCACCCTTGAAAAAGGTGGGAAGGAGCTGGCACTGCTTCCAAAAAGTACTGTACTCCAGAGTTGAAGGAGACGGCTGTCTCTTGATGAGATTACAGCACCCCTGGCACCCATCCCAAGCAGAAAGCAACTAACAAGGCTGGGACTGGATCGCTTAAAACTTGTGTCACCACAAGCTTCTCTGTTATTTTCCACAATGAGACAGAAAGGCAGTACCACATCCTGGGGAAAAAAAAAAATTAAAAAAATCCTTCCCCCCCCCAAAAACCAAACCAAAACAAAAAAACCCAACAAACTAGTTTTCAGAGGCTGAGACTTAAACATACCCTGAACTGCCACTGTAAGGGAAGTGAGAGTGATCATCTGTGAGAAACATTACTTACCTCTCCTAGCAGGAGAACAGCACTTACTCATGCATTTTTTCTAGTCTTGATCCCAGAACCTCTGAAACCGAGAGAAGTGCCACTGGGACCCATTAGTAAATGAAGCCAAAACTACTCATAGAAACATGAAATGCTCAGCTCTGCTCCGGCTGGGGGCAATCACATTCACTAAGACACCACTACGCAGTAGTGGTATGTAGTAGGTTTGAAGGTTGTTTTAACCTCTATGGCAGAAGTTCCTTAAGTAAGACCTAGAGTCTGTTTTGTGCTCTTGATGCTAAATTATACCTGCAGCATCCTTCATGGGATAGTGAAACCATGCATACACTACACCATGTTGTTATTGAAAATGTTTACATCTTTAAAACAAAGTCCAGAAACTCTTGTTCATCTGCCTCCTAGCATGGAGACTGTTAAATTTCATAGATACCTTGCTCTATCACTTTGAAATTCTGCAAGTGCTTCAAGTTGTAGCTCCCTCTCTGTCCAGAAGTGTCCTGATCAGACTGAGCAACAGGGCACATACCTGATCCCTAAGCCCATTTAAGAGCCAAAGTATTCCTCCTCTTTCCTCCCTTGAGAAAGCCAGGTCAGGCAGGTTTACCTTGGACATGCCTGATGCTTAGCAGCAGGATATTCACGGAATTCAAATATTTCATTTATTTAAAACAGCAGCTAAACCACTTCCTTTTGTAACAACTTCACGTGTTCTCCCTGTGCTCAGAAATAAATTCTACCTGCTTTTCCCAGACATTTCCCTTTCTCCTCACTGTGGCATATCTTGAGGGATTTCTGATTTTATCTTACATTTCTTTATTCTTGGTGAAACTTCAGTTACATCTGCCCCAAGTTCCTGGGCACTCGCAGTATAAGCCCAGCCTTTCAATAAAGACTGCCAGAGGACTGTAATGGATGCCTGCAATCTGAAGCACGTAAGCTGCAGATTCACTGTGCTCTGCACCTGAGGCATCCATGACAGCCTTTTCTCATATCCAGTTTGCTCCTTAGCCTGAGGGAACTCCTACTCCATTTTCACAGTCTCCATTTTCCAAACTCCAGGTTATTCAGGATGGAACTACTTCTCTTCACTCTTGCTGATAAAGCAAGATCACTGCAGAGACTAAAATGCAGAGGATATGGTGACAGAGATAAAGTGAAGGAACTGAGCTCAGTTTACCTTATACATCACACACCTAGTCAAATCTTTAGTTATTTAAAATACATGGTGGATGGGACATCACCACTTTCCAATCTGCTGTCGAAGCTTAATGTTTAATGTGAAAGTAGCAGCTTCTTGGGCAAGTCATGCAGTCTGATCATTTTGACTCACTGTACACCTCTGTTGTAGCCAGCAGACAGGTAACTCCTGTCACAGGACATGGGTGGCTCTGCTAGCGTGGCAGGTAACCTCTGCTAAACCTGTCACCAAGGCACAGAGGCACTTCTACCATATGAAAGATGTGCCACCAAGTAAGATGGAGGATACCTGCATAACGATCATGGGAGAGGTTCCTATCACATCCTGCTCCTGGGCCAAGGCTGCAGACCAGGCAGCGACCACAGAAAGCAGGTAGCAGGACTGACCACACTTCACCTGACCTATGTTCTGCTTGTAATCAGTTTTGTAAAACCACTGGCGAAGAAAGTAAGGCAGCTGTCATCAGGACAGGCCAAAGGTGGATCTTGGCAGATCAAATCTGACCCAAAGTGAGCTGGATGTTTATTTAAAAACAAAACAAACAAACAAACCAAACCAAAAACTAACAAACAAACAAACAAAAAACACAAAGAAACATTTCACCTCCAGATGTAGTAGTTTAGATGGTTGTTAAAAGTGGCATTGAAGTAAGTTTTTGGTTGACAGATCTCTTACAGGGTAGGGGTCAAACCTATCAAGGGGTTGCACAAGATCTAGTGGTATAACCAGGGCTGGGTTCCCTGTCCCCCCACAGTGCTGCACAGAGGTGCAGGAAACACAGGCCTAAATCCTAGGGCTGTAGTTTAAGTGGAGAATACAGAAAAATGCTGCATTCAGAAAAAGATCTGGGGTAAAACAGAGATTCTATGGGCCTTCCTGGCTTGCTAAATTCAGCCAAATACAGAGATAACAAAAAAAGCTGTCAAAATATCCTTTTTCCTGACTTTTTCTGCTCTCTGTTGACAAGTTCAGATTTTTTTATCATCCATATGCTGTTTTAGTAGTTGGAATTTATTTTGCACCACAACAAAATTTTCTTTGTAAAGAGTGCATATAAATTGGCTTTATAACACTGATAGGCACACTTTATGCATGCGTGTTTTATTTACATATACTTCAAACTTAACTGTACCTGCCATGAGCCCTGACACAAAGAGATTTCCCAAATGGTAAGGGTGATCCAAAGTCACTAATCACTTTGGCAAATCCTGGCTATAATGGTGCCTGATTTAGAGCCTGTTAAAGTCAATAGTAAGAATTCCAGGGTCTTTCAATTACACCCATAAAACACCGATTCACGTCTGTACAAGTTACACAAGCACAGGGATGACAGAACAGGGTGCAGATGGATGCCAGACTTCTCCCATAAAATATTGCTGAAATATTGCTGCTCTTGCTTTCATATCACAAGCTCACCAGGCTCTCTAGGTTTGTATGTCTCTACATTCATCTTTATTCTCAAGGATGGAAACATGCTGTTTGTTTGGTACAGCTTTCCCCTGTACACAATGTTCTGTGCATCTTCATAAAGCCATACAAATACAGGTAATGAAAGCCTCCAGCTGCACAAGGTTGTTTGACTTCTAAGGAAAACTGGGGTAAAGCAGAAACAAAATAACAAAATCCTGAGGACCCCCTTCTTCTGCATCCCTACTCTATCCTCACATGTCCTAACCATTAAAAGCAAATTTGGTTTAAACTAGAATTTTCTGTTTGGTTGGAAAAGTCACTTTGTCTCTACACCCAAGCAGAAACCAGTTCTTTGCCTGGTAGTGTTCCCCTAGGCAGGTGCCTTACCTTTTGCCCCCAGGGAATTGTTTCCCTGCTTCTACAAGACCTAATTCTAACAAGGTGCATCTCTAATGTCAGGGAAGTAGAAGAACAAACTCTTATACGGGAAACTATTGCCAAGACCTTCTTTGAAATGCACGTAAGAACATGAAGGCAATTGACACATTCACTCATATTAAATCAGCACATTCAAGATTACTCCTCTTCTCTGAATTCTGTTTTCAAGAGATACTTCTTCACCAGTACCATTGAACTCTTCTGTTATTTTCTTCAGATGGCACTTCTTCATTTGTGTAATTATCAGGAAGCAGGGTCCCAAGAGAAACCAGATAACTATGCAGAGTGAGTGAATGTGTCCCATGTGTCACCCATGCTGCTCCACACATCAGAAACAGCCAGGGAATCTCTATGCATCAGTCAGTTCACAAGAAGCACTGCACATCTTCCTTCTTTGGCTACGAGATTTCAGCTCAAAGACAGCAAAAATTCAGACTTCCCAATCTGAAAGTAACAGAACTTAGCCATCATCATTTAAGACACTCTGAAGTTAACCCCAACCCTTTTATTCTAACTGCAAATAGCCTCTACGAGCAACTATGATGCAATTTATAAAGGAACTCCCCATATTTGGCATAAAACCTGCTTCATTCCAGAAACCTTAAGTCACACTGACTAATCACAAACATAGTTTTCATGTGAATATTAGCTCTCTTTTTCTCCTCAAAGGGAATAGCATCACATTTGCAGATTCCCATGCTCTAAAAAATAAAGGGAGAGCCACCTGGAAACTTCAGCTTTTTGTCTGGTTCATTCCTTCACCTAACTCCTCATCTTCCTAAACAAGCATCTTTCATCCCAGAAGAGAAAAGCAAAGCATGCATTTCTGCTCTACAGAAATTGTGTTCATTGCATTAAAATAAGTCCCAGCTATGAAAATGAGCAAGGTACCTGGCAAGTAAGTGCCTTTATATAAATTGTTAAAGAGAATTGATAGAAAAACTCTAACACCATGGCTCTGGTTTTGCTGTTTCTCTTTATCAGCATTATTAACCCCCTGTCCTGCAAGGTATCTGTGTATATTTACATAGACAGATACATCTATATCTTAATGTAAATTAATCTAAAGAAGGGAAGAAGACACAAGAAACAGAAAGAAAGAGAGAGAAAGAGAGAAAGAAAGAAAGAGAGAAAGAAAGAAAGAAAGAAAGAAAGGTAATATCTAGCAATCTGATATCTATCTTCTGATATCTAGTAAGTTAACAAAGACAGGAATAAATCCTTTCTTGCTTATTTTCTTCTTTCTAGGTACAGAGCTTCAAAAAAATCACTGAATTTGCAGAGATAAGTCTACCTTTAAAAGCAAGTAAAAGCCTGTAATCAAGAATATGCAAGTTGATTAGTCAGGTTACTACTAAGCTTGGGGAACGAATTAACTGTTGACAAATATGGGCAGATCATTTTCCCCAGTATGATTTATCTGGTTGGAAACACTTCATTAAATACACCCTTGCTATTTGAAGGGAAGCTTGAAATTTGTAATATGCCCTGAGTCCAGTCACAGGAGTAAAGATCTTGAACAATATGTTAATGCCTATTACCAGGTTTAAAGGTTCGTTGTGATATGAGTTGTCCTGGGCTACTTTCCAAGAAGATCTGCTAAAAAAGGCAACCCTTATTTTGCCAAAGGAATTGATGATATGGGTCCGGAACCTGTAGAATTTAGGCACGCTTTCCCTCAGCCATCTCTTGATGTCCCTCTGATAACATGTCACTGTAGCACAATTTGGGGCATTTTTCTGCATCCAGACAATGGGGGCTGAGCCTCCACTCCATTCCTCTGTACCCACACAAGGCATTTGCCCCTCAACAATAGAGCCTACATGAGAGGAGACTGGCACATCCCTGCATCGGACATTTTCAGGGAAGCCACTGCTGTGAACCTTTCCCTTTTCCCCTTTCCCCCTTTCTATGTCCTCTTGATTCCCAGAACTTTCAAGAAAATCCCCTCCATTTCCCATAACATCCATTTGTTTTCAGCCAGCAAGTAATGAACAGGAAACTAATGACAAAAGCCATTTATTGTTTCAGCTACCTCAGTGCATTACTACTTTGCTTCCCAAACAGGGAGCCTGTTTTTCTTCAGTCCTCATTTCCTTTTCAAAATGGTTCTTACAGTTCCTCCTCACCTGCTCGAGTGCCCACTCTCTGTCTACACCTGGGACAGCAGAAAGTCCAGCAGCCCCACACCAGTAACTGTCCTCTCTTACCAACTCATTCCAAAAAACCCATCCTGGCAGATGGGGCTCTGGTCTCACTGCTGCCTCCACCAACATTTCCTGTCATTCCTGCATGTCCCACCTTGCTCTATGTTCCCCTTTTGCTATGGCAGGGAGGCTGCCTGCCTGCCTACCAGCCATTCACTCTCTCTGTTTGCAGTTCAGTAAATACCAGCTGGATGTATTCCTGACATTTCTCCTAACATGCTGTATGCAGGCACATGGGCTAGAAATATGTGTCCACATGTATTTCTAAATAAAACACGGTGGCGGCATGAGCAGAGGAGCAGATCCTTCCTTCATCAACGCAGCTGGGGAAGGGTCTGGAGAACAAGTCTTACGAGGAGTGTTTATGGGAGCTGGAGTTGTTTAGCCTGGAGAAAAGGAGGCTGTGGGGAGACCTTATTGCTCTCCACAGGTACCTGAAAGGAGGCTGAAGCAAGCTGGGGTCAATCTCTTCTCCCCAGTAACAAGTGACAAGATAAGAAGAAATGGCCTCAGGTTGTGCCAGTGAAGGTTTAGATTAGGTATTAAGGAAAAATTCTTCACTGTAAGGGTGGTCAGGCATTGAAACAAGTTGCTTAGGGAAGCAGTGGAATCACCATCCCTGTAAGTGTTCAAAAAATTGTGCATATGTGGCACTTGAGGACATGATTTAGTGACTGACTTAGCAGTGCTATATTAAGAGTTGGACTTGATCTTAGAAGTATTTTCCAGCCTTAACAAATCTATGATTCCATGATTCCTGACCCTGAGGAGGAACTTTGTCAGGAAATGGTGGTGGGAGGTGTGGGATCAGATTTTGGGGTTCAGGACCAAAGGTGTTGAGCCTGCAAACTGCGCTCCTTTTCAGAAAGAGAACACCAGTGACACTGAAATGCCTCAGCATTACCAAACCTTACTGTGGAGATCAGTGCTGTTCCTGGAGGCAAGTCTCCCTTCTTCCATGTACAAGAGGTGCTAGGTCAGCAGCCAACAGTAGGGGAGTGCGGAATAGGATAACACATGACAGGAAAGCAAGTTTAAAAACAAAAGGAAGAGGAAGTGCTGGAGTGAAACATCTGGTTTCCATGAGCTTAACTGTTTAGTCCCTCTAATGAATTGCAGTTTCAAAACAGTGATAGTTCACTTGGTGAGCTATGGCATGACAGGAGCAAACACTGGTATTTAATATGTGAAACTATTTGCATAGCATGGGCAGGCCTCGTTCCACTATGTACTGAACAAACACAGTGGGGAATACTGCCTGCTTCAAAGAGGTTATGCAATGGCTGTAGAAGGGGGTGAAGGGAAAAACACACATGCACAAAGGCAGGTTAATGACAGCCCTCTCAACAGCATTACCTGTGCTTCAAACAGCTGAAAGGATTGTAGCCTTGTACCTGGTGCTGTGTTCTGCCACAAGGTCAGTAGTGCAATGAAATAATTTTGAGTCCTTCACAAGCTGTGATATCTGTGATCCCTACTACCACAAAGCTGTTCTAGCCAGCAAACCATCCAGACAGGGACAGACTGTCTCTTTCCTCTCTCTAGCAATGACAAGTGATCCTTCCTGACTGAGTAAGGGTTTTCCCACCAGGAAGCCTATGCAGTAACATGAGGCTATGTGGAACTTATTCTTACAAGACAGATGGAGCCTTCAGTTCTCATGTATTTTTTAATATCTCATGATTGTTTATGTGAGTAACTAAGAGATTCTTTAAATTGGGATCCTTTTATTTCAGGGACAGACACTTCCAGAAGAAATAACGATTGATATGCTGTGAGCAGTAACTAGATCTTGGAATGGGGACTGCTCAATCACTCTTGAGTTTTACTTAGGTCATATTTAACTGTCTCCAACTAATACCTTTTCTATTTTTTACGGCAGGGGTTTTTCTGATGTAGGGAACACATTTTTTAATAGTGAAGGATATCAGCCATTGGAATAAATGAAAAAGGAGAATGGTGGATTCTCCCTCTGATCTTCAAACTACAAAAGATACACTCTGGCCAAAAGTGCTCTGAGGTTCAAAGCAGTGGAAATTGGAACATTACAGTGGCTTGTTATATGGAGGATGACAAAGAAGATCCAACTCCTGTGACTTTCTCCTCTGCAGCTCCTCCATACCTGTTATGTATATGTCTCTGTCTCAGAGAATTACAGAATCATACACTGGTTTTGGTTGGAAGAGACCTTATATATCATCTAGGTGTCCCTGCTGTGCACAGGGATACCTTCCACCAGACCAGGTTGCTCATAGCACCATCGAGCCTGACCTTAAACACTTCCAGGCATGAGGTATCCATAACTTCTCTGGGCAACCTGTTCTAGTCCTTCACCACCCTCACAGTCAAGAATTTCTTCCTCATATCTAATCTAAACCTACCCTTTGTTTAAAGCCATTCCCCCATGTCCTGTCACTACATACCCTTGTAAAAAGTCGTTCTCTGGCTTTCTTGTAGGACCACTTCAGGAACTGAAAAGCTGCAATAAGATCACCCTGGAGCCTTCTTTTCTCCAACTGAACAATCCCAACTGTCTCAGACTTTCCTTGTAGGAGGGATTCTGCATCCCTCTCATCATTTTAGTAGCCCTCTGGACTGTCTTCAACAGGTCCATGTCCTTCCTGTGCTGGGGACCCCAGAACTGGATGCAGTACTCCAGGTGGGGTCTTATGAGAGCAGAGTAGAGGGGAGAATCACTGCTTGTGATGAGGGCCAGGATACAGTTGGGTCTCTGCTTCCCCAGTTCTTGTCTTGCAGTCCACCGGCTTGAGAGGTGTGGGAAAAGATGTTGCCATTGATGACTGAGACAAAAAATTGTTGAGTACCTCAGCATAGGTAGCCATCTCAGAGCTGCAGGGTGACAGTAGACAAGTGATGAAACTGTGCAACCCTGTCTCAAGCAACCATGAATTAACACAGTGCCTGGGACTGTGGGGAAATATTTTAGCTTCCCAATACATTACCCCCTCATGCAACTCCTACAGCTGTAATACCTGAGGTCCTAAAAGCATGAAATAACCCAATTTTCTTGGTCATTCTGGGAGCAGAAAACTCTTGAGAGAGGGCTATGAAGCTGGTTAAGCAAGCAGGAGCAGACACAAGCTCACTCATTGCAGCCTTCATGCTCTTGACGTACCAGAAATCCACCAGTCCCAAAAACACATTCAACTTAAGCACAAGCAAAGGAATATGCTGTGAAGCAGGTTCTATTAGTTCAGACAATGCAGTGCACTAGTGGAGATCCATGCCTCATTCCTGGAAGTGTTCAAGGCCAGATTGGATGGGGCTTCGAGCACTTTGGTTTAGTGGAAGGTTTCCCTGACCATGGCATGGAGGTTGGAACTAGATAATCTTTAAGGTCCCTTCCAACCCAAACCCTTTTATGGTTCTGTGACTTCCAGCCCAGAGCTGGCTCCCAGCTGGCGAGCTCAGGGACTGAGTCAGCTAACTCAGGTCATGTCCTGACTGGAGTGTCACAGAAAGCTATGTGAGGTCTATGGATCAAACCCACCTTTATTTCAAACCCAAGGTTTGCTGTGGTTCTTTCTCTGTGGGACAAAGATTGCAGCCCTGAAGGTAGGTGATAAGCATTCCCAAAAACTGCCTGCATCTCTCTGCATCTTTCTTGTTCTGGAGACATCCCAACTCCTCAGGAACCGAAGAACAAACCTGTGATGCCCCCAGGGAGCAGAGTCATGCTGCCATTCTCTCTGTAGCAACGCCTGTATACAGCAACAACAGCATAATATAACTGTGCCATAGCAACACAAAATAATTGGAATGTTGAAGAAAAATTGTTCATGAAAAGCTGATAAGGATATGTCCAAGGAAACAGAACCACATTGGAAAACAAACCAAATCTTCAGGACCTGAGGTCAGAGTTTTCAAATACAATTATTAACCCATATAATCAACAAATGGTAGGTGCACTGTGTTGTTTGCTGAAGGTTGTTTGGGTCCTCTTTGTCCAGCTATGGACATTAATTTCATCCAAGGCAAAAGGATTGTGAGCTCCAGCCATAGCCCCTGCACAGGAAAGGCACTTGATGCTTCATTCACAAACTTCACACCCTTCCATGGTGTCCAGCCGGAGTCAAATCACAGCTACCATATACACTGCTGTGCTACTTTAATTGGACTGAGCAGTTACTGAAGATCAAGAGAAAATCTAAAACTAAATGTTAGTATTGCTTTTTGTTTTGTTTTTGTTTTTGCTTTTGTTTTTGTTTTGTGGTTAGTTTTGTTTTGTTTGATTTTTGTTTTTTTTTCTTAACCCTCTTTTTTCACAATAAGATCTTCAGTGGTTTCCTGAAATCAAACTTCTAGTCATCCTCCCATTTGTACAGCATCTTCAAGAGCTTAGAGTTAGAAGACCCACAAGTACATGGAGATAGAAAATCAAAAGATCTGATACACAGTACTTGTTGAAGCCATATTTATGGAATATATCCACAGAGAAAAAGCCCCAGGAAGAGCTCTTTACTGACAGATGTCTAGGAAAGACTATCCAATAAACAACATTATCTGTAATATGATTCTGCAATTATGCCATTCTTTATACAGACAGCCATGAAGTGACAATTTACAAAGTGGTAATTACTATGAACGCATCTACTCAGGGCTTGGGGAGAACTAAACTGGGTACTAGTTGTTCAGGGAAAACACCGTGGGTGGCAAATGTAGGTACCATTGTGTCAGAGCAGTAATATTTACTTATGTACTCATATTAATCAGTTATTTGAAATTTTTAGTATTTCAGAAATTTTATAATTCTAAACTGCTTCATCTGATTACCTGATGAAATTATTGTCTTAAGAAGTATCCATACAAGAAAAAGCAGGATAAAAATTATGCAAACTCAGTTTTAAAAACTTAAATACACAATTTCAAGTCTACAAGTATCTTGCTACATATTTGACTGCCACCAAGTATATATTTATGCTTCTATTAAATGTATCTTGACTTTGCTTGCTCATGCATATGAACAGTTGACATATGACATTTATAAGGGGTTGTAAATCAACTTCTATTTCATCAACATAAAAATCACCTGTATGCATGGTGAATTGTTTACACCTTCTAGAGTCACCTGTTGTGCTAGAGCTGGTCAGTAGAAAGCTTTATTTAATTTTTTCAATTTTCAATTTTGTTTTCAGAAAAGATCAGCTTAATTAAGAAGACTCTGCTCAATAGGTTTAATTTCAAGTCTTATCAATTTTAACCTTTCTTTTCAAGCACCTTTCAAGTGCTGGAAACAAGCACTTATATTTTACTTTGGCTGTAGTTCCTGAAGGCAGTTTCCAAATAACCCCTATGAGAAGGTCTTATCATTAGGAGAAGCATGGTGTGGTCGAGCTGTTTTCCATGGAAACATAAGAGCATCAGGCTCCAAACCCACAACACCACAATGCAACGGACCCCTACAGAGAAATCTGGTTCATCCCTTGAGTGATCTGAAACGGAGCTCATATCAATAAAACAGACCAACATTAAGTACATAAATATTTTGGAATCAAAATGTTTCAGAATATTTCTCCTTATGGACATGTTTTTGTTCCTCTTAAAGACAGAAAAATAGCACATTCAACACTTGTATTCACTGGAGAAAGAATCTAAGAATGAAAGTCGCATTACTCTCAAGAGACTTAGTTGCTCAGAGGGGTATTAGGTGGCAAATATTATTTAGATCTTGGCCTGAGTTCCTCAAGGATTCTTCTGATGTGGTTTGAAAATTAAAATGACAGTATATAGCCAGGGACAGATTTAAGAGATAACACTGCAGAGCAAATAAGGCTCCAAACTGTCAAACCTCGCAGACAGAAAGAATGTGCTAGAAAAACAAATTATGGTAATGAACACCGTTCTATAAACTGCTGTGGAAGAGACAGAACCCATCATAATCCCATAACAGTAAGGAAATTAAATGTTTTTTATTTACATTTGATTACATGGAAAACTCAACTTATTTAAATAGTAATCATCTGGTCATAATTACTAAATAGGAAAGAAGAAAAAGATACTTAATTCCTGGTGTGTGTCTGCTTGGCATTTGCAGGCAGTCCTGAGCCAGTTTTTGTCATCACAGCGAGAAGCCCTGTGGCTGTGGTTGTGGCAGTGTCGAGCCTAGATTAACACACCCTGCAGGGAGTCAGTGTGTATTGCCATGTGCTGAGCATCTCACTCACCTGCCTACCTGGCTGTAGGTAACTAAGCATGTGAGCAGTGCACACACAAAAGCACAGACCTACCCTTAACTGGCCTGGGAGGGGCTCAGGTGCTTTACATACATGCTATGTGCCCAGGCTCCTGTTTTAGTCTTGGAGGTCCAAACAGTAAAGTCCAAGGAGTCTAGGGACCCTTTTGCCTTCACCCTCAGGTGTGCACCTATGCTCTGAATCCCTCTTTAGGCTCCACTGGCTTAAATCTGATCCTCCAGAATCCGCCTGATCAGAGCTCAGGTCTGTTGCTAGAATTTAAGCATTCAGTGTGATTAGGCAATCAAGGGTAATCAAAGATGTTTTTGTCCCTGTCAGACATTGATATGAAGGTAACTAATCAAGGCCCAGCTCTTCCCTGCCTACAGCAGGAGCTTATGCACCAGGTTCGCAGCACCTCCACTGCAGCCAAGTGAATGCAGGTGTCTAAACCTGATGCTGAGGCTGCAAGCCTAGAAGAAAAATCTGGATCTATTCATGCGAGTAACACGTTATAGATGTGTTCACGTGAACAAAAATTGCTTGATCAAGTGAATACAGTAGCAGTGGGAGCTCCAGTGGAACTACTATATGGTTGCACCCACTGCATGGAATCAAGATCATGTTTAAAAAAGTGGATTTGATCTAATACACTATTCAAGGGGTCAAGTAGTAATAAACTAATGAGAGAGAATTATCTGAGCTGAATTAACAACAGTCATTTCTCTCATCCCTCCTCTACCTGTAGCCTCTGAAGGTCCAAGTTCTTCCTCACTTATCCTTGTTGAGGCATCCCTTCCCCCACAGCTAGTCCCATTGAAGAGGAGGAAGCTACTGATAGGACCGATGGTGGCCAAAGTCTGGCAGAAGAACATCAGAAGTCAGAATTGTCTCAGTCAAAATACCACTTTTACCAGGGAATGAGTGGAATATTAGGGTTTTCTCTTTGGGTTTGAGGTTTTCTGACCACAAGGTCAAAATTTAATAAACTCTAAAATCTATCTGGTTTTAGGACTAAGATCAAAGAGTTAAGTGCCTGAATTAAGGACTGCAACAGCCAATCATGATGAAATATAAATACATGTAAGACATGAAGGCAAAAATTAACAATTAGCTCCAAAACAAAAGAAATCCTTTCATACTATGTGCTTATTGAGGCAAGAACATTGCTTTTCATTAGTTTTTGCTGAGACACTGGGGCACCAGTCAGACAAGAGGTACATTCAATACTTCAAGCAAATTTTGTGTGTTCTTCCTCTACAGTTTGCAACAATTCCTTCTCACACAACCTGCTTTTCCATTCTTCTCCAGTTCCTGTTCCCTCCTAGCCTCTTCAATGTTGTGAGAGTTTGTGCATGATTCACTTCACTTGAGCAAGGCCACATTACCACAGGGAACAACCTGAGGTAAAGAGGGGACACAGAGATCACCAGGCAGAAGAAAGGGTAGGCAGACTACCTAAAAATGCACTTGCAGCTCAGGGTTAATGCTGCTTCAAAAAACTGGATGAAATTAAATGATTTTTGATTTCCTCTTGTCTATACCTTTATGAATAACATGCTGTTTATCGCGATTTGCATCATCTCAAATTGAGGGGAGGGAAGGGACACATTTCTGATGAACCAGCTCCCTTAAGCATGCATTTAGCCAAGGACCAAAGAGAGAATGCAAGGGTTTAGATGTGCAATCAATTATCAGAAGTGAGGTGCAGAAATCCTACATCAGATTGGCTGCCACTTGAGATGAATGGGACAAATTGTTCATGGAAATGCCTAAGTCTCTCCATTAAACACAGAAGAAATCTGTATAACTGTCTTAGGCTGGGCACCTACCTGCCAAAAAATTTGAATTAGATGAAATGAATCCTTCCCCTTGAAGTTACAGATGTTATTGTGGTTAGTGCTGAGGTTTGGATCTTGCCCAGATTCCTTACAGGTGCACAAGTGGGAGCAGAGTCCTTGTGTCCTTATGTCCTACTGAGGCTCTGTCTTTCTTCCCTATGCTGGTTAAAAATCCTGTGCACAAACTAATCATGGAGTAACACCTGGCCCATTGCACAGTTAATTAACTTACAAAGTACTGGAACTATTTACAGTTCTTGAGAGGCTCAGATCCTTTTTGGCAGAGAATTATACAGACCTAGGAAAATACTTTCTACTCTGCCTTATTTGGAAGCATTGGCACGAAAGTGTTTTGCTAGCAGAAGCAAGTCTATGTTTGAACATCACCTTGCAGTTCTACTAGCAGAGCTCCAGCTAATTACTACTCGGCTCCAGCTTATGTTCCTCAAATAAAAAAGCATTAATGCTCTGGGCTATAAAGATCTGCAACTGAAATCACAGCTCAGCTTATGTCAAGGTTTCCTAACACCCACACAATCCTGTAAAACTACGAGGATGTCTACTGTCCCCAGTTTTACACCTGCTTCCGGTGACTGAACAACTCTGTCCTTGGTTTGTTTCTCAGCTGGAATGCTCCATGGTGGCTTGTGCCCAGATGCTTTTAAAAATCCAACCGTTTTAACTTCCAACAAAACCTATTTAGGTGCAATAGTCTTCTGTTAATACAAGATTTAGGCACATCTAAATAGCTCGTACCTGTTTGGCTATCAGATATTGAAGTGAGACTCTGGTTTTAATCACCAGGAATGCTTCCTGTTATAGTTTCATGTCTGGCTTTGTACAAAGGAATTAGGATTCCTTGCACATATGGTCACTTCCTACAGAGTTCTTGCAGCACAGTCGTTTTGTCCAGCTGCATGCTCACATGGCTGCTGGCATTCACTTTCTGGAATGAGTTTAACTCTAGTATAACAATAATTCAGCAAAGTGGGCTCACCTTTCCGTATCCATTCTATAAAACCATTCACTTTTGAAGGTTGAAATTTCCACCAGCCAGGGGAAAAGCAGGTGCTTAAAGGAAAGCTTGCTTCTGCTCTATCACCAAGATATGATGAGGGTATATGGATTTTATCCTTAGACTTACAAGCTTCCTAGAGCATCTCCTTATGTCCAGGACCTATCTCTACTGCAAAAACTGTTGGGGAGATTTACTATTAGAAGTTAGATACTCTGTCACTTTGGTTTTTTTTGTTTGTTTGGAGGTTTTTTTGTTGTTTTTGTTGTTGTAGTGGTGGGTTTTTTTGTTTTGGTTTTGGTGTGGGTTTTTTGTGGTTTTTTGGTGGTTTGTTTTGTTTTGTTTTTGTTTTTTGTTACAAAATAACATTAATAGAAGTAAACAAAAAAAATCAGTGCAGGACTGTGTTCTTGCACTGGACACAGAGAGGGATGAAAAGACAATGTGACCAGTTGGTAATGCTGTAGATATGATTAATTCTTCCTTGCACTGAAGTAAAGTGAAGTAAAACAGGTAGCTGAGTTCTTCACTTGTGCTCATCTGGATGGCTGGGACATGAGCAGCCCATAGGAAGCTGCAATACTTAAGGCGTGAAAAATGCACTTCTTGTGGTGGCCCTTACCTCTTAATTTTGTTAGACAGAGTCCTGCATCCAAGTGGTGTGCGGAACAGACATGTGTAGAAGAGCAGCTAAATTCTAAATAATTTGTTTTCATTGCAATGACATCTTCTATGCATACTGCAAAGGGGTTATA
Organism: Myiozetetes cayanensis; assembly: GCF_022539395.1. Taxonomy (NCBI): domain Eukaryota; kingdom Metazoa; phylum Chordata; class Aves; order Passeriformes; family Tyrannidae; genus Myiozetetes; species Myiozetetes cayanensis. The sequence goes on from NW_026087742.1 coordinate 98,716,002, forward strand.
TTTACCAGGACAAATAAGGAGAGAGGAAGTTGTGTTTGGTTAATGGTTGGACTTGATGACCTTTGAGGTTTTTTCCAACCTAAAAGATTCTACAATCCTATGATTCCCATGTGCTTTATAGCTTTTAGCAAAATTGCAGGGCCAGAATCTGCTTATTCAAGGGCAAATATTGCCTGCTCTGATCAGCTGGCGGCTAATGCACTGTGGGGTGCTTTGTTACACAAGATGAAAAAGTAGTCAACAGCAGGGGCTGCTGAAATAATTTGAATCAGTCTTGGAACAAGATGATGGAGGAAAAGACATCCACAAAGTTATTTGGCAAGTAACTTTTTCCATGGACATTTCTACAGTTTGACTGCTACCAGTTGTCTACTGCTCCCCAGTTATTCACCAGATCCAGTAGCATTTTGTTATGGGGATGAGCTGACTGCTGCACAGCAGCAGCAACTCATGGCTGTCCCTTGTGCAAGCTGCTGAGAGGCATCAAACGGGGTAATGGCTCCTCCAGCATTAGTATGGCAGAGGTGGTGTGACAAGTCAAGTCCCAGATCTTGTTCCTTTGGCATCCAGACATTGCTGAGGGAAACACCAAAGAAAAGTCTTTTTCACTCTGTTCACAGATATGTTTTGTCATAAAAAGCCTCAAGGTTTCCAGATCCCGGTCTTTGGCCATGTGGCATCCCAAGGCTAGCATGAACAGTGCAATGTTTCCTTCATCTGTCCACGGAGCAGGAGACATGAGCTTTTTAAAGGTGTTTTGCTTACAATGAAAATGTAGTTTCTGCTAGTTTTTCCATTCCTTGTGTTGAAAAACCCTTACAGCTATAATGGGTACTCTGTTTAGTATGAGGCACCCTTTAAATAAACCTGAAGTAAATTATGTCCATTTTAGCTCCTCTCACTATGCAGATAAAGTATATATTATTCAAAAAGTAAGTCAGCTTTAATTATGGTGACATGAATAAAAACACAAGGGAACATACTGCTCTACAAAATCCCAGAACTTAGGCAGCCAGCTCTGCAGAAGGTTTTTGTTTCAGATTTTAAAGGACCAAATATTTCAACTAAATCTCTGGCTGGAGTTTGTGTATTTATATAAATTCTTTTTTCCCCCTAGAGTCTGACCCTATTTCCTGAGGTTTGGGTAAGGGACTAGCTTGCTTTTTCTAGCTTTCTAAAGGCTTGTCTTTGCACTCTTGCTTTCTTATTAAATTTAAATTACACCACTTGCACTTGATAGAAGATTCCTACTTAAAGACCCATTCTTCCATCATTAGAAATGAGTGTTCTTTAAATTACACATTTCCATTAACAAATTACTTGCATAATACTAATGCTCCCTATGCTCAAAACCCTATATATCATGTGGCTTTAAAACTGCAGCATGTTGAGGTCTTCTGGCTCTATTATTTATGTCTCACACACGAGTAATAACTCTGCTGACACAAATTCACCTAATGGAGGCAACTTTATGCTCAATAAATATTGTGAATGCTTGCTAAGTATCACATGCAGTAGGAATCTCCTCATGTGCTTCCCACTGAAAGAAAGGACCTCTCTTGTGCCTGGAAATCACTTTAGGCTCAGCTCGAGTTTCAACCTGTCACTGTGCACTCAAGTGAGTGCAAGCCCTGTCCTGACACAAATTGGAAATGAAAGATGTTGACAAAAATTTCAGCTATGTGAGTAATGATTTATGACTGGTTTTGCCCAGGCAGCTCAACAATGTTTGTGAATAAAGCATCGGGGTCTGTGGTAGCAAATAATTCATTAGAAAGACAATTTCAGCTTGATTAGAGATTACTAAGAAAATAAAAAGGAAAGGCCAGAACATTTTATGAATCAACATACACTTCGATTCCCTTTCTTTAAATAGCTATGACAACATGTAAAATCTGGGTCACATCTTCAACCATAGGCACCTGCTGGTGGCCTGTTGCCAATCCACAGTGCTTCTGTCAGCACAAGAGTTTTCACTGTGACCAAATCTGAGAGTCCTGTTTTTGCACTGGAACACATAATGATCTCTGAATATGAAACACATTCACATGATACTGTAAAGTTCATGGATTTTCCCTGTTCTGTATTATATAGAGAATCTTTTATTAAATACATTAGAGAAAAGAGGGCTTGTTGAAGGCAGATGCTACATGATACTGTAAATGTCTTATAAGTACTCCTAAAACTCTACTAATTACTTCTGAAAAGAAAAACATAATTTCCCTTCAGAAAATAAAATTAAAATCTTTTGAATTATTGATATATCCATGTGCACTCTTGAAAATAGGGCTTGTCCCAGACTAAGAGCTAAACGTGTGCTCTTAAATCTTATCATTTCTGTAGCTAGCATCTGCAAAGCCAAACACCAAAATCCCCACCCTGCAGGAAAATGGTCCTCCCAGACGCCCTTTCATTCCAGACATACCCATTCAGACGCTGCTTTCACAGCCTTTTAATCAAATCAGCCCTTACAATCTTCTTTTCACATCACCATCCAGTCTGTCGAGCACATGCAAGCCAATTTTACACTGCAATTGTCCTCACATTTCTGAGCATCGCATCACCCCCATTTTCACTCTAAAAAGCTAAATCCCTTTTTCAGACTGCCATGAAGCTGAGAGAACTTTATGTAACCTGCATGTTGAGGAGGGAAAAGAAGAGGCAATTACAGCAAAGCACAGAAGCTCCTAGAAGCTGAAGAATTTCTTCTGCTTTGATCTCTGCACCATTTTTTAGCCCCTGTTTGTAAGTGCGAGAAGGCTCTAAACTGCAGCGGCAGACGTAAGGAGACCTAAATACTCTGCAGGTGATCCTGCAGCTCACCTTTAGGACATGTAGACTAGAATATGAAGGGAGTTTTGGCACCTGGAGCCATTTTTGCTCACTTTGAGTCTTGTTTACAAGAATAGTGCTCAGAAGACTTTCATGTTTCTCCTTTCTACAATTAAAACCAGTGAGGCTCCCCTTAGAACCTTCTGACACATTTATGTGGTGAATGGGGCTCAAACTGGGACAGTGACCCTTGTTCCCAGCTTAGCCATTTTCTCCTTTAGGAAACAACCCTGAACAGCTTGTTTGTCTAATGTGAGAATAAAATATGGCATTGTGTTATTGCAGGTTTGCATACTGGTGACCAACAACTTAATTAGAAACTGGGAACACTAATGCTGCCCTGTGATATATTCCTTCCAAGATGCAGTCTGAGAAACACAGATAAGGGAAATCTTATGTGATGGATATGCAAAGAAATTTTCTTTGTAATAGTAAGCACATAAGAGCTCTCCAACTGATGCTCTAACAAGGAAAGAGTTGATGAGAAGGGCTAATAGCACCGATGGAGTGAAATCAGTGAGTTTTGTCATCAAAATAAATTACATGACCAGAATAAGTGTCTGTTTTAAGCAGTTGCCAAATCATCTGGGAGTTTAAAGACCTTGACATAAATGGCTTTACTGACATTGGCAGTGTATCTTCTGCTTAACAACACCAACTCTACTCCTTTGTATTTTAGCAACATAGTAGTGCAGTTCATAACATAAAAGAGCAGTCAATATGTGCTGTTCTGTATCATGGCCCCTCTGAAGATCTAGTCACACCTGAAAACTCAAGCAGTCCTCTTGACCCTGGAGGGAAATGAAGGTCTTGACAACCTGGAGTCTGCATGGTTGTGATGGCAACAGCAACAGCAATGGCAACGTACTGGCTTCAGGCAGCTGGTGTGTGAGATCAGCTGTAGGTGCAGTGGGACTGTGCAATTGCAGGGAATGAGAGCAGGACACAGCCCTACCCTCTTCTCTCTGGATGTTTGCTGATCAGCCGTGTCCCTCAGTAGCCTCGGTGGGAGTGTGCACGGTGATAAATAAATGTAAATCTTATATTTCACATCTATTAAAAAAAAAATATTAAAAAATAATTGAGTGAAATGTACCACTCCAGAAATTTTCTCAAAAAATTACAAAGTCATACCTCTTGGTTTAGTGAGAAGCTCAAGCCTTCCGATCGTGGATGGGATCCCAGGTTCTTCATCTTCTCAATGCTTTTTCAGTGACCACAGACTGGGTTTCACCACACGTGACTTCTGCGGGTTAATACAGATATGTCTTGTTCAACCAAATCAGCTGTCACATCAGCTCTTCATTTTCATGCAAACAGCCAACAATAGTTATTTCCACTTGCAGCTCTCACCAGCTAAATCAAATTTTCCACTTGTATTTAAAGACCAAGGTCATTTTGTTGACAGTAGCTAAAGGAAGAAAATTCTGAATACTAAAGAAACTTTCTATCACAAAAAAGGGATTCTTTTATGCAGTTCACATTTAAAGCATCTCTAACAAATTATCAAACCTGTGATTTCTTTTCTGGTACAAATGACTTATCTCACATTGTAGGCTGCCTCTTTCTCCACATTCCACATGAGACAACATTAATTTAAAATTTCACCTTACTGCAAGAGCACTCAATCCTTTCTGTGTACTTGTATAATTTTTACTAATTCAGTGGCTATGACTGGAAAGTCGTATTATTTCTTACTAGAGAAATATTAATGCTCTGTTATAACAAAACTGATTGCATTTTTGACATTGGAGCTGTGCACAAAGCAAGCACTGTGCATTTTTTGTCAACTTAAGCACAGTAAACAAAAGACCAGATTCTTTTTAAGCAGAGATGTACTAGTAGTCATCTCAATGTTCTACCTGACCACTGCTAAACTTAATGACAAGTAGACTACTCAATTAGATGGATGTCTCTTAATGTCTTCTGGTAAAAATATTCTGCTTGGTATAAATAATTAAATGCCCAAACAAGGATTTCAGTCAAACTGTTCTTTCTCCCAAGTGAGTGCCTTCCCAAGCTAATTTCACTTTCTTCTTGTGCATCCCAATAGAATTTAATTATTTATGCCAAGCAGAACAGTTTAGCTAGGGGAGATGGCAATAGCATGCCTGTCTACCCCCTCTCAACAGCTCAGGAGTTCCCATGAGCCCCTTGAGATAGGAAGTCTATACAGTCCCATTCCTGCTTCTGCGTGGGGAAGGTATGGGAAGAGTAGTCACACTGCATGTGTGGGCCTCCCCAGTGCTGCTAGGTTTAAAGTGGCATTGCATTTCTTTTATTCTACTGTAAGTTTCTCCACTGGGTCACAGAGGCAAAGCAGCCAATATCCGTGACTCCCACTTGAGCTCCAGTGCAAGCTTTTGGCGAGGATGGGTATATGCACGTGTAGAGACAGCTGCATAGGTACCTCAGTGGTTTCATGAATGGAAACACAGACCCCATGTAAACCGACTTTCTTCCTTGTTATATGAAGCCCAGCATCAAGGTATGGATGTAAGACATCCATCCTGGGTGTGAATGTGGCAGACATGGATGTGAATCCTCCCGGGAACCTGGCCCATGGCTCACGACACTGCTCAGATGCTGACTCCAGTTTGTGTTTTCATCACTGTCTGTACCATGAGTATCTACTACAGCTCATTTGGAGTGTTGAATAAATTACATTTTGCTTGACAGGCAAAGAAAGAGGAATGTGGCCCCTTCTCAAATATTACTGATCTCTTTAACCTGTCATATGCAAATATTATCAATAATATTATACTATATCAGTCTTGGTGCAATAGAATAGAAGCAAATAAAGCTGAACCAGAGGACAGTAGCTGGATATATAGCAACATGCAGTAACAACATTTTCTGCTTCTATTTAGGTTACATGAACAGTGAGTTTATTTTCTAATTTTCTTTGTTCCCTTGTAGAGAAAGAGATCAAAAGATGGTACATGAAATTACCTCAGTCCTTTAGTAAACTGGTGTCTTTTTTAAAATGAATATTTTTTTGTGGCAGTGTACAAAAGATCTCAGCACCAGGCATTTTGGCACTTCGGTGTTAAAAGACATAGAAAAAGAAATGAGATCTTCGTTGTGGATTTGTTTTCTTTGTTTTGGGTTTGTTTCTTTTTTCCCTGTTTTTCATTTCTCTTTGTATTTTCTTCCCCTTTGCCTGTTTCTTGCTACCTAACCCCCACTTCAGGTCTGTTGAACGTATCTAATGCAAATGTTACCAATGCATGATGTTTCAGCATGTCCACTAGTAAAAAATACCAAACCTATCAAGCAGAAATCTATAGGGCCAGATTACAATCCATTCCATAAGCTCATTTTGCTGTGAAGGAGGAAGGGAGAGTGAGGGAGGGACTTTCTCAGGCAATCCCTTCCCTTCCCTTCCCTTCCCTTCCCTTCCCTTCCCTTCCCTTCCCTTCCCTTCCCTTCCCTTCCCTTCCCTTCCCTTCCCTTCCCAAGGAGAAGGGGAAGGAGTATCTGGTCTGTATGGACCTTGCACAGCCGCAGGGTTGCAGCCCACATTAGCAGGTAGCTGGCCTGGCTCCTCATGAACATAATAAGGGATGGGGTAGCCATCATGACACTGAGCTTTACAGGCTCATTTTCATACAGTCCTCAAAGATCTGCCAAATCCAGGAGTGCCTTTCTTTGTCCAGCCAGGGGCTGAGACTCTGTGTCTCCTTGCCCCAAGGCGATGCTGATCACCACAGGAGGCCACAAGCTCTGTGTAGTGCATCCTCCATGGTTCATGGACAGGATGTGCTATATCTGCCTTTAAGTTCCCATCTTGCCTTTTTCCATATGGCCTGGCACCCTGCCTGGGATGTCTCTCCTGCAGTGGTTGGTGTGAGAGAAACACACATGATACATGGGAGTGGACCAGGCAGGGAATAGCACAGTTCTCCTGCCCCATGCTGTCAACAAGGGACCTGTGCTAAAGACAATCTGAGCTCAGACAACACACCTCAAACCTTGCTCAAAGGCTACACCAGAATGTAGCTATGTCATGTAAGCGAGGAGCAAGTTCAAATCTGTGTACCTACTCACCATACAATATAGATGCAGTCACAGTAGCTCTCTCTATATAACATTTCAATAAAACAAAGCCAAAGAGCATGAGCTTGCAGTTTTCTTGCAGATTCTCTTTTCATGCAGCAAAGCACAGAGGCAACAGCTTCTGCATGTGATTGTGAACAACACTCTGGAGAAGCAGCCCCCACTTCATCCATACAAGAAACAAAAATTAGCCTAACACTGGGGTTACTTTCTCTTTCCCACCACTCTTTACTCATTTTTGGCTATAGGCAAAGACCTGAAGATCAGCGGCATGTCTGCCTTCTTGCATGCACTGCCCTTCTATGGTGCACATAAGAACACATGTCACTGTTTCTTGTGAGGTGAAACACCCGTTGCAAGCCTGGTTCATGCTCCCTGGAGTATCTATAAGGCGGGAAATGCAATTAATTCTGGAAGGAATCCTTCCTGCTGGCAGGCAGCCAGAGATAGCAGAGCTGTAATAGCTTTGGGCAGCCACAGCACAGAAATTACAGCTATTCACCGAGGACACTCCCCCTGAGCTTCTGCTTTCTTGAAGTAATTGCAAATAATATCACTTGGATTCAGATGGCTGGAGGGGAAACTCAGGCACCAATGAAGCATGAAACAGCCTGCCCTGAGACCTAAAATAATCCTGCGTAAAAACTCACAGCTGTCCGTTGTTAAAAATAAAAACAAGAGCATAACCCCTCTGCTTTCCGTCAGTGAATTTCCTTTGTTCCCCTTCTCCCCACAGCTTGCCCTCCCCTTCCTGCATGGCTGCCTGTGCCCTGTCAGACACCCTTCCTCTGCCCTGTGACACCCGCAGGGCAGAGTGACACTGGCATGAAGGCAAAGGGTGGCTGCCTTCCTGCTGAGCCCCAGCAGGGATGGTGGCACCACATTCAGGCAGCTCCCACAGCTCTTGTCGTCACCAGCATTTTTTTCTCCTCTGAGTACGGACTGTTTCAGCACAGGGCATCCCTCACTGGCTGGAGGGATGTCAGATGGGAAGTGCATGGCTGCAGAGAGGTGATGCAGAAGCAGCTGGCATCTCCAGCCAGGTGCTGCATGGTCTCTGCTCAACAGGTTGGCTGGTGTGTGTTTTCAGAGACAACAAGGAGATTGGTTGGAGAAAAATTCCAATTTTATTGATCTCCCATATTACCTTGCCTGAAAGGCCTCAGCAGAAGAGAGCTTTTGTATATTTATTTCTGTATTCTGAACTGAACAGTGTGGCAAAAATACATGATGGGAAGCAACCAGGAAGAAGGATATGTAACAAAATACAGGAAGAATTAAGGTTAATAATGCCAATTCATAGACGGACTAGATTCTGATCCTTTTCTCACATTAAGTAATGGCTCACTGCCATAGAGTAGGATGCAGTGCCTCTTGCAAAGGAGAACACTGTAAGAAATCCGTGATATGACATACAAAAGTAAAGGTTGTACTATGGCAGCCTGAAAAAATGGCCTTGCTAAGACTTAGAGGTTGTTCTGAAGGAGGAAGGCTGTCAGAGTCTTATATGTCCAGAATATCTGCCCATCTTTTAGTTCATGTTACAGCAGCCTGAAGGGTGACCACACCAAAACTAGAGCTTCACTGCCTTTGCTGTGGCAGAAACTCACAGTAACCGTGTCTCAGAGCATTTATGGTCCAAACTGACAAGAGACATCCAGAAGGTGGGAGATGATAATTGCTTCTTTATAAGGGATCTCTAAACCAGTTGGGATTTCCTCAGGTTTGTGAATGGAATCCTGTCTCCTAGCTCAGCCACTTCCTCATCAGATAATTTTTTCTATGGAATTATATCACCACACCTAATAACACCTTGCAATTCTGTAGCCTCCTCTAGGAAAAGATCACAAAATAACTCCCAAAGGAAGGGAATCACCTCACTCTACACAGTCAGCTGCAGTGAAGGTATCTAAGCCTGAGATATGTCACAGCCAGCAGAAAAGCAGTTAATACCATCAGGGGAGCACTGGCTGTCAGCTGTACAGAGATTCAACTCATCACCCAAAAACTCATGAGGCAATGGAAATAAAATTTGGAAAATCTTCTGCAGCTGCAAGCAGCCCTGGTCACCACAACGCTAGTGCAGTCCTGCTGGTCAAGGTCAGGAGAAGGTACTGTGCTCTCAGAGAAAGGCTTTGTCCCATGCTTTCCTGGGAGTACCCCAGAGCTGAAAGCAAGGGGAAAGTTTTTGGTCAGACTACCTCTTTGTGCTGCATAGGAGACTGCTTTATTGCACTTCCTGTCCTCATGTCTTCAGAATTTCTGGAGGCCACCAGGCACTGTATGCACTCTCTGTGTCCACCTCTGCTCTTGAGATGAAAAGAGGGTACAAAGGTAAAGAAAAGAAATGGTTATTTGGCATAAGTAAGGAGTCACAGAGACTGCACATTACCCAAATTAGAGTGGATAACCTCATCATGAATTTTTATCTATACTGTTGTGGTGCAAATTCCTTATCTAGTGGGCTGCCTGAGAGACGGTGGTGGTCTGCCCTCCTACCCACAAAACTGGGTGCTGGTGCCCTATTGCCCCATGCTTTGAGCACCTCCCTTACCATAGAAAGCAAAACCTTCCTTTTAATCAGTTATCTCTTCGGTGGCAGATGGCATGCACGAGATAATGTATATACACATGCAATGCACATGTACATGCTACACATATATCATGGAATACACATGCCCCACATAGCAAACCAAGACCCAAGACTTAAAGTCACAAAAAGTAAATAGTTCTTGTTAAATATAATGTATACCACCCACATTTCTCTGCTTCCCTTTCTTCAGTATACTCAGGGCAAAGTGACTTCCAGTGAGCTCAAATTTGCCTTTACAACTTGTGTTTTGCATTCTTTGAGTTCAGTCACCCTATCTTAACTCCCCCCTCGGAGTCCAAGCTTGTCTATCCTGACTAAGGCTTCCCAGTTGCTTCTGCAATCTTCCCTTCTGATTATCCAGCACCTGGTTTTGTGCTACTTCTGGTAACTTTCCACTCTTTTAAACCACAGTCCTTACACACAACCTGGAAAAACTGGTTTGTGTAAACTTTCTGTAACCCTTTGTGCCAAGCCTATTTCTAACTCAATAGCTGAACATGATGGTTTAATGGTAAGAGATTGTTCCCAGCAGAGAAGTAAAAGAACATTTGGGGAGGAGAGGAGAGAGAGGAATTCAGACTCAGTTACATTTGGCTGCAAAGTTCCTATAAAATTTGTGTTAAGACTCATGTCATACATTTATGGGGAGCTATTTGCAAGGAAGTGCACTACATGTATTAGCATGCCATTGCTAGTGAGAAAGCTTTTACTTGGCTAGAAATTGAGTTGTTCCAAAGACCAGTGGCTGGTGACTGATCACAGGCTTGAGCATTGAATTATTATTAATGCTGTTATTAGGAATAGACCATGCACCCACAGAAGAGAGGCTGCAGTAGCTCTGCATAAACTGTGTTGAATGGTGCCAGTGGAGACCGAGTCTTGCTGTAGTTTTATACTGGAGAGCCACTTACCTCCACTATTTCTATTTAGTAGAAACACAAAGTCTGAGTCAACACTAAAAATCCAACAGAAATGCTACCATATTTACAGGAGATATGTTTGCCTTTGTCAGAAACCCTTCATTTACTAGAGTTTGCATCATCATACAGGCAAGCTGAGCTCCCTGCATGCTTGGCTGTGGCAAAGCAGCCTCATACAAATGAGTCCTTCTGCTTTTAGGAAACCAAGCACTCACAAGGAAACACAGCTAGAGGTTCACAGGATGTTGGTAAAGGGATGTCTGCGTGGGATGTAAGTAAACTACAAAGAGCTACAAACACACTGAAATCAAGGCAGGAAGCATCTGTGGGGGTCACTGAGGAGCCATGGAGAACTCAATCCGTTCAGTGTTCTCTGAGTCATGAAATATTTAAATACATTCATAGGGCTAGCTTTTCACTAGAAATATTTCTACTTCTTTTTCATTTTATTCTTCTCTCGTTGGTACTGCAACTGGTCAAATTAGATCCTATGTCAAACAAACTGTCTTCAAAGCTAAGGATAAAAAGAAAAAGCAATTGGAATCTAAAGTGCTGGGTTCCCTCTTAAATGATTGAAATTTCAGTGCTTTCAGTCTCTTAAGAGGCTAATGGCCTGTCTGGGAGAAAGCAGACTTCAGATTCATGGAGGGAGTGTGATTTGAAGGAAGTCTAGCAGCTATGCAAATAAAACTCTGTAAAGTTCTCCAAGATGTTTCAAATTGGACACAAAAATAAGTGAAACCATACATTCCTTTAGTCCTTCATTTTTTTACCTTTAGACCCTTAACCTTTCTAATTTAGATGTTTTCAACAGGTTACACCTTTATATTGCTTTTCTTCCCTGTTCTGTCCCATTTTAATCAAGCAGTCATGGCTAAGCACCAGTAGAGCCCAGCATCCGCTCTGACTCTTCTGTGCAAGTTGTCCCATCCATGACCAGGCTGTAGCCATCATTATTTGACTTTCATGTTTTTTATTCAAGAAACATCCCTTGACTTTTTTTTTTTCTTGATGCTGATGCTGTCTGTATTAAATAGCACTGTCATTGCTCAAGGATAAACTGTACATCCTTCCAGTGTAATTCATACCAGGAGCCAAATAGTCTTTCTCCAGGAAAAAATGGGAGAAATGACCTGACATTAAGAAGAAGGAAATTCAGGTTCTCTTCTCAGCTGTGAATGCAAACCATTCTCTAGAAATGAACAAACATTGCAATAAACACTAAATCCTTAGTAGCCTTTAAAAGAAATTCAGAGAAGGCATCAGAAAATGCATTGCACAGAATAAACCTAAGCTGAGGTCAGGATGACCGAGTGCATTTTTTCCATTTCTCACTTCCGTGATTCTGTAGCACATGAGATCACCTTCCTTTTTATAAATGATATAAACTTCTGTCTTGACTATTGTTTCCACAAGATCCAAAGACTACCTGTTTCTCAGTACTGATCTTAAGTTATCACTGTGCTGCAAATGTATACTAGATTCGTTCAACTTCTCCCAGTTTTTTATTTCACAAAGAGAACTATGTCAGAAATGGATTTTTCTCCTTGGATATGGTGCGATATTCCTTATATAATGAAGATATTGTTAAACCAGCGGGACTGTGCATACAGGAAAAATAGATTCAATTATTCAATGAATAATGATGGATCTTGTCAGAAGGCCCCTTAAAAGAAGAGAAGCTATCAACTAAGGCAAGAAAGTATAAGCTTTCCCCCTGCAAAAAATAGACTACTTTAAAAAAGGCAGTTAGAAATCAACAGCAACGGTGAAGAAACAACAGTAACATCTACAAGGAAAGCAACACTGTTCTTTGTCTGTGACAGCCTTCCAACTTGATAAAAGTTTCATTCAAACAACAATCTCTTTTTATTAAGCCTTGCAGAACAACAAGTATGCATAAGAAAGCCTAAAGTGTTTTTGCTTTGGGTACATAGCAAAAGTGGCAGTATCTTTGATTCAGCTTGTTCCAGTATGATTTAGAGTTTTATACCTCAACTAAATAAGTGAGAGGAAGATGATCAAATATTTAGATGATATGTGGACAAGAGACCTGTACCCAGGAAGTATAAGACAGCATAGACACAGAGTTCAGACACTGAGTCCGAGGCATACCAGAAGAGCAACAACTTAGACCGAGTTAAAGCTCATCAAGATTTAAATCAATTTGGAAACTGAAGGCAGTCATATTCAAAGTATGGAAATAGATTAAAATCAACTAAATAAAACTGGTGCTGAATAACACACTGTTCCTGTAAGCTAATAATTTTGGTTTTGTTGTTGTTTTGGCTTTGCAGGGGGCTGCGTCTACAATAGGGCTCACCCTGATATCAATCAATGCAGTTTCAGCGCCTGACCTGTGTTAGCTGCTAAGCTGAGGTGATGACACAAAGGGATGGGCTGCACTGCAAGAAACATCTTGTAATACAGCATTCAGTACAGTTTCAGATCAAGATCAAAAGTAAAGCTTTAGCTTCAAATCACAGGCTTCTCATTCACATAAAAGATGTCTTGCAGACAATTCTTTACTTATTCAGTTCTTCATTCATTATACAGCCTGTTACCATCCTTAGAAGTACAGGTTCTCATGATACAAACATATCTGATTATTAAGATACAATCATTATGGTATTTAAAATACTTGTTCAAACAGAAGACTGGGATTAATTCACAATTCAGTATTTCTTGGACTATCTCAGAGCCCATACTTTGCAAAGCTTGGCCTTTGCACCCAAAATAACAATTTCAGCTCATTTGTCAAATATCATCACAACTTCTAAGGGCTATGTTGACATGAGAATGAAATGTCCACGTGTCCCTTTCCCCTGACTGTCCTCTAGCTGCTAGCCAGGCAACCACAGACAGTGGGGAGGCCAGATGAAGTTTGGGAACCACAGATGCTAGTCTGCTGTCAGTCAGAAGTGTCCTTCGTGCTCCATCATAAAACATTTCACTTGTGCCGGAGTGAATACCCTTCTCACTCACAATCTGTGCAATGCTACTGCAGGTGGATAGTGGAAGAACGTTTACAAACAGCAGGATATTGATGGAATATCTGAAAATAGGATCTTGGACTAGAATAAAAATATTAGTCACATCCTTTTTGTTCATGACATCAAACCCAAAATAGAATGTACCTTTCAGAAGATTGATTGCCTTTATGGAAGTACATTTTGAGTCTCTCAAAATGTTACATGAAGACTGAAATTCCGCTGTCTCAGTTCTCTACCTCATTCATGGATATTATTAAACACCTTAAAAACATGTTTATAAAACCTAACATTTATTATGTGGGGCTCTGGCTTAAAATTAAAGGCTTGCCACTCACACAGCTGCAACTTTCAGAGAGCTCTTGTTCAGTGCTTCATTCATTATGTTGCACATGGCAGTCATTACAGACAATTGTCTGCTAGTGCTACCCACACCACGGCTGTTTGTGCAATATGAGTCACTCAGTGCAAGCTGCAGCTCCAAGCACAATTTCTTCATCCTGCAATAACCACACACTTTGTTCCAGATTACCATCTTTCCTTCTGAGTATGCAGAATTAGGAAAGTGCAATTGGTGATAATGCCATTTGTCCCCAGGCTCATATTTTTTCTTAAAGCGTTTATTCTTTCCAGTACCTCTCCTACTACAACAATAAATCTGACAGAATACTGAATGTAGCATGTAATAGTCACAGATTCCAGAAGGAAAATGCATCTCTCCTGTTGAAAGGAAGAATATTGGCCCACAAGAATTTTATTCAACATGCAAAAATATTTCTATGCAGTTATAATGAAATTTAGTCCAATTTCACTGCTCTCTTGTGAAAATATCTTCCTACTCTATATCAGGAGGTAACAATTATTCTGCACCTTTCTCTTTCTCCACCAGTTCTGGAGGACATTGACAGAGGTAAACAGACAATGTTTTGTCCTTTTCCTGAAACTATCTATTTGCAAGCATTCATTCTAAAATCCTGGGTGTTGGAAACAGCAGACTATCTGTCTGCTGCTTTTGTTTCTGCCTTTTTTCCTTCTCCAGTTTCTGGTTGGAAGCCATCTCCCTCTCTTTCCATTTATTCTAAATACAAACAAAGTGGATAGGTGTTTTTACTGGGCAAATAATTCCTAATACCTCAAGTAAATAGCAGGGTAATTTTTCCTACTTTCCTCATGAGTAGAACAGGGTAAATTACCTTTACATCCTTCCTGTGAAGCCACATTTCAGCTCTTTTATGATAGTCCAACTCAGACTCAAACAATATATAAATTTATGCAGATATACATTGTGCCTCTTACTCCTGGCATCTGTCCTCACACAGATGCTTTTGGATATCATTCTTTTAACCCTGTGAAAAAATTACAAAAAATTAGCAATGGCTTTTTATGACAGATACAAATATGACAAGCCAAGTACAGATAACTCACAATGCTCAGTTGATCACTGTGTTTCCTTGGGCTTTTTTTCCCCACTATTCTCTTTGCTACAAAAGCCATATTTGAAAGACAGATTTGTTCATGTGAAAAACTGAACCTGAAGAACAGCAATCTGTTCTCAAGTGGCAAAAAACAACTGTCCTTCTGAGGCGACTGGGACTGGCCCACAAATTGAACTGCACTTACCAAGAGATAAGGTTGAAACCCAACCTGGACATTTGCTCAAAACAAGGCAAACTGAAAGTATAGCTCTCACAATCTCTACCAAACATGATACCGTGGTGGGAGGGGTAGTGCTTTATCTGTTGTTCATCTTGAAAAGTGCATTAACTGCAGAATTGTCTCAACTTCGTCAGTACTTTCACCTTTTTCCCTCTGTTAAATCACCCACAGTTTGATGCTGAACAAGCATGTTCAGCCAGGACAGGTGGCTTTTACCAGTTTATCTCATATTCCAAGGGTACAAACTGTTCTGTTCTTTATTTCTCTAAGGGAGGGTGGCAGTGCCTCACAGTCAGAAGCAGATTCAAAGAAATGGAAGAATGAAGGGAGTCTCTTTCCAAAGGTCATGTCCAAGAGAATTACATCTGTGGAATATACAGCTAAACCACATGCTCCACCCACACTGAAAAAACTCCCACTGTCACTGCTGCCATCTACATGGCACCAGAGTGGCAGAGACCCCTTCTTCCCTGTAAAGCCTGTCCAGCCATCTCATCACTGTTAACATCCCCTCCTATGGACCCCAAAAGCAGAGGTATGTAGCCTGGTCCTTCCTGACTCCAGATCTTCATGGCTCCTCAGAGCAGCATTCCCTTCTCGCAGCCCTCAGATGCTGATGAGTGTCCACAGCATGGGGCTGAGCACCCAGGGGAAATACCCTGCTTCCAGATGCAGACAGGGTCATCCATCTGCAGCCCAGCCTGTCATTACACCAAGATTCAATCTTCTCAGTAGCTAAAGTTGTTTTGCTTGTGTAATGAAACCAAGCACAAGTTAGCTCTTCTGTCTGGGGCTGCTGAGAGTACCAGTGTCTGCCCTGCACCAGGTTCATCATGTTAATCAGAATCATAAGCCCTGCCTCTGTCTCCTTTTGCCTTTCTAATCTTGTAGTCATCTTGCCAGTGTCCTGGCACCACTGGGCTTTGACAGCAGGATAGCCAAGGGTAGCTACTGCTTGGCAAAACCAGATTTTTTTATTTTGGCATGGAGGAGAAAGCAGATTGTAACTTTGAGAGGGTCACTGAAATAAAACCTACCAGTGTAATCAACACTGGTGAGTCCTGGCCTGGCTAGGGATAGATGGGATGGACTATAGGATGTTCTTTGGGCTGAAGTTGTGCACTGCAGACAGATGTTTGCCAGCTGCTTATACCAACTGCTGTGGGTGGTCCCCACCAGGTCACTTCTGTGAGGAAGAAGAATCTCTGGGCAAGTCAGCTGTCCTCTGATGCAAGTACACCTATTTACAAAGAATTTCAAACATCTTTCCACCAGCTCTCAGCTGTAATAAGTGCTCCCAGTTTCACTTTTCCAAGCTCATACCATCAGTCCTGGTTCAAGCAATGCTGGTGCTTGTTTTATGTCTCTCTATTTCTCAAGTATTTACTCTGCCTTTGTACAGAGGAAAAAAACAAAACCACAACTCCTTCCCCCTTTCTGCCTCCCAGCATCAGGGAAAACACTTTACCCGCAATACAAATTCAAGAGTAACCTCAAATACGTTTTTAAATTTATCTGCAATTTAAGTGTTTTGGCTACAGGCCAAACTGGGCAGAGAGGGCAGGATTCCTCTATCTTACTGCAGACATTTACTAAGCAGCCACTGCTACCTGCATTACTCACTCTGACTCCTCTTTATGGCAGGGAGGAACAAACATTTCCAGGGAAGGATTTGTCTGACCTACTATTCTAGTGACCTATTATAGGTGAGAGGAATCACACCCTTGAGATGTACTTCTCTCCCTGGTTGCACGGGGAGCCCAAGGCGATTAGCTCAGCTGCTTTACAGACATCTGGGGTCATCCAAAATAAAACTCTGCAAGGGAATCCGGCCTCAGATGCATGGACCTCAGATACCTCTTTCCTACACTAATGCAGCTGTCATGTCACCCTTTTGTACTTTGTTTATATTCCCTTAATTCGCTGTGTCTATTCAGCCTGTCCTGAATACTACTAAATCTCTGGTCCTTCCACACTGCTATTTTTGTGCCCCCTCTTCAGAGAAGATTGCATTTATCAATAGGGTCAGATATCAGATTCCTACTTAGACAGACTTGTTGTGATGCTCTGGTGGCAGGTGAATGTTCCTGGGAACCAAGAACAAAAGGTGACCAGAAAGTGCAAAGCTAGCATGGTGATTACTGATGTATCAGGTAACACTGTACAGCTGGTAGCAAGGGAGAGGTATCCCCCTGGGTAACTAATGTCTGTCCCTGTAAATAATCCCTCAGGGAAAGGCCCTCTGCACCCAAAGGCATCTCATTTTGACCATTTACACTGGAGAGCTCAAGAAAACAGATTACCATTCCTGACATACCTTTCACTGCATGTACCCTTAGGCCATTGCAGCTGTAATGACTATACTACTGCTAAATCTTTTGGATGTGTCCACATCCCCAGAGCAGGAGCTTTTTCTTAAGGGCAGGAAAGACGGGGGAAGACAAGTTATGCTCCCTACACAAAGCTTTCAAGGAAAAGCATGTGTGAAGGTGATACTGGGGGAACAGCAAGGGTTCATGAGAAATAGCAATTGCAGGTAGAGGCCCCTCTTCACCAGTTTAATTCACTCAGAGGAAGATAAAAGAAGAAATACTCAGCTGAATTAAAAATTGGTAGCAAACGCTGAGCAGAGGATGTGATGAATCAACTTGTAGAGAAGCTTTCAGTGTCGAAAGAAATACACATTTCCATGAATTCCAGACCAGGAAGCTGAAAACCTTCAGCTCAGAGCATTCTTAGATAAAGTTACTGCACTGAGCAAGGCAGTGCTAAGCCCAGCATCACCAGTGCTCACTGCTCATTCCTTGGGGAAGCATTTCTGATTGTACTTATTAACAGCAACATTGAGAGATCCCATCAGGGTAGATCAGTAATGCTACACCACGTGCGCTGCACTCCAGAATGTAGCAACTCCTGTCCTGAAAGAGTACTGAAAGAGTAAGGACTGCAAGGGCTGTAACATTACAAGAGAGGGTAATGTGGGTGGAGAAAGCCCTAATTCATCCTCCCACAGCAGCTCCCTTATCAGGACTGTGTCCCACCTTCAGGCACCCCTCTTCTGTTCCCTCTGCAAGCTTGTCCTTGCTGGTTGCTGTAAACCTCCCTAGGGCTTGAGGGATGGGAGAGCAGCAAGGGCAACACAACCTTTTATGAAAAAGTGACCAGAGCAGCTTATGAGATCACACGCCTCAGGCACTCCACAGGGATTTCTTTTCAAAGGCCAAGACTCCTAAGTCACCTTTCAATACGCTGCATTGGAAAATATCTGATATTACCTGACAGCTTTTTCTCAGCACGGCTTGTTGGGTTTTGACACTTTTGATCTTGGTTGATTTTTTATTTTCATTCTACCATAAATTTTATTCTAACTTCTAGTTTTGAAGTGCTTCTTTCTCACAAAATTTCCCCCTTGATTTCACCACACATCTTTTCAGCTTGGTTCTCTGAGTGAGTTTGATGCAAGATATTTTTATCTGCTGGTGTTTATTAGAGTCAAAGGAGTCAATGTGTTTTTTTCTTTTCTGAAAAATCCCAATTCAATACAACTAGATTTGATTTTGTCTTTTAATGTTTTGAGGAACTCTACAAGAATAGAAGATGTAATCAATAGCAACTGAGACTACATGCTTCTTGTAAATAACATAATCTGAGGTACTTTTTCCTTCTTCCTGGAATTAAAGGGAAAGCAGTCCTGACTTCTTTTACACACCTTTATTTCAGCTTATTTAGAATACCTTATAAAAGTTGCAGCATCTATAATTCTTCAACTCTAGGGAGATTACATCAAAGCAGATGTTAGCAGAGCTTGCTACCTGTTTCCTGGTGGAGTAAAATGTCTCCCTATGTGATAGCTGAGGTTTTCATGGGTTTTTTTCGGGGGAGAGGTTTTTTGTGTGTGTGTGTGTGTGTGTGTGTTTTTGGGTTTTTGTTTGTTTGGTTGGTTGGGTTTTTGTTTTGTTTTTTTTGTTGTTGTTGTTTGTTTGGGGTTTTTTGTGTTTGTTTTGGGGGTTTTTTTGTGTGTGTGCTTTTGGTTTTTTGCTGATTTTTTTGGTAGATGCGTTTACCTGAACACTCTGAAGGGAGAGGATAAAATGGTATTCCTTAATAACTCAGCAGTACTCAGAAACGCTGTCAGTGACAAGAGTATTGTAGAACAATAACCACAGTGGGGGTCATGTTCTTATTCTCACTCTACGTACCCACTATTTTGTGCATTGGCTTGTAAGGCATCTGGATAGAACAGAGTGGATATCTGACAAGCAGGTTATATTTGGATAATGAAGACAGGAAAAGAAAATAGCATTCAACATTTGTTTTATTAAATTGTCCTTCCTCCCAGAAGAAATGGTTTCAAGAGTATTCTGGTGTCACCCTTGTCCTTATAACCTTAAAAAATCTGGTCATCCAGGAACTCAGCCGTGGGGAGGCAATATGTAAGTCAGTTCAGTGTCTCTCTGTGTTCAGCCAATGTGAAAATTATATGCAGTATGACCTCTAGCACAGTTAGACACAGACTCTGGATGTGCACTTAAAAACAGATGCTAACACTGAAATAATAAAAACCATGTCCAACAAGAATCTTCCCAATTGCTGTGTAAGAAATGTGACCTCCAGCAAATTAAAGGTTATACAGCATGTCATGGATCTTATAAGGCTGTTTGCCCCCATGTTGTGGGGGTGCACACCCCACTGCTTCTAAGCGGGGAATGGAGGAGTTGCAGATGGTGTGGCCACCCCACAGTGCTCTGGTGGAGTCCTCAACCCACCCAGACACAACAGCATTAGTGCAGTGTGGAATCTCTCAGCAATTTGAAGAGACACCATGTATCCTGAAGGGAAAATAAGTCAGATTAAGCATCTATATCTATTTCTGATCTGTGTGAACAAAATTTTTATGGTCCCCTGCCTCTGTCTGTCTATCTATCTATCTATCTATCTATCTATCTATCTATCTATCCATCCATCTATCTATCTATCTATCTATCTATCTACCTATCTATCTATCTATCTCAGCTGGTCTAAAAAAAGCTTTAAACTTTCCTCATAGGGCTTGATTATAAGTCTTTAGACCATCAAAGCTCCATCATCACAGCAAAGCTACTCCTCTATCTCTGCTCTAATGGCAGAGACACCACGCATCTCTTTTTAATTAATGGGGATAGCAGAAAAATAGTGTCAAATGCCATGTTTTAAATGCCAGTGTCACCAGAAATTCCTGAACTCATCATTGGTGTGGAAAGAGACAATCAGTTTGAGACAGCAGCAATTTAATGGTAAGAACTTATTCAAGACTTTCAAGTGTAGAGCTGTTTCCATTTTTAAGAGGTTCTGATTTTAATAATATACAATTTTCCAATGTCTGAATTTTAGGAAACTGTAAAAACTCTAGATGAAATATAATAAAAAAAGAAGCAGTGAGAGATCATACTCTTGAAGGAAAAAAATCCAGTCAGTATTTCTGCACAGCTACATTTGTTCTTGTTACAGAGCAAATGTAGCTTTACTAACCTGTGTAACTCATAGATGGTACAGCCCTGTGCCAGAGAGACATAAGTTTTTTTCTCCCTTCAGCTAAAGGAACAAAGTAACTAATATACATCTGGGGACAGATGTTATATTAATTTTAGAGCTGAGAGAAGTGAGGTTGTCAGGTATGTCAGTGATGAAACTGGGAACATTCATCCTGACTCTACAGTTACTTTCTGACACCCTCTTCCCAGTTCAAAATACAGCATCCAATCTATAACTCTTTTTGAAGAGGTATGGCATTCTCTTTATATCTTCCACCACTGACACACCAGCACATAACCCGTAGCAGCAACACAGCTGCTCTGCTCTAAGTGTCTACTACTGCTATTGGGAGCTGAGTGGACATCCATGATCTGACTCCTAAAATACTGATGAACATATTGTGGTTCTTCAGCTACTACCCTGAGAGAGTGTTTTGTAAATGGCCATACCTGCAGCTGTGGATCCTCTGTTCAGCTGGATGCTGTGGCTGTGTACACCACCCATGGAGACAGTGCAGGAGGTGCAGGGATCCCTTGGCTGAAAGCCCAGAAGGTGCCACCTTCCCAGCTGCATCACTGCTCTGTGGAAGTACTTTGTGGACAGTCTGTGTAGGTCTGCCTGGGTTGCCCTAGTCTGCATAAAACCTATGATGCCCCAGGCAACATGCCCTAGTCATACCAGGGGCCACATTTTAAATCTGCTATTTACATGCAGGGCAGCCAATCTTTGAGGACAGCACCAGAACCATTCTTTATACAGAGGGCAAGGAAAATTTGCCACCCTCCTAATCATCTTCTTAGGTCCAGTTGGTTGGAAACTGCAATGCAGTTACAGTAGTTTTTATCAGAGGGAAGGCAGGTAGCATGCATGTTGTCATAGTCAGTGGAACAATGTGCACTCTGCACTTGACTGCTGTAGGGAGGGGAAGGCTGCAAAGCTCTTGCCTGACCACTTGGGAATGAACATCAAAACAGACCTCCAAGGAAATGATGGTATCTGCCTTATGTTGATGGAGTCTTCTGGTCATTATTCTGCTGTAGCAAGAGTATTTTGTGAAAGGGAAAAAGGGAATATCTATGCTCATCCCTCTGAGGCTGAAGGCAATGGGAAAACTTGACAAGAACATGAAGACATGATACAGAAGCATGGTTTAGATTTTCCAGTTGAACTGTTCTGAGTAGTGTTCCATCTGAGTAGTTTGCTGAATTGTCTGAGATAGAAACAGCTTACTCTAGTCTCACTTAAGTTTTGGCAAAATAAGACATTACACTCACTTTTCCTCGAAATTAAAGAAATAGCTCAAGATAAAGTACAAATTGAGAGAAGCATCCAAAGGAAAGGTCATACATATGAATATGCTTACTAATACCCTAAACTAAACTAAAATACCCTAACTAAAACAGTTACGGTATAGAAACCTTTTTTTTTTTTTTTTTTTTTCCTAATTCAAAGCAATAAAGCTCATATAAGCAAACAGCTCAAATGAAACTGTGCTCTTCTGGATTTGTGAAACTGTTAAGTTTAGGAGACGTTCTGGACAAGTGAAGGTTCCTGTACTGGCATTGCCTGGATTTGCAGCAGGGATCTTCCCTACAGGTTTCTCTCACACTTAATCTTCCCATAAAGACTTGCCACAGGTGTTCACCCAGTTTCACACCAGCAACAAAGTTACAGAAAGAAAGCTCTGCCATTTAATTTTGAAATTGTTAGATCAAGAAGCACTTTTATTGCTTGTTGTTGTCATAAGACAGATCTGTTTAGTTTTTGCAGCAATGAACACCATCACCACTTTGAATATCAGTCCTTCAATTCTTTTCCTTATCTGTACATTAACCAGTCTACCCTTCCCCTGTTTTGACTCTTCCATGTCCTCATATCCCTAGGTTAAACGAATTCATGTTTGCATCGACATCTAATCCTTCCAGCTTTTTCAAGCTTGACAGAGACCTGAAGAGAATCCATCTCTGGACCAGATTTTCCCTATTCTGAAACACTGCAGTTACTGCACTGTTAGTATCAATGGCAATTATTTATATATCCTGCAACCGGTAGTGATGCTTTTATTTAATAATTCTACCTTACCACCTGATTAACCTGCTGTCAAAGTATTTCCTTACTAATCAGATTACAATAGGGTTGCTTAATTTTTCCAGTTGACGGTTAGCGTGTTGACACCCTCCCTGCTTAGTAACAGAAGTCACATGAGATTATTGCGAGCAGAAAGCAAACCCATTTATGTGCAGAGTGAGAACATGGCTTTGTTGCCAGTCCCAGAGCAGAATCTCACCCCTATTGACTGCTCTCCTCTGAGGTTTCTTGCATCAGCAGCAGCCCTCTAAAATGTCTCCATCTCATTTCAGATCTGATCTGAAAGTGTCTTTGCAATGCAGCTAGCCAGTTACCATTTTAATCTTCTCATTCTTTCTTCGTATGCTCTCAAAAATACTAAATAAAACCTTTTAGAGGTATAATTTGAATGCACAATACTAAATAAAACTGTGCTGACCTTGGTCTCATGCAAAATTAGGAAACTGAGTAAAACTGGCAGTCAAACAGAAGGGTGTTTGAACTGCTCTTATCTCAAACCTAGAATAAGGACATCATTAGGGACAGTTGTTGGGAAGTCAGTGCTTATCCTCATTTTAACAATACACTACAATACCAAATTTGAATATGCTGAGAGCATGAATGACCTAACAGTAGGAAGGGAACCAACTATTCTAAGTGTCTTGAATGTAAATAGCAGGTGTCTGGTACTTTTCTGGCCCTAAGACAGGGCAGATAATTGACTACTTTCAGATCCAGAAAGCGATTTGCAAGGGATCATATTTCCAGTGTACTTTACTAGCTTAAAATTGACTACACAGGAGGAACCAGATTTCTGAAGTATCAACCACAAAACCACTCATTTTTGATCATTTGAGCCATCTCCTTACCCCGTACAGTCAGTATATTCAAACTTCTGGTCAAATACTAATTATACCATCTAATTGCAACATAGCTGCTTCCATTCCCTCTATTAAACTCTATTCATCCCTTATTATTAAACAAAACATAGGGCAGGAAAATAGAAAGATATTTTCCTATGCATCTGTCTCTTTCAGGACAAATTCCTTTCCTGAACAAGTACAGCCATGTCTATAATCATATCTAATACAGAGTATCACAAGACTACTCACATTCATTTTGAAGACCTATCTATCAGTGAATTATCTCTCCTGTTTTGTCAAAATGAGCATGACTGCACATTAGGCACAGCATGACTCACAGGCAGAGCAATATGGAAAACTGCCCTTTTGGAGGCTTATCTAGCTCCGCAAAAGTGCCTGGAAAAAACCTCACCACCTTCAACAATGGTTTCAGAGACAGAATCAGTTACCAAGAAGATAAGCACTAATGCAACACAGTATAATGCAACCAGCAGTGGAGTCTGAAAAGCAAACAGGAGTCCTGACAGAAGAACCAGTGTAGAGCGGTCCCATTCCTTCTCCTGATGACCAGTCATGGGGAGAGATGCTTATTTGGGCCACTCCAGCAGCTGTTTCACTTTTTAACCCACCTCAAAATGATCCCAGCAGAAAAAGTGGCCATTTTTTTGCAGGTGAATTAATTAAATAGCTCACATAAGCTCAACATATCTCGATCAGCCCCAAAGATAGCTAGGTTGTGGGGATCAAGAAGACAGAGGTTTGAGGGAGGGGAACTGAGACTTCAGCCCTTCAGTGCCAATCAGCTCTCAAATTGGCACGGCTACATATGTCATGGCAGCCTCAGTTCTCTACACAATTAAACAGAGGTAATCAAGACAGTTCTCAATTTTATCAGGAGAAAAAAAACCTGAACACTCAGAATCTGTAAGAAATTTTTCCAAGCACAGTTCTGAAGCAATATTTGTCCCTTCTCACTGACTTATCTACAGAAATGTATACCAAGTCATTCCCATTAATACCCATGGGAAAGTATCTGTCCTAGCAAAGGGCTGTCTTAAATATATTCATGTACAAGAAGGGTTGGAGCAAATGCTACACCGCTGGGTATCCTCTCTGGAAGGCCCATCACTTGATTCTTCAGCACAGAGTGGATGAGGAACCTGCTGCTGCAAAGGTGGGCCTCTGTGGGCAGAGGAGGGTCCTTGAGTGTGGTGTCCCAGAGGAGTGTACTACCTGTCAGGCCCTTTTATAGGAGATGTGTTTGCATTTTCTCATCCACTCTGCAGATGATGATTAAATCTGGCCTGCCTTTTCCAACAACCAGCTTTTCATCAGAAACAACAAGGTTGGGAAATGAATGGCTTTTTCTGAAGTTGAATGAAATATTTTACTCAGCTCACACATTGGAGAAAAAAAAAAAAAAAAAAAAAAGGGAAAAAAAAGCCCAACAAATTGAGCTGAGATGGTCTAAATTATTTTTTCCTCTCGATTTTTTGGTTCGGCTGCCACCCTGAAAAATCAATTATTTTTATATCAGTCACTCCTATTTATAGAAATTATATTCATACAACCTGAGAACAGATTTCCCCTGCTGTTACATTGACTTTAACTTCCAGGGAAGCCAGTGTAGATGAACTCTTTGGGAAAAAAAAGTCCCTGGAGTAGACAGCCTGACACTCCCCTGTCATGAATAACAAACAGGAAGTGTTAGAACAATTAGTCACAGTGAACACTTTATGTGAAATAACCACTGATTGTAATTTCCTTGCTTAAAAGAATTCAGAATCTAATGAGCTCCACCTGCTATGACCTGTTGAAAGGACTTCTTGGGCTTTAGCAGTAGACGAAAGTGTGCTGCTCTAATTTTACCGCATTTTATATGGTACAATACCTGTACTGGGGATAGGGTTACCTGGTTATACTGGTGTGGTTCATTCACCTATAAAAAATACATTAATCTATACAGGTTAGGCAACTTAAAACTGATGTGGGATTGAATTTTGTTTCCTGCACAGCCTCAAAGTCAAATAAGTCAACAAATGCTACATTGTTTGTCTGTAGCAGCTCCCTTCAGGCCAGTACCACATAAGTCCTGGCATTTCCAGTGAAATATTATTGTCTTCATAGGGTTTAGAGCATCCCTGGAAGTGCATTTACCCATCTGCAGCACTGGCAGAACTCAGTGTTTTGTAGAGCCTCTGGTTAGCTTTGCAATGATGGCAGCAAGCAGAATAGATAGACACGGCCCCTTTGGGCTCTCCTGCCTCTGAAGCAGCTGGGATTGGTGGTTATGCTGAACCAAGGCAAGGGCTGCTGCCTACCAGAGACGATTTATAGGACAAGTACCAAGTCCTGGGGTCATCCCTGCAGCTACTTCCAGTATACCACAGCAGTCACCACGTGTGCCACTGGGTTCAGAGTTGTATCACTGGAAATGAAATCCTCTCATAAAACCCAGCATTACCCCAGGACTGTATTTGTGCTAATTTATAGCCATGTGGAAAATGGACCTAAAAGCTTATGTAGTTGATGCATTGCACTTGTGTTGGCTTTCTATTTGTATTAATCCAGGAGAAGAGGTTTAGACCCTGGTATAAGAATGGATTATATTCTATTGTTTTCCATTGTTCTATTTAAAATTAAGAAAAACAAAACAAACAAATTTAAAAGGAAACCCCAAAGAAAAAAAAAAAGAAAAAGAAAAGCAAAAAGTAACACAAAAGAACGCCAACAAAACACAGAAATCTCTATTAAGTTGATTAATGTCGCCTTTTACAGCCATTCATGCCTTTAGAAGTTACCTGCTAACTTTACTCTGGTTCACCATCCTTGGAAGGCAGTCCTCCTCTTCTTAAATACATTTGAAGGAGATCTTCATCATGAGCATCTTTGCATAGTGGGTAGGAAATTAACTACATCCATCAAATGATTTATTTCATTGCAAGTAACATGCCCAGAGAGCACTGTGCTGCTTGCTCCTCTGTCAGTCATTGCCTGGAGGGTTCAATTAGTGCTAGGGAGTTTACCTGCTGACCTTTCATTTTTCTCTACACTTGGATTTCTATTCTGACTGATGAAGCCGCATGTCAGTATAATTTCACCAGCATCTGTAAGAGGGTGCCTGCTGCAACCTCCACCTTACATTAGTCTCCTTTGATCTTTGACTGAGGCATGCCACACCATCAAGCCAGAAAAAAAGTCAGTTTTCTTCTTTGATCTGCATCCTCATGAGCTGATGAGGCGAGCAAGTCCACATTTTATAACACTGCAGCCAAACCCCTTGTGTGTGTAAGCCATCCCCATAGGGCTTTCATTCCATAGGGCCTAGCTCATGGGAATTATACCTCACCTACACCAGTTCAGCACCACCCCTCCCCCCGCTTTCTGGATTTGGACAAATAACTAACCAAGCCTGAAGCTGTAATAATGCAGTCAGTCTTACAGAAAATTATCAAATGAATTGACAAATTCAACTCAGTAGGCTAAAGATCAGTCTGTCTTAAATAATCCCTGTACGTTCACTTGGTCTTGTTTTGTTTTTTGTTTTATTTTTAAGGTGTCAGTTTTCATGTCAGGTGACCTCAGATGGCAAAACTAAGATTTTAAAGGCTGATTAGACTGGTTTCCATCTGGCTTTGCAAAAATAAGTAGCTTTCAGTGGAATTTAAGAGATGAAATGTCTAAGAAATTATGAAAATGGATCTCAGTTTTCAAAATCACTCAGGTCATGCAACGTTTTTATGATTTGTGGCTGTAAGGGCATTTGGAAATGAGACCTTGATTTTGCTTTGGATTAATACAGTATCCATGAAACAGGGACCCTAGTCTATGCTTGCTGCTGCTATAATACAGTTGAATAAAGTGGCAGGCTGTATGAGGAAAGTTTTAAAATGTAAACCCTAAAGGTTCAATTTTGTAAATAAATAAAGACTAGAACTCAATGCAGTAGTATTTTTAAACCTTTAGGTCTTAATATACATATTTCATATTTTGGATATCTAAATTATGTATTCTGAATGCTTAGTGTTAGCAGTCCTGCTTTGCAGTAATATGGCTGGTGTTCATGATGTGACTGTGGGGGTTCAAGAGGAGAACTACACCTAACTATGACTTCTGAGGGCACCTAAGTGGAAATAACCAATTCTGCTTCTCCTTGGGTTTTCATCTTTGTGAGTTTACCTGGCACATCTCTCCTTCTAAGCTGGTCTCAGACCAGCTTCAAAATGACCAGAGCAAATGCACAGCTCGTAAATTCAGACATTCTGCCTCATCCTTCCAGTTAAAACACCTTTCCAAGGGTGCCTTATAGTGCCTTTTGCAGAATGCCTAATGTGTTGTTTCAGCTAAGCCACTTCCCAATTATTCAATCTTGTCAGTTTGCAAATCAATTCTCTGGCCACCACTGACATTTCTGCATCTAAGAGTTGTTGTAAAAATCTCTTTGAAATGGTAACCCTAAGCTAGGGTCTTTCCATAGCTTCAAAGGCATGATGTCCCATTCTGAATTCCTTTGAAATATTTAATTTGAATAATAAACTACCCAAGTACCAGCATATTCAGGTTGTTATCAGTTAGCTCTGACCAGTAGAAACTTTGAAGTGTTAATTGTGGAGCTGGACAAAGCTGCAGACTTTGCTGATTCCTGGGTAAGTAAGAATTAACCCTTTTACACCTTGCTGAGGAGACACAATTTTAATGAAGGACTCAGAAAAATCTTAGGCATTATACCCAAAGTGTTCACAGAGATGCAGCAGGAAAAATATTTAAATCCATCAATATTCACTGTTTGTTTCCAAGGAAACAATAGTTACAGCCCTTGACTATGTTGGAAACAGCAAACTCTGCTTTCATAGTGGCCTACACATTGAACTCCTTCAGTCTGTACAGCACGATCAGCTGGATGAACTGGTATTTATATGATGCATGCATTGAAATATGTTTGGATCTGTTGTTGGCTGCACCATTGGCTTGATGTATTTCAGTGGGACTTGTCTGCAGGGCATCCACTCCTCCTTTGTGGGCACCCCTTGTGATTTCACCTGCTGCAGTTTTCAAGCAGCTCCAGCTGAGAACAGGTAGGAGTAACCAAGTCCTTCCACAGGGAAAAGAAGACAAACAAAACCCACTGTGTGCTGTTCCTACCTGCAGCTCTTGCTGTCTCCCCTTACTGTGCAGCTTCTGGGGCTGGAGTGGGACACTGCATGGGGCACGTACTGCTGCTGGTGCCTGGGGACAAAGAAATGTGGATTGGATCAGTGCTTCTGCTGTTAAGAGCTGGGCGAGTCAAATGGCAGAGCCACTGCTAATTGTATGACACTTTGGTTGTCTCTATTTCTTTGTTTCCCCTCTTCTCTGACACCTGCCTGAGACAGCAGTGTATGCCATTGGCCTACTCTTCCTGGTGGTCACCTTGCACGGTCTCTCCCAGCAGAGCCCCACCACCCTTCAAGGCACCAGTACATTGAAGTTTTAATCTGTTTGGCAACACTGCACACCATTTACTCACTTGACCTCATGAGGAAGAAATAAACTTGATCAGAAGTATCGTTCAAAGAAGAAGCTGGCCTTCCTCTTCTCTACCTAGAGGCACTATCATTTGGCTTCAGTGACCTGATGGCATCTTTATCCACACCAAGCCTTTTAAGTACAATTTGGAGGAAGGTTGTGCCCCACCCAGTGCCTTGTGAACCCAGTACATCCATTAGTCTGACTGAGCGCTACATAGAGGGAGCACCAGCATTTTTGCTAACCAACAATCTGCTCTGCAGACTCAAACCCCAACATAGCAGCTAGAAGTCAGGCATAACCTGATGATGTTTCTCACAATACTGTTAACATTTTTTCTTGTTAAATAACTCAGGAATTAATTCAGTTTAGTCTCAAGCGATCCAGGCTTGGATTTCTCAGCATGCCTTGTCCCTGTGCAGTTGCCAGTTTAATACGGTCATCTGGCCATACAGGAAAATC
Source organism: Myiozetetes cayanensis (assembly GCF_022539395.1). Taxonomy (NCBI): domain Eukaryota; kingdom Metazoa; phylum Chordata; class Aves; order Passeriformes; family Tyrannidae; genus Myiozetetes; species Myiozetetes cayanensis. Next base: position 98,745,460 of record NW_026087742.1, read on the forward strand.
TCTTCTTGCAGGGAACAGCACAGTTTCCCCATTCCTGCAGTGTTTTTTCAAAGGAATGAAAACATCATTATTTTCCTTTCTCCTCAATCTGTAGTACCACCTGACAGGATGTGGAGTTAGCAATTCATGACTCTAGTGACCTCTATATTCCCATTACCCATGGCTCCATCTTAGGGGATTTGCAGAGCTGTGCTCGTATCTAAAAGCAGTTTCTAAATCCTTGAACGGTGCTAGTGAGGATTAATAGGAATGTCACTTTCCAACAGTTATCAGAAATCCAAATTTACTATTCTGCAAAGGGTTACCACAAGGCCTAGACATTTCTAAAAACACAAAAATAAACTCCCAGTTTCTAATCAGGAATTAAAAATGGAAAAGATTTTGCAGCACAGTAAATAAGCCTTAATAATTGTCTATCCAGGGTACAAAGTCTTTCAAGGAAAAATACACCCTGTGTTTACTTGAGGAAGACAGAAGAGACCACTTTCGCTGTATTCCACAGACTATTTCAAGTGCTCACAGCTTGTTAGGGCACACATTACAGTGCAAGCAGACGCAGAGATGTGAACCTGAAAATGGCCCTGTGTGACCATGAAGGATGAATGTGGAGAGCCCTGAGTACACTGCTAATGCATGGACTGGAGTGACAGCAGTTAGGAATAGGGTGGCTCCAGCCAGACTGTGGGCAGGCAGAGGAGGGGAGCCGGGGGGCACTGCCAGCAAAAGTCAGTTCCTGTTTCCAAAAGCCGGGAGCTAGGGAAAGGCAAATGATCAGGCCCAGCGCCAGAGACACAAAAAACCCCTTCCTTCCTGCTTGAATTCAAAGGAATAAACACAGCTCCACAATTCACAGTGCTACACTGTTAAATCCAGTGTGCCTTTGTATTGATGTTTGTTGAATCTACTGGAATTCAGTGAACTAACTTTTCCCTCCCTTGTATGAGCTTTTGTTACTCCTGCTCTCAAAACATATTCAGTGTCCATTATGGCCTGGCTTCAAGTATCCTTCTGGGCAATGGAGAGATGACAGTAAACTGTGCTAAGGTTTGGACACCATCATACAGCATATGGAGACTAATACCTGGCAAATGGTGTATGCGAGCCCAGAGAAGAACCAAAGGGAGACTACTGTGACCAGGAGAGTCAGAGATTTCCCTTCAAACTTGCAGGTGCAGACTCATGTGTGAGACTCCACCAGGAGAGTGGGCCACTGGTTCCCTGCCTCATTCCCTGCCTCAATGAAGTGTCACTGTGGAACCAGAGATCCTTGTACTTACTCCCTGTGGTCGAAGTGAGTTACCCTCTGCAACAGGGTGTCTCCAAGATGCAGCTCACTGATGTGTCTACCACTCCCCCAACTTCATCTGACAGACCTCTGGGAGAGCGATAATTCAGGTCATCTGGCAGGGAAGGACTATATTGTAACTAGGTGGTAAAAGTATCCAGGTTTGAATCGTCTAATAGGCCTTTTGATGTGCTGGCACCCATGGGTAGCTAAGGGGTTGCCTGTTTCTGGTTGGAGTAGTTCAGTTCTCTACCACTTCAGGTCTCACAGGGCTGGAACCACCAGGGACCAGAGTCTTGTCGTTCAGCTGCATTGGTTGCATAGGACCATGAACCAAGAAAGAGGCCAGAGTGCTGCAAGTTCCTGAGATACAGAAAGGCTTCAGCAATGCCTTGGCAGGGCCAGTCCCCTAATTTTTGGCATTTGGACAGCACAGATGCGCGGTGCAAGGAGAAGCAGCACTGGAAGTCAGTCAAATCTTCAGTGTGAGCTCCCTGGACAGGAGCAGAGCCAGTTTGGAAGGTGGAGTGTGAGGCTGGTTTGGCAGATGACATGGAGTTGGTGGTAGGAAGTAGCAAGAGGGGTGAGAGAGAGGTGGAGTTGGCAGACAGAGTTGGAGTCACAATTGGGGAAGATCTTCAGTATTGAAAGGAATACACAACACGTGTTGAAGTCTGTTTATTGGGATCTTGAAAGGCAGTCACCACGCTGTTGTGAGGGACTTTTAGTAAAACTTGTGGAGGAGTTTTTCTCTCCATGCAAACACCTCCCAGTTTTGGATTATAACTTGTCATAGTACATTAGATGAAAAAACTAATGCAAACATCCTAATACGTGCAAAAAGATAATGCTTCTTTAGACTAGCTTTGCTTCATCAATCAAGCAGACTGTGATACTGGCAGCTGAAGAAACTGCAAAATCACTGTGAAAGGGAAGAATGCTGTGAAAGGGGAGAATTCACTAAATTGAATTTTGAGGGCTCTGCAAACAGAAATGCAGTAAGTTTACAAAACCCCATCAGAAAAAGTACCCCATCAACCCAATAGCTGCATCCCCTCTGACACCAATAGAAATTTTGCTACCTGAGTTCAAATCAACTCATATAATGACATACCTAGGGAGGTGGTGAATTGTCTGTTGTATTTAAGAAGAGACTGGATGTGGTGCTTAGTGCCACAGTCTAGTAACTGTGGTGATAGTGGATCAAGGGTTGGACTTGATGGTCTCAGAGGTCCTTTCCAACCCTGAGTCTATGATTCTATGATTGCAGCTTCATGGTACCATTGTTCCTGGGACACAGACCTCTTGCCTTCTATTACCCATCTCATGTTGTCATGAATGTTTCAGTAACAACTTGCTTGTGCTCTAATAAGGGAATAAAACCCAAGCCTTTGGAGCAGACTGGTCTCAAAGTGCAGACTACAATGTGTGGAGATTCACAAGCCCTGAAGGCTTAACAAAGCCAATAAATCAGAGCTCACAAACCAGCTTTGTGCTGACATGATTTATCTTCCAGGGTTGACCTGCTTGGGTATGATTTTATAGTGAAGGTAGTCAGAGATGTGAGCAGTAGACTATAAGAAGCCTTTCACAGTGGTGAATCTGAGACTGAGTGTATATCTTACTATAACCCCAGCACCAATCGGTGAGATAAGCCTAAAATGCAAGCAGGTAGGTGACTGGTTCAGGTGAATCAAGGGTTCTAGATTCGTCAAAAAGGACTTTTTCCCCATCCCAACCCCAGACATTATCTCTGGTAGCTAAATATTCTTAGAAGAAAGGTCTAACAGATACATAAGGTGCTGCTATGATTGGAGACAGTGGATACACAGACTGAAAGAAGTATCATGTGCAGGCCCTGAAGTAACTCACCATGGAGCTCATCTCAACACTGACCATCAGCATCAGTAAGGAATACTGTATATGCAGTTTTTAGCACAAGTGTGTTTTCAGCATTCAGAGGCTATCTAGCTGTCTCTACAATGCAGGAGTCAGTGGCAACTCAATTTTGAGTATTATAAAAATAGTAAACCAACTCCACTAGGGTCATTGCTATGAAAGCACTGTACATGGTCTTTTTGGAGGGAAATGAAAATAGAGGTTTTGTTTTTCAGAAAGATGTGCTTTCTCAGTAACAAAATGTTTGCTGTTTGGCTTTGTTCTGCTTCAAATTCATTCTAAAAAATTTTACTTTTGTTGTAAGAATTTCATCTGATACTGATAGGAACATGAGCATCTTGGAAAGCTTAAAATAAAGGATGGTTTAAAAAGTGGGGCATGTAGAAGGGGCTTATTTTTTTTCATTAGTGAAGGCAGCTCTAAAGCCCCAGGACCACAGTGTGGTGGATTTTCAGATACTTGTTTTCTCTTTTCAGAAACACCAAAAGAGAAAAATGAATTCAGAGCTGAATTTAGAAAAACATAACTTTGGTCCAAAGATGCATTACTTTTTATTTGTGGCATATGAAGGAATTTAATCTTTAAAAGAAAAAGGCAGTAACTCTAAATGAATAGGTTCTGGAAACTGTGATCATTTTCTTTGCACTGAGACGCAGATGTTTCTACTACAACATAATGTGGGAATTCTATAGTCCACAGAGAGATGAAAGAGTACCCATGTCACACAGAAATGCATTTCGCAGGCATCCTAGAAGCTTCGTGCTAATTATAGAAATAAATGTCATAAATAGGTTTTGAGCATCAGATAAGCACTGACTGTCAAAGAATTCAAATATATTTCAGTAGTCTTTGCTCAAGTGTATTTAGAGACTAAATTATTCATATAAGGAAATATCTGTTTACTGCACTGCTCCTGATTGAAGTCTAGTTAGTACAGAGCATACCTAGCATAGTCTACCTAGTATATGTAAGGAAATGCTTTTTAAATAGTTTTACCAGTGCATAAAGTAATAAATGTAATAAATTTATGAGGTTATATTCATCTCCACTTTTGCATTTTCCTCAGCCTTTAAGTTCAGCAAGTGAACACAGAGCTAACAGCCATGTTAAAGAGCCCTCTTGAAGGACATTTAAAATATTGCTGTGATTAATGCTTTGGGAATAATTACGAATGAAAAGAAAACTTTAAAACACATTTAACTTGTGTGCTTTCAACACAGATTTTACAGAAAACTTGCAGCCTCCAAAAATTTGGTTTTCAGATATGCTTAGTTAATGTCTATGTAACCATTTACTTTTAATTGGTCACAGAAGTCTAGTAGTACAATTTCTCTGCACCGACTGGATGAATAAATATCCACATGGGTAAACTTTCAAATCCAGCATCTGTGAATATTTATAAAGGCAAATTTGAATGTTACCATATTTACCCTCACTGTAAAATATGCAAGCCTAGCTGTCAAAAATACCTTTACAAATTCAAACAGATATTTGAAATGTTTTTTCTTTCTTTGGCTCTAGTTCAGGCAAAACTGGATTGTTATGTAGATGACATTACATACGACAGCCCTGAGATATTCTACAGTCTGTGGCCAGTCTTTCTGACCTCAGAATCTCTGGCTGGACTATTTGTGAATGGCTTCCAGTCTAAGTGATACATTAGAGTAAATAATCAAACTATTTATGCTGCCATCATGGTTGGTTTAAAGAACATTTCAATGTCAAACTAGTAAGGCTGTTACTGGGTGTAGATGAGAACAGCTTTTTACTAAAGGGATAATCAGAATCATGTTCTATTGAAAAGTAATCTTTGTTAGGGAAACATATCCCTATCTTTCTCTGATACCTGATTTGGAATTGTGAAATTCTAAAATATTTTACTTTCCAGTGAATGAAGACCATGCTCTTTGGTATACTATGAACCTAATGGAGAATTGTGAGAGGAAGTGGAGAATACAAGACAAGAGGGAAAAGGAATGAAAACGAATATTTGAAAAAATGTGTTTAGAGACTATGTGAGCAGTTCTACCCAGGCACACCGAGTCCACCTATCCCAGGTTTTCTCTCTGTGTGCAGATGAGTTCTGTCTCACAACAGTTTTGACTTGGTGCCACCCAGGTGTGATGGGCTCAGTGTGCCAGCTCAGGTATGTGCAACAACTGCAGTGGATGCAGACAGGCTTAATGACTTTTACACAGCGAGTGCCATATGCCCAGCATAAATTAGTCTCATTGTACATGAGATATGGGATGCCAGGGATGCTAGGCATCCAAAAATGTGATAAGTTACTATTCAAAGCAATATCCAGAGTGTCAGAGTTGGCTGGGAGCAAACTATTGTAGAAATACTAACTAGAAAGAGTTCAAAAATGAAAAATACTACCTAAGGAGTCACAGTTACTCAATGAAATTTTAATTTTTCCCTCCTCAGGATCATTGCCACCTTGTCTCTTGGGGAGTATGCATTGTAGCTAGAAGGTCTGGAAAAAAACTGCAAATCAATGATTGTTTTCAAAAAGACAATTTGCAGAAAAAGATCAATAGCTATAATAGTGATTGTGATAGAGGAGACAGTTTTATTTTTGAAGCCACAGTCCTATATCTTGTTCCATAACACAGTTGCCATCAATTGCATATGGAGGAGGAGATGGAGGAAATCAGAAGCGAGGCAATCAAGTAAAAGTTTTTATTATCTTCTAAGAATTTCTGTCAGTTTTTCAGTTTGTTTCACAGAAACTGGAATAATTTTAAATGACAAAAGGCTATATCCTAAGTTAGAATTGATACTGTGCAGTAAACACACACAGTAGAAAGCAAATAATCAGAACAAAAAAAAGGTACTCTGAAGTCCTTGCACCATCATGATTGCTGTAAACACTGAGTAAACAGTAGCCAGGAATAACCTGATCACATGGCAGAGCATCCCACTTTCTTTAACTTCATTTACACTGCCTTTTGAATTAGTCCATATTTTGCATATAAAAGAGCAAAAGCACTCAGAAAAGTCAACTAATGAATAGTTGAAAGAAGTGGATAATCCATCATCATTTTGTGTGCTATTTGAAATAACCACAATTTCACAACAATTCACTTTTCATATTCAAATGTTGTTCTCTCTCTCAATGTTCGTCTCTTGCTAACTGCTGAGGCCCCAGTCCTTCCCTGAGCTCCATACATGGAGAACGTTGTGCCTTCCTGAGCACCCAGTGTTTAATATATTCTAATTAAAAAATTTCTCACATACAAAATCAACGCCAGTCAGTGGTCTGATCAGCATGCCTCAGTGCAGAATTGGAAGATTGACCTTACTTTCAGATAAGAAATATGGAGAAAATTTTAAATTATAAAAGTATATTCCCATTGACTTTTAAAAAACCCCAAAACTGAATCCAATCTGTAAAGCAATTTACCTGCCTAACTTCCATGGAAATAACCAGTGGAAATATCTTAGGAGATCTCTGTCTTTTCTCTTCTGCACCCTCCGACTTCCAGGGAATTTGGTATCCAAAAGCCTTAGGAAATCCCATTTGGCTTCTATCTTGACTTTGAGCTTAAAAATAACTCTGAAAGTTTCATCTGTGCCTATTGCCATTTATACAGCAAGGAGAAGAATAAGATCTCAGTCCTCTCCTCACAGACATTCATTGTTGTGGTGGAAGCAGAAGAGCGAAAGAAAGAAATGCCACTCATGTAAGGGAATGGGGCTTGGAAAGTCTCACAGCTTCCTGATCAACAGCTGCAATTGCAATGCAGCTCCATGGGGGCGGGCATGCAAGGCTCGAGTGGCAAGGATGGATGTTGCTCTGGCTGTATCACATCACTGAACATTTTGATATGGGTTCCTCATTAACCAGTGACTGATTAATGGCACTTAATTAAATTAGGGGACAGCAAGAAGAATGGAGTGGTGGAGGAATTAGGTACTACACAGCATCCTGTCACGCTTCTTGACTTGAATTTGTGTTGGTCAGTGGTGATGAACAACACAATCCCAAGAATTAACTCTTCCAGCTGATGCTATTGTTTCTGGCTGAGAGCTCCCAAGTCACAAGGACTAATTAAATCTATACCATTATTTAGTTAGAAACAACTGATGCTCATTCAGATATCACAGCAGAAGATGGTTCCGCTCAACACCAGCACTTGCATGACACTCCAGGAGGGTTGCTTCACTGCCAGCTTCTGGTCCTCACCACCCCTTCATATCTAGGGCTCTGTTTATATATGTTTTATTCTCTGTTTGTGTGTGTGACATTTAAGATAGATATTTGGCAATAACATCTTGAAGAAAGCAGTACCCCTTCTGGGAAAATGTGGAAGATCATTATTCAGACAATGAAAATAGAAAGTCATGGAGAAACAAGTGATTTGTTCTCCTCCTGCTCCATCTCCCTCACAAAAGCTGCTTGCCCAGTCATCCTGTCCCTTCAGCGAAGGAAGTAGGAGTGCCAGTGTTTCCACTGTGGTAAATGTCACTGCCATCCCTTGACCAGGTCCTCAGCTCCCCTCAATAGCTGGCGGTCGGCCAACCATTCACAAAAGGCCCACTCCATCCCTTGCCTCCTCTGCCAACCCCAGGAAGGCAGAAATCTGAGGAGCAGATCCGGCAAAAATAATAGAGGAAGGAGACCTGGTATTATCAAACAAGTTAAAATTACTCCAGTGCTTGGCTTTTGGGGCTGCAGCACTTGATGCCTCAGCTTCAAATTTCGTCTTACATCTGACAAAGCTATGAAATCCTTTGGCCAGCACACAGGACTTTTGGGGGCAACAGCCTGCCTGGCGAGACCCAACTCGTGAGTGAATTTGCTTGAGATCACACACCAATTCTTTGATTTTAATACAGAAAGTAAAGAGTTTTTACTAAAAAAGTAAAATGTTCCCCACCCAGGTACTGGGCTGAAGCCAGGTCACCAGGGGTCTGCCATGTACACTGAGCAGCTTCCGATAGTCCTCACATGTCCTCCTTGGCTGGGATGCTTTCTGGTAGGAGCAGCTTTGGGGACTGAAAGTTTCCCACTGAGAAGCCATTGGGATAGGAAGGGATAAAGCCTCAAGGGATTTTGCTGGGAGAGGCCTTTGCAGACCATGCTATTTAAGGAGCAGGACTCAGTTCCCCTGGGAGACCAGTCAGTCCATCCAAGTGCCCTGCAGTGTCCCTGGGAAATCTTCTAGGTGCGTGTCTTGTGAATTACTGCCTGCCAAATGAGGACAAGGGAGGAAAGATATTGCAGAAAGAAAAACTGGATTTTTCTTTCCCTCACAGCAGGACATGGCTGAGCATGGGAGAACTAGATAATGTGCAGAGAGCAAGATGTGTGATTAGGCATATGGGACGGCAGTGATGCTAGAAAATACCAAACCGGCTGGGATTGGTGAGGCTGGAAAGGGGGGATGACTAAGGTGATATAAATTCTAAAAGATCCAGTGATGGTGAATAGGGAATAGCTGCCCCCTCCTGCCTCAGCACAGAACTAAGACCACCCTTTATAATTAGCAGGTAGCAATCAGAAAATAAATAGAGGAAATCCTCTTTCACACAGTGGAAATTAAACCATGGAACTTCTTGTTACAGGATGCTGCCAAGGCCAAAGCCCAACTGGATGTGAGGAGGGTTATATGAGGACTGCACCAAGGATGGTTATTAAACCTTGCAGCCTTCCTCAGCTCGGCAAGGCCCCGAGGCACTGGCAGCCAGACGCTGCACCAGGAGAGGGGACGGAGCAACCCAGAATGACTCACATTTCCTACTCCCATTCTTAAGCATTTCTGGGAACATTAGGGAACTCCTTGTACCAGGCCAAGGTACAGGCTTCACTGTACAGAGCATGGGGTCACCTGCACTATTGTTCTGACATGGTCTGGCCATTCTTTTGCATTCGTTTAACAAATTGGAGGCATTGTTTTCTGAAGTGAGTAAAGGCAAGTAAAACGCTTGAGAAACAATTACACTTGTCAAAAATACCTTTCAGAGGACTAAAATTGCTGTGAATGGTTTAACCTTAATACAAAAAGCAGTGCTGTTACCAAAGAAAATACCCAAAGAGAAAAAGTGGAGTACCAGAACCACTCGTATGATTATTTTGAATTTAATTAATTTGGTTTCCCCCCCAGAAATATCAACATGAGCTAAAATCCTGATGTTCTTAAAATTAATTGTAACAGAATAAACATTCCACTAGGTTGAACACAGCTTAGGGGACAGGTTTGATATCTTTCTTTTTCAGATCGCTAAAGGAAAAGAGAAAAGCTGTAGTGAGAGCTCAAATGAGTGTGAAGCCCCAGTGACTACTTTGAGGAAAAAGAGCATTTGCACATCTCATTCTCATTTGCTTTTGTGAGCTCCCTTTTGGTGCTGGGAATTACACTCATGTGTTTAAGCATATAACCTCATCCCATGTTTCTGGGATGTGTTTTATGGAAACAATGCCAGACATCAAAAGTGCTGTCACTGAGGGTCCATCCCAGCACAACATGGGGGAACTGCCATGGGTGGCCCATCAGTGGGACACAGGGCAGGAGGCGACTGGGCTTGTAGGGTTGCGCTCCTCCAGGCACCAGGGCTGGCCATGATCAAGAAGCCCAGAAGTCTGGCACATGCTGAAATACAGCCATTTTCACTCCCAGAAGTAGGGGACTGCAGGGATTTCCTGAGAGAGGTGGGGCTGCAACCTCCTCACGCCACAGGTAAAGACTGCTCCGGGGAAACCACAAAGCTCCCTCCCATGACAGTGGAGTTGCCTCAGCTCAGCTGCCAGCAGAGCATTTGATGAGGCCATTGTTCCTCAAAATATCTGCTCTGCTGCCCATAGCAAACACTAGACATATGCATTTCACAGGGGAGAGGCCAAGGGAACAAAACTTGTTTTTATGGAGTGACAAAGGCTGCCAAATGGGCTGCCAACACACCTGGGAGGCAGCATCAGCATCTGGGGGCCAACAAGTCTCTTCTGGAATCCTGCAGGTGTACCCTGCTGATATGACCATCTGGGGAGAAATCTCTACTTTTACTTTGAAACCAAAGAGTGGCAACTGACCCCTCACCCTTTGGTGTAAAAGAGGAAAGGTGATAATTCAGTCCTCCAGGTAGAAGATGAGTGGAAGACAACATGCATTCACAACAGAAGAATTCCTGAAGATATTCCCATCACCAAAATTATCACCCAAATCAGAACAGTCCAAGTAGGAAGAATCACCAGGGTTTCCAACTTTTTCCTAATTGCCAGCTGTCTGAAACAATGACATAATCAACAGAGAGTGAATTGCATTAGTGGTCATATCCTGACAAGAAGAACCGGATGCATGAAGTACCCTACTGAAATATAAACTACTCATAAAAACCCTCTGAAAGACTATTTACAAACACACCGCTGTTCAAAGCTGTACTACTAGCTAAATCTGTTATATATATATATTGGTACAATCCATTATCCACTGGAAAGGAGGGGATGGGGTAAACTAGTGAAATGGTGGAACAGATCCAGATTTGTATCAGCCAAAAATGTCATTTCACAGGAAAAGCCAGAAAAGTCACAGATTTAGCTAGCTAAGTTTGAAGCCTTGTGTTATCACATTAAGGTCAAAGGGATAGATACTTCCATTGTCTTCAGGAGGCAATATATCACTCCAGGAATTAAAAAGATCTTTAGCTTTTGTTAGTCACCACCAAGCAGTTGAACTTTCTCCATACTCTTCCCCCTTGAAACCAGAGCATGGTGCTGAGTGCTCTGGCTGTCATCCAGCAGAGCACTCTGACAGGCATAATCCAGCTGAAGCCCACAAGGCAACTCAGGTGTTTAATGGTAAGCAGATGCTTAAATGTGTTGCTGGATTAAGGCCAAAAGGGTTAGCAACTTGCAGCTTGCAGCCCTCTGGATCCCAAGGACAGTATTGGGATATACTGTGTGGACGTCAGTGTCTCAGCCTGTGGGTCGCTGGGAGTGCCTGAGGTATGGGCAACTCATCTGCAAAATTCCATCTGCTGTCGTTTTGTTCTGTCGTGCTCAGAGTTTCCTATACCCACAGAATGGGAAAAGAAACAAAAGAAAACAAGAGACATTAACCTGGCTTGGTTAGTTTGCTTGTAAATAAGAAGTAAGTGGCAACACAGTGTTAAATGATCCAAATTTACCCAGTGTGTGGGAGGTTTGTCCTTGGAATACAATTTTTAAGGCATTCTTGTTATTTTAAGTAATTAAAAATCAAACTGTAAATAATTTCCTGTTGACTGACTAGTCATATGCCAGTTAAATCTCTGGAGGATGTAGCTGTTCCCATAAAAGAAAGAAGGAAGCCTTGCTGGATTGTGAAAGCAGGTGAAAAAACCTCAGAATTATTCCTTCTGCTCCCAGAATAGTAACCACAATTAGACTATGACCTTTCTAGAGTGATGGGTGTAATTAAGGAAATCAGAGATACTGCTATAGCTCTGAGGAAAAAAAAAAAAAAAAGTTTTGATCACATTTGCTTCTTTTTATAAGCCATGAAAGTCAGGGTGTTCAGTGTTTAGACTGATGCTCCTTCTGCAAAAGCAGAAATGCACTACTGCACATAAAAAGGAATGTGGGGGAAATAAAAAACCCAAACCTGAATGAAATATCAGATCCAATATACTTTGTGATGTCTTGGCTTTTGTAGTATTTGTAGTATTCAAATGTAGAGGTTATTTTCACCTCCTCCACTATCTCATATATTCCTTTGGGAACAGTAACTTGAGCTTCAAACAGGGAAAAAGAAAAAATTCTTTTTTATCATCGAAGCTGATAAAATGGGCAGAGACAAGAAAAACTCCTTTTGTTCTCATCTTTCAGGCCTCAAAACATATTTCAATTCATGCAAATAGTACTTAAACCTCTTACAAAGCAATAATATGCATTTTATTTACCTTTTTAAAAATGCATTTTGATTTTAATATTAGATGTATTATTTTCCTTTCTGGTATAGAAAAATGTTGTTTTTATTTAGAGAATGTCTGTTATTTCTGTCCTCTGTTACTTGTTATTTATTGAAGCTTAAGCTGTTATGGTCTCTTACATAAATCCTTCTTAGTACATGGATTATTGATCCTATAATCCGTAATAATATTGTCTATTCTGTCATCCATATGACTGGCAGCCATAAACACTAAAAATACATATTCTGCAATTTGTTGTGAGGTTCTACTTGAACAAAAACCAAAACCAAAACAATAAACATGGTTAATGAATGACACTACTAAAGAAACGTTGGGAGTTCTCTCTAAAATGCGTAAAGACAGTAGACAATATTATTTGATTTCAGGTTTAAAAACTTCAGTCATGCAGACTCCCTTAAATATTAAGCTTTTTTCAATTTTGCACTTGCAGTATTATTTTCTTTTTACACTTTTGAGAAAAGTGCTTCTTTGGTGCAGGTTACTCAAGGTCTCGACAAAAAGTGTAATGTAAGATTGTTAGATCAAACAGGGAAGTTTTAGCAGGGCTTCAGATCCTGCACCTGGCACCCAGTCTCTGCTGTGGAAAAGAGCTACAAGCCTGGATATAGAGCGTGCCTTGATTTTGAGGCTAGCTTGTGATGCCACTACCCACCCAATTTCGACTTGCTCCAGAGCAGGTCTGGAAGATACCCCTGGTCTGTCCATGTGGGCAAATTTTGCTGCTGGAGGGGACATTGCCTATTGGAGGGCTGCTGCTGTCCCTGCAGGGCCACCCATGGGAGGTTAGGCTTCTCTTTGTTCCAACCCAGTGTCCCTCCAGGTTAATGGGGTGTTGCAACCTGCTCATCTGATTATCAGTTTGGTCCCAAATCTGGATTTTTGGGCAAATATGGGCTAAATGTAAAGCCATCATAAAACTGAGTAGAATCTGGGGGTGGACAGTAAGTCTGCACAAGATTTTAAGTTCACAGAGATGGGAAGGGTGTGCTGTGCCATCTCCTAATATCGAATCCAGCTCTGATGCCGAGAGCATATGTCTGAGACAGAGTACTGTCCAGCATCACATTCACTCCTTGCCTCTGATGCTCTTAGAGCTAAAAGACAACCCACGAGCTCAGGAAAAAAATCAATCCACCACAGGGATGATGGGCTAGCAGTGAGGCTATTGTTTACTTGCATCAAATCTGGGAACTGGGTCATTTTCAAAGCCTGGAAGCCTGAGCTCTGAGGCGGCTGCACATCCTCTGTGCTTTGGACTGTGCAGCTTCCCGGCTCACCCTGGTAGCTGGTAGAACCTCAGGGTGACCACTGGATGAGCATGACGAATCCTGTGCTGACAGGTTTGATTTGTTCCCCATTACCCAACTCTTTGGCATGGCTTGTGGGGGGCACAAGACCCCAGATGCTCTGCAGCACCTTGAGGGTCAGCCTAGGAGCTCCTGACAGGGCACAACTCCTCCTTGTGTGAGGAGAAGAACAGGCAAGGGTTTTGGAGACCACCAATTTCTTCTGGGTTTTCCTCTGGGGAAGTACACATAGCTAATTTGAAACGAGCAGTCAAGGCTTCAGTAAACACCCAGGTGAAATTCCAGCAGTAGGTAAAACTGAAGATACTACACAAATTTGAATGAAATACAGTAAGTCTTAGAAGGCTTAAGTATCTGTAGCAACACGTGGCTGTTGATGATGCCTGTTTTATTCACAGGCATTTTTAATTGGCATAGCTGTTACAGTAACTGCCTCATAAATCATATGTGGTTGGGGAAAGTCCCTAAAATCACTCTACCTTGGGAAAATATCCATACAAGGCAGCAATTTTTTCCTTCAGGTAGAAAAATAATTTCTTCTGGCAAATCTGAATAGCTGTTTAGGTGGGGCATGCCTCTGGTGACCAGTTCCCCTCTTCAGAGGTGGTTTTTCCTCTCCTACTCAGCACCTCCAGCTCTCATCATTTTCCAAGCCGATGACTGTCATCCTACCACCCCTGCACTCCTGCAGATCTGGGACAGGACAGCACACAACTGGTGAAAGACCTTACAGATGAGATGATTAATCTGCAAAAGTTTCAGATTCTAATTTTTCAGATACATTGTGAAATTAATTTACCTTTTTTTCACAAGGAAGAAGGATATGTCTTCACAGCAAGTGTACACACCTGCCCACTTGCACTTCATAACTTTTTAGCCCATCAGTTTCAGCCATGTTTTATGGGATGGAGTTTGATAGGATACTGACCTTAAATACGCTAATTTTCTAAAAGTTTCAAAAAAAAGGTGTGAAAGATGGACCCTGTCAGTTCTTGTACTGGGAGATGAATGAGCCCAGCTTGTATTAAATGGCAGAGAATTCATACAGGAGAGCTATCATGACTGCCATAAATGTCAAAAATTATTTGGTTAGAAATTGCAGTGCATTGGATACCTGAGACACAAAGCTTAAGAAAACTAGGCATCATTAGTCCTACTGCTCAAGGACTTGGACATCTGGGAGACAGACTGGGGAACAGGCTTAAATAGGGATGTTCACTGGCTTGGGTTGATTATGTCAGGAGATTGGCTCTGGTTGTGACAGATGATGCAGAGGCAGTTGATTTAGCACTTTAATATACTACTCTGGTTAGCGAGAAAATTAATACTTGTAAAGATTGTATAGTTCTTTTGGTGGAGACTTTTATACATCTACATAAATGCTGCCAAGGTTTTTTAATCTAAAACAAATGTATATTAGAAGGAGATCATATTCCCACTTCTCTTTCATAACAGGTCTATGCATTCCCCTTAGACATGTAATCATGTTAACTTTGCCAAATCCTTCCCTGTACCTGTGGATCAATTAGTATTATTTCTATACTGTCTCCATCCATATACTTTCACTTTTAAAAATCACAAGAGAGGAAATAAATCACTTTAAAACCCCATTCACCGTGGCTGTATCAAGATGGTTATGTTACTATGGAAACATCTGTGTGAAGAGACTATGATGCTCTTGAAGATTAGCATTTTATCCCATATTTCCAATTATGTCATCAGATGGGATTTTCAGTGGCATAAACTGACATAACCACAGGAAAATTAAGTGATTTATAATAGGTAAAAATGTGAACTGGCAATTATTTGAGGAAAAAACCCTAATAATTTACATGATGGTGAAGCTGAAACTAAAATGGCTGCTGCCCCATGCATAAAAAGGTTGGGTTAAGTTCTGTTTGAATCACCCTGGAATAATTCTTGTTTCCTAATGAGTTCTAGGATTCAAACAAGAGGTAGGAAAGAACACAGTCTCTGACTTAGACTGAGTTTAACTAGATAAGGTACTAAATGTGGTGCTGTAGTCGGGGTACGTCTGTCAGCACAGACTACACTGGGACACGAGTACCTGTGCCTGTTCTCCTCACTGATGTCTCTGCACACTCAGACCTCACTGTGCACTGTCAAACCTGTTAGCACCACACTGTGTGTCTGGGCATGCTTCCATGTACAGTATGTACTTGTAGGCTGGGTCCCCAAATCAGCACAGCCTCTGCACCTTGCACTCTGCACTGACGATGGTCGGTGTGTCTTCTCAATCTTCTTGCAGGTGCTCCAGGTATGGCTGAGTTGTTTTCATCTCCCTGCTTCTACTGGTGTCTTGTGCTGGGTAACAGCCATTGGAGGTATATAGCAGCAAAGTATCTGCAAAATGTGTTAAATTGTTTTGTGTAGTAGGTTTCTTTTTGTACCAGCAAAACAATTGTATTTGATGGATGGCACAGTCTCTCAAGAAAAGACAGGTAACACTTTGCTTCATTTTGATAAACTGCATGGTCTTTATGCAAGCAAAATTCCTTCCACACCACAAAGAAAAACAAATTAATATGTAAAAGATCATCAATTGTATAAATTAAATTGAGAAACATGGTAGAACTATTTAACAGATTAAAAGTAAAATATAAAATAAGACCTGGTGCACAAGACTTAGTTTTGATCATATATATGGATGTTCTGGGGTTAGTAATAAAGCAACATATTGACAACATCACCAAGGACAAAGCCCTTCAAAACAGACAAAGATATAACAGTTTCATACATTATAAAAGTTCTTATGTGAAACATGGTATTAGTTCCTCTTCAAGGAAAGATTCAGCTATACTGTTATATCTTATCATTAAAAAATCATGCTGATTCATTCGAAGGACAAGCTGAGATTGCAAAGTGAGGAACTTGAAGCAGAAATACTCCAAGTTCAGTCTCCTGGCCCCCTCCTCCCCCACACCCACGTACTCCACAGCCCAGGCAGTGGGTCAGCTAGGGAGAAGACAGTGGGCTGGATCAGGGAGCAGGGAACAGGCTGGAGGATCAGTCTGTTGGAGTCTACTCAACACCTCAACCCGTCCTCCGTGTGTGGGCATGGGATTGCTATGGGTAAGACTGTTTAGCCTGCCAGGCCCAGTAAAATAGAGAGTTTTATATAAAATAGATATATGTTTTCACATATATTGAGATATCATCCAATATTATAAATGTGTTCAAATATAATTGTAGGTATATAGTCCAATGATCAGTTTGGATACACTGATGTCATTGTATGATCTCATACTTTACAGTCAGGTCTGCAGGCAGATCCTGCAGATTAGCTCAAATCCAATAATTGCAGGGTGACTCCCTCTACATCTATGAGTAAAATAGTCAGTCATGAAAAACTTAAAACACAGAGCTTCTTCAGAAGCCAGTGTTAGTTAACAGAAACCATATAAGAGTGGCTCCACTGGTGTCACTTGCAAAAAAAACTTTTCTAACAGTTTAACTTGAAATGTCAAAAGCTTTAAATCAAAGGAACTAGTTTTTCTGTCCCACTTTTTCAACAAAATATACTGCTGCCTCATCTCACTGTTAACTATGTCTAGATTAAATGTATACCATTATTTTGAACATAATTCTTAAAAAAAAAGAGAGAACAAGGAATGGGAAAAGGGAAGAATAAGCAGAAAATCAAAATGAGGAGAGAAACTGTGGCTTTGCCTTTTTCTACTGCATTAGGCAGAAAAAAGAGCAAAAAACAAAGTGGCATAGGAGTTTCTTGTAAACTATGTTGCATATCATTTGCTACCATGTCAGATAAGGGAGGCAGCCTCAACAATATGCCCTGTGTGCCACCTAGACTGTACAAGGACTGGTAGGAACAGGGAGGAGACAAATTATTTGTTTGCAAGAGAAAGAGAATCTTGTGCCAGGTCTATAATTGAAGTCACACAAATGGGGAAAACTCCTGCTAGATTCTATAGTCCCCTTTGCTTTCTGTACAGATTTCTCCTCTGCCTGCACACCAAAAGCTTTTTTTCAGTGTTGTTGTTGTGATGACTCCCACTGCAGACATCTCATTTCTCCATCAGAATGGTGACCTTGTAGGAACAGGAGATACTAGCAGCAGAGTCCAAAAAGTTATGGGAAGAATGGTTTACTTTTTACTTGCTTGATATATTTCCAATAGTAAAGCAGTAAAGAACAGTAAAGCTGCTCTTCATTTTAATGCTGTCAATTCAATTATTATGCTTTTATTAATAATATTAATAAGGCAACTCGTAGTTTTCCTCATGGCCTGGTCTTGAGTTAAAATTTGTATAAAGGAATCCTTGTATTTGGGTATAGTACACTTCAGTAAGTCTATGAAAAATTATCTGCTTTTTGTGTGAGGAACTGACTGGAGATTGAATTTGATGATATTTTGGATATCATCATTTCTCTTTAGACTGAGTTTCAGATACTAAGTGGATTTTTTTGCACATTCTTAAGATGCCTAATGAATTAAATAGACATTCATAAAAGATCCAAAATTTAAATTTGATTAAGTATATAATATATCCACATGAGATATTTACACTACTCCAGGGCAATTAAGATAATAGTAATGGAAACTGGATAGTTTGGTACTTTTACCAGGCTTTACTTTTGTTTTGATTCAAAGCTATTCTTAATAAACATGGCACCTTATTCCAGGCATTTCGACTATAAATTTGAAGGAATCAAGTAATTCCCATTAATCTTTGGAATGCACAAAAACCAAAGTAGACATGAGAAAAATGTTAGAAGGGCTGGGAAATGTTATTTTCATGTTGTCCTTTCTGTATTGTCTCCACTAGAATGATCCTTCCTTCTCAGTGACAATCTTGGACGAACTATGAAAAAGGGCATTTCTGTTTCAATAGTGACTGTGTGATATGGCCAAGCATGACCCTTTGCTCCCTGCCAAGTTTGTGTTTTCAACTCAGTGGATAAAAAGAAAACCCTTTCTTTTCAGCTAAGGTTCTCAAAATATTTGTTGTTTCCAAACTCCAGCCGGCATGATCCATGTTAAAACCATACACAAACTAAAAGACAAGTGAAATCACCCACCTGCAAAATTTTCACCAAAACTGCCAACAGGAAAAACACTTGCCTGATATATGCTGGCATGAAACAGCTCCTAGAGTGCTCCTTTTTTGATACTAGCATATTTTAGTATTCCTGCCAACCATATTGGAGTCTCAAGAGCATCATAAAAAAAACCCAACAAAAACTGTTTAAAAATTAGTGATAAAAATACCCCTCTGCCAAAAAAAAAAAAACATACACACACACAAAAACCCCCAAAACAACAACCACAGCCAAACCAAAGCAAAAAAAGTTACTATTTCTGGAAAGGATTGCTTTGTTTTTCTTTTCTGTAATGACATTTTTAAAGGAATTAATAGTCTAGGGATTTAAAGGGAAACAACAACAGGGTTACATGTGCTCACAGTGTGGAGTATCTTGCCATCTCAAAGGTTCCCAAACAGTTGGTCCACAGAGATTTGAGAGGTCACATAGTTTTAACGCTTCTCCCGTCTCCTACTACTTAATCTCACTTCTAATATCTAAAAATACACATCTTACTTTCCCAGTATAGCTTTCCCATGTAAACTTGGACTTGCTGCCATTATCCCAGGACATGGAGATGTTCTGCATGGTGGGAAAACGAGAGACGTAATAGCCAACTGGAAGAGAGACAGTTTCTGAATGGAAGGGGAGGATTTCCCTGAGATAATGTTTCTATTCATTCTGGAACATGATCAAGGATATTTTTACTAAATAGCATTTGAAGTGGTTTCAGCCACCTCTGCAAAAGGAAATCTGTCTCTCTGGTCAGGGAGCTGGGCTATAAGGTCCCAGTGGGAAGCAAGAAAGAGCTGAGGTGTCTGTGTCTGGTGCATTTTATGCTCATGTATGGCAACCATTGGTTAAAAAGTTGAAGCAAGCCAGAGAATTAGGAGCCCTTACAGAGCACCTCAGGGAATGCTATTCCCTGGAAGGAGTATCTAAAGTGTCTATCCTAATCAGTTCATTCTTGTTTTTAAATATTTTGAGGACATAAGTATCTTGTTCCAATAAAACATACCAGGGACTTTAAAAGATGCTTCCACTAACATACACTAATTTTAGCACACAATTTTGCTTTAACTTGTTATTATTTATAATGACCTTAGACTTTCCAAAGCACAACCCAGGCCCTTGGCAAAACTGTTTGCATGCACAGAAATTTCTATAAGAATAATGTCTGTTTCTCTCCATGAAGATTTATTGCTGTCCTTTACAAGAGTGTTGCTGGGGAAACAGTGACTCTTAGTCATATTTCACATGATGCCTAGAATTAGTCTGTTAGCAATTCAGACTGGATGGTTTTTTCACTTAGTACATCTGTTAACAAATTTCTTCAGATAACTACACATGTATTTTGAACAAAACAGAACCAGATAATATATCTCACTGGCAATTATTTTCTCCGAAAGTGTTTTTTTATTTAGCAAGCACAAAAAGAGTTCCATTTGGTCAGTCATTTAAATAGATTTATTACTACCTGTTAGTCTCAGTTAACTTACACAAAAATATCTAGATTTTGAAACAATACTCTCTCTCAGAAGCTAGGCTGATTTCACCTTGAAACATTTCTTGTTTGATTACCTAAGAAATATGTGTGGAAGGAAAGGAAATGCAATAGCTTACTGCTAAGGGCAAACCTGATAGAGATGGTATGAACATAAAAATGGAGTTGTATACATGATTCAGTGAAGGAAAGTAACTGGCATTCAAGTGAACTAGAAACTGTCAGTCAAGGAAAAGTCAATCTGTGTGAACTCATCATCATCAGACTGAAAATGGTTGTTGTTTTGCTTCAGATCTGCGTTTTACGCAGATATTTTAATACCACTATGAATCTCACACCAAAACTCACTGAGTTTGAGCTCATCTAAGAAAAGTACACACCATTTAACTGGGTCTCTAACATTCAGTTTTATTCAAAACATTGGAAACTCCAGTGTCAAGGAACACTATCTTCCACTGAGAAAGTCAGCTACTATTACCTTATGAGTCAAAATTGGAAACAGCAATGTGGCAAATGGGGGTAACAGCACTGACTTGGGTAGACAGTAATGTATGAGCTATCTGTGCCTTAGTACATGACATAAGGGTTAGGAAGAGAGAAAAGGAAAGAGGCGAAAAAGGAAATCTGAAAAATAAATCTGTTGAGGTGGAGAACTCCATAAAAATGTAGTCTCTCTTTCAGAAAACCAAACGAAGATGGCCTTGGTAGACCTGAACTTTCTGATCACAGGAACACAGGTGAAATCACCTGTTCTTTCTGCCATATGACCTCACTCACTAAACCACCTTCAAGCTTTTTATAGCAACCTCACTCCATAGACCAAAGAATTTGTTCCTATCAGGTAAGGCAAGGAAGCTTCTGCAAAGGTTTACAGGCCGCATCAGCTTAAAGACACCATTCATGATCAAAATGAGGCATCTGCTTTTCCAGTCAGGCACTTCACAAAAAATTTGGTACTCTTCCAAGTAGATTGAATTGCATTAGACTTTCATCTCATCTTGATAGTTTTCATTGTTAAGCAAAGATTCATTAGCCTCTTACTACAAGTGCAGTATCAATCACTTGTGCCAAAGAATTGGAAAAAACCCACTTATGAACGCTGGCTTACACTCAATGTTTTCCAGTGCCCTCTGAGTAGGTACAATCAGGAGCAGGGAAAATCTACAGCTTGTCCAAAGAATTCTCAGTGTTTATGGCCTATGAAAACAATGCTTTCTCTACAAGACAGTGTTATCAGTTTTGTAAGTATTATTTTTAAATGTAGTATACTAAAAATAACACAGTACAGCCTAGTAGCAGACTACTCAGTTTAGTTCCTTTATAAATGTCACACATTTCCAAAATAAAGAAATTTTTTGTCACTCCAGAATAACTCAAAAGGTAGTTTGAGCCTCTTTGGGGACACAGTAGAGAAAAACTGTCTGAAATTCAACAAAGTCAAAAGCAGAGTTCTGCACCTTGGAAAGAATAATCCCGTGCACCAGCACAGGCTGCAGGAGCTGCCCTGCTTAAAGCAACTTTGTGGAGAAGGACTTGGGGCATCCAGGTGGACAAATGGCTGCTCATGAGCCAGTAGTATGTCCCTGTGGCCAAGAAAGCCAAAGATATCCCAGGATGCAGGTTGAGGGATGTGATCCTGCCCCTCTACTTAGCTCTGGTAAGGTGCATCAGGGGTGCTGTGCCCAGTACAAGAGACATGGAGCTCCTGGAGTGGGTCCAATGAAGAGGTTAGAAGATGTTTAAGGGATTGGAACATCTCTCTTACAAGGGTAGGCCAAGGGATCTCAACCTGTGCAGTCTCAAGAAGAGACGACTGAGAGGTGACCTTATCATTGTCTATAAGTACCTGAAGGGCGGTACTTATAGGTGCTCTAGGACGATCCTGCTTGAGCAGGGAGGTTGGACCAGATGACCCACTGTGGTCCCTTCCAACCTTACCTGTTCTGTGATTCTTTAATTCTGTGATTCTGCAATTCTGTGATTCTGCACATGAAAATGGATCTCACTTTACAGTTACAAGGTAGAATTACAGAACTTGACCAGATATAGTCTAGCACTACAAATGTTAGAATTATTTTATACAGCTAAATATGCAGATTTAAGCCTTAATGAAGCCTATAGAAACCAGAGGAAGCTCTTCCACTGGACATGTTCCTAAGACTTTGAAGAATTCACAGAGTAAGTAGAATAAGATAAAAGGACATGGATGCTGGATTAGGCAAGCAGCAGATTACAAAACGCTACTAGCATTTGGTCTTTGCAAGGGTTAAATATGTTCCTATCTTAAGTATTTCATTCATGCTCCCATGGGGACTATCTATTAAAGGATTTTGGATTAAAATGGCAATAGGATCAGAACCCTGTCAGAAAGAATTTTTAGAACTTCAAGGCAGACATTATTAGAAATAAATAGCTGTTGAAGAGTCATACGTCATAAGCAGTCCTGAAACAAAGCAGGACTTCCAATAATAAAGTTTTAATATTTTTAATAAAAACTAGATATAAGGGATCTGTTTGTATCAAACCCTCTAAATTTCAAGAAACTTGCACCTTGTTCACCATTACAAAAGACAGTGTTCAGAATAGCTTCAGTGGTCAGTTTTTGAGAGTGCACAAACCTTTTAAAAGCAACTAATCTTTTGCCCATTTTCATTTTTAAGCCACTGCAAAAGCAGATGAAGCAAAATGCTCCTGATCTTGCTTGTTTCAATCTGAAACTCAGAGGAAATTTTGGGATATCTGGAGAGAGAGTTCTCCTATCTCATATTAGACATCTACCATGTGTATATATGAATTAGTCACCCTAGATACTGTCTGTAGTCAGAGGCAAAAAATGAATTCTTAATCTAACCTCTCTTGAGCAAATGCTGTAGGCTAAGTTGAATATGACTATGAACTATCTGTTTCTTTCCATTGATCTGTGAAGAGAGTAAAGGCACTTAGTTCTTCTCTAGACACCTAGACTTCAAGACAGCCACACTGTGTCAGCTGAACCCTAAGCCAGCCTGTTCTACTCTCCCATCAACAGCCTTGATGCTTCCGCTCTTTCTTGAACTCATAAAAGAATCATTTTGCTGGTGTTTCAAAACAAGTTAATTCCTCTATAAAATCCAATTTGGCAGGTAGTGGGAATTCTAGGATAAAAAGAATCCCACCCACCTGTTTTTATGGGCCACTAGTCCTTTGTTACAGCTTCAACTATGCTCAGAATTTCTCATGCAAGAACTGAGTAAATATAAAGGAAGGGAAGGTGTGGATACAGCTAAACGTGGGTTTGTAACCTCTGGAGAACAAACATTTAGGTATAATACTGCAGGTCTGAATTGCCTGTTAGAAATATCTTCACCTCTCATTCACCATAAATACTTTTACATAGCATGAATGTGTGGTCAACTCCCGGAACTTGACATACTGTGCCATCACTGAAAATAAATAATATTGAATTATTCTAGATTACTCCCCTAATCCCTCTGCAGGGATTCAGACTAGGAATCTTACAGAACTCAATGGATATTAAAAAAGAGGCACCAGACTGTAGATTTCCAGAAGTGGCCCTTTATGTACTTATAAAATACATCACTAGAACAAGCAAACAATGCAAGAAATCACATGTAGATTGCAGTCTGGGAACATCTGAAAGAAAAAGCATAGGAAAAAAATACAATATTTTGGCATTCAGGCATTGCCTAGCAGAGACTTTCTTCAAATTTGCATGCAAAAGGAAATAAGCAAGTGGCAATCTACAGTGAAAGTAATATGTTCAAATATCTAGTTTTGGTTATCATTTGATACTGTTCCAAACTTTCTGTGGTTGCTTTATGCTCTTGTAGCAGGTCACTACATATATTCTTGCTACAGATGTGTGGTTGGTAACCATTATAAAGAATTACTCTATGTTTCCATTATAAAACTGTGTTTTAAGAGAGTAGTATTTTTTAATGATAAATAAGTACCTCGCAGATACATGACAGAAGAATATCTGTAACTAATATTGTCCTTGCAAAATAATATTCCTAGTGAAATTACAAATCAAATTGTTCTGGCATAATGAAATATATACTGAATTGTAAGGCCAAATTAGAGTAGAGAATTAAAACCCAAGGAGAATATAAAAATAAAATTAGCAGCATGCTTAGTAAAAAACACATTTGGTAATAAAATAACTGTGTGTACCATAGCCATCAGGTGCCCCCAAAGTTCCCCCAGCCTTTCCTCCTGTTACAAGTGTTCCAGTCCCACTACCAGAGCTCCCTGGTGGATCATGTTTGGCCTAAAAGCCACCAGAACACTTGGCCTTATCCAGAAGAGTTGCTCCCTGGCCTAGCTTATTCTAATGCAGGGGCTTAGCCTATGCCAAGTGCAGGACTCTTCATCCATCCTGGTTGAACATCAAAAGGCTCCTGTTGGCCCATTCTTAGTGCTGGTCTGGGTCCCTCTGCATGTCCACTGTCCTCAGGTGTATTGACAGGTCCCACCAGTTTGGCTTCATTTCACACTCGCTGAGAGTGCACTCCTTCACACCCTCCAGGTCACTGCTAAGTGTATTAAATACGACAAGTAGGTCCAGCTCAGACCCCTGTGGAATTGACTTGTAACCAGCCTGCAGGTGAAGTGTGAACCATTAATCACCTCCGCTCCCCGAGCCCAAGAAGTTTTTCAAATGTCTAATACTCTGCTCAATTACTGCTGTTGTAATTACTATTCCCTTCAATAAACCACACACCTTTGTGATTTCAGGGTCACCACTGCAGATCTGAGTAACAAAAATTAAGGTTTGCCACTACTTTTTACTAGCAGTGACACCTCGCAAAAAACACAGCTGTACTGTCAGAGACTCAGTGGTAACTCTCTCTTCAGCAACAAACCCATTCATCAATGTTTCATTGCTGAATTCTCAAGGATTTCGCTCTCTGATGCATTTTTCCAGAAGTAAAGACAGATTAAGATTTCTTCTCTCCTTTCCTACTGCCTATCCATTACGATGTCTCGCTTCCCCTTTGGTTGCTCTGGTACTGCTGTTGGTGGGACTGACTGAGGAGGCAGTAACAGCAGTGTGGAGATGGGACCTAGAGCGAAGGGGGAACAAAAAGCTGGAAGTGTCTGATAGTGGCATCCCATGGGAGAAAAACATATCACTGGATACTACATACTAGCCTTACTCCTGGCTTTCCTGAAACACAACCAGACACACAAACACAGTGTCTGTAAGGTGATTTTCAGCTTCTAGGATTGTTTTCCAAATCTCTTCTGGCAAAAGCAATAGTAATTAGGAAACTCTATCCTGAATGCTTCTGTTCCCTGTAGCATGTCTCCAGCAGCATTCAGATCAGAATGAAACACAAGTGCTAGAAAGCCCTCCAAATCTGAGCTAATTTACACAGAAAACTCACCAAATGCTATTCAAGTTCCTCAACAGGACACTGAACTGTGAAGTTGGTCAACACACAAAAAAAGCATGACATCATCTCAGCACTTGTATTTGTTCAACTCTCTTTGAGGGAACATTTGTGTTTTTTTCCATAGTAAGGGTGCCATGCCTCTCAGGAGGGACAGAAGCTGTTTTCTCAGGAATCAGCAACCAGGGTTTATTTCTACTCTTCAGAAATGCCTTTTCATTTCCTGATGGCAGTTATGTGCCAAAGGGGCCCAGCAGGCCTTTTCGGGGACTGTCACTACTGTTCAAGGAATGTTGCAGTATTTCCTTTCCCTGAAAGGCCTCTTTCCTTTTCTTGAAACTGCTAAATCATCCCTGCCAGTTCCAAGAGCTAATAAAAGGATTCTGAGTCACAAATCAGTTTCCATCCCATTGGACCAAACTGGACCCAGGAGGAATGATCCTATACCGTGGCTATGCTTTCTGGAAAAGCCTTAAGAGAGGGAGATAATAATATCATTTTTTTCCTCAGGAAATCTGTTCCCTTCTATCCCTAAAACATTTTCAGCTGAAGACCTCTTGGTTGAAGTTTAAAAATCCAAGGGTTGTCTAACTGAATGTCTTGCTCATAAGATGAGGGGAAGGAAGAGGAGTGGAGAAGAGGAATTTGGTTTCATGCCACCAATCTGCCAATTCAGATTAACGTTAACATCCTCCTCCCTACCTTTTGTTGCACACCCATCATAAGGAACAGGACATAAGGATATTGTAGGGTGAACAGAGAATATTGACTTGGAGGGAAACAAGCTAATACTAGGATAATTTAGATTCCTTTAAAAAAACCAAAAAACAAAAACAGCAAAACAAGCAATAACATGCTGCTCAATTATAGCAATAAGTATGACTGTGGAGGCTGACGTCTCTGCATCGCACATGTAAGTACTACAAGAAAAAATTATGAAGAGCTAGGAAAGTGCTTCCAGATATAATAATAGTTTATTAAAGTCCATCTGCTGGTAAGACAGCAAGAGGGAGTGTCACTATGAGCCTAGAGAAAGTGATTAAAACATAAACAGGATGTGATGGAGGAGGTGAATAATCTAAAAGAATCATATTAATGCAGAGTTTCATTAGTTAGCTTTTCTGCTACAGCAGCTATGTTTTGCTTACTGCCAGCAGCTGTGTCCCTCTCAACTCAAACACACCCCTGCTATTTAACTCTAAGTCTTGTTATGCTTGTAAGGCATAATTAGTGTTTACTAACTGATCAAGATGAATGAGCACAAATTAAAAATCTAAGGTCTCAGTGGCCATCCCACTGAGGATAGGCTATGCTCCCACATCAGATGATGTGTGCATGGATATACAGCTCTGTAGATCTTCCCTGCTTCCCTCATAGACTGAGGCAACATCCACCAAGTCCTCTTGAAGAAGCCCTGAATACCTAAGCACATCTACAATAACACCCAAGTTTTTCAAATTCTCCAACAAGGTAACATGGCACAGAAGCTGCTACCTGTCATGGCTGGGTAAGGTATGCCATGGCTGCCCATTAGAGACAAAGGGGAATCTTCATTTTTCACACAAACAGCCTTCAGAAATTCACATTATCATTCATGATCACCATATTTTGCATCTTCTGTTATTCAAGGTTTCCGTAGATCTCACTGTTATTCAGTTATTAGCCATCATCTGTATGGAAAAAAATATTTAATTTCCCTTCTTCTCCCATCCCCTTCCCTGCCCTTCCCTTGTACAAGTAATATTATTCTGAAAGTTTTCAGGAGGATGTCAGCTATCTTCAATTAAACTAAAACCCATCATCATGGACACATCTTTTCACTGAATCAGGTATCCTTGTCACTAAATGCAGATGGATGCTCTCATCTTTTCCCCTCTCCTCTGTTTTGTGATTGTACAGTTTGTCAAAATCCATGTATCTTCTGTCTTTACAGTGTCCCAGTGATGCTGCTTTGGCATGTCGATGATCCTGGTTGGGATCTGCACCTGTAACCTTTCTGTTTTTAGAGAGACAGATGCTAGGAAAATGGTTTTCATAAAGCAGTGCTTACATCTGGGTCTGAAGTGCTTACAACATCAGCAGCAAACATCTATCACCAGCACTTTAAAGTGAGTGTGCTGCCTCAGATGAAATGCTGAAAGATTGTCTGGAGCTCAATAAATCCACTACATTAAGGGTAAACTCTTCTAGTAATTAAAAGCATTTCCAGAGATAAAAGACTGTAGAAAATATCTTCTACTGAGTTAATTTTCATTCTTTTCCACTTTGATTCAGCTGAGTATAGCCAAAATAATGATATAAAATGTGGATGTAAAGGGAATATAAGATAAGAAAGAAGTGACCAGTAATGGATCAATTCTGCACTGACCATTTATAAATAATCAGTATTTATTACTCCTCTTGAAAAACTGATTTTCCAGTTTCAGTTCCAAAGCTATAAATTTGATTTTCACTTTAAATGATTGCTGAAAAACACACTGTAGAAGTTTATCCTTGCGATTAACAAGTTAACTAATCCAGCTATACTGAGATAGAAATGCAGTGAACTCAAGGTAATTTTAGTTTTAGCATGAGGCAAACTTGCCAAAGTAGGTCTTGGGCAGGAGCATAGGCTGACCTTATTGTGATAAATGTCTTCACTGTGCCTTTATATCATGATAGTTCAAACATGTCAGTTTTCATATTGACAAAAAAACCCCTAACAACTAAACAGGGTAGTGGTGGGAGAAAGAACCATTTACAGTAGAAGTGCCCTAAGGAGCAGCATCACAAATGGATTCTCACTTAACTTGCTGGTGGTTTTCCACTGCTCTTTGCCTCTGTTAATTTATTTTCCATTCATGGGCTATCAGAGTTTATCCAGGGAACTGACTGTGCCTAGATCTACTCCAGAAGCTCAGTAGCAAAAATCTAGTTACTCATGTGCTCATTTTTCTCCATGTTTTTGAGTGACTTATGATGCCTGGTAACTCTGTATTCATGATTTACAAAAAGATAACTGCCCAAGGAAAAGCTATTCTCCCTCTTCTTGCTTCATAGCCCATATTGGATTTTCTTTTATCATTATTCTTTTCCAAAGAATAATGATAATATTGTTTGAATAATTTCCAATTCTTTTGCCCCTAACAATTTTCAGTGGGGGGTAGGAAAGGTGGGAAACTCTGTCTGAATGTCTTATGCTTGCTGAGAGATCATTACAACATGCCAAGGTCTTATAGGGTGGAAAAATCCTAGGAAGTTGCTATTTATCAATTCCCAAAGAAATTCAGCTTACAGAATACAAAAATAAGTCTTAAGTAAATGCAAGTAAATAAAGGAATAAATACCAAGGGGCAGGTCATTTTGCTTTTACTTTCTATTTCTGCTACACTGACACAAAAGACATTATCAGTTCCCATTCTCTGTCCCATATGAACCCAGAATTGTACAGGTTGCTCTGAAAAACCTCAAATCTGAGCTGTAAACATGAAGCCTAAAACCTCCCACATCTGTTTCTTAAACAGTTGGAAGTCATCACAGCTTTTCATCCTAGTATTACTGCAATTCCACATGAACTCAATGTTCCCTCATTTTTTTATAATTTAAAATTACACTCACAGTTTCATTGTGATGTTGAAGTAGAGAGTTTCTTGCAGATTTTTTTTACTCAAAACTCCTTTAAGGACTATTTTGGATACATCAGGAGGGTGTTCCTCTCTTTATCTAAAGAATCTGACTCAAGTTCAAGAAGCAAACAGTTGAGACTCTTAAAAAGTCTGACATTTCACACTCTTGTTATTGCTTATTGTTTAGAGGCAGCATCTTCACAAAAGAATCAACAATACTGGACACATATCCTGGCTGCAAGTGTAGATCAAATATTCCATTTCATGATTTGGTCTGCTTTCATCAACAGTTTAAACTAATCCACATGAATGTGAATTGATGCACCTACTGGGTGATCTTCACTGGCTTTGCAGGTATGTGCTGGCAAAGTGGGAACTCTTACACTATGGGAACTGTTACACCCTGGGGAAAGTTGCTAGAAACCATCCTTCATGTGAATGGCTGCATCCTTCAGGTGGAAGATGCAGAGCAGAAGGTTGGGACTGTTTCACCTATCCCATCCTGGCCATCCCCTGTCATGGTCTTACACTGATATATGTCTCCCTGGCTGACACTATATGTTTTACAGATTCTCTAGCCATTAATTTAAGGCAAGAACTCAGTGTAGTTACCTTTCAAGAACGTAAATACAGGAAGATTCCAGAAATTGTGGGTTATTTTTTAACATATTTTCATGGCAATCTCTGTGTGGGAACTCAGCTGACTAGAGATATCCTTGCAGCCTCTTGCCAAGCTGCAGGCTGTGAGAGGGTGGGGAGGGCAGTCTTTTTAGAAAAGCCCCAGTGGGAACAGCAGTCAGTGCAGGGGATCAGCTTACCTCTTCCAGCAGGACAGCACCCTCTAGGATGCTCCTGCCCCTGACAAGAGTCACACATCTGGGCTAAGATACAGCACGAGGCAGGACTGGCACCAGCACTTGAGGTACCGCTGGCTTAGCGACTGAAATGTGCTTCTGCAGCACAGGAGATTTCTGCAGAAAACACCCCACTTTCCTCATTTTCCCAAGAGATTTGAAATCACCTGATGTTTGTTCCCTGCGATTCACTTGTTGAAATACCTTTGCAAATTCTCAGGAGAAAGAAACAAGATCACTAGAGCAAGAATTGCTCTGTGGGGAAAAAAATTGCACCCAGGGAAATTGGAGCTGGAAGAATGGATGAAACCCTGTCACTGTTCTATCCTTCCTGCAGAGCTTTGTCCTGTCAAATTTTAAAGACTAAAGAAGAGAAATGCCTGCTGTGGGAAAAGGGATGTAAGACAGTTACACCTGTCCATCTTGATTGCCTACCACACACATCTGGACAGATGCTTCAAAGTAGTAGTGATGATGTCTTGTTAATACAGCTCATATCTCCTAAATATCCCTGAAGTGGGTAATGTACAAAGGCATAGAAAAGGAAGATGAAGAACTTCCTATTTACTGTGCTATAATGACCTATCTGGGCTATGTGAATAGCTATATGATAGCAGAACCACCCAAAAGACAGTTTAAACATGGCTTAGCAGAGCAACAGTAGCCATAGGTTCCCAGGTGATATGTAGAACTCAACAACAATTTAAATGAAACAGTTTTGGGAGGAAAATGCAGATGCAGTAACACAAAGCAATGTTGTGACTACATTTTCAAAGAGCGTTGACAGATATCAAACTGTTCAAATCATGCTGGCGCCTTTTATTTCAAACAATGTTTTGCTCAGACTGATTTTTTTCCCAATTTGTCCTAAAGATGTTCTCAGAAGTTATTTCAGTTCCTCCAGAATGTTTCTTAGTTGTTTTTTTGGGCAGTGTCTATAAACCAGAAGAAATAATTTCTTGCACAGCTTGAGCCATAAGCATCCTGTGAAGTGCCAAGTGACAGCTATGGGTATTCAGCATCTCACAGCAGAAAGCCCTCCAAGAGTCACGATTTTGAGTGGTTCCTCTTGGAAATTTGAGGAACATGATAAAAAGCAAATGAATGTCTGTGAATAAAAAATTACTAAATCAGCACGAGTTTGTTCAAGCATTTGGGTTGGCTCAGCTGTAGAGTTGAGTTGGAAGAACTGGGCAGAGATGTTTGCCAGAAGTGAGAGACATGGAGGGGGCAGTGAGGGGGCATGGAGGGTACATGTAAAAGCTCTGAGGAGAAGAGGGTGTCTCAGAAGGAGAAAAAAATTACTTCTCTGGGTGATGTAGGAGCTCAAAGCACTACAGGTTTTTCATTAAAATGAGAAGAAGCTTTTATCCCAAATCGGTCTTACAAGCTATGTGTTTGCTTAGCTTTGTCTTGAACTCTCCTCCTTTCCTAAGGATGCAAACTGATCAGGTAGTGAGAAGTTGGTTTCTTTGTCTGCATAAGATGTCAAAATTTTTAATTACTCCCATGTTAACAAACTTGGGCATTAACTTATAAAATTCCAGCATGGATGTCGCTCAAGACGACTGCTCTCCCATATTATCAAATGCATTCAAATTACCTACAAGTCAATGGTGTCTTACTAGCAGGCATATTCTTTACCACAGTCACCTCTTGCTTTGTATCTCACCAGTTTTGACTAGAAAATGCATTACTGCTACAGACCATGAAGCCACAAGCATTGCTTCACCATTGCAGCACCACTGCTCAGCACAGGGATGTTGCACTGTGCCACACTGCTGGGCAAAGCAGGCTGTGGTGGGTACTACAGGAGCGTCAGGCAGCAGTATGGGTGGCTTCACCTCAGAGAGGAGCTTTGGAGAGCTGGAAGCTAGACTTGGGTCAGTGCTGTCTGGTAAGGGAGAAGGAGAAAATATTTTAAATCAGCCAGCAAAATGGAAAGCTCTGCAGAGCTAGGAAGAGATATGTGCCCTGCACCCTTCAAATTCTTTTCCTGTTACATCCTCCTAAAAGCAAAAGCAGACTTTTTTTTCTGTGTTCAGCCGATGCAGCTGGGGATTCATAGCACTGTGTGGGCTCTACCTGACTACATATGCACATACCTTTTATTTTCTACATTAATACTGTACAAAACTCACAATACAGGGCGCTGCTGAAAAGCCACTGCATATCCTCCAGCACACACACAGCATATTCAGCCATCTTTAAGCACTTCTGCTCCTGTTACCTTAGTAACAGCCCGAGGGAATCCCTGAGTAATTAATCAAGCTGCTTGGCTGTTTAAGGTTTCTTACAAGGGATGATGTTGTCTAGCTTCTTTCTCACTGCTGGCAAAAAACCCTAAATCTATATTTGGAAAAGAAATGACATATGGGCTGATTTAGGGAGCCTCCTTTGTCTGTCATGCAGGGGAAGGTGAGCAAGTGCCCATGTGCACATTTTTAAGAATTTCTTTGGCATATGTGTAGATGTTAAGTAACTAATACTGCAGGTAATAGCTGAAGCATGAACCTCAAAAGATTTAGAGATGCAGCTGGCAGGCTGGATTTCTTCAAACATTTCAATGCCCATTCTAACACACAATTCTGGTTTCTCCCTCCAGTGCCACATTCAGAAATCACTTCCAGGGTCACTGATGTAAAACCATGTCAGACCACTTAGTCTGAGCTCCTGTACAACCCATAGAATCATAGAATCATAGAATCAACCAGGTTGGAAAAGACCTCCAAGATCATCAAGTCCAACCCTTGATCCAACACTGCCGTGGTTACCAGACCATGGCACTCAGTGCCACATCCAGTCTCATCTGGGGTGGAGAATCCACCACTTCCCTGGGCAGCCTATTCCAATGCCTGATTACTCTCTCTGTAAAAAATTTCTTTCTAAGATCCAACCTAAACCTTCCCTGACAGAGCTTAAGCCCGTGCCCTCTTGTCCTGCTGCTGATTGCTTGGAAGAAGAGACTGCCCCCCACCTGGCTACAACCTCCTCTCAGGCAGTTGTAGAGAGTGATGAGGTCTCCCTTGAGCCTCCTCTTCTCCAGACTAAACAACCCCAGCTCTCTCAGCCTCTCCTCATAGGACTTGTGCTCAAGTCCCTTCACCAGCCTCGTTGCTCTTCTCTGGACCTGCTCCAGCACCTCAATGTCTTTCCTGAACTGAGGGGCCCAGAGCTGAACACAGCACTCCAGGGGTGGCCTCACCAGCGCTGAGTACAGGGGAAGGATCACTTCCCTGCTCCTGCTGGCCACACTGTTCCTGATACAGGCCAGGATGCCATTGGCCTTCTTGGCCACCTGGGCACACTGCTGGCTCATGTTCAGCTTCCTGTCAATCAGCACTCCCAGGTCTCTTTCTGCCTGGCTGCTCTCCAGCCACTCTGTGCCCAGCCTGTAGCGCTGCAGGGGTTGTTGTGGCCAAAGTGCAGGACCTGGCAGTTGGTCTTGTTGAACCTCATCCCACTGGAATCAGACCATCTCTCCAGCTTGTCCAGGTCCTTCTGAAGAGCCCTCCTGCCTTCCAGTAGATCAACAAGCCCCCTCAACTTGGTGTCATCTGCAAATTTGCTAATGATACACTCAATCCCCTCATCCAGAGCATCAATAAAGATAATAAACAGAACTGGGCCCAACACTGATCCCTGGGGGACGCATCCTATAGATATTCACTATTTTGTTTTAGTTTCTTTTTTCTCTGCAAAAAGTAGTATTCTTCTTTTCTACACCAAGGAGCATAACTGAGCTTGTTAAATTGTGGAGACAATAAAGCCTACCTTACAGAAAGACAGACATGTTGATCCTCTCCTCTAAAACAATGAAAGACAACTGGAGAAAACCCTATGGGATACAGACTGTTCTTTCTCCTTTTAGGATAGCAGCTAACATCATAATATCAACCATTTTTCATAGTGTGGATCCCTGAGGATTTTCCCATGGAGATGTGGTTCTGGGCTTAGTAATTGCAAACCAATTCTCTTTCCCAAGTTACCCCCCAAGGCCACTCGAAGGAGCAGTCCATGGACATCACAGCAGAAGTGTGACTACGTCAGGTCACTACATTTTCAGTATGGCACTTTTCCTTCAAAAGATACAGATACAACAGCAGCAACAACAAAGACTCCCAAATCTTCACAGGAGCTTGTGTCTTGGACTGCTGGGCAAGGGACAGATCCCACCTGAGGAGACCCAGCAACAGGGATGTAGGGTACCAACCAGGAAAGGGGATAATGGTGAGTCAAGCCCTTGCTCATCCAGAGTAAACACAATGTATTGATCTTTACCACTCAATATCCTCTCTTACTACTCTTAATACAGTGGTCCCAGCTAAAGGGTTCCTCCCATGTGTGGAAAGCCTTGCATTATCTCGGCATGGGATGTGAAAATTTCTAATTTCTCAAAACTGGCCAGAGGAGGAGCTAAGAGCAGCAGATGCCTTTCTGTGGCCTGTGCCATGCCAGAAGGATGCTGTTTAACCTCATTTTGCTCACGTTATGGGGTGAGTCTTGACAATACTGGCCCCCATGCTGACCTACATGCTCTGCTCTTTAAGTCTTAGAGATTTGCATCTGTTCCACCAGCAGGCACCATTTTATTTTTGGAGTAGTAATGCACTTTATGCCTGTTAGAGATAATTTCTAACATCAAAAAAACTAAAAAAGTTTAATAAAGCAAGAGACATCTGAAAAATGAGAGGCAAAATCTAAAAAGCAGGAAAAATGTTTACTAGTAAAATGGAGTTATCAATTACACTTAAACATCATAATAGATTTCTTCAAAGTGCTTAGGGTCCCAACTGACCTGGTGGATCGGCTGGCTGCCCTGTCTCCCTCATCTGTGTTGTATTTTGAGCTCACCACCTCTCAAAACTCTCTCATGGCTTTCCTCTAAAACAAAGTACAGCTCCTTATACTAAATACAGCTGTGATGACTCTCAGTTTTCTCCTCCTATTTTCTCAGATATTCATTTCTGAAATACTAATGATGAAAGAAAAACAGCATATTTTCCTCTCCCCTAGGACTTCCTCTGCCTTTACACTGCTATGCTGGTGTTTGAGCTAGCACATTCCTTCTAGTCTAGACAGTCTTCCTTCTGGTTATGACTTTTGCTGCATGACTTTTACTTGTTTCTCTTTTCTGATTAGAGAGGACACCTTAGTGACTTAGGTAGGTCTTAGTGCATCTAAATTTCAGTTCCTTCAGGTTAGGTGAGATGAACCTCCCCAGTGAACCCCAAGGTTTATAGGAGCTTTCCCTGAGACCATGCATTGTACCAGACATGGCTTTCAGTTATTCCTATCCTTTAATGATGGAGTCCACTCCATTCCACACCAATAGAATAGGTGTTACATTAGCCTGGGAATATAGAACTAGAATTAATAATTATGGCAATGGGTTTGATGTTTAAGTTTCATGGTCCAGCCTAAGGACAGTTTATTCTCACTGTGGGAGTCATTCTTAGAGTCTTCCTTCCCGACCTCCTTAGGAAGATAAAACATCCATGAGCTTTCAGAAGACCTGCATTTTGTTGTCATCTGAAACTGGAGGGATATATATTCTTAACTGGTTTGTGTATTCCCACTGATGTCTCACATATACTGTCTGTATTTACACACATATATAATGTGTATTTACAGGTATGTGTTTACTTATTCACAGGACTAATGGTGTGGCAATGCAGAAAACTATGTTTAGCTGTATTGTTGTTCTCTGCTAAGGGCAGTTCACCTATGCTCTGATGGGGCTGCAAATTGTCTTGAAAACAAGTGTGCTTTGCCATTTCCTTTCCCTTTCCCTTCTGTTTTGATCTATATCTCACAGAAAATGAAAGTGCTTGCTTTTGCACTCTGTAAACAAGTACTAATGAGGTCATTAAACTTTGATGACCATCCATTTATGTGACACATCTTTGGACAAAACTATATGTAGGTCTTGAGGAAAGGCAGTTTTTCAGCTCTGAACTACAAACAGGTTGAATTAAGGTAACGCATTGCTGGGCAGAAGGATCGCTCAATGAGGTTGATTAGGAATTTACCTCATGAGGCTAATTAGGAATTCACCTGACGAGATTAGAATGGAAATTCAGCATTTTGGAATGAGGGAGAGAGGAAAAAAAAGAAATTTAAAAAGAAAAGAAGTCCAGTAGCAAAGGAAGGAGAACTAGGGCATGGCACAGGGCTTTGCTCTCATCATGAGAAAAGCTCTGGTCCACTGAGGAAACTGAAACAAGGAAATCCATGTTGGTTTTGTCAACATATCCACATCTCCTGTGTTAGCTACATAAAGAATGATCAAAGTCTTGGTAATTTTTGAGAGTTGTTGTGTCTATCTGCTCAGGCTAGTAACTGTCGGAGAGGGGTGGCTTGTACATACATCAGCACTCCAGAAATCACAAGCTCTTGCAAGAGACACCAGGATGTTAGCAGGCAGGAGACAGATATTCCCTATGTCCTATTTTGATGAAAGGGTCACAGGCAGACAGATAGACAAACAGTTTTCAGCAGCTGAATAAGGCAAGAAACAGTGCTGCATGGGCTGCAGTGTTAGGGAGCTATGAAGTTACCTAATTAGATGCTCTGGATTTTCATTTAAAGCTCATTGGAAACAAAGGATCTTTGTTCTTTTTCCTGTAGGGAGCAGAGGATTAGTTTCCATACATAAACTGTGCCTTTGACAAACCAAAGAAAAATCAATGCATAACACGACAGGTGCCTCACCAGTGGAATTGAACACACAGTGTGTCCAAGCAGTCATTGATCTCTGCCACTGTGCTCTCAGAACTGTGGTGGAGGCTGTGAGGCTTATAACAAAGGGTCATTAAACCTCTCCATTAAAATAAGGATGTTTGTTTTTTTCAAGACTGAGATCAGGAGAAGAGACAATCTGCATGTCTCAAAATGGCTGCAGCTTTTCTCCAGTCTCCCTCTTTCAGACCTCACTTGTGTGCAGCTCTCTTTGCAGTCATTCCAGTCCTAATCAATTTTCCTTTTCTCTTCTGAGTGTAAATCAATATGTCTGCAACTGGAGGTAAAATCACAGCATCTCTAATGAGGAACTTGGGTGAGGCTGAGTTCCTAAATCCTAATTCAGAAAAACCCTTGAAAATAGCCTTTATTTTAAGCACGCATTAAAATATGCTGCCATCAGTAATTTCAGTGAACTGTGCACCCTGCCAAAAACTGCAGGATTTTGGGAAACAGACCAGAGGGGACATCCTGGGGAAGCATAAGCACCAGTACCCCTCAGGCAGCTCTGCTGAACGTGTGTGCCCAGTGTGAGACACCACACAGGTACCACAGCTGTGCAGCGGTGATTCACTGGGACAGGCTCTACGTTAAAGGTTTTCCCCTGAACTAAAGACAGACACCAAAATGAGTCTTGGACAAATCAAACTCTTTGCTGTCCCTTTTAAATCAGATACAAGAGCTTGTGAAGACACTGAAAAAGATTGTATGAGAGAAACACTTGCTATACCCTCTCCAATAAATCTTGTCCCTGCTGTTAACTGAGTGGAGTTCAGAGACAGTCTTCTAAGTGGTGGAGAAGAGGCATAGAATGCCAACACCAAAGAGCTGCTGTCTATTTTCACTACTCTATCTGCAACCAGTAATTAATTGGAGCAAAATAACAGGCATAATCAAATAATATCCACCCCTACATCTCCACTCAACACACATAGTTAAATAATACTCCAATCTGCTTTATTCATCTTGCAGCATCCTCACCTAAAGTCTCAGAAAACCAGTTTGACTGAAGTTCCTGGTGCATCTCAATCTGTACACTGACCTGAGACATTGTGCCACCAGTGCAATGCATTCACACTCAGGTATTGCCACATATGCACTGGGACATTATAACATAACTTGTTGAAAGAGGTTCTGGAATAAGGAACATTAAGTGACAAATCTATTTCTATTCCAACTCACCTGTTGAAAAACCTATTCAGAAAAACACAGATGTCTGATTTGCAGACAACTGAGTGTGAAATGTTTACTTTAGGAGCCCTAGAGTATGACAGAGCATAGCAGAGCCAGGCAGGTGGATTGCAGTGGTCAGTGCACAGGATTACATTTGGGAGGTGCTTGTGTTTGTGTGTGTGTGACCCCTCAGCTGATGAAGAATGGCTATACAGCAAGGCAGAAAGGCCATTCCAGAGGAAGTAGAGGCCACTCCAGAAGAAGGAAAAGAGCTGTTATTGTGAGATACAAAAACTATTATCAAAGGAGACCCTCAGAGGTGCTTTAACAATAGTTGAAGACAACGGTAGTGAGCAAAAGAAAAGAGAATGTGAAGAATCTTTACTGTGAGAGTGGCAAGGCACAGACTGTTCAAGGAAGTTGTGAATGCCCCACCCCTCGAAGTGTTCAAGGCCAGGTTGGATGGGGCTTTGAACAATCTGGTCTAGTGGAAGGTGTCCATGTCCATAGCAGAGGGATTAGAACTATATGATCTTTAAGGCCTCTTCCAATCCAAATCTTTCAATAGAGTCTACAATAAGAAGCAAAATATCCAGATGAAACTCAGGTTTCTGGTCAGTCACCACTTTTGTATTTGGTGTTTTCCATATTCTTCAAAGAAAATGACAAATTTGGCTAGAACACTCATCCAACCTACAACCACATCTACATTTGTTTACTCGCATATTCACTTTTTCTTGATTTCAGATGTTTTCATCTCACAGAGCTGTAACTGGGAGTCACTGCTGAAGCTGCTGGTATGGATTTCCACCCCCTTCCACTCACTTGTCTCACCGAGCATCTGGGCCAGCAGCAGCCTGTTCTGTCCTCAAACAAACAAGTGTAAGAAACTGCTCCCCATGTTGCCAGTACTATGTTCCACTTGGTTGACATCAGCTGTGAAACCAAGCACCAGCTCCCAGTACTGCTGCTGTGCAGACGAGGAAAGGGCTGGCTTCTAGACATTAACCTCTGACTGCAGCACATGGTCTCTAACCTTTGCCTGACTCTTCCTAAGCCACTTCCTAGTCAGGGAGCAATTCAGGTGCTTAAACATGAGGAGCCAGTGACACTGTAGATATTATTTTTGGTCTGAGAGCTTCAAATGGCAAATACAAGAAGGAATCTACAGAAGGTTTGGGCTCTTTTGGACCCAGAGAAGATATGAAATGAGACAGATGCATCTTTTAAGCGATCAAAAATGAAGTAGTTCATGGTTCTACTTAAACTTCTATCTCTGAACTCAGGAGCTAATAGTCCCATTGAGACACCTGAGATTGTTCACTTACCAAAGCTGCAGGTTCATGCCTCCTGAAATTCATTAAGACATTGCTATATTAGTTTTGCTCAATTCCCAGGTAATCCACAGAGAGGGATGGGGAGCATCATTCCATGGCAAGGGGAGAGTAACCAGAAGCTCCTCCACGTGGAAGACAATCTTAATAGGTATCTCCTGTTGTTTATCCTGGTGGTCACAAGACCTTGACGTGCCTGCCCCCAAGCCACAGAGGCCCCAGAGTCATTCCCCTGCTGCTCAGGTAAAACCTGCCCTTGAGCTCCAGCACACTCAAGGCACAGACTTGCACACCATGGCACTGGGGCATAACCAGGGGCAGGGCCTGTCAGCTGCACCACAATGGTGGGCCTTTTCTAGTAATTTTCTGAAGCTGGAGGCCTTTTTCCAACAGCCAGATTTCTTGTCTCTGAGCCTTCACAGGGGCATTTACTGGGTCCCCAGAGGCAGCTGAGAGATGAAATCTCATCAAAGAGCAACAATATGCATTTTAACTCCATTGTGAATTCTTGAAAGGACCTTCTGGGAAGAGATCCTGTGACAGTACTGCTGCATCTCTTCACCAGCACTCTCCCCACAGCCACAGCTAAGTCCAAAGTCATGCTGTGGTCTTCTAGATGGGTTTGTTGTGACTCTTTGTTGTTGCTGCTGCTGTTGGAAATTGATTTCCTCCCTGAAAGGTAACTGCAAGACATAAATTTACTGCACCATTAATTCACTGACACTAGAAGGGCAAACTTCCTTCTTCCTCTTTCATGCCCACATATCCCATTTTTGGTCCCTCGGTGTGACTGATCATTTTCTGTCACAGCCCTAGTATCTGCTCTTCCTACTATAGCATTTCTTATTTTTTTCTACAAATAAAGAAGTGTCTTCCTTACATGTTCAGGAAGATATTTTTCTCATGCCTGCCACCTCCTCAGCTTTTACTCTCCCTATAAAGTAAATATGCCTCACACTCCCCCAGAAAGGCACAATAACTGTGAATGAACATTTACTTTTTCCTGAGATTTGGCAATCAGATATTGTAAGTCCTCATGTCTGCTTTTCCCCCCATTGAGAAAACAACTAGAAAAGTGGCTAAAGCTGCCATGCTGGCTGCCTGCAGCTCATGGCTAACCTGCATCTTCCCTTCTAATTGGGCAGGTTTTTCTCTTTAAGGTTATTTATTTGTGCCCATTTACCTGCTTTTAGTAACAGGCTATGGCCATGGACAGTCAGAGCAATGGGAAGGCAGCACATGGCATCACCACTCTTCTTCTGATAGGTAAGGAGAAGCAGTGGCTGAGGAGGGTAAAGGAGCTACAGTTGCCTTCTCTGGCCCAATGTACCTGCCTCTACTGGTGGAATTGCAGGCATACAAGACTACCCTAGGGAAACTCTAAAGCATGTAATTTTCCCACTGGTCTCACCTTCTCTTCAGTCCTGCCAAATATCCTGGTTATGTTTATTCTCCTTCCCTCCCCATGCCTGTCTAGTCTGTTTGCTGTGCAAGCTCATCTGGAGAAGACCTGTACTTCAGCCTGTGTCACCACTGTGGGGCAAATCACTAATGCTTGCAGAAACAGGAAATCTCCAGGGATCTCTATGTCTTTGCTGGTGTCCCTCAAAGCTGTAAAATGCAAAGCAGATGCAGGCTCTTTCCAGGGTCTTTGGGAACACAGAGATGCTGAAAGATCACATCCTCCATTCCTTTCTGAGAGACCATGGCTGATGGAATTAACTTCTGTGACAGAGAATTGCGTTTAAAACAGGAAAGAGGGAACAGTAGGGTTGTTTTCCCCTGCTACACTGGGAGCACTGTTGAACTTGTCCTAACACCTTACAACCTGGTTCATCAGCTGCCCCACGGTCTGAGAGTTAGGGAGCAATTCCATGCTGTGCCTGCAGGACTGGGACATGGAATACAACATTTATAGACCAGGGAATTTTGCCTCTTAAAAAGGGAACCCACAGACATACTGTAACACTTTTAATTAACTTTTTGTGCTCAGAAATTCTCAGCTGATTTTGAAGGAAATAGGACATTTTGCACAAGTGATTAATTTGGCCCTAAGAAAATAAACAGATATCTCAGAAATGTCCACCTTCAGTAATTCCTCTGGCCATGCCCTAACAGGGAACCAGAAAACACCAGAAACTATCTCAGCTTCTTGCATGTCAGTGTGGGTGATGAATTAATTTTCAGGAATTGCACGAGCTTTTGTTATGCATGAAAGATTATTTACAGCAAGCTATTTTAAGTTTGAGTGTAATGGGAACAGACTGACTCACGTGCACTGCCTCTTATAAAATCAATCCAAGTCTCTAACGTGGTCATCACCTTTGCGGATGTTTTATGTGGAGGAGGAATACTTTTAAAACTTGGCAACAGCAGTTATTAGCTGTGAATATGATCCTTCCAGGAGTGTTTGTGTACTGAATTTATTAAGGTTATTTTAAAGTTGGATAACATCTTCAGCATCCTCCTTTGTATATTATGCCTGTATTTATCCAGGAATGCAGCTGGACTTCTCATTCTGGTCTTCAAGTCATGGTAACTCTCTACAGCCAAATCAAGAAAGGTAAGTGGAGTTATGATTAAGCAGTATTCACATGATGATTCACACTCTAGGGTATGAGCTCATTTACTTTGACAGAGCTACTTTCAAAGGCCTTAGTCAAATGAAAGTTACAGCTTCTGAAAAGCAATAGGTGATTTTGGAACATCGTTTGGTGGCTTTGAGATTCATATTTCAGGAAAACAACAGAGGACATTTGGTCAAACTGTAGCTTTGGCAAGTCCCAGCAGCTTTGGCCAGTTCCAGCCTCCTGCAGATGCTGAGAACTGAAACCAGCCTGTTGCAGTCACAGGCCAGACAGCAAAGCTCATCACAGCACAGAATTTCTGTGTTTCCTGCTTTAAGTATGCTCCGTTGTACATATCTGGTCTGTCCTGCAAGTGAATCCACGTGATTCGTCAGAGCAATGAGTCACATGAAAAGAAACTGCCCTTTACTGTAGATGGTATTTCTACTGACTGAGAGCAGAAGTCTTTCATGGTTCCATATTTCAAAGGAAATCTCTAAACAGGGGAAGAAGGAATTTTACAGACACGCTGAGCAACTATAAAGGCAATTTTACTACATTACCTAGAAGGATAACTATTGGCAGCCAGAAATATATTTAACCCTTTCATATTTTATCCCAATTCTTTCTGTTGAATCTCATACAAATGAAACACATGTACATAATCCTGCAAACATAACTCGAAACAGTATCTGTTTCTTTTTAAGGCAAAGTGAAATATGTGCTGCAGATGCAGAACTAATTTCTTCTGTTGGAAAACGTCCTTTTCCCCAGGCATGCAAACATTTTAGCTGATAATTTGGTTTTTTCCTGCTTCAGTACAGCATGCTTGCTCAAGTCTAACCTCGCTTTTCTAGCATTATACACAGTGTAAATAGCATTATACACAGTGCAAATAGATGACAATTCTGTCTCTCAGCTAGTTTTCCTGTCAATGATTTAAAAACACTGCTTCCTTTAATGACCATCTTGGTCACTCAGCAGCATGGTTTATCAGAACTGTACAGGTAATCGTTCTATAAGAGTAATTTCTGTCTGTATGAGAGTGCTCAAACCAAGTCTGACATGCAGCTAGATAAGCCAAGACACATGTTTTTTTTTATTATTATAATGGCAGTCTGAATAACATTGCAATGAAATGCTGAGTATCAGGAATATTGCAGTCATGAGAAAGGATGACATTCTCAGTCCTAAGTGGGATTCTGCTCCAGGGCCTCAGCATTATAGAAAAGGGAAATGCAGCCACAGCAGTGTTTCTCATTAAAGCCATGGCCCTGAGAATAGCTATTTACCATAATTTATTTTGGAGAGGAAAGAGATCAATAACGCAGAAACATCTATTTACTTGCTGACTTTCATGTCTCCCATTCAGTTTGTTAACACACTGAAGCTTTTTAACATTTAAAAAAAAAAAAAAAGTCAACAACGAAACAAAGTCCACAAAATCTTACCCAACTTTATTTTCAGGAATCCAGAGAGGGATCTGTCAAGGGAAACATCTGTTTTGAGCTAAGGAAAGGCATGTGCTATGCATGAGTGCAGCTTATCAGTGCCATGTGACTGAAATGTTCTCGTTTGGTTACGTGACATTTAACAATCCTTGAACTCAACACTCATGTTGGTGCACACACACACACACAGCCTCCAAATGGAATGCTCATAATGGAAAAAAGAATATATAAGTATTCTTCCTTTATACTTCTCAAACAACTCAAATAAAAGAAAAAGAAAAGGGCTCAATAAGAGGAAATAACTCAGAGTTAGACACAAAGAAATTGCCAATAGAGCTAATAGCAGAAGTTGTCCTTTCTCCTATGGCAGCACCATCTTCCATTATTCACAGATAAGAATCAGAGTAGGTATAAAACATCATCAAGTAAGGTTACTGTATGCTGTGCCTGATAGTGGGAATTACACCTTAACCTGTGGGCTGCCTCCGCTTTCCTAGTTAGTACAAGCCAGACCTTTCCTCTTCCTGATTTAAAGACATCATTAGGCTATTTACCATAGCATGAGCACTGCGTGTTCTCACCTGCTACAGCCTCTCTTCTGTTATGTATAATGGAGTTTATATATCCAGGCCATCTGCCCTTTTACCAACAGAAATTTGTAGGGATAAACATTGCAAAAAGGTGTTTGAGAGAGAAATTTCACATCATGCCCCAGTGAGCAATTTCTTCTTTGAATGCTGGAAACTGCATGTGGGCAGTTACTACTAGGAAAGCCACTGGTACAAAAGGAAGGGAGAGGCCAGAGTAGAGGTCAAATTAATTCCTGAGAAATCAAAGCATATACCACAGGAAATTGGAGTTTCTGTGGGCAAGGTAGATTCCTCATAGGCACCATGCCTGGGATGAACAGCATGTCTCCAGAAAAATGGATGTGAATCATGATGTAGCAGTTGAAGATGATTTTGGTCCTCAGCCTTCTGGTGATTCAACCCCTTTACCCATCTGCTCCTGCAGGGCAGTCCAAGGTCTACACACACCAGTGTCTCAGGCAAATATTATAGTGCAGCGGCTTCATCAGTGATTTGAGCTCAGACACAGGATCCTGTGGAAGAAGACTTCCTTCCAGAGTCCAGGACAGTGATGGTCTCTGAAAAAGAGGCAGAGCAGGCAGCTGGCAGGGACTCTCTCCTAAAAAGGTATTGAAAGGTCTGCTACAGATGATGGACCAACTCTCAAACATACTCTTCCCAGTTCAGGCACTGGTGTACCTGCCTCTGTTTGAAGGGAAGGTCTTGTTACCCCCAGCATCTGAAGCCCATAAACCATTCCTGAAGAAATACAGAATATTTGTAGCTTCAGAATAAATGTATCCTGAAAAGCCATACTGCAGATTTGTCTTGTTGAGTTGAGGTCTCTAAAATATCAGATCCAATTCCAAGGCTGTGAAATAAAGAGAGCTTTATAGGCTTTCACTGGGTCTAGAATGAATGACATGTTGTTAGATACAGCACAAAGTTATTGAAAAATGAAGGATAACTGACCCTGTAAGAACAATTTTGTCCCGGTCACCTGATTTTCTGGACCTTTTCAACCAGTTCAGATCAAACAGCTTGCAAAAGATGTGAGGCAAAGGCTTCCTCCACACAGCTCTTACTGTCCTATGCCCATAGACAAACCCTGTCAAAGGCCCCAGGCATCCCATGCAGATCCCCAGCTCTGACACTGAAT
The DNA here is from genome assembly GCF_022539395.1 of Myiozetetes cayanensis. NCBI lineage: Eukaryota > Metazoa > Chordata > Aves > Passeriformes > Tyrannidae > Myiozetetes > Myiozetetes cayanensis. Next base: position 98,790,281 of record NW_026087742.1, read on the forward strand.
TGGTGGCTGCAGAGCCTTCTCAAACCCTCTGCATTTGAGAAAAAAATTATTTTGAATTGCCCAGTTGCTAAAACAAACATTTCCTCTCACCTCCCCAGTATTCACTAAAATGGAAATTGGACCAAAGCCTGGTATTATGTATAATCTACAAAAGGGAAAGCAGGCTTCTGAAATCATTACACATTCTTACTTTGAAGTGTTATGCCTTATTTCACACCACAATCAAAAGTATGTTGATGCTTCAAATTTGAAGAGTAGGTTGAACAATTTAAATACACTTACAGTCTGTGTTGAGTAGGAGAAAAAAAAAGAGGTAGATTGTGTACTTATTTGTTCTTTTGCATTCAGCCTATTACTGGTGCAGTGTGACTGACTTCATCATCTAATGTAACTTTATGCCAATAGGTCTGTTATTTTATTTCAGATGCTCCATATTTGGGCTATATTTGTGATGTATTTGATGGAAAAAGATACTTAAGAACCCACGTGTGTTCACATATGCATACATACATGTCTGTATGCATCCTGTTCCACACCTATTAGTCTTCTAAACCTATGGAGAGAAAGAACAATTGTTTGGGTTTATTTGTGAGGCTATAGTAATTAGACATTGCAATTACAAATAAAATAGAGGATGTAGACCTTTCACGGGTCAGACATATCTCTGTGACTGTTGTATGAGCACAAAAATAGCAGCCTCTGAAAAACAATAGCCTTTTCAGCTATGTACAAGGCTATTTTACATCTGGTCAGTGCTCAGAGCTCTGTGCACATCAGGCAACAGTTTCTTCTTCCCACAGCTTAGGTCATGGTCTAGTATCCTGATTGGCACCTTCAGGCACTATGCTATTAAATAATGTTGATGAGCACACCTTCTGGAAGATTAGCACTGTTAGGGATTTTTTTCGAGGATGGGAGGAGAGGAGTAATTGTACTTCCCACTTCTATACCATCCCCCCTTGCCTCATGCCAGCCTGAACTCTAACAGCACCTTGTCAGCACAAGATTGTGCCCTACAATCCAAAGGCTAATTAAAAAAAAAAAAAAAAAAAGGTAGATTCACAAGATTTAATGGATCTGCTACATTTTCTGATACAACAAAGAAAGAAGTCCAGTACAAGATTTGTTCAGGTAGGTCTCATTCACCACTGGGAAGTGTAGGCTGACAGATGTGTACAAAGCAGTGTGAAATATGCCTGGGAGGAAAGACTACACCTGCTCTCACCACCTTGCCGGCAGCACAGTTGTATGAGCAGCAGAGAGGGGACTGTCAGACACTTTGCTTTCTCAGTGTCTGTGAGGATGTACCATCCATACAAACTGCAATGTGCAGGGTTACTCCTGCCTCAGGGGTGTAACTCCCTCAGTGGCTGATTCATGGGAGGTGGCTTGGTTTCTTTTTCCAAAGGCTCAGCTCTGTAAATGTATGATGTAGATTAATTTATGGTTTCACTCCTTTTACAGTAGAAACTCTGTTTTGTTTGGGAGGTAGCTCTGTCTGCAGTGTGAATGACAGGGAGGGGAAAAAAGGCAGGCAGGTACTGTTAATGTGGGATGTAACTGGGAACAGGATCTCCCTGTCGGGTGGTGCTTCTGAAAAAGACTGATAATCAGTCTCCCCCTTCCCCTAGGCTGCTCCTTCACACCATAAGTAAATCCACACCTATTTAAGGAACCAGTTTGAGGACTACTTTTTTTTTTCCAGCTCACAGCTCCCTAGCCTCTCCTTATTGTAGTGTCTATTAGGACCTAAGAGATGAACAGAGTGGATGTGTAGGTGATGAGGCTGAATCTGCCTGCAAGTGAAAGACTGGGGTAACTTTCTTGAGAAGTACAAGGTCCAACAAAAAGGAGTGTCTATGCTCCAGCTGGGGAAGTCAGACCCACAGACATCACAGCATCATGAAGGTGCAGAGTTACATACATACACACACACATAAACACATGCACTCCCTCACTCCAATAATTTTAAGGGAAAAAAAGGCTAAGAAAGCTTATAGTTTTGAAGTTACTGTAATAATAATCTAGAATAGAGTGTTGATTTCCTCCAAATCTGTTTGTCCACCACTGGCATTCAGTAAAGAGAAATGCTTATAATTTTTATAATGTTTAAAAGGAACAGCTGTTATTTGATTGTATTGGAGGGTAAATTTATTATATGTCATTAACTGCTTATCTTACTTACGTGTTTTGAAGTAGTATATGGTGTGTGAGGCAATATGCCTGAATCCTTGGGAAATAGGCAGAGAGTAAGGACTTGTCAACACTCTAAAATATCTCCTCTGTTTTAGGTAGCAAGAATAGTCAAACAAGCCAACAAAAGTAAAAAAAAAAAAAAATTATAAATTTGAGCCTAGTTTCAGCTTAATTTGAACGCTATTTCCCACTTTTCTTTACTACAAATGTACAGTGCCTGGACTTTAAAATGGCTGCTCGAAAATTAAAGAATTTTCAGGGAAGGGATCCAAAAAGTCATTCCTGGAGGTGTGCCATAAAGATTTAATTAAATTGAGTCTATTTATTTTATTTAAAAAAAAAAAAAAAAAGAAAAAGAGCTCACGCATGCCCAGAAGGACACTGGGCCATTCCACACATCCTGAACATGGCCAGCTGCTTCATGGCCTTGGGGACCAGAGGAGAAGTTGTGGGACAGATGAGTAACAGGGATTGTGAACCCAGTCCCCAGTGTAGAAAAAGCCAGAAGATAGAGTCTAAAGAGAGAAAATGTCAGACCACAGATAAAATTTTCCAACACAAGCAACAATATGCTACTGGGGCAACACACTTACTCATGTCCTGCTGGATTTTCTGTCCTCTTATAGTCATAAGTGTGGCTTGAGCTTTTTTCATTAAAGCTATAAGTACAATCAGACAAAAAATTGTTTGAATGAAAATCAGCACAGAGTGTTGTTCTGATCTGTACAGCCTGTGAGGCTGAAACATTCCTTCATAACAGCATAGGTGGGTACAGCCAGGACAACACACAGCATATGACCAAAATAAATAATTTATTCTCTGTGATACAGGATGAATAGATTTTCACACCATTCAGACCCATTTTTTTTAACCATCCACCATATGCCAGGAACTGGAGAGCACTGCGTGGAGTGAGCCTGCATCTGCTTCCTCCTTCATGCTGTGCATGCTTTTTATAAAAGTCTTTCCCTGGAAAGCAGCAGAAGGCATCACCAGCAGCACTTCCCAGGGCCTGGGTGAACACTCTGCAGGGGATGTACAGCGGTGGAAGCCAGTGTAAACACACAAGAAAGAGCTGCAAGGCCATAGCAGAGGTGATGATGCCTAAGTGCCTTCCAGCACAGCCAGAACAGGGAGAGTTGACAAAGATGAACATCTTAAAAAATGAGAAGAAAATGTTCATCTTGATAATTCTCCTGGAATAAATACGTATGAGTTTTCACTGTGAATTGGTTCTGAGTCCAGACAATCCACCTTTCTCTCACTTCTAGTAAGCATGTCTTAAGAAGAGAAGATAATGCAAGTTGTGCAAAGGTCAGCCTTTATTACCCCATTATTTACTGTGCACACTATATTTAATTGCAATCTCATAAAAAACACTTACAACTATCATCTTTGGCTAGAGTATTCATCCAGCTTTACCCAGGTCTCTGCTCAGGGTCAACCAGAAGCCATTGGACCATCAGACTGCTTTGCTTATTCAGCTTTTAAATTTCCTTAGCTTTTACCTCATGTCATTGGACCTTATGTCCAGCAGTTTTCACAGGGTGTTTGCAGCCAAAACTGACACAGTTGCATATGCCATAGTTGTTTTGAACAATGATGGCATATTACTGTGTTTAGAAACATTAATTTGCTTGTAAAGGTGCCTCAAATTCTACCATCCTGCCAGCTCGCTTCCTTTTCTTATAAAGTGGTGATGGTATTGGTACAGCATCAGCAAAAGGAGCAGCATATCATTCATAGCATTCACACTTAGTTCAGGTGACTAATTATAAGTGATAAATGCTTCAAAATCAATTTGTCACACACTTACGAGCACCTTGTCTCTGGTACTACAGCCTATTTCCCCTGGCACTTCCACAACATCAGTGAATGGGAAACTCATCACCCAATCAACTCTGTAATTATTCTTCTGCTTACTACTTAAGTGCATTACTGTTGCTACACAATAGATAGGATTAGGTCATCAAGTTTGGTTTCTGTGTCCAACACTGCATGTATGACAGGGTTTATTTTCTAAACAAAAGGCTGTTTGTCAGTGTTACTTTTGCTCTAACGCATGTAAAGCCAACTGTATAAACACAGCAGTATTTCTGTGACCACCTCGCTGCTCTGAAGCAGAGAAGAGATGGTCCTTTCTCAGCTCATAGACTGCATCTGGCGAGACAGCAATTAAAGCTGGAAGGCATGATCCGGGTTGTTGCTTGTCAGTCCAGAAAACAAATGAGGGGAGTATATCGTGTTATCATGTCATAATTTGTTCAGCTAAGTTTCTGGGCATCAAGACCGCCAGACGGTTAATTCCACTTTTTTTTTTTTTTTCCCCAAAAAAGGAGGGAAGTATCCTGGCACCAGGTTCTGCCGCAGCAGGCTGAGCCCAAGCGCAGCAGTTGGGATTGTTGACCCGGTGAATGTGCCCAAAGATCCTTTTCAGCTGCACAAAACCGTTCAGTTTTGCCATTAGCATATCAGAGGTGGAGCAGTGGTGGGAAATGGCTCAGTCAACAAAGCCGGGAGCTGGGCGGCTTTGTCTGACTGCAGCTTAGGGAGGCAGGAAAAAAAAAATATAATTGGCCATCGGCCGTGCAGTGACAGACAGATGTTGACATTTTCCTCCCTTGGCTGACCAAACCCCACCCTCATCCCGAGGTCTGGAGGAATGCTGCCGGCTGCCCCATTCATGCAGGCGGCTTTCTGCCCACGCTGCAGAGTGACAGGGCCAGCATTAGCATGGTGCAACCCGCATAGAGAAAATTGAGAGAGGGTGAGAGAGATTGCCTCTGACTTTTTTTTTTCTTTTTTTCATCACACTTTAAATCAGATCTGAAATAAGGTTTTAATTCCAATTCAAAAGGGCAGGCCATGTACATCAGTGAAGTGCTACATCCTAGATCACCTTTGAACCCCATGGAAAATCTACAGGAAGAGGCCAGCCTGCCTTCTTTAGCTTCCTAGGCAGAAAGAGATGTTTGAGGTCACCACAGACTGCATGAGAGTTCCCACTCCCATACACTGTAGAAATCCCAGAGGGATTTCTGTGGCAGGCTGAGGGCTGTAAATGTGCCCTGCTGTTTTCTAGTCTACTCATCTTTCCTCCTCCTGACAGCAGCTATCAGAGCAGAACTGGTGCTGTTTCCTCCTGACCTGGCTGCATACAACACTGGGACAAGAGGGAGGCAGGATCTGAAAGAGATGACATATTTCTTGATGCAGCAATAAAGTCAGCCTGCATGCTCAAAGGACAATTCTGCATCTTTTCCATTTGTTGCCCAAATCACAGACTGACCCCCAGAGGCAGAGGAACTGCCAGTTCATTGCACATCAGACTTTCCCTAGAGCCAAGCAATATTATTTTTTCTGACATGAAGCTTAGTTATCACTTTCTGAGTTTTTCATCTATTGCTTTGCTGCATGAAGAAAGTCTGCCCAACTCCATGGCTGTTACTCTGAAAACTTTTCACTATGCAATGGCTCCTGCTTCTGTAGCAGCCCTGAGGCAACATTTGAGGACAGCATGTGGTCATGAACACTGCTTAGAAAACTTCAGTGATTGCCTAGAAGTGTTGCAGAGACAAGCCCAGCTGGTCAGAGGTAAGAAAGATCAATCCTTGCCTGGCTCCACATCCTCACAGTGTCCGAATCGCCCCAGGAGGGAGGAGTGCAGTACAGATGCCAGTGCCAATGGCAAAGGGTGACCAAGCCATGTGTATTGCTGACATGGAGTGATTTCCCATGCAGTCATCACCCTTCTACTCTCCTTCATCAAAGGAACTTCCCACAAACTGGGCTTTCACCCAGCTTTTAGCTTTTTTCAGTGACAAATCATGATTTCATAAGGGTTTTTTCTGCTTTGAAAGGCCACCATGAAGCCCGTAGCTAAAGCATCTGTTTAGAAAATGCTGATGAAGGCAATGAGCCTATTAAGTGCTGTCTAGATGCACACTGGAGCAGATACTGTCTAGTCTACCTTTGCAACCCACAACTGAGCTTGGATTTAGAGTTTAATGCTGTCATATTTGACTTCTTATAAGATCAAGTACCCTGTCCTCAACCTATCCGATAAGGAGGGGACACAGTCTTTCTCATGCTGGCTGTGTTTCCTTAGGAGTGGAAAAAAACTGGGGTAGAAGAAGGGGCCCTTTACTCCATTCTGTGTTTCAAAGCCAATTGATTCATCCAGCCTGGACAAAGCAACCACAGAGAGTTAAAGCTCTGCTAACTCTTGCCTCAGGCCAGAATGGGCTGCTTCAGAGGCGAGAAGGCTTAAGTGGCCCTAACACCCAGCAGTAGGGGGATCAGACCTGTCAGAACACATTTCAGCTCCTAGCTCAGCAGGTACTGGCCTTCTGGGAGGGTCTTGAGATTCAGGATTGGGGTCCAACCCTATATATAGCTTCAAAGATGACTGTTAAGTCCTTAGTTTGTTTACAGATATAACACGCTAAGTGAATATAAAACTAGATTTCAGTATGTTGGATAAATTATTTATTACAAATCCATTGTAAATTCATGTAGTTCCTAGTAATTAGCCTAACCAAAGTGCAGTGTATATGAAGAGTCATCATTCCTCTGCCTTGTCCCAAAGGAAACACAACCACAGAGCATAGATCTTACACGCACAGTACCTCTTTACATACACAGCTACAGTCACAGCTTGCAAATGGGTTTTTATTTGCTTCACATGCACAGGGTCCTCAGAGCAGATTATGCTAAATTCTTGCCCTTATTACTAGGACTCTGCAACACGATCATTTCTCTATGGAGGCATTACTGCATGGTAATTGTTTAGTTCTTTCTACAACAGAATAGGTGTTCTATCGTCAAAAGGGCCCCTTCTCAGCCCATCCAAACCCTGAGTTGGAACAGACTTACAGCTTCTTATCTCATATAAATAGATAAAATATGTTATTCTGTACTCTACAGCCATCAGAGTTATTAGATCCTTAGCCAGAGTCACTCACTACCAGAGGTTCATAGCAGTTACCTGGTTGCAAACTTGGCCTTGCAGAATTTTGACTGTGGAGGAAAGTGGTGGGAAGGAAAGAACAGTTTGACTCAGACACCACAGAGAAATATGTAGACTCAGAAAGGAGTGGGAAGCTTGAAAGTTAACCCAATTTTCAATGGTCATTATATCTAAATCAGAACTACTTTTCAATTGTGATGGATCTTATCATAATCAGGAAACACAATCCCCTTCACCTTTGCCAGCCCCTTAGTGTTATTTGAAGAGAACACTTGTATTTTCCATTTAAACCTATGGAGTTCAGTCTAGGTTATGTTCTGTGTTGGGATGAGAATATTTGTACTTACACAGTTTACTGATCTGGTCTTAAGTTATTGCACTTAGAAAAGTAATGAAAACAAGCTATAAACATTTCAAAAAGTAACCTTTACAATTCAGCAATTTTAAAGTGAATCATACAATTCAAATTAGCAATTGTGGTGGTCTGACACCAAATATAATTTTTGCTAGAGATTTACAGCTGCCTTCTATTCACATTACTAAGATAAATGTACAGTCAAGCAATCCAAAATCCTTTATATAGGCTCAGGCACTGCAGCATCTTCTTGGTTTGTGGGTTTTTTTTCTGAAAATAGGTGTAACCAGTATGAGAATCTGGACAAAAAGACAGCAAAAAAAATTTCAAAAATCTTGAAACTGTTGAAATTAATGCACCAATAACTATGCAGAGTAAGAATCCCTTGCTGATATGAGCAATAAAAAATACTGTGTTCTTCGCATTTCAGTGTAAAGGTTGTGTTATGACCCTTATATTCATTGTATAGGTCACTTTGCTGCAAAGGAATTAAAAATAATATTTTCTAATGAGGGTAACAGAAACACTAATAGCTGGCTTCATCAGAATTTATATTAAGGAAGGACATGGCTGATTTCTAAATAAGCAGCTGCTAAAGAAATCCCCAGATCAGCTCCTGTACTTGTAGGAAATCTCTTAATACTTGCTAAGAAGGAGCCTCGGAAGATCATTTAAAATGTGGCTGCTTTTCCACCGACTCACCTCAATCATGCAAGGCTCCTCTGCTGCTGCTGTGTTCATACCCAGTCTCCTGCTTATGGTGAAGGGCCTGGGGAGGTTTTGTCTGTGGCACTTTTCATAGGACTGGTCTTGGCAGCTCCTCTAGCAACTGCTCAATTTTATCAGGGAGCTGTCTTGACTGTGCATCATCTCCCTCCCTGTTCCCCCAACATATAATTTAGAATTTCAAGCACAATCATTAGCCACTAGGATGAAAAACAGGTGTTTCTTTTTAAGAAGGCCATCCCAATATGCATTTTTCAGGCACAAACCCTTTTTTTAGGACAGGCTGTGATCTATTGCTTAAAAAGTCTTGCTTGATCAAATGCCCTCATTTTCCTTGTTCATGGACATGCAGAATGAGGAGTTGAAATCCCTTAACAAACTCAGCACTGGAGGGTGTAAAAGCAGTGAGCACACTAGCATGAGGGAGAGCACTTGCTATACTTGATGATAATCAATGCCCAAAGGCTGGTGGAAGACAGCTAAATTATCACACATGAAATTCCCATCTCCCTGGAGATGAGTTTTTCTTCTGAGGAGGTAGGAATGGAGCAGTAACACTTTGAAGCATATCTGATACATCAATGCATGAGACTGAAATCTACATAGGGAGGACTCCTGCAGCAGAAAGATGAGGGATTTCCACTGCCAGGTACCAGAAAGATGTCATATCTTAACAGCAGAGACCCAGACAGCCCTTCTTAGCCCTGTGCTCCTATGACCTTCAGTAGAAAGGTCTCAGAACTGAACTGGTGTGGTGACGGGAGGATAGAGGTCTTGTTTTGCACCCAATTCACTAGCCAGCCTTTCTTATAGAGGTTCCTGCTTTATAGACATCAGCCCTGGTCTGAACCACAGTCATGACCAGTGATGGTTTTCTTATTGTGTCTGAGCAGCACTTTTCCCTTCCTACTTTCCAACATATTTACACACATTTGTGACAGAAGAGATTTTGAAGTACATAAAGTTGAACTGTGAAAACCACAGTGTGCTGGAAAAAGAAATCCCTACCAGCATAACTGAATTGTTCCCCTTTTGGCCAAATGGGTGAGGAAGTAAGAACTGCTCTTGTTTTGATGGCAGATTATCTGTAGATGCCTTGATGAGGACAGGATGACACAAAAACCCTGCTCTGGCCCTATTCTGAGATCTCAGGAAAAAAGAAAGCTACCTCATACAACTGCTGAAGTGAAGACCACATTCAGATTCACTTGTCTTCATGGTAGTCTCTGCTAGAAAATAAATGCAGAGCTAAACCTCAGCTGGGAAAAAAATATTTTTAAATGTTTGTGAACAAATGCCATCCATTCTGTAATGGCATTTTTCTGTTAGTAACTTCTGGAATAAGAAATGTTTTCATTCTCAGTTTCTGCATTTTCTTCCTCCCTTTTGAGTCAACAGGAACCGAACCTGTAAGTCAAAATAGCTTTCTGTCTCCAAACAAGCTGAGACAGTACCATGGTTTTAAAGAGATAGGGGAATGCTATTGACAGTTATGAGGCAAGAGATAGAATTTCTGACAAAAATTAGGTTGAAAAGCCACAAAACAGTTATTAGTGCTTCAAAACTCATCTTCACTCAAATAAAATGTTATTGCTGTTTGAATCAACCAGGCTGCTTCCACAGGCACTACTGATGTAGCAGTCTTTGCCTTTAAAAATGTAAAATGCTTTATCATTCACAATCCCTTACACACCTCTATTGCAGGAACTAAATCAATGGATAATGTTCTGCCTTGCTGCTTAGTACTATCAGCTCTCCCCTTCACGAAAAGATAGATGCTTTCAAACAAATCTACCTACGGCCACAAGCGTATCTATGTTTGAATCTGCCGTGGATACGGGAAACGTATTTACACACATGCATTGCAATGGCATGTGCTCCTGTGCATAGCAGTGCTTGTGACATGTGCAACAGCAAGGAGATTGCCCACACCCAAAGCACCGCTGCTAATTGGTCTACATAGTTCTTGAGAGAGAAGGGTAATTTTGACGCTGATCCAACAGACTGCAGAGTCAGTCAGTGTCTTGTTCGTTCCACTGTGTAAAATGTCCAAGAGGAGGTGTGGCAGAGGCGGCAGTCCATGCTGGGACTGTGCTTATGGGCACGGTGTTGGAAGCACTCGGCAGCCAGCATAGCCGTGCCTGGGGCTGGCCTCACAGAGCTGACATTTCCACGGCCTCAGCTTGCTGTGGAAAACAGGCCAGTTATGTCAGCCTTAAAAATGAGGGGGAACTTAGCTGTGTAACACCTGTTACACAATAAAAATATTCAAAAGTATTTTGGATTTTGTGGTAAAAGAATTTATTTTTTTCCCCTCCTTACATATTTTCTTTTATTTACTTCCTGACATCTACAAACTGGTCTGGAAGGTCAGTCACCCCTAAAAAACTTAAATCATGAAACAATGGGAAGTCCCTTTGGGGTCAGAAGAAATGAGGGCAATAAACTCTACACTGAGTAAACTTGGAAAAGCAGTGCCAGCTAGGATTATCTGAACACCTACTCCTTGTGCCTTGCTCTGGTCACTCATCAGGCCAGAGAAACAGCATCAGTCCACTCAAAACATTCCCACTGATCCCAGAGATCAGGAGAGAAAAAACAGCCAGGAGGTTGAGCCCTCTGGCCGCTGCCTGGACAGGGGGGCTGTGCAGCAGCCCTGCTGTACCCCAGAGTGAAGAGGCTGGCAACATCAGACAACTCCTTTTTGGCCAGGTGGGAAGGATTCCAAAGGAGCTCCCCATTGCCTTCCTGTTCATGACCATACTCTAAAGCTGTCTTTTCCTTTCCCCAGGAGCACAGCCTTGTTCTGATCAATCTAATTTTATCAGTACTGAATGAAATTACAGCTGGTTTAGATCTAAGGACCTCACGATGGGTTTGTTAGGCAGACAAGATACTCAGAAAAAAAAAAATTAAAAAAAAAACCTGGTGGCCAGAAAAGGAATCCAGAAGCAGCAAAAATGTTTAGGATGCCTCATTTAATGAACAGCCTGTAGCCTGGCAAAGCTTCAAAGAACTGTCCAAGGGTTGTGGGTAATCCCTCTGCAAAATAATGTCACCTTATGCTAGAAAAAGAAACCTCAGCCTTTTTTTTATATTATTCAAAAAAAAAAAAAGGTCTAAATACCACTTTAAAGAGAAACTTCCAGGATGAAAATATTTTAGGCGCTCCATGTTGATTACCAGACTGCAGTTTGGGTGATGAAATGTACTAGAAATTTAAAATTTGACATTTTTTCATTATTTGTTGTATCTGCTTTTCTCAGCTGCCATGAGGTTAAGCAATTAAACAAAATAGTTTATCATGGGATTTCAATCAGTTTTCCTCTCATGTTCTCATGCATAGAGATTATGTTGAAGTGCTTAGCTTGTAAACACTGCAGAGTAATGTTTATTTGTTTAAAAGTGCTTTCATAAAGCCCTGGAATGCTTTGTTAACCCTAGATCACTTATGAACAAACAGCCATCCTCAGACTATGTCTTCTTCCATATATATACTATGGTTTATTCCTGTACTTAAAAGTGATTTTATATAAAGTCCTATGATCCTTCAAATGCTTCCACTAATTTTTTTCTCATTAACCAGCACAAAGAGGTCACTTCTCTTCCTCTGCAGTCACTTCTTCATAGAATCCACTTCCTTCTTCCCATTTATTTTTAATACTAGTGGTTGCATCCACAGGAATATATTTGTTATAGAAACAAACCTCTATATTGTTCGTTCCCAGAAATGCCTCTGAAAGGAACTTGTGTCGGAAGAGTTTCCTGTCAGAAAATAGGTACAGCTTTAGCAGCAACCACTACTGCACACTGGCTTTGATGTGTTTTGGATTTGTTTGCTTATTTTATCTTTTCTTCATCTTTATTTATTCCTTCACAGTGTTCAACTGTCTGAGAGAGCAGCAGGGTTATATCCATGAGGGCTGCTACCATGGCTGGGCTTTTATCTATGGGTGTTTTTATCTTGCTTTATGGTCAGTCATCCATGAGTTTGTCATCTTGTAGGTAGATAGGTATCTTCTGGGCAGCTTTTTGTGTCCTAACATATCCTTGTCCACTGCTGCTGGCTTCTCCTGATGCCAAGAAGCTTGGGAGATTTGGCTGTCCCATCCTGTGTTTTAATGAACAAATTAGAAAATTAATATCCCTGTGATCTTTTTTGCCAGCTGAAACTGGCCAATGGATCTAAACATGAAGCATACCTGTGCATACACAGCTCAGTTGCTGCAGGCTAATTCTTGCCAAGGAATCAATCTGAAGATATATGCCATGTTTCCAAGTCCCTCAGCCAGCTGGTCCCTTCACATAATCAGCCCTGTCCTTCTCCTTGGTACACTCCCCAGCCCTTTTTGGGTTCTGTGGAATGAAACCTGAAGATTATACCCTTCCTAAACAGTCTCCTGTGACATGCCATGCAGGAAGGAAGATGGTCCAGTTGCCCAGTGACACAGCCTGTGCTCTGATATCATAGCAGTCCCTGATCTGCCAGCTGGCTTGCCTAAGTCCTCAGCCACTTGCCTCACTCCCAGATGGCCACTGCTGGACTGGGCAGCCATCAGCATTATCCTGCTGAGAGGGACAACCAAGTGGACATGAAATCACAAACTCAAGTGTCAGTTTCTTTTATTTTGCCTGATAAAACTATTCCTGTGAGGACTGACATCGTATTACTTAATGAAAATCTTTCCTTGAAACATGGCTAATTCTCAACAGAGATGGGAAATTACATTCTTTGGTCTTGGATTTCAGCGTCTTCCTCAGCTGATGTTGTTCAGAAAATAAGCTCTGTTGCAGCCCCCCTCTTTGCATAGACCTGCCTTCATGTAGCTCCAGAGAAAATGCAGAGAGGCATCCCAAAAGTAAAGGAAAAAATGCTGCAGTGAAAGCACTGCTGCTGCTGTGCGAGAACCAAGGCCAAAGGCTGCAGCATTGTCAGTGTGTGGGTGTTTGGGTGTTGCCGCTGATGTTTTGGCAAAGCAGACACATGCTCTCTGCCCTTTGGCTTCCTATTGGAAAGATGATTGATTTCCTCCTGAAAATGCTCTGATACTAAATGGTGGTTACCTGAGAAAGCCTCATTCATAAACTGTGGGTGGGTAACTGAGGATGGGAGTGGGACCTGTTTTTTGCCCCGTAGAGAGAAGGCTCTTACAGTTCAGCTTTGTTCTGGGCTGAACAAGAGGAGCAGTGCACATGTGGTCTTCATTAGTGACGCTCCTTTGAAATGTCTCCAAGTCCTTGGGTTGTAACTTTAGCACACAAAGGGGTCGGGGAGTGAGGAAGGGAGGAAGGGAAGGAGGGAAGAATGAGGCTGCTGGAGCTATCCCTCTGAAATTCATACTTGGACAGACTTTCTGTTTTTTCTTTACCCTCTCCTTTCTTTCTTGGTCTTTTCTTTTTTTCCCTCCAAAGGCACAGGATTGTTCTTAACCTTCTGAACCAGTAAAATATATTAAAATAAAATAAAAAAATAAAATAAAAATCCACCACTTCTCTGCCAAAGCAAAACCAAGATGAATAATCTCTCCTAAATTATGAGTCATAAATGATGGAGTGTAACAGTTATCATTTCATTGCTCTTTATGCATATGTGCTTGTGTATACACTTTTGTGGTCACATGAAGCCTATGAGTCTCCAGCAGCCTGGAATTTAAAAAACGCTTTTAAAGGAGTGGTTAGAGAGCATGTGGGAAAGTGGGACTGATCTGGCAAGATGAAGTAATGGCTGTTGATCCCTGCTCATTAGGAACCATGTCACAGAGCTGCAATCTGATCAACATGCCTGTCCTACAACTGCTGCCTGGCACTCCCTCATGCTTTAAAACTGTACCTATCTTCTCCTTCCCAAGAGCACTAATGAAAAAGGAAATAATTTAGAAAAAGCCTTGTTAACTCTACATATATTAATTTTCTGTGATTGTGCCCATCAACTAAGAATATTTGTATTTTAGCCCTCTTAAATTCATAGCTACACATACATGGCTTTCCACGTCAGAAATCAGCTAGGAACTGATGAAAACTAAAGAATAACAGCAGAGGAATAACCAACAGCAAATACAAAGTGTTTCTATTAAACCCAGGGGCAATTGGGATTCCACCCTGCAACCTGCGGGAAATGAGAATATTTCATGGCACTGAGAAAATGACATCCATGTTCCTGGTATTGACAGGCTGCTGAAGTATCCCTTTAACTCCTGAATGGGTTTGGGAACATCAATGTCTTCAGCTGGCCATATGTAAAACCTGAAACTCTGTTACACACCCATCCACCCCCTTTTCCATTTGTGCTCCCTCCCCAGAGAGTCTGAATTTCCCAAGTAATGAACATTCACGTGAAAAGGACAACAGCCCTCAAACACAGGCTGAAATAAAAAGGTGCTGACATGGGAAAGGCTCAGTTGCTTAAATGCAGGCAGGTAACAGCCCAGATCTGCATCAGAAACAGCTGCACCTTCATGGCAGGATCAGAGGAGACCATCAGATCAGTCTATAGGAAAAGCTTCTCTCTGTGAAGTTTTCACCATAACTGCTGAAACAGATATTTCTGCCCAACCAAAAACCACTGCTGATGTTCACAGGACTGTGTACTCAGAGCTGTGGTTACCAGTTGTAAGTGGGGCGGGGGGTGATCCCTGGGTTTCTCTACAGTTGCTCAATCCCAGAAGGTATTTTGCCTTCATAGCCCTTTTTGTCCTTTTCCTTTCTACTGATGCTATAACACACAGTGAATATACCAAGAGTGCACCATGCCATAATAGCACTGTTGCCAAAAGCACAGTCCAAACACTGTTTAACAAACGAGGCTTGTACAACAGAATGAGGGCTATACATAGCTATGAGCAACTATGCTTAACTCAGAGATGCTTTTTGCCTTGCCTACATAAGGATTTGCCATTCAACATCAATATGAGGCTGCATAACATCAATCAGTTTAGCATATAAAATTTTTGGCGTCTTGGGTTAAATTGTATGGCATCAAAGGGGATCTTTGTTGGTCCACCTATGTCTGCCCAGATCACGCATACAGACATGACTCATGACCTGTCCTCTCCTCTTCCTTGGGCACAGGGCAGAGGGGCTCCAGAATTTGGGCAGAACTGAGCAAGTTCTCAATCATTCTCCAGAGGGCTTCTTGCTGACTGTGAAACAATCTTGAGAAATATCAAAAAGTGCCAAGGGGGTGCAGAAGTGAATGGTACAGGCTATTTCATGCTCACAACGTATTAATCCAGAAAAAAAATACTTTGACTTCATTAAGCACAAGAACTCACAGGCTAGGCATTAAGATGTGGGAGTTACCTCCTTTTATTCCTCTTTCTGTACATGGCAATAAAATGCAGGAAGAAATTATTGTCTCTGTGACCCACAAACTATTTTCTATAGACTGAAATACTGAAAACTCCCTAACTTTCAGGTGGGCAAATAACCTCCAAGTTACAAAAAAAAAAATGCATAGAAGAATGGGTGTAGTGTTTTGAAGCATGATTATGACTAATTACGTATTTTAGGAAAGCAGTGCAAAAACAGCCTCACTCTAATCTCCCAGCAGGTTCACAGCCAGGCAGGTCTCCTAGGGAGATCAGAATCAGCCTCATGACAGTCATTTTTATACCACTCGGTATTGTAATAATGACTATAAAAAGGGAACATAACCCTTTTGTCTCTGTACTTCTACAGACACATTTGCTGCATAACTACTCCACTCCATTCACAGATATTTCTAAAAGCCTGGGATCACTCTTGCTCCTGTAGCTCTTTAAATGCTCATTGGTGTCAGAAAAATAGCTCTGAACAACACAGGGCTGCCATTGCCTGCATCTTATCTCACCTTCCCCAGTCTAATCCTCTTATAATACTATTGGCTTCAATAGATATATCCCTGATTAATGCCACTGTAAATAAGATCAAATAAGACCATAGCTCATGTTATTTCATGAGAGGACATACAAAATAGCTGAAGATAACCAATTAAAACCTTCCATTGAATAACAGAATGAGAAATATTTTTATTCTAAGAATCAAAAGGGTTGGCTTAGGTAAGCACCAGTTACCAAATGGGTAAACAGGATTAGTATCAATACACATCTGAAAGTCAGTAAACAGATTAATACAAGTTTAACATGTATTATGCTGTTTCATTTCAGACTAGGTCACTAACGGCCACAGAAACAATTACATGTTTTTTTTCAGAGATGTCTTCACAGACCATGTGGACATTCCTTACTCATTTTCAGTGTCAGGTAAAATGTGCCATATAAAACAGTGCTGTTCTCCAATTGCACTGTTAGAGTTCTTACTGCCCTGGTTGTCCAAGTGGCCCACTTTCTAACGCTCATGGGCTCCTATAAAAATCCTGTGCATTTTCCAGAGCCTCCCGATATTAATTTTGGTGAACAAGTGCTTAGAAAAATTTTAAATTCAGATTGTGAGAAGTAATAAAGTAGTTCAACGTTTCAGTCTTTCATTGAGAGGAAGTTGAAAATCATTCTTTGGATTTCTTTCCTGTTGTATATAAAATAAACCAAGCAAAATGGAAAATATGCATTAAAACAGGCTTGAATAATAGGACTTCAAAAGCTAAAGCTCGTATACTT
Organism: Myiozetetes cayanensis; assembly: GCF_022539395.1. Taxonomy (NCBI): domain Eukaryota; kingdom Metazoa; phylum Chordata; class Aves; order Passeriformes; family Tyrannidae; genus Myiozetetes; species Myiozetetes cayanensis. The sequence continues at coordinate 98,807,121 of NW_026087742.1, forward strand.
TCTAAAAAGGTTTACAAAGTAAATCTGTTAGTGTTGTTCACCGTTGCTGCAAAGTGTGCTGGTTACCAGACAGCTTTGGTTTTTTTTCTTTTTTAGTTTTACTTTGGATTATATCTGTAGTGTACAGAAGTACACTTTAGATTAGCATGCACTGAGTGATAAATCACATTGTGTCCATGTGCTGTTTGATATCAGAATATCGATGATGTAATTTCTTCCCTGTGTTATTTTGAATATTTCTGTTGTGTATAGGCACTAGAAATTGCAGATGCAGGCAGAGATTTTTTTTCTGAGTTAAATAAACATTTTCCATCAGTTTGAAGTTTGGTTTCAGGTTTCAAGTTCAAACTTGTTATGTTATCCATATGTTTGCCCACTCTTCACAACAGAGACTTTCTATAAGCAATATAAATTTCCTTTCATAAAATCCTCTGATCTAAATTTTTGTAATGTGACCACTGTTTTCACATGTCAAATGGAAGGTACGTTATTTTCAGAAAGTAAGGGCTTAGTATGTTCTAAAACTTGAGCAACTGATTGTGTCCCAAGTGGGAAATCTGAGTATTTTTAAGCGCTTTACAAAAATTACTTCTTCCTTCTATAATGGGACTGTCCACAGTTGACACAAAAATTATTACTTTCTCCAGGCATTTTGGAGGCACTTATTTTTGCTATACGGTTGATGATATGCCTAACATATATTTAATGTTTATTTACCTGAAAAAACCCCACTTTCTTTACTAAGCATTTTGAGACTCACTTATGGAAAAACTGCTACAAGAGAGTCTGGAATTAATAAAAATAAGCCACAAGTACCAAATAATCATTCAGATCTTACCATCCCAGCCATGAGAATAGGAATAACATATCTAATTCATTAATTGCTTTCTATACTCCCCTCCCATTGTATTACTCATGCTGACTTTTCCTCTGTGATAAAACAACTTCAGCCTTTCTAGTGTCTGTTCAGGGGGACTGTAAATATTCTTGTGTTCTGCCTCTATGCTTTTCTTCCTTTTCCTCTTCTGCATAGTCCTTTTTGCCTCAGGACCAAGCAAGGTGTCACAGCTGTAGCCACTGCTAACTCTAAAGACCCCACAACATTGTCCCATCGTGATTTCAGCTTCCTGAGTAGCTGTACTGAATTTATACAGCTTTAAAGGTCTAGCTTTTTAACATACCAATGATACATTTAACACACCACTGATTCATGATATATTGAAGCAACCCTCTAGAGAAGGCCCTGATGGGAGGTGTGGAAAGGCTGGACACATGAAGGCATCTCTCCTCCTCCTCCTTTCTACATCTCTGTGGAGATGCTTGATGAACACACATACAGAGCCCTTATAGTTGCTCCCATAGCTGCTTCCCAGGAAAACACACCAAATGTACAGCACAATAGACTGGGGAAGCTGATGCTGAAAAGTGCCCCATGAGGCGAGGAGAGAGGTTTTGTTATGGTCCTGGGCTTGGATCTCATTCACACTAAAAGGGACCCTTCATATCCCAAGCCTGGGCCTTGGAGAGGGTCAGCAGAGTGCAGAGGCTTTGCATGCATGGCAGAGCTGAAAGAGAATACAGATATTGGGAGAGGAAGCAAACATGAACATGATGAGGCACTGCACTGTTTGTCTTTACAATGTACTGTCAACAGTGACTGTTCTTAGGCAGACACCAAATTACTGTTTTCTAATACCACTCAGAAATCAAACCGCATTTTTCCTGATTTAAATTGTCTTTGAATGTGGGAAAGAATAGTTGCCTCCTTGCAAGTTTGTTAACCCAGACAGTAATAAGGTTGCTAACCTCCAGATCTACAAGGGCAGTTAAAAATATGAGCCCTGCAGGTTTGACTGGATCATGAGAATTTAAGGATCACATATCTGTGATAAAAATCTACTTATCTACAAGAAGCTTATAACACTCAGTTTTCTTGAAGACAGGAGAAATGAGAGAGCAGGAGACCTCTTTCTTTGCTGTGCCAAGGTTATTTCACAGTCAGTGCTTTGTTCAGATGCTCCCTACATCTTCCCAGGCCACGCTTTTTGTTTTCAGTGTTGTTGCCTTCTCTTTCTCATATGTCTGCTGTTTCACTTTCTTTTGTTCCTTTTCATTTGCTCACGAATCATCATTAAAGAAAGCCACTGAAACACCATATGCTGTAAAGATGTCATTGTCTTGGACTGCGTGTTCTTGTGTTGGGGTGGAGAGCGCAGCTTTTTCTGCTGCCTTGTTCCATGACAATTTTGTAAGCTGTTCCTTTGCACCACCGTAAAGGATAAGGGTTGATCCTGTCCAGTTTCACTGAGGTTTAGTGAAAACCAGCAGCCAGAATCTTGAAAACACCTCCCTAAGTTTTGGCATCCCTGGATAAGCACTTCAGGCTGCTTTCCTGCACTACCTGAACTGCAAATAGTGTTTATTCTGGTAACAAGCTGCAAAGTGCAAGTCTATGTTGTCATAACTGGAAGATCAAAAAGTAGAGGAATTCTGGCATTTCGGACTTCTCAAGATGCTGCTCACACCAGTAGGCTGGATATATTGGATTACCTTTTGCCTCTCTTCTAATTAGTGTTCTGTGTTACATTGCAAAGCAAAAAATGAGGCATTGCTCCCTTGCTGGTCACATTTTACTTGACTGGTTATCATCATTTGGCATCATAAAAAATAACTAACAAAACTCAAAGCTACCTTGGATATGTTCATTATATTTAATGAAAAAAAAAGCTATTTTGAATGTTCTAGAAGCTCCAGTTTCATGACAACAGCTGCACATAAAGAACCTTCCCCTATGTAAGCAATAGTAATTTTTATTTACAGAGTGTACCTTTGAGGAAAATATTTCTTTCTCTCCCATTTCTCTCCCTCTTTCATTAAAGACCACCTGAAGACAAAAAAGCTAAAATGTTTGAAAGGAACCTGTGTCAGTCTTCTTTTAATGAACTGTGCAGGCTCCTTTGTGGTAAGACAATTTCAATTATACAGCAGTCAAGCTTCAGTAAATTCTCAGCTCTTCTAAATGAGGTAGTGGTGCAACTTTTCAGATAGTGATTTTCTCATCCCTGAGAATTGTATTTGGGTAAATAACAGAAAATAAAAGCTCTCACAAGTGTTGATGGCTGGTTCTGCAGCAGTATGTTCAGCAATCCATATCTATTCCTTTCCCCGAAAATCTAACAAATGAGGTCATGGTAGAAATGTTTATCAGGGTGCCAAACAGCAAACAAACGCTGCTTAATATTCACAGAACACAGATTTTACATTTGGAACTGATGGCATGCACACAAGAAACATGATTCCAGATGTTATGCCTATGCACTGAGAGGAAGAAAAGTGTAACATGACCTCCACATCCAGTCAAATCAGCTCTGAACTGGACTGCATGGTTGCAAATGAATACTTGCAAACGTGGATTCTTTTTGATGGATTGAAATGTAGTTTTTGGACCAAAAATTATGTAACTACATTGGGAAAATAGGAAAAATCTGCATTCAGGATTAAGAGGTATAATGTAAATAAAGATTCATTTAGTGATGTGAACTTTTAAGAGCAGATGAGTAAACAACATGATTCTAAAATGCTCTTCTCCACATTGTATTTAATGAAGGTTTAATACCAACAAAAATGAAAAGCACTGCTTTACTATAACTTACAGGGAGGTAACGTAGACTATGTTCAGATTCAGTCTAAACTAAAGAGTATATCTCTGGTCAAAGGCTTAGTGTTTGGGTTAAGGATGTTTCAGAGCAAGAGGCTCAGCTCTAACTTAGAAGTGCTGAAAGCTTCCAAGCATTTTCAGTGTGATTCTGGGCCCTGACAGCCTGAGTCCATGATGATCAGCAGCTGTGGTTATCTTGTGAGTGCTTTTATGACAATACATTGCCATTCACATGAGAACTGAAATGGAAACTTTCTGTTTTAAAGGTCCTTTCAACCTGAGTGATAAAATCCTAGAAGAAAAAAATAAGTTGGTCAAGAAACCAGAATTCTTGAGGTTGGTAGAGGGCTGATTGAAAATTCTGGGATTTTTTTTTTCCACATTTTAAGTATCAGTTTCCTTCATGCAATGCATAAAAGACAGAAAATAGCCAAGACTACAGTAGCCAAGGAATTCCCAACTCCAAAACATGCCCCAGGCTCTATTGCATCCCCTCTTGTGTCCAACAGCTAGAGGCAACAGTGATTCCACACACAAAACAGCCAAAAATTGGCAGCAGAGCTGAAACACATAACAGGAGTGGTTGCCAGAGTCACCCATGGTGCCAGCAACCTTACAGAAAATGTGTCTGTGTCAAAGGGATCCAGCTGGGCTACACCTGTTGCACCAGTACAGCAAGACTCTGCTCCCAGAGGCCCCAGAATACACCCATTTATGGCCAGTGAATGGAAGAAGACAAAACAAAGTATAGACAAACCAAAAGAAGTGGAAAAGAGCTGAAATGTGTTTTGTGTGCCTTCACTACCAATAATGAATGGAAGGCAGAGACCTTATGTCTATGAGAGACATAAGTACTCATGAACTCTGGGAGAAAAGCTTTATGTACAACCTCATGAAAGGGATATGTGAGGAAAGTCAAAAAACAGTAGTCATATTGATCCCCACTTGGAAGCCGCTCACAGGAAATAAATGCAGCAAGCATTACTCAGGTAAGCAACAGTTCTCTCCCCTTGTTTTTCACTTGGAGGGAAAACCACCATGGTCTGGTATGTACAGAGCATCCTAATCCTTCTCTGGTCTCGTATGCAGGGGACAGGCAAAGCTGCATCTGGATGAACTACCTCCACACTGATGAGAACTTGTTTACTTCTGAATATACGGGGTTCAACATTCACTTTTGATGTGCTGAGCTGGGGCAGTGTTTCTGTGACTGACTCTTTCCCTGCTGGGAGTATATCTTCTGTGTATAAGATTACTGTTCCTTAGTTACTATCTGAGATAAACAGCTAAAACATAAGCTTTTGCTCTCTCCTCAGTTTTCAGTCCAGAAGTTCCCTCCAGTTTGCTTTGTGGTTACACAAGTATGCTGCCAGCACAAGGGAAGGACATTGGAGAGGCTGGACTATAAGGCAGGGGAAAGACCATGGCTTCTTCTTTTGACTGCAGTGCTGCTTCAAACCCACTTAAAATGTTGAACAGTCTGTTCTGTTGTGATTACCTGAGCTGTGCAGTGCATCTAATCACTCTAAAACAGGTAAATGTACCTTTCCTCCAAATTCTCTCTCTTTTCTTCTCTTCCTTTCCCACATCCCCAGCTACATGGTCCCACTGCATCTTCATACCAGCTTTGGGGCTCACTGGACTTTCTTTCCACAAACCAATCCAATTCATTAGCTCGGTACAAACTTGCCCAGGTGGACTATGCTGGATGGAAAGAGGGAATTGATGAGCTAACTCCAATCATAGGCAGTCTGGCTAGATTCAAGTCAGGAAAAGTGACAGGACCATTAGGATGAGAGCAGGACTTGCAATTTTTGACAGTGGGAGCTAAAAGTTCAGTTCACTGTCTCTCCTGAAAGTCTTAGATAATCCATGTAAAGTAACTTGCAACTCCCAGAAGCATCTAAAACTCAACTACCGTCTTCACTTTGAGCCAAGGAGCTGACTTGGGCTTCTACTCCTGCTCAGAAGCATTCAACTCTGAAGCTAAGCAGGGATTAACCTAACTTCAAGACCAGCTTTCAGCTCTAAGTGTCCTCCTCATAAGGTTACAAAAGCAGGCTTACATTTTCTTATGTACTCTTTGGTTCATGCACCCTTTTATTCTTGATTACACAGTGGCAAACAGTCTTCCTCTTGCCCAGGTGGCTTCAAGTCTCACCTGAAAGCCTCAGAGTCAATTGCCTTCTAGTGGTAGACAATGACCTAGAAAGTAAGGTCTCTTAACTATCATGGAATTCCATGGCATGTAATCCCCATACCAGCCCTTGAGTGTCTGGAGTTACCTAGTCTGCAGCCACCCATCCAAGTGTTGGTTCATCCATGTGTTCAGTTCTCCCTATGGTTGGCTTTTGCCAAAATTGGCAATGCATTGATTCATTCCATCAGATCCCAGCCTTGATGTTTCTGCACAGAAGTGCCATGCAAGATCCCTGACCTGTTTAATTACTTAAAGTCTTTACAGAGAATTCACGTGGGTTTGAGCCTTGAGACAAAATGAGTACTGCTTTTTAATAGATAGGTAAAACAGCATCTTTGTGTTTTGATGGAATTCCCCTACTTGTTGAAATGACACTCACTAAAGATGAATTGAAGAGATCTGCTGTTGATGGAGAGCTTTCTCTTCAGCAGCACAGGCTGGATGGGCTGCACCAAGTTTGCATCAGCACTTAACATCACTTCCCACAGACAATCTATGCTCCAGCAAAACCTTCAAGGCACTTAGTGGCTCACACTGAGCAAATCCAAAAGCTCAGCTAAAACTCGGGGGTGAGGGGTGAGAGCTGCAGCTGACATCACTGCTTAAGCAGAAAGGAATTTTGTGCAGAGGGTAACGCCTCCCTCTCTGCAGGGGAGAGCTCTCCTGCAGACAGCGCACAGACCATGGAATGAACTTCCTGCAGAACTGAACTGACCACAGCAAAGAACGCTTGGGGTTTTTTTTGACCTTGCTCTCTCTAAGGTAAACACGTCACTATTAAAAACAGGAAAAGAGAAACCACTATAAGAGCCTAACTGCCTTATTAAGCCAAATCACCACAGTGAAACATAACACCTCCCCCAAAGGAGAATGGGCCCCCATGACTGTCACACCAAACGCCCAGTTGAGTACTGTGATATTACAGATGAAGGAGAAGCAAGGTAAAGCTTCATGCAATACCTCTGCATTGCAATATACCTGCAGTGTCAGATTTGAAGGGATATGGGTCTGCATATGTGTGAGATTCCGCCACACCATAAGAATATGGAAGGTTTAAGAAAATATAATCACAAAGCACACAGTACATTCACGAGCCATTCTAACAACACTTTGTCTTGAAAGGGTGTCCTTTGAAATGGTCATTTTCTGTGCACAAGTGAAATGATCAGTATTCTTCCCTAGTGCACTCTTCCTCTGGATTTCCAGTACAGAGAGTGCATAGGCTCTTTGAGATACAGAATCTTATGCCTCATAGGAAAAACCTTATGCTTCACCAAGTTCTACTTAACACACTAAAGAAGAAAACCTACCATTAGTCTCCTTTATTTGTTCATGGATGATAAGGCAATTTCTCCTTTGAAAACAAAAAAGGTGTATTTTTTTGAAAAAAATAAATTGCCATATTAATAGATGAATGATGTCATGAGAAGAATGGGAATTAGCATATGAACTCTTACTCCTTGGGAAGGTTTGTGTTAGATTATGCAAGAGTAAGTTTAAAAAATAACACTTTGTTATTTTAGGTTTTCTGAGCTTGGAGATTTTTTTGTACTCTTGCAGCTGCACACGAGTTTCTTGCTTTCTGTTGAACAGGGGTTGTCTTTTGCTAATAGATTTGTATTGCTATACTCTGTCAGGACATCAGTATTACTCAGTTGTTTCAAGAAATGGATTGACTGAGTCTTGGAGCCACATTCAGAGACATTTTAATTCAAACCTCCAACTGCTTTTAAGAAACCAAATCGAAAAGCTCCCTTCCAAGACGATGGAATGTGAAGTATGTGGGAAATGTTATCTTATTGGCCTCATGTCTGCCAGTGATTGTGAAACAGATTCACTATTCTGGGAAAAAACAACCATGATTCCAGGCAAAGAGAGATTCTTGTAAGCTTGTTAAAGGCTTTAGGGAACAAAAATAATACAGAATCTGGAGAAAATCTTTAATGCTCCATCACGTGAAGAAAGGATTGGTGTGAAAGATTGCCATTTTTAATCCCTTCACATAAAAACATGCACTTAGAAAAAACATAGATCTAGTACAGCTTGTTGGACCTAATTCATCTTTAAATCATTTGTTCTCAGTATGGTCTGTCTTCCCTGGAGACAGCAGACTGTTTTCATTGTAGTGTCACAAACCCAGGTGCGAGAGAAGCATCAGATGCTGACCCGTGGTGGCCTTATTTACCTTGTACTGTAGTCCCTGAAGGCAAAGCAGAGTGTTATCTACCCCCTGTGGTAGGTGTGTGACTCAGGCTGGTCAATACACTTGGAAGTTCTCATCCAGACTGTGGGCCTTTCCAAGGAAGTGAGTGTAGTCTCTTGCACACACTTAAAACTAGAAATTAAATTCTGTCTACTTCTCAGGTCTCCATTACAGTCATTTTCTAGATATTTACATTTCTAGATATTCCCAGAGAATGGTATAGAAGGTATATCCACTTCTTGTCATGCAGTGCTTGTGAAGAGAGAACTGGCTGTGGAGCTAGGGTTGAGGGCTACCCTACTTCTGTTTGGGAGCTCACAGTACCTGTTATCATGGACGAGGTAGATTTCCCTGACAGATATTCAAACAAATACTTTTGTACAAGTATTTCCTTTTCAGGCCCAGTGTAAATCAAATAAGCAGTGAGATTTTTTTCTCAGAGAGCTAACATGAGTCTTAAATGAAATGAACTTGTCTCTGGGCATAATTTTAAGGTTCTCTTAATATTTACACAATCAAGTTAAAACTATGTTATGCTGTAAAGCTATTTCCATTTCAGTAGTCTGATCTTTTCAGTGGTGTTAGGATATAATCTGGGAAGTTTCCAAAGTTTGCCTTGAAAATCATGTTAAGCTCTGTATCAGCTTCACAATGTCAATACACAATGCATTACATAAGTGCTGGTTGCTGGCCAGCTGGCTTTTTAAATGAGTAATTCAGAGAAAAGCAATTTTGGTGAGGGCTGACCACAGCTGTCTTGACATTAGACTAAATTTTCAGGACCTTGCCTTGCCAAGCCTCCAAAGACTTAAAGACTTATTTAACATTATTTTATACTTTGACTGACTCAACAGCTTCAGTAAATAAAGAGGGTGTGAGTGATCCTAACATGTCAAATCCCTGCATATGTAAATTTGTGTATTTCATTTGTCTATTGAATACACGTATTTTATACTACATCTGTTTTTTGCACAACGATTTCAGTCTCATTCTTGTCACAAAGTAAGTGTGGTAGCTGAAATGCTTCCTTGAACATGTGTGACCACCACATTATGTAAATATTGTCAAACGTCTCTTGGCCTTTGGAAGAGCATATGAATATAAATCTGAATAGAATAATGTAGTGATACAATGTAACTAAGCTTGTAATACTAAAAACTGTCTGGAGTTGTCAAAAAGAAGCAGTAATTGAGAAATCAGAATGTAGGGCATTTTAATCAGTTTTTTGTACATGGATATTTTACTCCCAAGTACTCTAAAGTATATGCTAGTAAAATTTTCAGTGATTTATAATATGTCCTTACAGAAAATAGTAATTGAAACACAGCTGTAGATTACTGTTTTCTGATCGTGATTCTCAACTAATTCCAGCTTCATTTTAATTTCACTTAATTCTTTATGAAAAAGTCCTATTTGAAACCATTTGACTGGAATATATCGAACAAAGTACTGTGTTGATAAAGACATAAAGTTGTTATAATTTTAAAATAGTATTCCAGCATTATAAAAAACTTTCTGTAAGTCATAAAATGTTGGAAGAAACTCAGAACTCTATTTCTTAGAGAGATTTGTTCATAAACAGTTTATTACAGCTCTGGGTGCATCATGTTCTAATTACCTCTAGTGAGCAATAAAATTTAAAAGACTTCCAAATAACAACACTTTTCTCTCCTACACAGTTTATATCTTCAAATGCTAACTGATCCTTTTAAACTGCGAAGGAGATTTTGGAAAACTGTTGTCCTCATCCACAGAGTGATTGAGAAACAGGCATATCTTCCAGTTAATCAACAACCAAGCTGTGACAAGGACTCAGAAATTCTAAGCTCAGAACTTGGCAGATGCCTTCTGTCCAAAAGGACAAGAGAAAAAAAATCTGAAAAATATATCTGAAAATATATTCCAAATATATTAAATGACAGATATATGTAACTAAGAAAGCAATTACAGCTAAAGCCCGTCAACAGTTTATATTTAATAATGGATTATTAAAGTGTTGCTTATGATTTGTTTTCCCAACACTGCATCATAAGAACTCACAAAAATCAGTACATTGTCCTTTAGTTAACAAGGCAAGAGACTTCATTATGGCTTTTCCTAACTTTTGAACCCTTGACTCATGAGCTTTTAATATTCTTATTCCAAAATATTATTCTATAACATGAGTAAAGAAGTTGAAGTGATTGATTCAAAAGAGTGATGCAAAGGAACTGTCAAGATTTTAAAAATATGCAGTCATTTGCATTCATTAGGATAGCCATGAAAACGTTACAGAAGAATAAATGCTAAATCAGTTCTCATGTGAGAGGCCAGACGTGTCAACAGCAACAAGGTGAGGAAGAGCTCCTGGGCCTCTGCTGCCCCTTCATCCCATTCTTCCTCCAGTAGGATAGGCCACTCCAGGAGGAAGCTGGGTGATTCTTGATGAAGATTCAGCTTCCTCTCAAAGATGCAGCAGTAGTGTAGTCTCAGGTACAGTAATAGAATAACTCCTAATCTTAATTTTGGAACTTCTCTTAGAGTAGATCATATCCTTGCACATTTTCATTTCTCAATGCAAAAATTTTTCTGATTTCCTCAGTATCTTTCTTGAGAAAGTAGTTTTGGGAAAACAGCAAATGGGCTTTTCAGTTTTTGCAAGCTTGATTTAGCAGTGAAAAATGAGGAGGAGAACCAAGAAGCAGTGTCAGAGTATAACATTCTCTGACCAGGTTATTTTTAATATTCTGCACGAAGAAAGTTTAATGTTTAATACTACTTCTAGGTATCTGAATATTTTGATGCTAGACAGAATTTTGATTTAGCAGAGGGATACAACAATGGGTTGAAATCAGAATACAAGCACAGTATAGCAACTGCAACATACAATTGGATCACAATACACATGTGATTATTTCCAGTCTCCCTATGGGCTCTTTCACGGTGTTTGGCATCCTCAACCACTGGGAAGGAATGCATGGTTGAAACCAGCTCAAGCATGTTGCTCACTCTGAAGTTCATTTTATTGATTGTTCAGTTTTCACACTCTGTGGTAAGCCAGGTATACACTTTCCCCATGCTGGTCTCGCTAACTCAAGAAAACATTGACGCTTTTCTGATTAACTCAGGGAAAACTCAGTGTATCAGCTGATCCACTCAACTGATACATCCAGTTATCAAAACAAAGGCCACCCTGCCATCCCCTTTGTGTTGAGATGAATTCAGCTGATTTGCAATAGCTGTGGTCACTCCCTGTATTCTTCCCTGAGCTTCATGAGCCCATCACTTGCCTCCTGAGCCTTCTTCCATTGTAAGGTTTGTCCATCACTCCCAAGCATATGATGCCAAAGAGCTCATCAGAAATTATCAGCAATTGTTCCACAGGCTACAGCTAACAAATACTTGAAATAGTAGAATTGCTCTGATACCATGAAGCTAATTCCAGTAAGAAGGGTCAGGCTTCACTGAAAAGTGATTTTGTACGTTATTCTGGTGGATGGAAAGCAGAGAAATAGAAATGTAGAAAGCAAACACCCTCCTCTGCTGCCCAGAGAATAGCAATTTTTCTAAAATACAGAAGAAAAATAATTGCATGGAATCCTTTTCCTTTTTCCTGCTCATTTTTCCCATTGCATTAGGATTTGGAGGGCCAAAAGGGAGCATCTGGGCTCACTGTGCTGCTCACTCCATTTTCAGAAAGTATGATTTCTGCATCTCAGAGTCTCCTTATCTATCACACTAAGAGCAGAATTTTACTTTGGCGAGTCTTATACAGCAGTTTGCCCAGAGCAAATCCTTTGGAAAGAGGATGGTACTGAATCTGTGCTCTCATAAGTGCTAAGGTTGGGACTGGCAAAATATTTGGGTCTTTAGATCTAAAGCCAGAAGAAAACACACAAATAAAGCATTTTGGTTTGGATCAAAATTAATTAAAAGCTTCTTTTTTCTTACCAAATAAAGCAAAATGCAGAAGATGGATGGAACACTTGAAGGTTTTCTCTGCAACCTAAGAAAAACCCCTTATTGTTTTTGAAAAGAATCTGCAAAGAAAATTAAAAGAGCAGAAGGTTTAAGTTTAGAAAGCTGTTGGATATTAGCTGCAATCTTGCTCAGTAATTCAGTGACTTTTAGACTCTCTGCCAAGGACTTAAAAGATCCAGGTGCATTTTACTCTCTGCCTATAATTTACATCTCTTACCTCCCAGGAAAAGGATTTTAACCACCAAACCATAAGATATATGCTGGATTGCTTCCCTCCTATTGCAGTCTTTTTAGCTTTGGTCATGCTTAGCCCTTATAACTGAAAGTTGATGAGAACAGCAACTTAAGTTACTGGTGGGAGTTAAGGTGATGTGGCCATGGGCAGTGTAAGGAACTCCAGCCCCAGGCTGTTTGGGTCCCCACCTCTGTTCCAGCTGAAGGACATTGCAAGGTGGGAGACACCAAACCTCAAGTTCTTGGGCAGCTGCACCTCCAATCACCCCATGAAACCCTAGGATAGCAAAAATCTGTACACACATGTTTAAATAGCTGAATAGTCCAGAGGTGTGGTTTTAAAATCACAAAAAGTATTTGAATCCAGCTCTCCCAGATAAAGAATGAGTTGGTCCGAAGTGATATTCAATCATTTTGTTGGTTTAGGTCCATTTTAAATAACCAAAAGTAATGAAAATATTCACCTTCAATTCATAATTTTTTCACAAAACTATGTTTTTTAGAAACTCATTGAAAAAAAAGTAATTTCCTCCAGCCCTATGCCTGGTATTGTGCTGATATGCAAAATCACATTATACAATCCAATAGAGAAGAATATCTGATAGAGAAAATAACCATAATAACAGCTGTTTTATAAGCTTCTCCTGATAAATATGAATGCTTAATATAAGAATGTATATATATGTACACCCTGGTTGGTAATTTTCATGTCTTAGCTATCCATCTTCTATCTTGGAGACTATTGACCTGAAGGTCTTCCACAAACCCCAAATATTGCTATTCTTCTGCATTGTTATCAAGTCAGTTAGGGAATAGGGCAATTCTCACACTGCAATTTTTCCATCTGTTTCTGCCTTTCCCGTTTCACATATTATGAAAATGTGCCAGACAGCAGCTCCATCCAATATGTTTCATGTTCACAGTATAGACATGAAAGACGGTTTAGTATCAGTAATTAAGCATTTACTGGCCTTCATTTTAGCTCAATATTTCTTCTGTGCAGGGAAAAAGCTCCAGCTCCTGAACAATTTGTCACAGTGACTCTGCAGCATGCATATGGCATAAGGAAAATTGCATTTCAGCTCCGCACTGGGGCGTGCCAGTAAATTGCTAAATGATAAAATTCTGATGCATATAAAACAGTCTTGTTTCCATGATTATGTTCCTAGAGGTTCCAAAAAATATCTAGATTGCATCATACTATATCTTGTCCCAATAGTCAAAGGCAGCCCCTACCTCTAAGAGCTTATATCCAACATAGACAACAGGATTAGAGGAGGCTACAGCATGCAGGGAGAGAGCAGGCAACAGATTTCTCCCAGTAAGCAAGAACTCTGGGCACTGCCTCAATCCCAAGTCAATGCTCGAAGGACAGAAATACCCAGCTGCCTACAAGGCTAACAACATTTCCAGTTATCCAGTTTCCTGTGCCCAGTAGTAGTTTATGTCTGAAGAAAAAAAGTTTTTAAAAAAATACCACAAATGAAAATTATGGTCAATTGTTGCATGAGGCACATAAAAGAATATGCTTTCTTTCATAGGGCTGGATTGAAGCAGCAACCCAAATCACTGCAGACAGAGGAAAAGACACCTACACAAATATAGTGATCAATGGATTTCTGGAGTCGTTGGTCCCCAGGGTCAGGAGCTGTCCCAGTCTTACTGATAGTTTTCTGTCATAGGTATAAAGATGTATCAGCATGAGACAAAATAGTCCACAGGATGCAGCATTTTTATAGGGTTATATGGGGAAGCAGAGAAAATGCCTTCATATAACAAGGAAGGCTACACTGAAGAAATCAGGTGACAAAACAGAGACCCACTTAGGAGTGTACACTCTTGTGAAACTCTTTTAAGTTACAATACTTACCTTTATTTAATTTCTGTGAACTCAGGGTACCAGTTATATGATATGTTCTAATGTTTCTGGCTCATACAGAATACTAAAATACTCAGAATTTGATGGCATAGTGTACCTTATCATCAGCTGATGAGCCACAAAATCTACTCTAAATCATCTGATGTTGACTTTTTGGTGTTTTTAAAGTCAAATTGAGACATGAAAGAATACCTCTTCTACTTCCCCACCAACTACCAATTATGGTGAATACCTTGAAAGGCCCTGGACAGCCCTACGGGTCTAAAGACTCATTCTCAAATGTAACTGGTATTTGTCAAAATGAGTACTGTAGTTATTAAAAGCACACATTTCTTCTAAATGTCTTATCCATATAAGGAACATTTTTATCCAAAAGTGGCACACTAATAAATATTAGGCTTATGGAGTCCTCTAAGTTGCAAGAAATCACCTGAATACCTATATTTACCAGAACCTCACTCTCTGAAAGAAAATAACATTAATTGATATAAATGAAGCAGGCTGCTTCATTATGCAAGACCCTGATTCTGCAAATGTAATTCATATGCATGTATTTAACAAAATATATTCACCAAATGTAGTCATTATCTGCGGACTGATTTGGATTAAAAATGAGAAACCTTTTCTGGTCCAAGGAGCAGGGATTTTCACCTTTGTGTGTGAGACCTCATTCAGATGAGGAAGCCTAAGACACCTGAAGTTACCCTCCTAACTCCACATTTGTTCACTAATAGTCCACTATAAAAAAACAAAAAACAAAAACAAAAACCACAAAAAAAGCCTAAAGCAAACAAAAAAAAAAACCAAACGCACCTCTCCCCTCACCTCCCACTCCTCCCCAAATCCTACAGCATACCTACAGAAGCATACAATGTCTTTTTTTAGCGCAAGTACATCTTTTATTCAAACCATCCTAATTTACCTAGTGGTAACATAAGCTAGAAAAGTAGAACTTTTAAAACCATGGATCAAATCAGCATAAATACACTTTGCACTTTGTTGAAATGTGGCTACAAGTGGTTTCCTCCCAGCTGCACCTGTGCCAGAGGAAGACATTTCAAACCCTGCTCTTAGGTGTTTACCATTGCCTCTCCTTGCAACCCATCAGCCATCCCATCTGCCAGCTCCACTGCTATCAAAGATTTTCTCACCTGTTTCACTTAAGTCAAGTTACTTAGATACCTTAAACTATAGGAGTTAGAGTAATTTGGCCAGGCACACTTCCACCATGGCAGGCAGCAGCTTCCAACTAAGGAACAGCAAAATAGGAGCACCAAAGGCAGTACAGAGAGAGGCAGGAGCAGAGGAGAATGCTCACTCAGAGCTGAAATCCCCAGTCCTACATTTAAAAGCATTTTATCCATTTTCCTGTCAGAAATCCTGGACAAAAATCCTGGGTGTAAGTCTCTTCTGTCACCTGACTTTTTGTATTGGATGCTCTGTAAAGAGCCTTATATGGGAGAATTTTTTTAAAAATCCATAAAAATCCAAGTGAAATATTTCGGTTTTGAGTGGTTGGATACAAATCCCAAAGTATTTGTGGTCTGAATTACTCCAAAGATTTGTTTGGTTTTGTATTGTTTTTTTTTTTTTCAAATTGATAGGAATAAGCACACACATAGAGTGACCATTTCCTAACTGTTTAGGACTTCAGGACTTCTATGGTCTATAGTTGTGGACTTCCTTTATCTTGTGCTTTTGCTGAAATTGGTTTTTGTTTCTTTTGGGTTTTTTTTTGTAATGCACACGATGCCTTTCTGAACAAAACTGTAGGATATATCTTGGAAGCCCTGGGATTCAGAAGGCATTACAGAAGATGGACTCAGGCCAAGGACCCTGTTCACAGTGTGGGAATGAATGAGATCTGGTATTACAGCTCCCTCAAGATGATACACAGTCATGATCTGCAGTTCAGTGTTGAAATGAATAAAGACAAACCATTGTGATGCTTTGAATAAGCAAAAGAAAACATTTCAATGAACTCCAGATTTTTTAAATATTATTTTTTCCTAAGAATTTTGTAATATCCAGTCCTAGGAAGCTTTTGAAATCTTTTGATTTTATCATGTTGTGAAATGAAAGTAAGTATTGAGATGCAATTTCTATGACAACTGTAAAACTAACATGGTTGTAAACATGTATAGCTTTTTTTTTTTACTATATTGAAACAGACTCACGGGTATAACCGCAGATGTGCGGGGACCTTTATGAGACTAAACCCTCAGGTTTCCCGGTAAGCCACATGATGACTATGTAAGTATACAACAATTCCTACGGGGGATATTTTATTCAATATCATCAGAAAGAGGTTTTCTCATTTCTGTTTCTGTATCTTGAGTCCCATGTACTGTAATCCCAATTGTAAATACAATCCACCTAGTTATAACAAAACATCTTTGTAGAGCACACACAGCCTTTGTTTCAGGGCCTGATGTTAGAGGAGTATAAAGGCTACATTCAAGGCACTCCAGTGTACAGCTGGAAAAATGGCTGGAAAATTACTTCCTGGCCCACAGCCAGCACTAAGTTTGCTCAGGACATAATGCAATACGGGACGCACAAGGCTCTGATCCATATCGGGGTTTAACTTGAGATGGGGAAAGGCCACTACTTTTGTATCTACAACTTGTTATCAGTCACGTATTGACAGCCCAGCACATCGTGACCATGTTGCTGGTCGGGATCCTGGGGACATTCATGTGGCCATTCCAAGGCAGTGTATCTCCCTGGTCCCCATCCCCAAGCCTGGTCCTGATGATCATTCCATCCATGAACCAAGAGTCTGTCCCAGCTTTGGCCCGTCCTCTTCCCCAGGGTGGTGCCCACATCCAGGGCTGGGTCTGTACCAGTATCTCCCAGCAGCCCTGCTCCCAGCTGAGGGGCCAGATGGGCCCTGGCTGCCAGGCCCTGCCCTGACCTTGGGAGCCTCTGATGCTTCCAGACCCCAGGAAATCCCCAGTCCCTGTGGGGCCCTGACATCATGATTGTCCTTTAGTGAGGTTCTTCAGATACAAAAAAAGGAGTGATAAAACATGCCATTTTCATCTGTTCCTCAGAGTACCTATGAAATCACTACATGAAAGTTGAACCCATTTCAACTCGTGGTAGCCCAAAGAAATGGAAAAAAATATCAATTCCAAAACAAAACATATTAACTGCTTGGTTATATTTCCAAAGAGAAATGGGCAAAACAGAATAAGAGAGGGCAGGTCTCATCCTCAGGGTTAGAAGCATAACCTGTTTTGTGAGAGCCTATGTTTTAATCAGATAGTGGAGATCATTATAACACCTCTGCAAACAGCTGGGCCTAACCAATGGACTGTGGGACACATGAAGGGATATTTCTTGTTGGCTTTTCTAATAGTCCTTGCTTATTCATGACCCAGCTGGTGTGTTGGCACTTGTTTCTTACGTTCACACTCCAAGATAAATGTCCTAACTCTTAGGCTAGAGGGTGGATGAGGTCCAAATCTCCTTGGCTTTGGGGAATCCAGTTCTGATTTTATTAAGCCTTTTCCTGGGACCAGCAGGTCTTTATGCATCCAGAACCAAACTCATCCTGAAAAATGACTACCGTGCAGGATGTACGCAATTGGTTGGCCAAGCACAACCCCCTTCATCAAGGGCAGACAAAGAGGCCTGGAGACAACAACAGAGTAACTTTCCTCTACAGGGAGGGGAAATCCTTTAGAGCAGAAAAGGTAACCCCCACCACCTGCCTCCCGACCCTCCAGAAGAAGGACTGATCTTCTCTACACCTCTTTTGTCAAGTGTGCTTGTGTCCTCCATCAGGACCTGGGGCACCAGCACAAACGAGTCAATGGCCCCAGAGAGGGCAGTGGTTTGTATCTAATACTTTATGGGACTAGAGGGAAAGATAGTGACTTCTGAGCCTTTCCCTACAAGGACTGAGATGGAGGCACAGAGCCATATCCTAAGCTCACCATCAGCATAAGCATGGGAAGGATGTTTCCACTTCCACCACCACGCTCTCCCCTGCCTTCAATTCACATTGGATTTGAGGCTGCAGGTTCCCGACATCATGAAAGATTTCACTCTGACATTAAATGTTAGAAAGACAGAAAGATCATAGAATAAATGTTATAAATAAATCAAAACCCTCTAGAAGGCATGAGATATAATTGAAAATAGAACTCAAAGGCAGGTCAAAGGACAGGAAAGAGGAAGCATTTTCCCTTCTGCATGAAGTGAATCGTGTGAGGGTAAATTATCACTTAAAATAGTTTATATGATAGAGTGAAAAACAGACCTAATGAATATGCAGGTCACTAAGGCAGAGATCTGCTTTAGAACAATGTAAATTTTAACTGCATTCATGACAGTATTGTCAAGATTTCCAAGGTCATGTTGTAGCACTTAAATTAACACAAGCACTGAAAACATCTGGAAAAGCTACGTGTGTGTGTGTGAGAGAGAAGAGGAAAGGACACAGTAAAAATCTGTGCATTGATGGTGATCAGGTACAACATTACCAGCCAGTTGAAGCAGGTGACTGTCCTGCTCTGCTCTGCACTGGTGTGGCCTCACCTTGAGCCCTGTTTGCAGTTCTGGGCACCACAATATAAAAAAGAAATTACACTATTGCAGATTGTCCAGAGGAGGGCCATGAGGATGATGAAGGGTCTGGAGTGGAAGCTGTATGAGGAGTGATTGAGGACACTTGTTTGTTCATCCTGGAGAAGAGAAGACTGAGGGGAGACCTCATTGTAGTTTTCAATATCCTCACAAAGAGAAGCAGAAGGTCAGGTACCGATCTCTTCACCCTTGTAACCAGTGACAAAAGTCAAGGAAATGGCCTGAAGTTGTGTCAGGGGAGTTTTAGGTTGAATATCAGGAAAAGATTTTTCACCCAAAGAGTCACTGAGCACTGGAACAGGTTCCACCAGGGAAGTGATCACAGCACCAAGCCTGACACAGTTCACAAACTGTTTGGACAACGCTTTCAGGCACATGGTGTGATTCTTAGCATGTCCTGTGCAGGGCCAAGAACTGTACTCAATGATCCTGATGGGTCCCTTCCAACTCAGCATATTCTATGATTCTATAATGTGGAGCTTATGAATTGTGATTTGATTTAGGAGCTTCTCTTGTGAGACTTCAAACTGCAGTGTGACTGGAATGTTGGGGTCCTTCAATACTGTCTTTCTACTGCCATATTTAGCTGAAATTCAATGAGATGATGACATATTAACCTGAGGAACCCTCATTAAAATGAAACTAAATAGGAAATGCAATAGGTAAAGTTTGCCAGGGTGAGTTTTGTTTGCCTTCTTTTCAGGGAGCTGGTGCTCAGAGCAGTGGAATTTCTCCCTAAGGCAAAACAAAGGAATTAGATGTCATTTTGCATCCCTTTAACTAAATGTGATATCAAACCTGAGAACTATTTTTTACAGGAGAGAAGGTAATGCTTCTCTCAAAGTAGGATTAACCAAGAAAGAAAAAAACCAGCTGTGTAAAGAGAAGAGATTCAAGAATATTCAAAAGAGGATCCAAAGAACAATCAGATACAGTTGAGAAAGAAACGACTAAAATATTCTGAAATACCAAAAAAAGAGAGAAAAAAAGAGAGAGAAGGAAGCAGAGGTATGTGTGTTTATTATTTTGTCTAGTTCTGTATCCTTCCTGTGTTAACTGAAGTAGAGGATAATTTTATTTAGAAACCCATATACATCTTGGGCATCTGTTAACTTTCATCTGTCCTATATTACTGAAGAGTAACATGTAAATCCAGGATACCGCAGGCTAGATTTAAGGAATTCAGTGTGTTTAAATCACTGTGGTGTCTGGAAGCTTAGGACAGCCCAGGGGCCTTTAAGCCATTTCTGTGAAGAGAAAACAGATAACAGCCATATGTTATCTAAGAAGTGTGTCAGAGGTGCCAAGCCTGGGACAAAGACCAGTGGACCAAGAGGAGATGAAACCTGTCTATCCTTGAGGTCCCAATATAGCAACCTGGTCAGTGTTCAGCTAGGATTAGCCACATCAGAGCTGAGACAATAACCAAGAATAACAGGAGAAATATGTATTCATAGTAGTAACTGAGATTGAAAATTGCATTCATCTTAAGCTCCTGGCCTCAAGCCAGAACTTTCTCATTTAAATGATATATTGAAATATCACTTCCCCTCCTCTCCCTTCCAACCCCAGCCCTCACCCTAGTTAATTAACAAAAGCTTCATATTGGAGTGCAAAGCATGAAAAGTTGAAAAAATAGACACATCTTGAGGGTGTTTTTTTCCTAAGCTACCTCCTTCAGAAATAAGAGTTCCGTTTCATCAAAATTAGCTTTGAGTTTGAGAAATTTTATGCAAAAGTCCCTCTGAGTTTATTTGTTTCCACCTCCTAAAAAGTTTTTTCCTACTTGTTTTGATCTCATTTCCCCATCAATTCCATATCCTCAGTGATCTGGACTGGTTTAAAATCCTGTAACATGGGTATTGACACCCAAGAGGACTCATCCACAGAGGAAGGGAATGTGGAGCTAGTCTTTGAAAAGGCAAGAGTCAGTGTGTTCCAGTCACAACAGGGTGTTTTTCAGTTTTGGGTGTTTTTTTGTTTGTTTTGTTTTCGTTTTCTGAACTAGAAGCTTCTAATATTTGTCTTAGCCTCTGGGTGTTAAAGGAACCAAATAGGAGGACCGGAGGGGACAATGCTTGCCTGAGGCACTCAAGTTCTGGAGTACACAGAGTTTCACAAAATATTCTGAGTTGGAAGGGACCCACAAGGATCATGGAGTCCAGCTCTGAAGTGATGGCCCATATGGGGACCAAACCCACAACCTTGGTGTTAGTAATACTGTGCTCTAACCAACTGAGCTAATCACCAGTTTGTCAGCTGATCATCATTTTGCCACTCATGTTACAGCTAACCACAGGTGGAAGTGTTTACATTAGTCCAGCATTCCCTGACCATCTCTTGCAGAGAGAGAGATACTGCCACTACAGAGTTGTGAAACCAGAAGTTGGAAGTATTTCAAGAAGGAGGCACTTCTTACACATCCATCTTCAACCATCTCCTCTAGATTGTCAGTTACTCCTAACTTATTTAGTGCTTTTTAAAAGCCCGATCTTCACCACAGCAGCAAAACAACAAGGCCATTACCACATCAATCTATTATTATACCCAAACTCAGTTATAAAGACATGTTGCAGTCTAGTTAAACCTGTGGGTGCTACACTCCAGCAGTGGTCAGGGCACTGAGCTTCAGGAGCCCAGGACATGTGATTCAGCCTAGGCCAAAGAGTTGGATAATGGTAAGTGCAGTTTGCATTTGTTTGATCTTTGATAAAGCGTTTCAGATAATTTTTCAATTACGCAATGACAACAAGGCCCTTCAAAGCAAGACCAGGTACTTTTAGTAATATGAGATTCTACAAATCTTGAAAGTAGAGTAATTATTTTTGCTTTGGGGGAAGAAGACAGCTACAGCAAACTAGTTATGGCTGGGAGGAAGAGGCTGAAGGAGTAAAAAAGGTAAAACACTCTCCTTTAATGATATTTTCCTGCAAAATCAATGGTGCATTTTTATATCACTGTTATAATATAACAGCAAAGAAGGGACACAATCCAGAGTACTAGTGGCTTTAAAAGGATGTCACCGTTATGGATGACACCATTAAATGAATTACAGTTTTAGTGGTGATGACACTTATTACTTTGCCTTTGTAAAATGACAAAATGTACTCCAATTATTAATATGATAGTACAGTTTTGTGCACAAATCATCACATGACGTATTGAAAGAAACTCAGTCCAGAAGGGCTAAATCTATTTGATAGCCTTGCAAAAAATTGCTGAAAATAATGATGGATGTTTGCTATTTTACCTGTTACAAATTATCTAACTGCAACACCTTGAAACCACAGTTCAGATCATAGCACTGAGCTAAATTTACAGTAAAAAAAACCTGTCACACCAAAAACATGCAGTTCAAACAGAAAATATCCTGGAAGGGGAGTCACTCAGTAATGTGTGCTAATGAATTCCAACTGTAACTCTCCTATGACAAGCTACATTCACTCATTTCTGCTAAGCTGAAAAAAACCTCTGGTTTATGATGTTTCTTCTTCCAAAGGTTTGTTTATACAGTTCTTACTTAATTGTAGCTTTTCAGTATTAATAAAAAAAATTCATTATTGTTATTCCCGGAATGTGCAAATTTTTCTTCTCTTTTTCTTACTATAAAGAAAGCCCACTAGAACAAAAGAAAGTGCAATAGTTTGGGAAAGAGATGAAGAAGGGAACTGTTTTGCAAATGGCAAATATTTTAAATATTGCAATTTTTTAAAATATGGAAGAAGCTATGTAAAAGTTCACTTTTACCCAGGAGCTGTATAAAAATAGACATATAAAGATGAGTAATCCATATTTTAGAGTTCCGTCAACAACAAAATAAAAAAACCCACAATTACATCTCGTAGTAAAGAAAAAAAATAATTGATGCCAGCCTCTTTTACACTTCAGGCTATTTTAATTCAGAATTATCTCTGAAATACATAAAAAGGTAAAACAAGAAAGTTATACTACTATCTCCTTACTGTAGTATAAAAGGTTTACTGCAGGACTGTAGTAAAAAATCCATTTTTTAGGGGAAATAAAAAAAAAAGTTGGCAAAGTGGATCCACTTTTGAGTAGTAACCAAACCAAATATTCACAAATCTCTGTGTGTGCATGTGTAGGGAATGTTTCATGTCATATATATTACATCAGTTAAAACTGTTAAATCAATTAAAAAAAAAAGCATTTCTCTCCTTTATTTTTTTGAGTGCAGCACTTAAAGCGTTAAGTGCATACTGGAAACACAACTTGTTTTCTTGTTTACTTCAGCAGATGTGGTGAAGATAAGGAAAGGAGCACAGAAGGATTAAAGACATCTACGCTACCCTCCCAAGGTCTCTTCTACTGCTCTCATTAACTGCTCTGCTAAACTGCCTAAGAATGTTTTAGGAGCTTAATGAAAATGGCTTTTCATAATTATTCTTCTTCTCTAAACTTCCTCTTACTTGAAGTCGAAATAATTTGGAGTGAGAGGAGATCAGAGGCAAGTCATAGGTTAGGGATTATGAGATTATCAGGGCATCCGCAGGAGGGTATAATCCTCAACAGGGCCCAGCAGGGGAGATTTCTCTGTTGTTGCTCTGTGTGACCACAGTGAAGCCCTTTGGGGTCTCCCCCCAGCTGAGCTCAGGCTTTTCTGTAGGTCCCACAAGAAGACTGACTTCTGTTGCAGGACCCCAGAACGATGCATCCACCTGACTAATGAAAACAATCACAGCAATAAACAAACTACACGGGAAACGGTACACACAAAAGCAGGAAGTCCTGTTTTTTTGTGTGCGTGTGTGCAATGACTATGCCTGTAATGTCGGATGAATTTACGTGCTCTTGGACATGACAAAGTCTCATTATGTTATCTCTTCCTATTCTGTGCAGAAATTAGACAGTATTGGTTCAGGTTTATTTTGCACATATCCTCTAGAATTATTAGACTCATAAAATTTACCAACCACAGACTATCAGCAATAAAGCAAAATTGGTGAGTCATAATTCAAAATACCATGGTTTCAAACTCTAACACAGGACACAACAACCAGAGGATGTGGAAAGAATGCTTTTGTATGACAGGCTCTGTCCATTGCCTCTGCACTAGCTGCTTTTTCCACAGTTCAGCAATAAAAACTTGTCCTAAGTGATCCCTGAGAATGCCCTTTCCTCACAGAGGAAGGGTACCAGGCAGGACAGTGGACAGGACTGAAACATAATCAGAGGTTGCTGCACTGTGACTGGGTAACTCAGGAAGAAATAGCTGCTCGTTTGACCTTCAGCCCAGTCAAGGTATGTTTGGTACGAAGATCCCTGAATCAATTTTACAAAAGCTTGTTTGGATGCAGAATCAGCCCTAACAAGGAAATACAGTTTCCTGGGATGCTTAACACTCTAAAACTTAAAAAGAAACTTAAAATTATTTAGAATTCTGAAGCAGAAGATTTAGGCCCTTGGCACACGCATTAGGAACAAGCTATGGTGTGTCCCATCTTGACAGCTAATGGCACTAAGTATTATCTTGGATCACAACACAGCAGAACCAGATGGGATGTGTCACTGAAAGAGCATAGCAAAAAGAAAACAAAGAGGCTGGAAAAAGGGGGAGAAAATATGCGGGACCTGACCAGCATCCATAGTTCTGCTTTCTCACAAAACCATCAGATGCTGAAATATAAAACAAAAAAAAAGAAAAGAAAAAAAATATATAGTTATATCTTTACTGTAGAAGGAGTAAGAGGTCAGGCAACCCATAGTTACACAGATGTATCAAAACCATCCAGGCTTCAGAACATGTATTACTCTCAACAATGGCTCATATCTGGAGAGGTATACTAGCCAAGGTTCCTGCCTTATCTTTATCATTATCTCTTTACTGCTTATGCATGAGAAATTAAAACATTTTAACCCTGTTGTAACTTTATTTACCAAAAGTTACAGGTCTCACTGTGCAGAATGCGCTGCAATCCTCACCCAGCACTGACAGGCTTACAAAGGGTCACATCCTCTGGTATTTCTTGGAGGAACAAAACACATTACCTGCCATTCTTCTCTTTGCTTTTTAGTCACATACTGACTCTTCTGCTCCCTATTTTTTCCTCTCCTATTGTTGACCCAAACTTGTGCCCTGCTTTCAAAAAGCATATGGACTTTCTCATGTCAATATCTCCTAATACGCTTCATCAGCAACAAACAGAATTTTACAAGACTCATTCACCCTGTGACAGAAACAATATTAGTTGTCACATAGGAGTTAAGGGAATTTTCTGCATCAGACGCAATCTTTATTGGAGAAGAAGGGAGAGTGGTCTTACATTTTTTGTCATAAGTAATTGAATACTTTTACTCCATTTTTTCTGAACTGCCACATGGTGTTTGGCTCCATCAGATAAGACTGTAGTGAGAGTAATCCAGAATACTTGGGGTCCTATCTATGCAGTATATACAAAATGATTTACCAGGTAAATTGTTAGCATGCAATCATTTCTCTGTCATATAAGATCAAGTGGCCAAGGTAATCCAGTTAGTCTAAGGACCTGTGTTCTATGATGCTGGGCCTAAGGCTGGTTAATCACAGAACAGCTGTGATGGAGAGTTCCCATCTTCTGCATTTCCCCTCCTTTGGTGTCATACCTGCTTTATGTCTGCTGTATTTCAAAAGGTGCCCACATTTTACATGTATGAGTGATACAACTGATAACAGGATGGGGACAGGTCTCCTGATAGGGTATGTAACCCAGCCTGCACAAATAATTTGGCATTACTGACCTAAGTAATTGGCTGTAATTGGTCATTTTTCCAAATGACTACAACATTTTTTATAACCATATCACAGTGTTTCATAGTTGGATCAGTTTCCAAGCTCATGACACCCTACGACCTTACCCCAGCTTAGAGCACACCTATCTGATTGTACTCAGTATTCTACTGTTGGTTTTATCCTGTTTGAAAAAAATCAAATGTATACTCAGATTTGTACTGACAGAGTACTTGCCTATGCTTTTGCTTGCAAGAAAATTTCATAATTAAAATTGAGTTGTAAATGCAGAGGGACAGTGATGGATGAATTGGATGAAATTGACTCCCCCCCTTATAAATACGATATTCAATATTGGAAACAAAAGTGCATTTGGAAAGGAAAATGAAAAACATACTCAATGGATACAAAAATGCAACAAGACAGGCAGGTGGAGTTTAAAAAAAAATAAATCTTATTGCCTCTTTCTTTTCTTCAGTTAAGAGCAATTTAAGCTACTCTGATACCAAGGGTATAGTTACATTTTTAATGATAATATCATGGCAAAGTATGGGTAGGCAAATATATCTTCATTCAATAGCCTCAGAATAAATCACTCCAAGTAAAAATAGGACTAAGAAAGCCAAGATTGTACTCTCTCCATGAGAGGCTTGGTTTTGCTGTTCTGGACCTTGCCTTCGCACTGATTCATAAGATCTGTTAGTACTAGTGCGTTGGGGCAGCAAGACCTAAAAATATCATGAATCCATTAAGTTTTGGTAGCATTTCTGCAACTAAATATATCCATCTGTTACAAGGCAGGCAACTGGCCTGGTCAGTGCAGGGAGACAGGCACTTCTGAAAGTTATTCACTGTCTCCTATGTTGGATGTCCTGTAGAGGCAGTAAGATAGTAAAAATCCTCTGATGTTTTTTAAGGTCTGCTTGCCATCAGAAGTTTGATCCTTCACCACCACAGAAGACTGAGCTCTTTGACTGGTTGTGATACAGGAGAGAAATTATGTACAAGACAACTAGAAGGAAAACAGAGTGTAGCAAAGCGAGACGTGGTCATGTCTGGGTTGCAAGGCTGTGGGACAGAAGGAGGCAGAGACCAGGAACTATCAGCCAAACAGGCACAGGGTGGGCTCCCTTCTGTTGACCTACACCCTGCTGACCCTGCTGCTTTAGCAAACGGAAAATATTTCATTCCAGAGATTTCCATCAATCTGTTGTAAGCTCCTAATTTAACACACAAATTGGGGAAAATTAGGCATCCAAAGAATCCTCAGCCCTAGACTTTAATTTAGGAACAGATTCCTCTCACAATTCCTAGCATGAATCTCAGCAAGGATGCTGCTTAGTATTTTTCCTTTCTAAAATAAAATTCAGACAACTGATCTTAATCAAGATACCTTACTAAAACATAAGGAAGCAGAACCATTGGACATTTTTAACAAACTATATAAAAATGTTTGCATTAAAATGATAAAAATGGACTCACCCTACTGAATATATACTTCAAAGTGTTCTTTCCTTTAGGGGCTTTTAGAAACCATTCTGTGAAATATCTTTTCTTTTTTTTTTCCCTCTTCAAAATAAAAACAAAGTGAAAAGGACTGCTCAAAAGTTAATGTAAGCCAAATATCCACATTTTTGCTGAGACCAGCCATTTCCTCAGAAATGGAGTCCTGCAATTTCCTCACTCTTCAACCCTCCTTCCTCTGGAATAACAGTTTCCCCTGTGGAAAAATAGGTTATTGCCTTGAATTTTACCATCAGGTGAAATTTGTTCATATTTGATTCTCCAAATCCAACCCCTAAGGAAATAATTTACAAATGAGTGATAAGCACAGATAGAGACGGGCACAAATTGCTAAAATAGTTACTTTATCCCATACATGCAATCCTCTTTTCTTTGTATCGCAGTTTGTATGGATTTATACTCTCATGCCCTTGCAGAGTCAAAGTCCAATGCAACTCATTGCAAGGTTCATCCCTAACACAACTGTTCCCAGGAAAGTGGTAGGACAAATATCTGGGAGAGAGTTAGGCCTTAGTTTGCTCTCCATTATATTCTGTGGACATTCCCTGAACCCCACTCCCCCTTTCTTTCTCTTATCTGTTGAGCTGCCAATTCCTGAATATCAGCTCTAATGCTAAATGTTCAGCATAGTTGGAGGGGAAAAAAATGAGCTTTTCTGTGTCAGAGAGAAGGAAAGAATTTAAACTGCATCCTATCAGCCCTACAAAAAACCCCACCCAAAAACAAAGCCCCAGAAATTAAGAACAGCCAGCCCCCACCCCCTGCAACAAACAGCTGAGTGAGCTTCAGGCTGACCCAGTCAGATTCCTTGTTTTATCAATAAATTGCATTATCTCTGCCTTGATTATTTCCACTACAGAGGGTATCTGCAAGGTTATCAAGACTCAAGTGACTTAATAAGATCACGAAGAGATACAGCTGATAATTGTTTTCTGACAGGTTTATGTCCGCAACTGGTACGTCTTTTAGGAGTCTGATATTTTTGCAGACAAGTCTAAGCAGAAACATATGCTGTGCCTTATCATGAGTGGAGTCCAGGGTGGTGCGGGAGAGAGGCAGAGGGGGAGGTGGCACTGATTTGAAGCAAGGAAGCCCCTTCTTGTCACTCGGCCTTGAGAACTTCTTAGTGCCTTGTTAAATACACCAATAAATGCATACATCAGTGAAGCTCCAGGAGGACCACTTCATGTTTGGAGTTTTTATTTTACAGATTGCCCTCTAGACAAGAGAAATCTGATTTCTGAACCTACACAAAAGGCTCATTGTGCTTTGTGAGCGTATTGATCTGGCAGCACTACAGCAGCTGTGAGCTCAAATGTCTGTGCTGCTGGCATAATCAGAAACATGCTACATGCAGGATGCAGCAAGCTTGAAGAGCTTAACAAGCCAGATAGGGGACCTGTCAATTCCTTTCAGGACTAACAGCAGGGTAAAGATGCAGTATATATGGGGAACTATCAAAGCTATCGCAACAAAAAAGAGATGAGGAAATGACAAAAGAAAATTAAAAAGCACAAGAAAATCACTGGAAGATACAAGGTACTTGATTATTCACCTACCACAGAGATATGTTAGCTTTACAGTACTCACACAAAACCAATATGCAGCCCAGTTACATATAGACTGAAAAACAATCCTCGTTTCAAAATGTCTCGGTGATATCATTGTTCTGTGTTTACCTTTCTCATATTTTCCAGCAGTCCTGAAGCCCTCCTGTGCTAAGCAAAGCTTTTTATGGTAGGAAAGAATCTGCTTTGTTATTTAAATATTTTTCAAGAATCTTTCATCATAATAGAACATCATACTTTTGGCTTGTGGGTACCTTTCTGTATTATTTTTATCTTGATTTCAGCACATACACGTTTTCTCCCAATGGCTTTCTGGTAAACGTATGAGCTGACTGCGCAGTTCGCATCTTGATACAATACTTGTACCTGACATTTTCTGAAATTATGGGTTTCATTCTGGCAATAGCACAGTGCACAAAAGAAAGGTAATGGTGGTTTATAGCATGTGGATTTGGCTTTGAGGTTAGTAAGCAAGTCATTAACATATGGTCTATTCTTGCAAATGCTCACACACTGAGCGCCTTCAGGGTGCGAGAAAGCACAATGAACCAGGAGCACTTCCTCTGCATGACTTTGCAGATTGCCTCTCAGTTTTCTTTTGCTGGAGACACACCATGGAGATAGAAGCTGAAAAACCTGTCTGTTCTGTGAGGGTTATGAATGATGAAGGGTGCTTTTATTCGTGAATCATGTAAAAAGTACAGCCATCTCAGTTCTGCTTTCTCCTCTAGCATGTGAGTTTTTTGAGTGTTCACTAAGTATGCTTTGTTAGGTAGCTACCCTCACTACCCTTTCATAGTGCTCAGAATCAACCAGGCTTTTATAAGAGCTTTTGTTCATCTTTCCTTTGTGCAGTTGAATGTAGAAACTACTTTCATAAATTTTTAATTGACAAAAAGGAAGGTTCAGAGGATAATTAAATTTACAACAAGTGGCCCTGACCACAGTGGTAACATCTGGAAACCAGTAGTTATTTCTCTTGGTAGTTGTGCAATTACTACAGAATGCATCAGTGAAAATCCTCATGCATCACTCTTCTCTGGCTGGGCTATGGAAAACAACCATTAACAGGAACACTGAATCTTACTCGTCCAGGAGCATCAAGATGAATCAGACCTATCTGTGTACTAGAAATATATCATTCCACTATCTTTGCTTTGGTAATCAAGAATTTAGAAATGTAGATGCAATAAGCATTGTAGAAAGACAGATACATTCACCACACAGCTAAATAAAGCATTCACATTTTCATGGAATAGCCTGCATTCATTCTGAAAGCGATATGAGTAATTTCAAAATGTATTTTCAAAACTTAGGTGTCGAAATTGTGGCTGTCCCATAAGCTGCAGAGTCCACAGAGCCAAGTCACTAAACTTTTCTGTTCTCTAGATACTCAGCTAGAAAATATGGCCAATATTAAAGACTCATTCTTTAATGAGTAAGGCATGGGTAAGGCATGGATAGGGCTCCAGAGTTCTGGGAGTCCTTGCTCAGGTACCACCATACTTAGAACTAATTTCAACATCTCTGAACATATAAAGTGTGCCTTCATTTTGACTGATATTCACTTGAGAATTTGGCTATAACAGTATCACTTTTTCCAACCAAGAGCTAAAGAAAGGGTGGCAAAGCCATAGGATTTCTTCATATGTTTTGTATGAAAGAACTCACAACCTCTGGCAGGTTGGGTTCCTGCAAAGAGGAACCCATGTATCTTCATCAACTCAGTATGGAAGTTGGACTCTTGCTTCAGGAGGAATGCTTTATGAGGCATCAAAAGTACAGATGAACTCGTTCTCATTCCAAGTTCTACTTTACTTTTGCTAATGGAAAAGTAGCACAGCTACAGAAAAATCCTTCCCTGTTCTACATGGTCTCACTCATGCCCATACTACATCTAGGTTTCAGTCAGAGACAATGGATACAACCTTCCTTATTGCAAAAGTGTACAAAACACCAGTTCAGAGTCAGGCATGGTTGAGCTGCTGATGGGCAAATAAACTACACTGCAGTGTCTCCTCCATCTTGGAACTGGTGTACAAGCACTAGGCAGAGTTACTGGAGGGATGGTGGAGCCCTCCTGCTTCTTCCACTTCTGCCTGATAAGCCTGAACCAATTCAATTGTAAGAGCTAACCAGTTACTTAACACATTGTTTCATCTGTCTCTCCTCCTTTTCCCTCTTGCTGCCTTTCATCTCTCACTACATGTTGATATCACTAGGTCATTGAGGGAAGGATTGGTACTTATTTTGCATTCAAAACATCTAGGACTGTGAAGTGTTAATAGGCATCTGTAGGTACTTTGAAAAAAACAAGCAAGTAATATAATGCCTTTTGAGCAATTGTTGTGACAGTGTTAGGATGTATTTGCCCCATCAAACAAAATTATGCTTACAGAGCAAATACAATTCACTCTATAACATGGCTGGTGGCTAATCAAAGTAAGATGAGATGAATATTTCAACTTAGCTAATCTTACTGACTCAAAACAACTTAAGTCTGCTCAGCTTTCAGTACAATTCCTGGAAATTATTCATATTGTTTTCTGCCTCTTCTCCAGCTTTCTTTTACTGCTGAAATGGATTGAGAGCAGCCCTGAGAAGAAGGACATGGGGTTGTTGGTTGATGAGCTCAACATCAGCCGGTAGTGTCTGGTTGCAGCCCAGAAAGCCAACAATGTTCTGGGCTGCATCAAAAGCAGCCTGGCCAGCAGGTCGAGGGAGAGGACTCTGCACATCTACTCCATTCTTGTGAGACCCCACATGGAGTGCTGCATCCAGCTCTGGAGTCCCTAACATAGGAAGGACACAGATCTGCTGGAGTGAGTCCAGAGGAGGGCCAAAAGATCATCAGAGGGCTGGAGCATCTCTCCTATGAGGACAGACTGAGACAGTTGGGGTTGTTGAGCTAGGAGAAGACAAGGCTCTGGGGAGACCTCATTCCAGCCCTTAAATTCCTAAAGGGAGTTTTACAAGAAAGATGAAGAAAGACTTTTTACAAAGGTCTATAGTGACAGGACTAGAGGTAGCAGTTATAAACTGAATGGGAGTAGATATAGATTAGATATTAGGGAGAAATTTTTTACAAGGAGCATGCTGAGACACAGAAACAAGTTGCCCAGAGAAATTGTAGATTCCCCATTGCTGAAAGTCTGCAAGGAGAAGTTAGATGGAGCTTTGAGCAAAGTGGCTTAGTTGAAGGTGTCTGCCAATGGCAGGGGAATTGGAAGGAGGTGATCTTTAAGGTCCCTTCCAACTCACACCATTTTATGATTCTGTGAATCTGTGCAATACCATTGATTCTAGTGCAGCCTGAAAGAACAAAGGCTCAGTCACATTGTACTGATACAGAGATTTCTAGCCTGTTTGGGAATTAAAACATATAATGACCTGATTAATCTTAACAGCAACATACCTTTATGTATAAGAAGCACTTTAAAGATCTGACCTAGATCTGGAACTCAGCTCTAACACTCAAGGAAGCAGTGGATAAGGCATTTTAAATCTTAAAATCATTAGGATCTTTCAAGTAATTGAAAAATGCAATGTGTTTGTCCTAGATAGTAACTTAATAAAAGACTTTGGATTGCTTTTTGTTGTTGTTCAATTTGATAGTATCAGTAAAAAGTTATATTTGGGACAATGTAAACTGGGAAAATTCACAGACCTATCCAATTTGTGGGGCCTAACATCACATCTCTGAAGGTAGCTGTAGCAAGGGACTGTCTTTAGATCAAAACACAGGTTTCTGTGACTAATCAAAAACACATAAATGTGGAGACAGTGAAAAGAATATATCCAATAATATTTTCTTTAAGTGATATCTGTAGTACATATGATCAATAGAATAAAGTGACTGTCCACTCAGTGGACCTGCTCTAAATCTTATTCTGCAGTGATCTATACAAACCTACTCTAAAAGCAGTCTGTAGTCATCACCCTTTTAAATGACAGGCATTCAGAGAGAGAGAGCAAAAGCAGGATTATTTCTTCTTTATTCATTCTCTAGACCAGGCAAAGCACTTCAAAAAGGTAAAAATATTTGATTCACTAGGAATGAAATGGTTTTCCAGGAGAACAGTTTCCAATTACTAGTCTCCCTTTGCAGAAATAGGACTGTCATTTAGAGTTTGCCTATGATTTCGATTGAAACTGCATCAATGACCAGGAAATAAAAGACTTCTAGTGAAAAAAAATATATCCTTTGCAGTTGCCCTGCAGATCGTGTGTTAGTTTTATATCTGGTTGTTGTTATTTAGCCATTTTTTTTTGTTCAGATCTCAGCATCTGTTATGTGTGCACAACCACACCTTAAACTCTTCTTCCTACACTAACTGAGTAAAGTCTCTTGCCTTCCAGAGCTTTCTCGAAGTTGCAGCTCAGATACACACAAAATATCAGACAAAGCTGAAGACTGTGCCCTCAAATCTTTGACAGTTTTTGTCAAGGCCTTCCAGGTCAGCAGAATTCAGAGCTTCTTCGTCTTTGCCAAATTTAGGACCTGGTCACAGTGGCTCATAACCAATTACCACTCATCAGTTAAGTCATATTTTTAGGTAGTGGCAGTTGATATGAATGGACTTAATTTAAGTTCTGCCCCTTGGGCATTATCCCTGAAGACTTCAGTGAGAACTTGACTGACCTATTAGTTAACAGTGCACTCGTGGCTTCTTAATATAATTTCAGCTTATTAATTAATGAACCATGTAAATCACATTCAATGTAGTGGTGAGGTAGCCTCAAATCAAATCAGTAAAAAGGTCAAGGAAAGAAGGTGAATAAGCTCCAGGGTTTTGTAGCCTTTGGCTGTATATGCTTTCTCTTCTCCTTTGACAAATCTAACTAGTTCATACAGTCAGCACTGGCAGGGCCATCTCCATCAGCATGGAAAAAACAGGAATCTTTCCTTAGCTCAGAGAACAGCTAAGAATCACTCCTGAAGCAATCTGCAAAAGTGCTGTTGTCAAAAACTACCTTTTTCTTCTTTCCAGATTGGAAAGGATTCATTCTGTAGGTGACCACTTGGGCCTGGAAGAGATCCAATGAGAAGAAAGCTTTCTCCCTGTGCTATTTGCTCAGCCTGGATCTGACAACCTAAAACAAACTCATGGAGTTGAATACTCTTCAGTCACACAAAACAAACAAACAAACAAAAAGGCAACAAACACATCCATTTCAGAGGGGAATAGCATCCTCTTGTATTGCGGGGTACTCAAAGCTAGCAGATCTACCAGGGCATGCCACTAGTGAACAATGGGTTCCCTCATCCAGTCTAAAAGATGGGAACTAAAAAATAAGGGAAAGAATCAAACCATGAAGAAGTACATATTGTGAATTATCAAATTACAGTGATGGGTGCTTGGATTATCACAAGTACAACACAAGAAGAGGTCTCCTGGTGGAGAACAACTCCAAGAAGGGTGTGTCCTTCATCCCACAGCCACAGGAGGGGCACAAGAGGAAGGTAGCATCACTGCAAGGGAGGCTGCTAGCTCCCGATAAGTCTCCTGCACCTTGATATCCCTTTACACTGAAATGTTTCTTCTGATAAGAACAGACTGTGAAGTCAAAAAGGGGACATTACAGGAGTGTGCAAAGTGGGAGTGCCTTCACCAGTACCAGGTAAAAGTAAGCCATAGGGGACAGAAGCAGGCATATGGGTTGCTGTTGTGTCAATATTTGTTTTCCTTGAATGCATCACCTAACAAATATTTTCCTGGAGTCTGTCTGTTACTGCGTCCTGTCTGGACACCTTCAGAGCACACAAGTACAGCTGCTGAGCGTGACTCACAACTGCCAACATGATTCATGTCAGCACCAAGAAACTTCAGTGCAGGCCATGGGAGGGAGGATCCCATTGCTGCATCCTGTGTGAGCAATATCCTCAATAAACCCCAGGGAACTCAGGGCATACCTGAGATATCATTAGCTAGGACAGCCTATATGTAATGAAAGCTTGTCTCGTTAGTCTCAAGTCATTCAGAGGGCTATTTCACCACCATAAAAAAACAAGTCTCTACTTTTCTTCCCTTTTTCTGGAGTTTTTGGGTTTGGGGGGTTTTTTTTCGGAGAACAGTGATGATTGAATAACTGGACTGGTGGCAAAAGCACTGAGTTCTTATACGGTCTTTGCCAACTTGTTGTGTGACTGACAGCATGTCATTTCCTTTTTTGTCTCAGTTTTCTACTAGTATATGAGGATAACAATAGTCCAGTGGTTTTGAGAGACTAAATTCACTAATGTCCTAAGCCAAACCTCATTGAAGTCAATTGAAAAGCTCTCAATTACCTTGAAGTGCTTCAGGCCAGACCTTGCTTATTCAGCATTACGAGAAGCATTTGAAAACCCTTTAAACAGTGCCATATGTGTGCAAAGGTATTGGTGGTTACAGGACTGAAGAATAAACATTTCAACTGATACAAGTGCACATGAATAACACTTTTTGCAGTCTCATTTTTAGCGAACTTTGCTCCTTCTGGGAAAAAAACAAATAATGCCAATACTCACAATTGTCTTCAATAGTCTGTAAGACAAATCATTTATTCTGTTAACCACAGACTCCTTCTGATTTGCAAAGAATGCAGATTTGGACAGATCTGAGGGGGTTGTACAATAGCTCTCATTCTTTAGTAATTTATGGCCAGTCTTTATAAACCTTTGTGACAGGTTTCATTGGACTGACAGCTTGTGGGCCAGAGACCCCCAAAAAGGTTTGAAAGCTCCAAGACAGACCTAATATTCTCTAATAAGATAGATGCCCCAGTACAAGACTGCCCTATGAATAGAACACCATCATTTATAATGGTCTATCTACTGTTATACTCTACAGAGACTGACAGACTGTACTGAAGCTCTGGACTGTCAATAATCTCTCAGATCTGTTGGGAGCTTTTATGGTCAAAAGGATCCATCTGATGTCAAGGCCAAGGTCTTCACCACTTCTAGGCAATTTGGTAGAGAAGTCAGGAACCAGCTGATGTGTAACAGAGAGAAAGCACCACTGCTGGCAGGGATGATGGTGTCTAACCCTATTCTGTTGAAGCAAGAGCTGGAAAAACTCACAGACTAGGTAGTTGATGTTGAAGAAAACAAAGAGGAGAAGTGAGAAAATTGCCATTTTGAATGCACTTTGAAATGACTAAAGTTAAAATCGTGGAGTATGAGTTATTTCTTACATGAAATATTTTTCAGAGGAAAAAAAGGGTTCAATTACTGATACTGAACTCATTTAGATACAATCAAATTGTTCAGTTACAGATCACAATGAAAAACACAAGTCAAGTGTTTCAGTGTTTTCTACAAAAAGGTGTCCTGTTTATTCAGTATGTAACAACTTTGTGGCAATCTTTACCTCATTGTTATTAGAAGGCTTCAAAATCTGCCTGAAAAGATTTTAAAACATCAGAACAAAGCACTTTCAATTGAAGTGAAACATATTATTCAGAACAGCTTGCTTGTCCCTCTGTATTTCCAAAATGATCAACAAATTAGAAAACAAAACACAACCCATCATTCATCCAGTCCTAATAATATAATTGCTTATCAGAGTTGTGCCTGAAGGTTCGGAGTCCCCAGCAGTTGCAAAGTACAAAAAGAGAGAAAGTGGGAAAGATAAGGTTGCAGGGGAAGTCTAACCCAATAACCCAGACATTTTGCAGGCAGTAAATTCTGAAGTATTATCATAGTAATTGACATCACAAATGCTCCAAGCTAAATATATCGATTGCCAAGGTCAGCATTTTAGGCAGCAGCGATAGACATTCTCATCCATTAGCCCTGAAATATTGATTTCAATCAGGAAA
Organism: Myiozetetes cayanensis; assembly: GCF_022539395.1. NCBI lineage: Eukaryota > Metazoa > Chordata > Aves > Passeriformes > Tyrannidae > Myiozetetes > Myiozetetes cayanensis. The sequence goes on from NW_026087742.1 coordinate 98,843,470, forward strand.
ATAGAAACAAGAAAAAGGAAAATACTTGAGCAATAAAGAGATCTTTCTCTATCTTTGTCTTCCAGACATGGGAACAGACATGCTGTTCAGAGTATATCAGAATTTATAGGATTGCTGAAGACTCATATGGATTTTCTGTTCCTCATCCTATTCAACATGTATTTGTATTCAAAATGGCTAAAAAACTATCACTTCAAGTGTGAAATCAGATAACAGACAAAAGCATAGCTTTGGCTTTATGTTGCTTAATAAAGCAGGATGGATCTCAAAACTGCAAATTCTCTTCTTAAAACAATTAAAGAAGATAGAAAGTGTTTTGTAAATTAAACCTGGTATGTGCCAAATGCTTAATTATATAGCAAACACTAACCATTAAGAAAGTTTTCCTAGGCTAGAAACTTTCGTTAAAATTTCTTTCTCAGTGATTATTATCTCATCTTTTTAAGCTGTATTACTTAAAACGAAAAATGGTGTGATTAAACACAGTGGACTAGATTTTATAAACCTGGACAGAAGTAAAAATTTTTCTCAAACACTTCAAAAATTCACAGCATGTATTTTTTTTAAGAGAGAAAGAATTATCAGCGCCTTTTTCTGGCTACATGTGTGTTGTTCAATGCTAATTCATATCAGTGAGTGAAATCATGTTGTGAAAAGGTGCTTTACGATGATGACTTCAATTATTTTCTGAATCTGTATGTAGAAGCATGATTCTCAGAATAGCTGACTCTGCAGGAGCATGATGTTTGTTGTTTGGTTTTTTTTAAATAGCATTCCTTGTTCCCTACTGGAAATACTTGATTTGTGGGGGTTTTTTTGGGGTTTTTTTGTTTGTTTGTTTTTTGTTTGTTTGTTTGTTTGTTTTTTGGTTGGTTTTTTTTTTTTTTTGTCACATAGAAAATGTTCAGGAGGAATATAGTGAGCCTACAATGAAGCTGAGCAAACTGATTGTTGTATGCCTGTGGGTGTAGTGGCCAAAGGCACGTGGACAAAGTTCATCACGTGCATTTGAACAAATAGCTGGTGCTTGCACGAATAGAGCCAGGCAGCAAGGGCTGCAGCAGTCATAACAACAGCAAGCAGTGCACAGCTGAAAAGTGGTGATTGGATCCCAGGAAACTTGGAACACATAACAAAATACAGAATGACTGGAAGTGAAATTGCTGCCTTTCAATTTGAGGGCATTAGGTAGAACATTAGGTGGCTATATAAAGTAACACTGAACTTGACTATTTTTGGTCCCAGCACTTATGTCTGCGAACTATCTGCTGGAACCAGAACAATATACACATTGCATGTTTTAGTTTTACTCTAATCCAGTCACAAGTCCTGCTTCAACATGTTTGTGTACCGTTGCATTAAATCTTGGAAACTTTAGTTCTAAGAAGTTAATAAGTCTTAAATCTGTCTTGTCTCTTTCTTCCTGTAAGTTTCCACTATATATTAGCAGAAAACACTTGCACAAGGCAGATATAGCTATTTCCTGGAGAAGAACACAACAGCTCAGTATGATCACAACTTGGGCAGCAGAGGGAGGAAATTTTTGCCAAGAACACCAGGAAAAAGCACCATGGGAACCATTAGGTTTACGCAGAGGAAAAACATATCGTTAATGCAAATGACCAGTGCAATAAAACACTGAAACATATTCCTTTATCAGTTTGTTCCCTTGGGAAAGTGAAGGAGTGAAGTCACTAAGACTTGTATAAGCAGTTCTAGGGCTTCAAATCTATCTGAATCTGTCCTAGGAAACTACTTGTTTAGAAAAAGGGAGGGAGGGAGGGACAGAGAGAGGGAGAGAAAGTAGAGGAGACATTACTAAATCCTCTTTTTTTCAGATGACATCAAACTTCAACATAATGGTGGAAATAGAATAAATTGAAGAAGTTGAGTATAAGGATGGGCACAAGCAGTTCAGTGTCTGCTCTACCTGTGCTCCAAGGCAGACAGGTGCAAGGCATGAATGTTATGTGCAATCCCAATGCCCACACACATAGGTAGCTCAAGGCAGGGGTGGAAAAAAGCACACCCCTGCATTCATTTATGTGGCAAGGCCCAGTTGCAGCTGGTGGCAAGTTGCAATGCCTGGTGCAGAGATGGAAAGAGAAGGGGAGATCTGCATTCAGAGAGAGTCACACATCACTTTGGTCTTGGCCAGGAATGTAACGACCAGACTGAGAAAGCTTTATTCCATCCTTCCTGAGGGCCAGAGTGCTCACCTGTCCCTGGAAACAAGTGCCCACATTATCAGAACATGATCTAAAGAGGTGGGAAATTATTGAAACCTGTAATTTCAACAGTCTTTAGGATGGTTTTTTCCATAAGAAAGACATTTTTCTTGGGTCTTTAACATTCACAATTTCTGAGATCCACTGGCTCTCAGCAGTGAGGCAACGACCAACTACTTTGGTTAAATCCACCATGAAACAGTGTAATTTTTCAAAACTGATTTTTAAGAAGAAATCTGAAAATAAAGAATGACAAACCAGTAATTGAGTCAGAAGAGGTACTTTAAAACATTCATCCCTAATGTGAGCAAACAAGAGGAAGTAAAAGAAAACTGGCCTACTGCTACAGCTGGCCAAATGTTAAATTCAAAAGAGAATCCCCTCAATACAATATACTGCAGTGATGTGTATTTTTATGTCATTTCGATTATGTATTGATTTCCAACACAACTGGCAGGCCTTGGTACAAAAGAGTCAGGACTGCTGCTCACACACAGAGTCAGCAGTTCCTGTCTTCCTTTCTCCCCAATGTTCCTAGAAGAGATAAAGCTGTCCAAAGTTATTGTTGTTTCTACTTTTATCCTGTCTATCATGGGCCAAATAGTCCTGTGAAAATCATCCCTTCTGCTCTCACTCCAGTTTTACAGCAGACACAGAGATGACTTTGCTTATATTTTCCCAAATGTATGTCTTTATAAAGGAGAGAAAAATCTCATCCACTGTATAGAAATTCCAATTAACAACAGATGGAAACTAGCTACCCTCCTTTACTAATTTATCTGTCAAACATCAAGTTTAGCAGTTCAACTCAGGTGGAAAAAAAAGACAATTCATGTGTTCTTTGTCTTCAGAAAAACTTTAAAAGATTTTTAACCACTGCTCATCTCTCAGAGAGTCAGTCTAAATAAACATAACCATAAGTAGTATTTGCAAGTGAGACAAGTAAAAAAGATTAAAAATGTAATACCTTTAAATTAGAGCAATTTCCTTCAAGACAAGAGAATATTCACTTTCCCTGGAGCAACTGGCTTAAACAGAAAGCTCAACTTTATCAGTATTGTAAATATTTTCTTCCTCTAACTGACTGTAAGGTAATTAGAATTAGTAGAGCCTATAGCCTAATTTCATCAGGCTTATATTGAAGCATACTTTCAAGGACAGAAATATAAAACTCCATTCTTTTTGTGCATATCACAAGAGGCTGAAAATCTCCCAAATCTTGTCTATTCTCCACCACAGTCCTGGCTGGTTGAAGTCTTACAGAGGCTTACTGCTCTTTTGCCCTCTTTTTCTCATGTCCCACCCTAAATCAAATGTTATCCAACCATGTAAAACTCTTTTGTACATAAAAAATAGGAAAAAATTAGTTGAAGCAGAGTGAATGACAAATGCTGGAACTGAATGAAATCAAAGTCTAACACACAATCTATGTAGCAGCAGGTTGATCTGCTCCTGGGGTGGACATGGAAGAACAAACATCCTTTGAGAAAGACTCCTGTGGAGATTCAAGGACACTTGAGGAATACACAAGTACTGGAGAAAGGCGCTGTACAGCAAGCACTCCCAGTAACCACAGATTTAGCTCTTCAGAGATACAAATAAGAGAACAAAATATTTGAGGCCAGGCTCCTGCCTTCCAGAAGAGATCTTTTGGGTCAGGTTTTGCACAGAGCTAGATTTTTATGTTAGCAGTCGTGTATAATGCATATCCTCTGTAAATGTTAGGAAATGTCTTTTTGACAGTCATTATGGACACTGACCTATTACTTCTGGTTTAGAAAAATGCTAAGTCCATATTGAAAAAATAACTTGGGAAATAAAACATTTTTTCAGACATACAACTACAAACATATCATGACTGCAAACCAAAACACATTTACACCAGTTACTACATAGATATGGATATTGATTCCTAAATTCTCATTCCTTTCCTGTTGAGGCTAAAGAAACAACATAGGGAAAGTTTAATCTAAATCCTTTAAAGGACCAGATCACACTGTGACAATACCTAAAGAACAATTTAATCATAACCATGCTTTTATTCATGGAAGACAGCCTTTTCCTGCCATCAAAAATGAAAAACCACTGTAAATTACAAATAAACTATTCTCTTCCCTTGTGCAAAAGTGTCATCTATCAGCCAGATCTAGGAGCAGTTGAACACTGAGCACTGAGGTCTAGTACCACTTTCATAGCTAAAAAAGAACAGGAATTGAAAAAGACCCCAAGCAAATAAAAAAGGCACTTGAGGTGTTGTAAGATAATTCATGTCTAACCATAGGAATTTCTCTGCTGACCCCCTCAGACCGACCTAAATAATTTATTTGCACGGGTATAATGTCACTGCACATCAAACACATGCTATGCTTGCAGGAACTAGGCCAATTCTTTCCACATTGCCCTTTTGCATCAATCCCATTAGCTTTCCAGCACATCAGGTCTCTAGTGCAGGAGATGAATATTTGTGCATTACTGTGCGCCTTTGTCCACACTCCCTGATAGACTGGGATTTCATGGTCTCTGGGAATATTTATGTTTCCTAATCCATTTTGGATTGCCTCTCTTTTGTTTTACATCTAAATATGATACTCCCATGGAAACTGGATTAGTAGGAAAATACCTTTTATAAAGGAATTAAATAATTCCTTTATTCCTTAGAAAATAAGAAGGCCACAGAAACAAAGACACTGGTTATCTTCTATTAAGGGTTTTATAATGTAAAAGTCATCTATAAATTCATGTTGTCTTGTATCAAACTTATAAAAGATAAAATTTTGATAGGTATTGCACCATAGATTGTTGAATAGAAAGAGTGTGAAATTGTGATTTGTCCCCACATAAAATTGTAAAAGCTCATGTGACACACTAGGAAGATATTTCAATATCAACAACATAAGCTACAGTACCTGATCAAGAAACTAAGTGGAATGACATCCTATGATTTATTTGGCTCTTAGGTTGAACTTCAACCCAGATGATTAGTGTCAAAGAACTACACTGTTATTTCTGATTACTCCACTATCTTATATTGATATTGAAAAAAAGGCAAAAAACCCAAATCAACATCCCCAAAGAGCTAGCAATCAATAGGTATGTTAATCCCATACTGGCAAAACAAATTAGCTCCAGTGTAAGCAGGTGAGTTTTAAACATCTTCATATGAACAGATGGTAACATTTTTATCCATTAAACATAAATGCAGATACACATTTGATCACAATATTTCACATAGCCTTTGCAGTAACACTAGTATTGAGTTCTGGTCATTCTGCTGTTCTTCCAAATAAAATCCTTTTCTTTTTGTTTCCCTATTCCTTCTGCAGGCAAACGTAGGCTTCCTCTGATCTGAAGGGCAAACTTTGTGCCCTCCCCAACTTTGCTTCTAAACACCTGCATTTCAAGTTAAGACAACCTGCACCCATAAATTCTCCAGGATCCTCACAGTTCCAAGAATGTCATCAGCAAGAAGACAGAGAAAATATTTTAGGAAACTGGAGGGGAAAAAAAAAAGCAAAATATTCTGCAGAGAAATCAAGGCTCAGGGCTAGATGTGAAACGGGTCTCAAACATTGATAATGAGGGGCACAACACCCAGCACTCAGGTGCCTGGCCCAAGGAGCAGCACCCTCCTTCTTGAGTCAGATGTTTATTGTTTGACACAAAAGGAGGAGCATGAGAAATCTGGGAATGTGACTCAGCTGTGAAGATTGTGTTAACAGTTTTTAATTAGCTTTCCTTTTTCAAAACAACTTTGCATGCTGGTGCAAGGAAAAGATAAACCTGTCTATTTTTTTCTATCAGATTGAAAGCATCTCTCTACTGGAAAGGCAAGAAATTCAGTATTTCTGAACATCACAAATGAGTTAGATTTTTAAGGGCAAGATTATAGCACCAGTCTTGTTATTTTTCTCTGCTATCACCCACTCAGTTATAGGGTTAGAAGAGGAGCTCACGAACTCAGGTCATTCGTGATGTGCCTGCTAGCACTGCACCCTCCTCTGTACTAGGAGGTGTCAGCCATCATGTGCTTGTGGCATCTTACTGTCTGTCAAACCGAGAAGCCAATAACTAACACCTGAAAGCCAGAAAATAAAACTTTACAGGGCTCTATTGCTGTGTTAAATGACATTGCTGGCATAGCCTCTCCACCACAGGACAAAATGAGAGAAAGTATTACTGGAGGTCAGACATTATGGTGGAGATTTGAAAATCATACAGTTCATGAAATTATGAAAGAGGTGTAAGTCATCTCAAAGTCTGATGCATTCTGAATTCTCTAAGAACTACTTAAATAAATACTAATATTAGGAAGTTATTTTTTAATTGATTTTAAGTTTCTTGGAGAGAAAAAGAATGTATTTGCAAACAGATGATAACAAACTCCATTTTAAGCAACAGTTTAATTCACTTCTTCAGATTTTTTTTTTCCTAACTCATATGGGCTAGTCACTCCACAGCACAAACGCTGTGCCCTGAAAGCAGCAGTCTACTCTTGGATTTGAGGGCAGCTCAGAAAGTTAGAAATAAGGGCTTCTGAGCCATTGCTCTTCAGATCTCTCTTAGAGAGGCAGCAGGTTTTTGAGGAAAAAGAAGTACAGATTCTGAAATCACTTGGATCAACATCAGACTAGGAATATGTCAGCAGCCCAGATAAAATGATAATTAGGTTTCCCAGAGAGTAGCTTTTAAAAAAGTAATTAATTTTATTCAGGAGAGTCAAGAAAATTCATGAGAATTTGTCTTTATGGCACAGGAGGTTAAAAGAGAAAAGACACCTGCCTTATTAAATTTTAATCTCCAGCACAGTCTGGAAAATTATATATTATACAAACACATTAGTCAGGAGAGTTCTGTGTCTTCTTTGACTTCCTGACCGTTCTTATGTGCCAAAGATGTAATTTTTTCAAAAATATAGAAATATCAGCAGTATGCATAAGGTGCTTCCAATAGAGAGAGCAAGAGCTCAAAAGTGGGGAGAATATGGAGAATTGAAATTAAATAGCCAAGAACAATCACACTGGTCATGCTGGCTATTGTATACATCTCCCCACCCCTTTGGCAACAGATTTAAAAACTGAAACATGAAGGCATCTAGCAGCATCTAGTACTCAACTAAACAATAGCAGAGTGCATAATCTCTCCTCCTCTTTCCTCAAATTAATCAGATTTCATGCATTCTCTCACAGATAAGCAACAGCTAAAGTGAAACTAATTGCTCCTAATAAACCTGGTTTGTTTTCTTATATGTTTGGCTAGAAAAATATATTAAGCCAGACTTGAGACTTGTTTTATTTTCCATGAGAGCAAGTGAGGATGAGGAGTTTTCTCAGGCTTCGTGGGAATGGCCAGGTTGAGATTTACAGAGGGTGCCAGGTTCCCTCTTCAACCCCTCAGCACTAACCACTCTTGCCAGTGCCCTCTTCCCTCCTGCAGCCCTGGCTGGATGTCTTGAAGCTGCTGCTATTGCATCCCCTCCTGGGGCTAGTCATGGGCTACAGAGTTGCTCATACACACAGGCCGTTCCTAATTAGCCACTACACTCTAAAAGGGGGCAATAAAAGCCTTCATTGTCTCCTGGATGGTGCTGACGGTGTGAGGACGAAGGTTAAGGGTCTACCCTGGGAGGGCGTGCAGAGTGCCCATGCCATGTAGGTGTCCTTTTTGGTTACTGCTTGTTTGTTTAGTATCAAACTAAATGGAATAATAAAACAAATAATAACAATTATAATGGAATATGAATAATAAAGCACTACATGCCTTGACATTACAGACTAATGTGAAGGACAGTTCTTGAAAATGATGCTGCTTTCATACTGATCCCCTGTAGCTGCCTCTTTTCACACTAGACCCTCCTGAGACCAAGCTCCTTCAACTGCCCTCACCTGGCCCTTTGCCTCTCAGTTGGGCACAGGGGTGTTCTCAGCCCCTTCCTGCCCCAGCACACCTGCAGCTTCCCTGTGTGATGCTCCAGCTTTCCCCAGCAGATGCAGCCAATTTAATCATTTCCATAAGCACTTTTTGTTTTCTTTTCACGACTTCCCCCACTTGATGGAAGACAGGGATGATTGTTGCTAACCTTAACATCTCACTGGGGCCTGATGTTACAAATCTTCCCTTACACGTAATGTTACACTTCGGCAACAGTCCTTAGATGAATAATGAAAATTTAACCAAGTAAAGGAATTACAAGATCAGGCCCATAGTGAGATTTATAAACAGTAAATGCCTTAAATTTTCTACATTGAGTCTTCTGTTATTTTTTTACCATGGAAATACTGAGATCACATAAGCCAGGGCAAACGGAGGTCACAAAGATTAATATACAGATTTATCATGTCTATAGTATACAAATGTACATGCTGGATGACCCAAAAAATAGTGAAACCTAAGACAAAAGTTTACACAATAAGGGAATTTTGATACTTTAAACAGCTCTGCTTTGTTTTATAATGTTCCGTTACCTCACAAATAATGTAGCTGTCATAACAAACAGTAACAGTGACAGATACTAAGAAAAGCTGGATGGTGTGCAAGACTGTGGATACAGCTCCAGTATGCAGATCTGAATGGACCTGAAACTTAATATTTCTTGGATTGCTCAGCCCTGGCAAGGGCTGCTACAGTATTTCTCAATTTGCAAATATAATCCGTATCAAATAGCCTATAGTAAAATGTAACATTACACTGACCTGAGCACAGTTGTTTAGGGCCATATATTGATTTTACAGATGAATGTGGGTGGTTTGGTTTCTATCTGGGAAACTCACACAGATCTCAAGAGCTGCTCAAATACCTTTAAAAAGCAAAAGGAAAGAATAAAGTGGCCTGCCATTTGCTGGTTGGATGCTGTCCATCACATCTGCAACAAGAGAGGTCTGATCTCGGGCTCGGTATCGCTGCTGTAGGCAGCATCGGCAGCACTACCACTTGCTAAGTGTGTTTAGAGCAGGACCCCATTTTCAATTGATTAAGATCAGAGCATGATAGGCTACATGAGGCTGGGAGAGACCCAATTTACCCTCCTGCCCAAAGTAGGGCCAATGCTGGGGTTAGACCAGGCTGCTCAGGGCTTGGACCAGTAAGGGCTTGAAATCCTCCAGGGATGGAGGCAGCACAGCCACTCAGGGTGACCTGCTCCACCTCCTCCTTGGGAAAGCTCCTCCCCATATTCAGCCTGAACTTCTCTCATTCCAGCTTGTAGCCATTGCTTCTTGCCCTCCCATCCTGTATCACTGTGAGAAGCCCCACTCCATCTCTTCCATAACCCTTTGTCAGAGCTGGGTACTAAGTCCCACCATTTCTCCAGGCTTTCCTTTCTTCAGCCATCCTTTCTCCAAGCTGACCCTGCCCTGCTTCCCCAGTCCCTCCTCATGGGGCAGGTGCTCCAGCCCTACCACCCTGGGGACCCTCCCTTGAGTTCTCTCCAGTTTGTCCATGTCCCAAAACTGGACTCAGTATCTAGATGTGGTCTGACGAGTGCAGCACAGAGGAGGACAATCCCTTCCCTCGATCTTCCCCTTAGCCCTGATTACACAGTGCCGGAGCTGCTGGCTGCCTTTGCTGTCATAGAATCATAGAATCATAGAATCAGCCAGGTTGGAAAAGACCTCTGAGACCATCAAGTCCAACCACAGCCTCATGTTCAGCTAGTTGCCCACCAGCACCTCAGGGCTTTACTGCAGAGCTTGTCCCCAGCCCCTCCATCCCCTGACTGTCATTGCAGGGGCTCATCATTTCCAGGTGTCAAGGAAGTATCTGCATTAAAGACAAAAGCTTCAGAACATTTCAGGTAAATAACTTTAACTATTTCTGTGAACAAAGATGGTTTTGTCCAAGTTTAAAAATATCCAGCAACATTTTCTCCAAGCAACAGTCATTCCTCAGTGCCTGGGATTCAGGGAATGCATTCTGTCATCTTCTGAAAAAAAGCCCTAATTGTATCTAAGCTGTCTGTGAAGAATTGCAGGCTGCAGAAGGTTGAAGGGTAGCAGAATTGAAATGCCAGAATGCTTTTGGCAGAACAAGCTGTATCATGAAACCAAAACGTTTCATTGAGACTTGAGTTCCTCCACAGCTCTGCAGAAATGCTTCACTGGTCTGTAGCACTGCACTCTAGCAGGGCAATCCTTCTCATCATCCTCACCATAGTGCTGCAAAGTGCTGCAACCTGGGCAAAGCCTAATCCAAGCCATCTCTTTTAGGGATATGCATTTGGGTTTGGAAGGATATAGTTCAGTTTTCTCCATTTTCATGCAAACTAGATTTGTCTTCAGTAGAAATTATCTGTTTCTTCTAGTTTCCCTTATTTCATACAACTGAGGACTTCTGATTCCCTGCAGCACCTGCTTCAATGGTAGTTCAGCCATAAGACACCACATTCTCTTTATTCTTGAACATAACCAGGGTGTTGCTTGCAGAATGTGATTGGAGAGAGGAAAACATCACTCTAAAACCTGAGAGGAAATTGGCTGGGCATTGGCTAGTGCTGCTCCAGCAGATGGAACTGAGGGACATCAGCCCAGTATCAGTAGAAATAGTGCAGATCACAGAAAATGGACCTCTGGAGCTCCCACGTGCCTCGGGGACTGCAGTGAACAGCTCAGCTCAAGAGGGACAGATGCATCTGGCTGAGGCTGTTGGCTTTGCTCAAGGTAACAGAATATTAGGCTGCATATTTAGGCTCTGTGAACATTTATTTACGATGCTGGGAAACACGTATAGCTTATCCTGGGGGTCTCCTTCTAGTATTACTTCATTACTTCCTCTGTGTGTATACCCTGCTTGCATTGAAATGTTTGGGTAGTTAATTCAAGCTCTCAAAAGTTAAGAAATGCCAAAATTCATGCAACTCTCCTTCACCTCTCTCATGCTTGGGGTCATGTTGTTTTACTGCCTACACATCAACGAAAGCACTAATTAGTTCAAGCTATGCAAATTGTTTTAAAAAGCTAAAAAGCCTAGTTTGCAATTTAAAATGGGATCCAGATGCCCTCATCACTTCAAGGGAGAAAAAAAAGCATTAAGTGGTAACTGGATTTTTGTGTTACATGGCATGCATCCAAGCTGAACTTGCATATAAAAATAAACCTTATGAGTTCATTGTTCTGAACTTAAAGCCAATGTCCTGTTTATCTTCTGTTGAGTTTAAAAGTTGTGTGACTAAGTTGCATAAACCATACTTTTCAAAAAAACTCAGTAACAGTAACTAGCAAAATCGAAGTGATACAATTATTTATTTCTTTGTGTACTTCCAGACATTGCACAACCTTTGGATCTTCTCATAGAATTAATTTGAAAATAGCCTAAATATTCATTTATTTCTCTGTTCCCATAGAAACTCTGACAGCAATGATTCATACCTAAGAATTATTAAGTCCCTGACCATGCAATTTGAACTGTTCTTCTCCAGAAGGCTCCAAATAGCTCACACATTGTTCTGTAGAGAAAGCTCACCTGAAGGACAGATTATCTATTTTCATTTGTCAGCTTCACTTTCTTGGAAATGTAAGGCCTTGCTTTTTCACTACAAGTGATTTGCAAAAATATCCTAAGCAAATAAAAAGCCCTAATCACAGCTAGTGTGTTCTGCCATGATCAGGAGAGGAAAGAACTGCATTTGCTCTGCCAAACTGAAGCACACGGGATGAATGTAACCCCGCTGCAAATGGAGAGGGACGTAGCAGCCTAGCACAGCAACTGTCTCATATGCCACAAGAAGGGACAACACCCCAGCTGGGATGGAGTGAGAGGGTAAGGCGCTGACACCTCTCTATCTCAAGTTGGGCCTTACCCGACTTTTAGTACAGTTCACAGCAAGAGTGCCTTCTCAGAACAGCTGGAAAAATAAAAACAGCAACTGACACAACAAAAGTGTCAAGAAAAAAATGGACCCCTCAACTCCAATCTGGACACATGCCCTGTCTACGAAATTAAACCTTCGTACTCACCATTTCCCTGGAATCTGGACTTCCAGACCTTTTCAGTCCGTAGTCTTTGTGCCAAGACCATCAACTGAGGGGACAGACGCATTTATTTTGGAAGTACTTTAGTATTAAAGCATTTCCTTGGTGAAGCTACCTAAGAAAATTAGCTCAGTCCCATGACAGGATGGCTGAGATACACCACTTACTTCTTCAGTAACACAAGGAATGCTGAAAGAAACACAATGAATGGCTTCTCTGGTTGGAAGAGGTGAGGTAAGTGCAGCTCCAGAGGGTTTTGCACCCTCAGAATTATAATGAAGGAGCAGAAAAAGATGCACTGGCACCACTATCTCATGCAATCTTTTTCCACCATACAAATGTGGTAGCATGAGTTGCCCAATGGTGCACAACACACAGTTGAACTGAACAACTGTTCTTGAAAACTAATCTATGGTATAACTGAAACTGAAATGACATTTGCAGGGATTTCTCCCACCTCAGTATCCATAAATACAATCTGATTGGCACTATGGCCCACGAGTAACCATCAGCAGGGCAAGAGATAGAGGGCAAGAAACAAGGAGCTCCAGTGGAGTTCATTAATGAACATGAGATGGAGTGTACACCAAGTGTAACTTCCTAATGAGCATGTATGTGGAGTTAGTCAGAATAGTAAAAAATACCCAGTAAGGTGTATCTTCAAGATCAAGAACAGAACTGAACAGTGAGCTCTGCTATGCTTACGAATGATATAGAGTAGTGTTTTGGAGCAGTTTTTGCTCTTGCTGTTATTAGGCCTTACTTATGTACCATTTGGGTGCACAAGGAAATTTACAATGCGCAGAATTTGTCAAACACAATGTAATTTCTGTCACACAGGAGCACAGGAGTAGTGGCAGTTTCAGTACAGTAAAAATAACTCAAGAAGGCACCCCTGGGATCTGTGCTTTGACACATGATCACACTGTCCTGCTCATCACAGCAGATCACATGGATCAGGGAGGCAGAAAGCATTTTCACTCAATGCCCACATGCAGAAAGCGAAAGCCCCATGGGTGTGATCCTGATGCAGTAAGAAAAGGTAAGTCCAAGTTGGAAGTATAATTTAAAGCATGAACATTGTAATTTCAGTATCAGCATTGTAATTTAAACTCCTTGTGGACTGCAAGCATTGCTTCTGGCTACAATTAGAACTAGGAGAT